>NW_027478478.1:0-656031 GCF_051014685.1 Ptiloglossa arizonensis | reverse complement strand
AAATTTTCGCAGGTCTGATGCTCGACAAGCATAACTAGAACGGTCTAGGGGAAAAGTACGCATACCGCTGCAATCGGGCGAGTTTCTACTTTCAGATGCAACAGAAATTTTGCGGATTGGTCAATCCGTTCGCGAGATATGGCAGTTTGTAGGTAAGAAACGCTTGAGAAACTCAACATTTTCGCAGTTCTGATGCTCGAAACAAATAACTAGAACGGCCTAGGGGAAAAGTACGCATACCGTTGTAATCGTGCGAGTTTCTACTTTCAGATGCAACAGAAATTTTGCGGATTGGTCAATCCGTTCGCGAGATATGGCAGTTTGGATGCAAGGAACGGTCGAGAAATTCAAAATTATCACAGTTCTGATACTCGAAACGAATAACCAGAACGGCCTAGGGGAAAAGTACGCATACCGTTGTAATCGGGAGAGTTTCTACTTTCAGATGCAACAGAAATTTTGCGGATTGGTCAATCCGTTCGCGAGATATGGCAGTTTGGAGGTAAGAAACGCTTGAGAAACTCAAAATTTTCGCAGTTCTAATGCTCGAAACGAATAACTAGAACGGACTTGGGGAAACCTACGCATACCGTTGTAATCGGGCGAGTTTCTACTTTCAGATGCAACAGAAATTTTGCGGATTGGTCAATCCGTTCGCGAGATATGGCAGTTTGGAGGTAAGAAACGCTTGAGAAACTCAAAATTTTCGCAGTTCTGATGCTCGAAACGAATAACTAGAACGGCCTAGGGGAAAAGTACGCATACCGTTGTAAGCGGGCGAGTTTCTACTTTCAGATGCAACAGAAATTTTGCGGATTAGTCAATCCGTTCGCGAGATATGGCAGTTTGGAGGTAAGAAACGCTTGAGAAACTCAAAATTTTCGCAGTTCTGATGCTCGACAAGCATAACTAGAACGGTCTAGGGGAAAAGTACGCATACCGTTGTAATCGGGCGACTTTCTACTTTCAGATGCAACAGAAATTTTGCGGATTGGTCAATTCGTTCGCGAGATATGGCAGTTTGGAGGCAAGAAACGCTTGAGAAACTCAAAATTTTCGCAGCTCTGATGCTCGAAACGAATAACTAGAACGGACTTGGGGAAACGTACGCATACCGTTGTAATCGGGCGAGTTTCTACTTTCAGATGCAACAGAAATTTTGCGGATTGGTCAATCCGTTCGCGAGATATGGCAGTTTGGAGGCAAGAAACGGTCGAGAAATTCAAAATTATCACAGTTCTGATACTCGAAACGAATAACCAGAACGGCCTAGGGGAAAAGTACGCATACCGTTGTAATCGGACGAGTTTCTACTTTCAGATGCGACAGAAATTTTGCGGATTGGTCAATCCGTTCGCGAGATATGGCAGTTTGGAGGTAAGAAACGCTTGAGAAACTCAACATTTTCGCAGTTCTGATGCTCGAAACGAATAACTAGAACGGCCTAGGGGAAAACTACACCTACCGTTGTAATCGGGCGAGTTTCTACTTTCAGATGCAACAGAAATTTTGCGGATTGGTCAATCCGTTCGCGAGGTATGGCAGTTTGGAAGTAAGAAACGCTTGAGAAACTCAAAATTTTCGCAGTTCTGATGCTCGACAAGCATAACTAGAACGGTCTAGGGGAAACGTACGCATACCGCTGTAATCGGGCGAGTTTCTACTTTCAGATGCAACAGAAATTTTGCGGATTGGTCAATCCGTTCGCGAGATATGGCAGTTTGTAGGTAAGAAACGCTTGAGAAACTCAACATTTTCGCAGTTCTGATGCTCGAAACGAATAACTAGAACGACCTAGGGGAAAAGTACGCATACGGTTGTAAGCGGGCGAGTTTCTACTTTCAGATGCAACAGAAATTTTGCGGATTGGTCAATCCGTTCGCGAGATATGGCAGTTTGGATGTATGAAACACTTGAGAAACACAAAATTTTCGCCGTTCTGATGCTCGAAACGAATAACTAGAGCGGCCTAGGGGAAAAGTACGCATACCGTTGTAATCGGGCGAGTTTCTACTTTCAGATGCATCAGAAATTTTGCGGATTGGTCAATCCGTTCGCGAGATATGGCAGTTTGGAAGTAAGAAACGCTTGAGAAACTCAAAATTTTCGCAGTTCTGATGCTCGAAACGATTAACTAGAACGGCCTAGGGTAAAAGTACGCATACCGTTGTAATCGGGCGAGTTTCTACTTTCAGATGCAACAGAAATTTTGCGGATTGGTCAATCCGTTCGCGAGATATGGCAGTTTGGATGTATGAAACACTTGAGAAACACAAAATTTTCGCAGTTCTGATGCTCGAAACGAATAACTAGAGCGGCCTAGGGGAAAAGTACGCATACCGTTGTAATCGGGCGAGTTTCTACTTTCAGATGCATCAGAAATTTTGCGGATTGGTCAATCCGTTCGCGAGATATGGCAGTTTGGAAGTAAGAAACGCTTGAGAAACTCAAAATTTTCGCAGTTCTGATGCTCGAAACGATTAACTAGAACGGCCTAGGGTAAAAGTACGCATACCGTTGTAATCGGGCGAGTTTCTACTTTCAGATGCAACAGAAATTTTGCGGGTTGGTCAATCCGTTCGCGAGATATGGCAGTTTGGAGGTAAGAAACGCTTGAGAAACTCAAAATTTTCGCAGTTCTGATGCTCGATACGAATAACTAGAACGGACTTGGGGAAACGTACGCATACCGTTGTAATCGGGCGAGTTTCTACTTTCAGATGCAACAGAAATTTTGCGGATTGGTCAATCCGTTCGCGAGATATGGCAGTTTGGAGGCAAGAAACGGTCGAGAAACTCAAAATTATCACAGTTCTTGACTCGAAACGAATAACCAGAACGGCCTAGGGGAAAAGTACGCATACCGTTGTAATCGGGCGAGTTTCTACTTTCAGATGCAACAGAAATTTTGCGGGTTGGTCAATCCGTTCGCGAGATATGGCAGTTTGGAGGTAAGAAACGCTTGAGAAACTCAAAATTTTCGCAGTTCTGATGCTCGAAACGAATAACTAGAACGGACTTGGGGAAACGTACGCATACCGTTGTAATCGGGCGAGTTTCTACTTTCAGATGCAACAGAAATTTTGCGGATTGGTCAATCCGTTCGCGAGATATGGCAGTTTGGAGGTAAGAAACGCTTGAGAAACTCAAAATTTTCGCAGTTCTGATGCTCGAAACGAATAACTAGAACGGACTTGGGGAAACGTACGCATACCGTTGTAATCGGGCGAGTTTCTACTTTCAGATGCAACAGAAATTTTGCGGATTGGTCAATCCGTTCGCGAGATATGGCAGTTTGGAGGTAAGAAACGCTTGAGAAACTCAAAATTTTCGCAGTTCTGATGCTCGAAACGAATAACTAGAACGGCCTAGGGGAAAACTACACCTACCGTTGTAATCGGGCGAGTTTCTACTTTCAGATGCAACAGAAATTTTGCGGATTGGTCAATCCGTTCGCGAGATATGGCAGTTTGGAAGTAAGAAACGCTTGAGAAACTCAAAATTTTCGCAGTTCTGATGCTCGAAACGATTAACTAGAACGGCCTAGGGTAAAAGTACGCATACCGTTGTAATCGGGCGAGTTTCTACTTTCAGATGCAATAGAAATTTTGCGGATTGGTCAATCCGTTCGCGAGATATGGCAGTTTGGATGTAAGAAACGCTTGAGAAACTCAAAATTTTCGCAGTTCTGATGCTCGAAACGAATAAGTAGAACGGACTTGGGGAAACGTACGCATACCGTTGTAATCGGGCGAGTTTCTACTTTCAGATGCAACAGAAATTTTGCGGATTGGTCAATCCGTTCGCGAGATATGGCAGTTTGGAGGCAAGAAACGGTCGAGAAACTCAAAATTATCACAGTTCTTGACTCGAAACGAATAACTAGAACGGCCTAGGGTAAAAGTACGCATACCGTTGTAATCGGGCGAGTTTCTACTTTCAGATGCAACAGAAATTTTGCGGGTTGGTCAATCCGTTCGCGAGATATGGCAGTTTGGAGGTAAGAAACGCTTGAGAAACTCAAAATTTTCGCAGTTCTGATGCTCGAAACGAATAACTAGAACGGACTTGGGGAAACGTACGCATACCGTTGTAATCGGGCGAGATTCTACTTTCAGATGCAACAGAAATTTTGCGGATTGGTCAATCCGTTCGCGAGATATGGCAGTTTGGAGGCAAGAAACGGTCGAGAAACTCAAAATTATCACAGTTCTTGACTCGAAACGAATAACCAGAACGGCCTAGGGGAAAAGTACGCATACCGTTGTAATCGGGCGAGTTTCTACTTTCAGATGCAACAGAAATTTTGCGGATTGGTCAATCCGTTCGCGAGATATGGCAGTTTGGAGGTGAGAAACGCTTGAGAAACTCAAAATTTTCGCAGTTCTGATGCTCGAAACGAATAACTAGAACGGACTTGGGGAAACGTACGCATACCGTTGTAATCGGGCGAGTTTCTACTTTCAGATGCAACAGAAATTTTGCGGATTGGTCAATCCGTTCGCGAGATATGGCAGTTTGGAGGCAAGAAACGGTCGAGAAATTCAAAATTATCACAGTTCTGATACTCGAAACGAATAACCAGAACGGCCTAGGGGAAAAGTACGCATACCGTTGTAATCGGGCGAGTTTCTACTTTCAGATGCAACAGAAATTTTGCGGATTGGTCAATCCGTTCGCGAGATATGGCAGTTTGGAGGTAAGAAACGCTTGAGAAACTCAACATTTTCGCAGTTCTGATGCTCGAAACGAATAACTAGAACGGCCTAGGGGAAAACTACACCTACCGTTGTAATCGGGCGAGTTTCTACTTTCAGATGCAACAGAAATTTTGCGGATTGGTCAATCCGTTCGCGAGACATGGCAGTTTGGAAGTAAGAAACGCTTGAGAAACTCAAAATTTTCGCAGGTCTGATGCTCGACAAGCATAACTAGAACGGTCTAGGGGAAAAGTACGCATACCGCTGCAATCGGGCGAGTTTCTACTTTCAGATGCAACAGAAATTTTGCGGATTGGTCAATCCGTTCGCGAGATATGGCAGTTTGTAGGTAAGAAACGCTTGAGAAACTCAACATTTTCGCAGTTCTGATGCTCGAAACAAATAACTAGAACGGCCTAGGGGAAAAGTACGCATACCGTTGTAATCGTGCGAGTTTCTACTTTCAGATGCAACAGAAATTTTGCGGATTGGTCAATCCGTTCGCGAGATATGGCAGTTTGGAGGTAAGAAACGCTTGAGAAACTCAAAATTTTCGCAGTTCTAATGCTCGAAACGAATAACTAGAACGGACTTGGGGAAACGTACGCATACCGTTGTAATCGGGCGAGTTTCTACTTTCAGATGCAACAGAAATTTTGCGGATTGGTCAATCCGTTCGCGAGATATGGCAGTTTGGAGGTAAGAAACGCTTGAGAAACTCAAAATTTTCGCAGTTCTGATGCTCGAAACGAATAACTAGAATGGCCTAGGGGAAAAGTACGCATACCGTTGTAAGCGGGCGAGTTTCTACTTTCAGATGCAACAGAAATTTTGCGGATTAGTCAATCCGTTCGCGAGATATGGCAGTTTGGAGGTAAGAAACGCTTGAGAAACTCAAAATTTTCGCAGTTCTGATGCTCGACAAGCATAACTAGAACGGTCTAGGGGAAAAGTACGCATACCGTTGTAATCGGGCGACTTTCTACTTTCAGATGCAACAGAAATTTTGCGGATTGGTCAATCCGTTCGCGAGATATGGCAGTTTGGAGGTAAGAAACGCTTGAGAAACTCAAAACTTTCGCAGTTCTGATGCTCGAAACGAATAACTAGAACGGACTTGGGGAAACGTACGCATACCGTTGTAATCGGGCGAGTTTCTACTTTCAGATGCAACAGAAATTTTGCGGATTGGTCAATCCGTTCGCGAGATATGGCAGTTTGGAGGTAAGAAACGCTTGAGAAACTCAAAATTTTCGCAGTTCTGATGCTCGAAACGAATAACTAGAACGGCCTAGGGGAAAAGTACGCATACCGTTGTAATCGGGCGAGTTTCTACTTTGAGATGCAACAGAAATTTTGCGGATTGGTCAATCCGTTCGCGAGATATGGCAGTTTGTAGGTAAGAAACGCTTGAGAAACTCAACATTTTCGCAGTTCTGATGCTCGAAACGAATAACTAGAACGGCCTAGGGGAAAAGTACGCATACCGTTGTAATCGGGCGAGTTTGTGCTTTCAGATGCAACAGAAATTTTGCGGATTGGTCAATCCGTTCGCGAGATATGGCAGTTTGGAGGTAAGAAACGCTTGAGAAACTCAAAATTTTCGCAGTTCTGATGCTCGAAACGAATAACTAGAACGGACTAGGGGAAAAGTACGCATACCGTTGTAATCGGGCGAGTTTCTACTTTCAGATGCAACAGAAATTTTGCGGATGGGTCAATCCGTTCGCGAGATATGGCAGTTTGGAGGTAAGAAACGCTTGAGAAACTCAAAATTTTCGCAGTTCTGATGCTCGAAACGAATAACTAGAACGGACTAGGGGAAAAGTACGCATACCGTTGTAATCGGGCGAGTTTCTACTTTCAGATGCAACAGAAATTTTGCGGATGGGTCAATCCGTTCGCGAGATATGGCAGTTTGGAGGTAAGAAACTCTTGAGAAACTCAAAATTTTCGCAGTTCTGGTGCTCGACAAGCATAACTAGAACGGTCTAGGGGAAAAGTACGCATACCTTTGTAATCGGGCGAATTTCTATTTTCAGATGCAACAGAAATTCTGCGGATTGGTCAATCCGTTCGCGAGATATGGCAGTTTGTAGGTAAGAAACGCTTGAGAAACTCAACATTTTCGCAGTTCTGATGCTCGACAAGCATAACCAGAACGTTCTAGGGGAAAAGTACGCATACCGTTGTAATCGGGCGACTTTCTACTTTCAGATGCAATAGAAATTTTGCGGATTGGTCAATCCGTTCGCGAGATATGGCAGTTTGGAGGTAAGAGACGCTTGAGAAACTCAAAATTTTCGCAGTTCTGATGCTCGACAAGCATAACTAGAGCGGTCTAGGGGAAAAGTACGCATACCGTTGTAATCGGGCCAATTTCTACTTTCAGATGCAACAGAAATTTTGCGGATTGGTCAATCCGTTCGCGAGATATGGCAGTTTGGAGGTAAGAAACGGTTGAGAAACTCAAAATTTTCGCAGTTCCGATGCTCGACTAGCATAACTAGAGCGGTCTAGGGGAAAAGTACGCATACCGTTGTAATCGGGCGACTTTCTACTTTCAGATGCAACAGAAATTTTGCCGATTGGTCAATCCGTTCGCGAGATATGGCAGTTTGGAGGTAAGAAACGCTTGAGAAACTCAAAATTTTCGCAGTTCTGATGCTCGCAAGCATAACTAGAGCGGTCTAGGGGAAAAGTACGCATACCGTTGTAATCGGGCGACTTTCTACTTTCAGATGCAACAGAAATTTTGCGGATTGGTCAATCCGTTCGCGAGATATGGCAGTTTGGAGGTAAGAAACGGTTGAGAAACACAAAATTTTCACAGTTCTGATGCTCGAAACGAATAACCAGTACGGCCTAGGGGAAAAGTACGCATACCGTTGTAATCGGGCAAGTTTCTACTTTCAGATGCAACAGAAATTTTGCGAATTGGTCAATCCGTTCGCGAGATATGGCAGTTTGGAGGTAAGAAACGCTTGAGAAACTCAAAATTTTCGCAGTTCTGATGCGCGAAACGAGTAACTAGAACCGACTAGGGGAAAAGTGCGCATACCGTTGTAATCGGGCGAATTTCTACTTTCAGATGCAACAGAAATTTTGCGGATTGGTCAATCCGTTCGCCAGATATGGCAGTTTGTAGGTAAGAAACGCTTGAGAAACTCAACATTTTCGCAGTTCTGATGCTAGAAACGAATAACTAGAACGGCCTAGGGGAAAAGTACGCATACCGTTGTAATCGGGCGAGTTTCTACTTTCAGATGCAACAGAAATTTTACGGATTGGTCAATCCGTTCGCGAGATATGGCAGTTTGGAGGTAAGAAACGCTTGAGAAACTCAAAATTTTCGCAGTTCTGATGCTCGACAAGCATAACTAGAACGTTCTAGGGGAAAAGTACGCATACCGTTGTAATCGGGCGACTTTCTACTTTCAGATGCAACAGAAATTTTGCGGATTGGTCAATCCGTTCGCGAGATATGGCAGTTTGGAGGTAAGAAACGCTTGAGAAACTCAAAATTTTCGCAGTTCTGATGCTCGACAAGCATAACTAGAACGTTCTAGGGGAAAAGTACGCATACCGTTGTAATCGGGCGACTTTCTACTTTCAGATGCAACAGAAATTTTGCGGATTGGTCAATCCGTTCGCGAGATATGGCAGTTTGGAGGTAAGAAACGGTTGAGAAACTCAAAATTTTCACAGTTCTGATGCGCGAAACGAGTAACTAGAACCCACTAGGGGAAAAGTGCGCATACCGTTGTAATCGGGCGAATTTCTACTTTCAGATGCAACAGAAATTTTGCGGATTGGTCAATCCGTTCGCGAGATATGGCAGTTTGGAGGTAAGAAACGCTTGAGAAACTCAAAATTTTCGCAGTTCTGATGCGCGAAACGAGTAACTAGAACCGACTAGGGGAAAAGTGCGCATACCGTTGTAATCGGGCGAATTTCTACTTTCAGATGCAACAGAAATTTTGCGGATTGGTCAATCCGTTCGCCAGATATGGCAATTTGTAGGTAAGAAACGCTTGAGAAACTCAACATTTTCGCAGTTCTGATGCTCGAAAC
Source organism: Ptiloglossa arizonensis (assembly GCF_051014685.1). NCBI lineage: Eukaryota > Metazoa > Arthropoda > Insecta > Hymenoptera > Colletidae > Ptiloglossa > Ptiloglossa arizonensis. The sequence continues at coordinate 647,257 of NW_027478478.1, read as the reverse complement.
GAAAAACTAGAACGGCCTAAGGGAAAACTACATCTACCGTTGTAATCGGGCGAGTTTCTACTTTCAGATGCAACAGAAATTTTGCGGATTGGTCAATCCGTTCGCGAGATATGGCAGTTTGGAGGTAAGAAACGCTTGAGAAACTCAAAATTTTCGCAGTTCTGATGCGCGAAACGAGTAACTAGAACCGACTAGGGGAAAAGTGCGCATACCGTTGTAATCGGGCGAATTTCTACTTTCAGATGCAACAGAAATTTTGCGGATTGGTCAATCCGTTCGCCAGATATGGCAGTTTGTAGGTAAGAAACGCTTGAGAAACTCAACATTTTCGCAGTTCTGATGCTCGAAACGAATAACTAGAACGGCCTAGGGGAAAAGTACGCATACCGTTGTAATCGGGCGAGTTTCTACTTTCAGATGCAACAGAAATTTTACGGATTGGTCAATCCGTTCGCGAGATATGGCAGTTTGGAGGTAAGAAACGCTTGAGAAACTCAAAATTTTCGCAGTTCTGATGCTCGACAAGCATAACTAGAACGTTCTAGGGGAAAAGTACGCATACCGTTGTAATCGGGCGACTTTCTACTTTCAGATGCAACAGAAATTTTGCGGATTGGTCAATCCGTTCGCGAGATATGGCAGTTTGGAGGTAAGAAACGCTTGAGAAACTCAAAATTTTCGCAGTTCTGATGCGCGAAACGAGTAACTAGAACCGACTAGGGGAAAAGTGCGCATACCGTTGTAATCGGGCGAATTTCTACTTTCAGATGCAACAGAAATTTTGCGGATTGGTCAATCCGTTCGCCAGATATGGCAGTTTGTAGGTAAGAAACGCTTGAGAAACTCAACATTTTCGCAGTTCTGATGCTCGAAACGAATAACTAGAACGGCCTAGGGGAAAAGTACGCATACCGTTGTCATCGGGCGAGTTTCTACTTTCAGATGCAACAGAAATTTTACGGATTGGTCAATCCGTTCGCGAGATATGGCAGTTTGGAGGTAAGAAACGCTTGAGAAACTCAAAATTTTCGCAGTTCTGATGCTCGACAAGCATAACTAGAACGTTCTAGGGGAAAAGTACGCATACCGTTGTAATCGGGCGACTTTCTACTTTCAGATGCAACAGAAATTTTGCGGATTGGTCAATCCGTTCGCGAGATATGGCAGTTTGGAGGTAAGAAACGCTTGAGAAACTCAAAATTTTCGCAGTTCTGATGCTCGACAAGCATAACTAGAGCGGTCTAGGGGAAAAGTACGCATACCGTTGTAATCGGGCGACTTTCTACTTTCAGATGCAACAGAAATTTTGCGGATTGGTCAATCCGTTCGCGAGATATGGCAGTTTGGAGGTAAGAAACGGTTGAGAAACACAAAATTTTCACAGTTCTGATGCTCGAAACGAATAACCAGTACGGCCTAGGGGAAAAGTACGCATACCGTTGTAATCGGGCAAGTTTCTACTTTCAGATGCAACAGAAATTTTGCGGATTGGTCAATCCGTTCGCGAGATATGGCAGTTTGGAGGTAAGAAACGCTTGAGAAACTCAAAATTTTCGCAGTTCTGATGCGCGAAACGAGTAACTAGAACCGACTAGGGGAAAAGTGCGCATACCGTTGTAATCGGGCGAATTTCTACTTTCAGATGCAACAGAAATTTTGCGGATTGGTCAATCCGTTCGCCAGATATGGCAGTTTGTAGGTAAGAAACGCTTGAGAAACTCAACATTTTCGCAGTTCTGATGCTCGAAACGAATAACTAGAACGGCCTAGGGGAAAAGTACGCATACCGTTGTAATCGGGCGAGTTTCTACTTTCAGATGCAACAGAAATTTTACGGATTGGTCAATCCGTTCGCGAGATATGGCAGTTTGGAGGTAAGAAACGCTTGAGAAACTCAAAATTTTCGCAGTTCTGATGCTCGACAAGCATAACTAGAACGTTCTAGGGGAAAAGTACGCATACCGTTGTAATCGGGCGACTTTCTACTTTCAGATGCAACAGAAATTTTGCGGATTGGTCAATCCGTTCGCGAGATATGGCAGTTTGGAGGTAAGAAACGCTTGAGAAACTCAAAATTTTCGCAGTTCTGATGCTCGACAAGCATAACTAGAGCGGTCTAGGGGAAAAGTACGCATACCGTTGTAATCGGGCGACTTTCTACTTTCAGATGCAACAGAAATTTTGCGGATTGGTCAATCCGTTCGCGAGATATGGCAGTTTGGAGGTAAGAAACGGTTGAGAAACTCAAAATTTTCACAGTTCTGATGCGCGAAACGAGTAACTAGAACCCACTAGGGGAAAAGTGCGCATACCGTTGTAATCGGGCGAATTTCTACTTTCAGATGCAACAGAAATTTTGCGGATTGGTCAATCCGTTCGCGAGATATGGCAGTTTGGAGGTAAGAAACGCTTGAGAAACTCAAAATTTTCGCAGTTCTGATGCGCGAAACGAGTAACTAGAACCGACTAGGGGAAAAGTGCGCATACCGTTGTAATCGGGCGAATTTCTACTTTCAGATGCAACAGAAATTTTGCGGATTGGTCAATCCGTTCGCCAGATATGGCAATTTGTAGGTAAGAAACGCTTGAGAAACTCAACATTTTCGCAGTTCTGATGCTCGAAACGAAAAACTAGAACGGCCTAAGGGAAAACTACATCTACCGTTGTAATCGGGCGAGTTTCTACTTTCAGATGCAACAGAAATTTTGCGGATTGGTCAATCCGTTCGCGAGATATGGCAGTTTGGAGGTAAGAAACGCTTGAGAAACTCAAAATTTTCGCAGTTCTGATGCGCGAAACGAGTAACTAGAACCGACTAGGGGAAAAGTGCGCATACCGTTGTAATCGGGCGAATTTCTACTTTCAGATGCAACAGAAATTTTGCGGATTGGTCAATCCGTTCGCCAGATATGGCAGTTTGTAGGTAAGAAACGCTTGAGAAACTCAACATTTTCGCAGTTCTGATGCTCGAAACGAATAACTAGAACGGCCTAGGGGAAAAGTACGCATACCGTTGTAATCGGGCGAGTTTCTACTTTCAGATGCAACAGAAATTTTACGGATTGGTCAATCCGTTCGCGAGATATGGCAGTTTGGAGGTAAGAAACGCTTGAGAAACTCAAAATTTTCGCAGTTCTGATGCTCGACAAGCATAACTAGAACGTTCTAGGGGAAAAGTACGCATACCGTTGTAATCGGGCGACTTTCTACTTTCAGATGCAACAGAAATTTTGCGGATTGGTCAATCCGTTCGCGAGATATGGCAGTTTGGAGGTAAGAAACGCTTGAGAAACTCAAAATTTTCGCAGTTCTGATGCGCGAAACGAGTAACTAGAACCGACTAGGGGAAAAGTGCGCATACCGTTGTAATCGGGCGAATTTCTACTTTCAGATGCAACAGAAATTTTGCGGATTGGTCAATCCGTTCGCCAGATATGGCAGTTTGTAGGTAAGAAACGCTTGAGAAACTCAACATTTTCGCAGTTCTGATGCTCGAAACGAATAACTAGAACGGCCTAGGGGAAAAGTACGCATACCGTTGTCATCGGGCGAGTTTCTACTTTCAGATGCAACAGAAATTTTACGGATTGGTCAATCCGTTCGCGAGATATGGCAGTTTGGAGGTAAGAAACGCTTGAGAAACTCAAAATTTTCGCAGTTCTGATGCTCGACAAGCATAACTAGAACGTTCTAGGGGAAAAGTACGCATACCGTTGTAATCGGGCGACTTTCTACTTTCAGATGCAACAGAAATTTTGCGGATTGGTCAATCCGTTCGCGAGATATGGCAGTTTGGAGGTAAGAAACGCTTGAGAAACTCAAAATTTTCGCAGTTCTGATGCTCGACAAGCATAACTAGAGCGGTCTAGGGGAAAAGTACGCATACCGTTGTAATCGGGCGACTTTCTACTTTCAGATGCAACAGAAATTTTGCGGATTGGTCAATCCGTTCGCGAGATATGGCAGTTTGGAGGTAAGAAACGGTTGAGAAACACAAAATTTTCACAGTTCTGATGCTCGAAACGAATAACCAGTACGGCCTAGGGGAAAAGTACGCATACCGTTGTAATCGGGCAAGTTTCTACTTTCAGATGCAACAGAAATTTTGCGGATTGGTCAATCCGTTCGCGAGATATGGCAGTTTGGAGGTAAGAAACGCTTGAGAAACTCAAAATTTTCGCAGTTCTGATGCGCGAAACGAGTAACTAGAACCGACTAGGGGAAAAGTGCGCATACCGTTGTAATCGGGCGAATTTCTACTTTCAGATGCAACAGAAATTTTGCGGATTGGTCAATCCGTTCGCCAGATATGGCAGTTTGTAGGTAAGAAACGCTTGAGAAACTCAACATTTTCGCAGTTCTGATGCTCGAAACGAATAACTAGAACGGCCTAGGGGAAAAGTACGCATACCGTTGTAATCGGGCGAGTTTCTACTTTCAGATGCAACAGAAATTTTACGGATTGGTCAATCCGTTCGCGAGATATGGCAGTTTGGAGGTAAGAAACGCTTGAGAAACTCAAAATTTTCGCAGTTCTGATGCTCGACAAGCATAACTAGAACGTTCTAGGGGAAAAGTACGCATACCGTTGTAATCGGGCGACTTTCTACTTTCAGATGCAACAGAAATTTTGCGGATTGGTCAATCCGTTCGCGAGATATGGCAGTTTGGAGGTAAGAAACGCTTGAGAAACTCAAAATTTTCGCAGTTCTGATGCTCGACAAGCATAACTAGAGCGGTCTAGGGGAAAAGTACGCATACCGTTGTAATCGGGCGACTTTCTACTTTCAGATGCAACAGAAATTTTGCGGATTGGTCAATCCGTTCGCGCGATATGGCAGTTTGGAGGTAAGAAACGGTTGAGAAACTCAAAATTTTCACAGTTCTGATGCGCGAAACGAGTAACTAGAACCGACTAGGGGAAAAGTGCGCATACCGTTGTAATCGGGCGAATTTCTACTTTCAGATGCAACAGAAATTTTGCGGATTGGTCAATCCGTTCGCGAGATATGGCAGTTTGGAGGTAAGAAACGCTTGAGAAACTCAAAATTTTCGCAGTTCTGATGCGCGAAACGAGTAACTAGAACCGACTAGGGGAAAAGTGCGCATACCGTTGTAATCGGGCGAATTTCTACTTTCAGATGCAACAGAAATTTTGCGGATTGGTCAATCCGTTCGCCAGATATGGCAATTTGTAGGTAAGAAACGCTTGAGAAACTCAACATTTTCGCAGTTCTGATGCTCGAAACGAATAACTAGAACGGCCTAAGGGAAAAGTACGCATACCGTTGTAAACGGGCGAGTTTCTACTTTCAGATGCAACAGAAATTTTGCGGATTGGTCAATCCGTTCGCGAAATATGGCAGTTTGGAGGTAAGAAACGGTTGAGAAACTCAAAATTTTCACAGTTCTGATGCTCGAAACGAATAACCAGTACGGCCTAGGGGAAAAGTACGCATACCGTTGTAATCGGGCGAGTTTCTACTTTCAGATGCAACAGAAATTTTGCGGATTGGTCAATCCGTTCGCGAGATATGGCAGTTTGGAGGTAAGAAACGCTTGAGAAACTCAAAATTTTCGCAGTTCTGATGCTCGACAAGCATAGCTAGAACGGTCTAGGGGAAAAGTACGCATACCGTTGTAATCGGGCGACTTTCTACTTTCAGATGCAACAGAAATTTTGCGGATTGGTCAATCCGTTCGCGAGATATGGCAGTTTGTAGGTAAGAAACGCTTGAGAAACTCAACATTTTCGCAGTTCTGATGCTCGAAACGAATAACTAGAACGGCCTAGGGGAAAAGTACGCATACCGTTGTAATCGGGCGAGTTTCTACTTTCAGATGCAACAGAAATTTTACGGATTGGTCAATCCGTTCGCGAGATATGGCAGTTTGGAGGTAAGAAACGCTTGAGAAACTCAAAATTTTCGCAGTTCTGATGCTCGACAAGCATAACTAGAACGTTCTAGGGGAAAAGTACGCATACCGTTGTAATCGGGCGACTTTCTACTTTCAGATGCAACAGAAATTTTGCGGATTGGTCAATCCGTTCGCGAGATATGGCAGTTTGGAAGTAAGAAACGCTTGAGAAACTTAAAATTTTCGCAGTTCTGATGCTCGAAACGATTAACTAGAACGGCCTAGGGGAAAAGTACGCATACCGTTGTAAACGGGCGAGTTTCTACTTTCAGATGCATCAGAAATTTTGCGGATTGGTCAATCCGTTCGCGAGATATGGCAGTTTGGAAGTAAGAAACGCTTGAAAAACTCAACATTTTCGCAGTTCTGATGCTCGAAACGAATAACTAGAATGGCCTAGGGGAAAAGTACGCATACCGTTGTAAACGGGCGAGTTTCTACTTTCAGATGCAACAGAAATTTTGCGGATTGGTCAATCCGTTCGCGAAATATGGCAGTTTGGAGGTAAGAAACGCTTGAGAAACTCAAAATTTTCGCAGTTCTGATGCTCGACAAGCATAACTAGAACGTTCTAGGGAAAAAGTACGCATACCGTTGTAACCGGGCGACTTTCTACTTTCAGATGCAACAGAAATTTTGCGGATTGGTCAATCCGTTCGCGAGATACGGCAGTTTGGAGGTAAGAAACGCTTGAGAAACTCAAAATTTTCGCAGTTCTGATGCTCGAAACGAATAACTAGAACGGCCTAGGGGAAAAGTACGCATACCGTTGTAATCGGGTGAGTTTCTACTTTCAGATGCAACAGAAATTTTGCGGATTAGTCAATCCGTTCGCGAGATATGGCAGTTTGGAGGTAAGAAACGCTTGAGAAACTCAAAATTTTCGCAGTTCTGATGCTCGAAACGAATAACCAGAACGGACTAGGGGAAAAGTACGCATACCGTTGTAATCGGGCGTGTTTCTACTTTCAGATGCAACAGAAATTTTGCGGATTGGTCAATCCGTTCGCGAGATATGGCAGTTTGTAGGTAAGAAACGCTTGAGAAACTCAAAATTTTCGCAGTTCTGATGCTCGACAAGCATAACTAGAACGGTCTAGGGGAAAAGTACGCATACCGTTGTAATCGGGCGAGTTTCTACTTTCAGATGCAACAGAAATTTTGCGGATTGGTCAATCCGTTCGCGAGATATGGCGGTTTGGAAGTAAGAAACGCTTGAGAAACTCAAAATTTTCGCAGTTCTGATGCTCGAAACGAATAACTAGAACGGCCTAGGGGAAAAGTACGCATACCGTTGTAATCGGGCGAGTTTCTACTTTCAGATGCAACAGAAATTTTACGGATTGGTCAATCCGTTCGCGAGATATGGCAGTTTGGAGGTAAGAAACGCTTGAGAAACTCAAAATTTTCGCAGTTCTGATGCTCGACAAGCATAACTAGAACGTTCTAGGGGAAAAGTACGCATACCGTTGTAATCGGGCGACTTTCTACTTTCAGATGCAACAGAAATTTTGCGGATTGGTCAATCCGTTCGCGAGATATGGCAGTTTGGAGGTAAGAAACGCTTGAGAAACTCAAAATTTTCGCAGTTCTGATGCTCGACAAGCATAACTAGAGCGGTCTAGGGGAAAAGTACGCATACCGTTGTAATCGGGCAACTTTCTACTTTCAGATGCAACAGAAATTTTGCGGATTGGTCAATCCGTTCGCGAGATATGGCAGTTTGGAGGTAAGAAACGGTTGAGAAACTCAAAATTTTCACAGTTCTGATGCGCGAAACGAGTAACTAGAACCGACTAGGGGAAAAGTGCGCATACCGTTGTAATCGGGCGAATTTCTACTTTCAGATGCAACAGAAATTTTGCGGATTGGTCAATCCGTTCGCGAGATATGGCAGTTTGGAGGTAAGAAACGCTTGAGAAACTCAAAATTTTCGCAGTTCTGATGCGCGAAACGAGTAACTAGAACCGACTAGGGGAAAAGTGCGCATACCGTTGTAATCGGGCGAATTTCTACTTTCAGATGCAACAGAAATTTTGCGGATTGGTCAATCCGTTCGCCAGATATGGCAATTTGTAGGTAAGAAACGCTTGAGAAACTCAACATTTTCGCAGTTCTGATGCTCGAAACGAATAACTAGAACGGCCTAAGGGAAAAGTACGCATACCGTTGTAAACGGGCGAGTTTCTACTTTCAGATGCAACAGAAATTTTGCGGATTGGTCAATCCGTTCGCGAAATATGGCAGTTTGGAGGTAAGAAACGGTTGAGAAACTCAAAATTTTCACAGTTCTGATGCTCGAAACGAATAACCAGTACGGCCTAGGGGAAAAGTACGCATACCGTTGTAATCGGGCGAGTTTCTACTTTCAGATGCAACAGAAATTTTGCGGATTGGTCAATCCGTTCGCGAGATATGGCAGTTTGGAGGTAAGAAACGCTTGAGAAACTCAAAATTTTCGCAGTTCTGATGCACGACAAGCATAGCTAGAACGGTCTAGGGGAAAAGTACGCATACCGTTGTAATCGGGCGACTTTCTACTTTCAGATGCAACAGAAATTTTGCGGATTGGTCAATCCGTTCGCGAGATATGGCAGTTTGTAGGTAAGAAACGCTTGAGAAACTCAACATTTTCGCAGTTCTGATGCTCGAAACGAATAACTAGAACGGCCTAGGGGAAAAGTACGCATACCGTTGTAATCGGGCGAGTTTCTACTTTCAGATGCAACAGAAATTTTACGGATTGGTCAATCCGTTCGCGAGATATGGCAGTTTGGAGGTAAGAAACGCTTGAGAAACTCAAAATTTTCGCAGTTCTGATGCTCGACAAGCATAACTAGAACGTTCTAGGGGAAAAGTACGCATACCGTTGTAATCGGGCGACTTTCTACTTTCAGATGCAACAGAAATTTTGCGGATTGGTCAATCCGTTCGCGAGATATGGCAGTTTGGAAGTAAGAAACGCTTGAGAAACTTAAAATTTTCGCAGTTCTGATGCTCGAAACGATTAACTAGAACGGCCTAGGGGAAAAGTACGCATACCGTTGTAAACGGGCGAGTTTCTACTTTCAGATGCATCAGAAATTTTGCGGATTGGTCAATCCGTTCGCGAGATATGGCAGTTTGGAAGTAAGAAACGCTTGAAAAACTCAACATTTTCGCAGTTCTGATGCTCGAAACGAATAACTAGAATGGCCTAGGGGAAAAGTACGCATACCGTTGTAAACGGGCGAGTTTCTACTTTCAGATGCAACAGAAATTTTGCGGATTGGTCAATCCGTTCGCGAAATATGGCAGTTTGGAGGTAAGAAACGCTTGAGAAACTCAAAATTTTCGCAGTTCTGATGCTCGACAAGCATAACTAGAGCGGTCTAGGGGAAAAGTACGCATACCGTTGTAATCGGGCGACTTTCTACTTTCAGATGCAACAGAAATTTTGCGGATTGGTCAATCCGTTCGCGAGATATGGCAGTTTGGAGGTAAGAAACGGTTGAGAAACTCAAAATTTTCACAGTTCTGATGCGCGAAACGAGTAACTAGAACCGACTAGGGGAAAAGTGCGCATACCGTTGTAATCGGGCGAATTTCTACTTTCAGATGCAACAGAAATTTTGCGGATTGGTCAATCCGTTCGCGAGATATGGCAGTTTGGAGGTAAGAAACGCTTGAGAAACTCAAAATTTTCGCAGTTCTGATGCGCGAAACGAGTAACTAGAACCGACTAGGGGAAAAGTGCGCATACCGTTGTAATCGGGCGAATTTCTACTTTCAGATGCAACAGAAATTTTGCGGATTGGTCAATCCGTTCGCCAGATATGGCAATTTGTAGGTAAGAAACGCTTGAGAAACTCAACATTTTCGCAGTTCTGATGCTCGAAACGAATAACTAGAACGGCCTAAGGGAAAAGTACGCATACCGTTGTAAACGGGCGAGTTTCTACTTTCAGATGCAACAGAAATTTTGCGGATTGGTCAATCCGTTCGCGAAATATGGCAGTTTGGAGGTAAGAAACGGTTGAGAAACTCAAAATTTTCACAGTTCTGATGCTCGAAACGAATAACCAGTACGGCCTAGGGGAAAAGTACGCATACCGTTGTAATCGGGCGAGTTTCTACTTTCAGATGCAACAGAAATTTTGCGGATTGGTCAATCCGTTCGCGAGATATGGCAGTTTGGAGGTAAGAAACGCTTGAGAAACTCAAAATTTTCGCAGTTCTGATGCTCGACAAGCATAGCTAGAACGGTCTAGGGGAAAAGTACGCATACCGTTGTAATCGGGCGACTTTCTACTTTCAGATGCAACAGAAATTTTGCGGATTGGTCAATCCGTTCGCGAGATATGGCAGTTTGTAGGTAAGAAACGCTTGAGAAACTCAACATTTTCGCAGTTCTGAAGCTCGAAACGAATAACTAGAACGGCCTAGGGGAAAAGTACGCATACCGTTGTAATCGGGCGAGTTTCTACTTTCAGATGCAACAGAAATTTTACGGATTGGTCAATCCGTTCGCGAGATATGGCAGTTTGGAGGTAAGAAACGCTTGAGAAACTCAAAATTTTCGCAGTTCTGATGCTCGACAAGCATAACTAGAACGTTCTAGGGGAAAAGTACGCATACCGTTGTAATCGGGCGACTTTCTACTTTCAGATGCAACAGAAATTTTGCGGATTGGTCAATCCGTTCGCGAGATATGGCAGTTTGGAAGTAAGAAACGCTTGAGAAACTTAAAATTTTCGCAGTTCTGATGCTCGAAACGATTAACTAGAACGGCCTAGGGGAAAAGTACGCATACCGTTGTAAACGGGCGAGTTTCTACTTTCAGATGCATCAGAAATTTTGCGGATTGGTCAATCCGTTCGCGAAATATGGCAGTTTGGAGGTAAGAAACGCTTGAGAAACTCAAAATTTTCGCAGTTCTGATGCTCGACAAGCATAACTAGAACGTTCTAGGGAAAAAGTACGCATACCGTTGTAACCGGGCGACTTTCTACTTTCAGATGCGACAGAAATTTTGCGGATTGGTCAATCCGTTCGCGAGATACGGCAGTTTGGAGGTAAGAAACGGTTGAGAAACTCAAAATTTTCACAGTTCTGATGCTCGAAACGAATAACCAGAACGGCCTAGGGGAAAAGTACGCATACCGTTGTAATCTGGCGAGTTTCTACTTTCAGATGCAACAGAAATTTTGCGGATTGGTCAATCCGTTCGCGAGATATGGCAGTTTGGAAGTAAGAAACGCTTGAGAAACTCAAAATTTTCGCAGTTCTGATGCTCGAAACGATCAACTAGAACGGCCTAGGGGAAAAGTACGCATACCGTTGTAAACGGGCGAGTTTCTACTTTCAGATGCAACAGAAATTTTGCGGATTGGTCAATCCGTTCGCGAGATATGGCGGTTTGGAGGTAAGAAACGCTTGAGAAACTCAAAATTTTCGCTGTTCTGATGCTCGAAACGAATAACTAGAACGGCCTAGGGGAAAAGTACGCATACCGTTGTAATCGGGCGAGTTTCTACTTTCAGATGCAACAGAAATTTTGCGGATTGGTCAATCCGTTCGCGAGATATGGCAGTTTGTAGGTAAGAAACGCTTGAGAAACTCAACATTTTCGCAGTTCTGATGCTCGAAACGAATAACTAGAACGGCCTAGGGGAAAAGTACGCATACCGTTGTAATCGGGCGAGTTTGTACTTTCAGATGCAACAGAAATTTTGCGGATTGGTCAATCCGTTCGCGAGATATGGCAGTTTGGAGGTAAGAAACGCTTGAGAAACTCAAAATTTTCGCAGTTCTGATGCTCGAAACGAATAACTAGAACGGACTAGGGGAAAAGTACGCATACCGTTGTAATCGGGCGAGTTTCTACTTTCAGATGCAACAGAAATTTTACGGATGGTTCAATCCGTTCGCGAGATATGGCAGTTTGGAGGTAAGAAACGCTTGAGAAACTCAAAATTTTCGCAGTTCTGATGCTCGAAACGAATAACTAGAACGGACAAGGGGAAAAGTACGCATACCGTTGTAATCGGGCGAGTTTCTACTTTCAGATGCAACAGAAATTTTGCGGATTGGTCAATCCGTTCGCGAGATATGGCAGTTTGGAGGTACGAAACTCTTGAGAAACTCAAAATTTTCGCAGTTCTGATGCTCGAAACGAATAACTAGAACGGACTTGGGGAAACGTACGCATACCGTTGTAATCGGGCGAGTTTCTACTTTCAGATGCAACAGAAATTTTGCGGATTGGTCAATCCGTTCGCGAGATATGGCAGTTTGGAGGTAAGAAACGCTTGAGAAACTCAAAATTTTCGCAGTTCTGATGCTCGACAAGCATAACTAGAACGGTCTAGGGGAAAAGTACGCATACCGTTGTAATCGGGCGAGTTTCTACTTTCAGATGCAACAGAAATTTTGCGGATTGGTCAATCCGTTCGCGAGATATGGCGGTTTGGAAGTAAGAAACGCTTGAGAAACTCAAAATTTTCGCAGTTCTGATGCTCGAAACGAATAACTAGAACGGCCTAGGGGAAAAGTACGCATACCGTTGTAAACGGGCGAGTTTCTACCTTCAGATGCAACAGAAATTTTGCGGATTGCTCAATCCGTTCGCGAGATATGGCAGTTTGGAGGTAAGAAACGCTTGAGAAACTCAAAATTTTCGCAGTTCTGATGCTCGAAACGAATAACTAGAACGGCCTAGGGGAAAAGTACGCATACCGTTGTAATCGGGTGAGTTTCTACTTTCAGATGCAACAGAAATTTTGCGGATTAGTCAATCCGTTCGCGAGATATGGCAGTTTGGAGGTAAGAAACGCTTGAGAAACTCAAAATTTTCGCAGTTCTGATGCTCGAGACGAATAACCAGAACGGACTAGGGGAAAAGTACGCATACCGTTGTAATCGGGCGTGTTTCTACTTTCAGATGCAACAGAAATTTTGCGGATTGGTCAATCCGTTCGCGAGATATGGCAGTTTGGAGGTAAGAAACGCTTGAGAAACTCAAAATTTTCGCAGTTCTGATGCTCGAAACGAATAACTAGAACGGCCTAGGGGAAAAGTACGCATACCGTTGTAATCGGGCGAGTTTCTACTTTCAGATGCAACAGAAATTTTGCGGATTGGTCAATCCGTTCGCGAGATATGGCAGTTTGGAAGTATGAAACACTTGAGAAACACAAAATTTTCGCAGTTCTCATGCTCGAAACGAATGACTACAACGGCCTACGGGAAAAGTACGCATACCGTTGTAATCGGGCGAGTTTCTACTTTCAGATGCAACAGAAATTTTGCGGATTGGTCAATCCGTTCGCGAGATATGGCAGTTTGTAGGTAAGAAACGCTTGAGAAACTCAACATTTTCGCAGTTCTGATGCTCGAAACGAATAACTAGAACGGCCTAGGGGAAAAGTACGCATACCGTTGTAATCGGGCGCGTTTGTACTTTCAGATGCAACAGAAATTTTGCGGATTGGTCAATCCGTTCGCGAGATATGGCAGTTTGGAGGTAAGAAACGCTTGAGAAACTCAAAATTTTCGCAGTTCTGATGCTCGAAACGAATAACTAGAACGGACAAGGGGAAAAGTACGCATACCGTTGTAATCGGGCGAGTTTCTACTTTCAGATGCAACAGAAATTTTGCGGATTGGTCAATCCGTTCGCGAGATATGGCAGTTTGGAGGTACGAAACTCTTGAGAAACTCAAAATTTTCGCAGTTCTGATGCTCGAAACGAATAACTAGAACGGACTTGGGGAAACGTACGCATACCGTTGTAATCGGGCGAGTTTCTACTTTCAGATGCAACAGAAATTTTGCGGATTGGTCAATCCGTTCGCGAGATATGGCAGTTTGGAGGTAAGAAACGCTTGAGAAACTCAAAATTTTCGCAGTTCTGATGCTCGACAAGCATAACTAGAACGGTCTAGGGGAAAAGTACGCATACCGTTGTAATCGGGCGAGTTTCTACTTTCAGATGCAACAGAAATTTTGCGGATTGGTCAATCCGTTCGCGAGATATGGCGGTTTGGAAGTAAGAAACGCTTGAGAAACTCAAAATTTTCGCAGTTCTGATGCTCGAAACGAATAACTAGAACGGCCTAGGGGAAAAGTACGCATACCGTTGTAAACGGGCGAGTTTCTACCTTCAGATGCAACAGAAATTTTGCGGATTGCTCAATCCGTTCGCGAGGTATGGCAATTTGGAAGTAAGAAACGCTTGAAAAACTCAAAATTTTCGCAGTTCTGATGCTCGAAACGAATAACTAGAACGGACTAGGGGAAAAGTACGCATACCGTTGTAATCGGGCGAGTTTCTACTTTCAGATGCAACAGAAATTTTGCGGATTGGTCATTCCGTTCACGAGATATGGCAGTTTGGAGGTACGAAACTCTTGAGAAACTCAAAATTTTCGCAGTTCTGATGCTCGAAACGAATAACTAGAACGGACTTGGGGAAACGTACGCATACCGTTGTAATCGGGCGAGTTTCTACTTTCAGATGCAACAGAAATTTTGCGGATTGGTCAATCCGTTCGCGAGATATGGCAGTTTGGAGGTAAGAAACGCTTGAGAAACTCAAAATTTTCGCAGTTCTGATGCTCGACAAGCATAACTAGAACGGTCTAGGGGAAAAGTACGCATACCGTTGTAATCGGGCGAGTTTCTACTTTCAGATGCAACAGAAATTTTGCGGATTGGTCAATCCGTTCGCGAGATATGGCAGTTTGGAGGTAAGAAACGCTTGAGAAACTCAAAATTTTCGCAGTTCTGATGCTCGAAACGAATAACTAGAACGGACAAGGGGAAAAGTACGCATACCGTTGTAATCGGGCGAGTTTCTACTTTCAGATGCAACAGAAATTTTGCGGATTGGTCAATCCGTTCGCGAGATATGGCAGTTTGGAGGTACGAAACTCTTGAGAAACTCAAAATTTTCGCAGTTCTGATGCTCGAAACGAATAACTAGAACGGACTTGGGGAAACGTACGCATACCGTTGTAATCGGGCGAGTTTCTACTTTCAGATGCAACAGAAATTTTGCGGATTGGTCAATCCGTTCGCGAGATATGGCAGTTTGGAGGTAAGAAACGCTTGAGAAACTCAAAATTTTCGCAGTTCTGATGCTCGACAAGCATAACTAGAACGGTCTAGGGGAAAAGTACGCATACCGTTGTAATCGGGCGAGTTTCTACTTTCAGATGCAACAGAAATTTTGCGGATTGGTCAATCCGTTCGCGAGATATGGCGGTTTGGAAGTAAGAAACGCTTGAGAAACTCAAAATTTTCGCAGTTCTGATGCTCGAAACGAATAACTAGAACGGCCTAGGGGAAAAGTACGCATACCGTTGTAAACGGGCGAGTTTCTACCTTCAGATGCAACAGAAATTTTGCGGATTGCTCAATCCGTTCGCGAGGTATGGCAATTTGGAAGTAAGAAACGCTTGAAAAACTCAAAATTTTCGCAGTTCTGATGCTCGAAACGAATAACTAGAACGGACTAGGGGAAAAGTACGCATACCGTTGTAATCGGGCGAGTTTCTACTTTCAGATGCAACAGAAATTTTGCGGATTGGTCATTCCGTTCACGAGATATGGCAGTTTGGAGGTAAGAAACGCTTGAGAAACTCAAAATTTTCGCAGTTCTGATGCTCGACAAGCATAACTAGAACGTTCTAGGGGAAAAGTACGCATACCGTTGTAATCGGGCGACTTTCTACTTTCAGATGCATCAGAAATTTTGCGGATTGGTCAATCCGTTCGCGAGATATGGCAGTTTGGAAGTAAGAAACGCTTGAGAATCTCAAAATTTTCGCAGTTCTGATGCTCGAAACGATTAACTAGAACGGCCTAGGGGAAAAGTACGCATACCGTTGTAATCGGGCGAGTTTCTACTTTCAGATGCAACAGAAATTTTGCGGATTGGTCAATCCGTTCGCGAGATATGGCAGTTTGGAAGTAAGAAACGCTTGAGAATCTCAAAATTTTCGCAGTTCTGATGCTCGAAACGATTAACTAGAACGGCCTAGGGGAAAAGTACGCATACCGTTGTAATCGGGTGAGTTTCTACTTTCAGATGCAACAGAAATTTTGCGGATTAGTCAATCCGTTCGCGAGATATGGCAGTTTGGAGGTAAGAAACGCTTGAGAAACTCAAAATTTTCGCAGTTCTGATGCTCGAAACGAATAACCAGAACGGACTAGGGGAAAAGTACGCATACCGTTGTAATCGGGCGTGTTTCTACTTTCAGATGCAACAGAAATTTTGCGGATTGGTCAATCCGTTCGCGAGATATGGCAGTTTGTAGGTAAGAAACGCTTGAGAAACTCAACATTTTCGCAGTTCTGATGCTCGAAACGAATAACTAGAACGGCCTAGGGGAAAAGTAGGCATACCGTTGTAATCGGGCGAGTTTGTACTTTCAGATGCAACAGAAATTTTGCGGATTGGTCAATTCGTTCGCGAGATATGGCAGTTTGGAAGTAAGAAACGCTTGAGAAACTCAAAATTTTCGCAGTTCTGATGCTCGAAACGAATAACTAGAACGGACTAGGGGAAAAGTACGCATACCGTTGTAATCGGGCGAGTTTCTACTTTCAGATGCAACAGAAATTTTGCGGATTGGTCAATCCGTTCACGAGATATGGCAGTTTGGAGGTAAGAAACGCTTGAGAAACTCAAAATTTTCGCAGTTCTGATGCTCGACAAGCATAACTAGAACGTTCTAGGGGAAAAGTACGCATACCGTTGTAATCGGGCGACTTTCTACTTTCAGATGCATCAGAAATTTTGCGGATTGGTCAATCCGTTCGCGAGATATGGCGGTTTGGAAGTAAGAAACGCTTGAGAAACTCAAAATTTTCGCAGTTCTGATGCTCGAAACGAATAACTAGAACGGCCTAGGGGAAAAGTACGCATACCGTTGTAAACGGGCGAGTTTCTACCTTCAGATGCAACAGAAATTTTGCGGATTGCTCAATCCGTTCGCGAGGTATGGCAATTTGGAAGTAAGAAACGCTTGAAAAACTCAAAATTTTCGCAGTTCTGATGCTCGAAACGAATAACTAGAACGGACTAGGGGAAAAGTACGCATACCGTTGTAATCGGGCGAGTTTCTACTTTCAGATGCAACAGAAATTTTGCGGATTGGTCATTCCGTTCACGAGATATGGCAGTTTGGAGGTAAGAAACGCTTGAGAAACTCAAAATTTTCGCAGTTCTGATGCTCGACAAGCATAACTAGAACGTTCTAGGGGAAAAGTACGCATACCGTTGTAATCGGGCGACTTTCTACTTTCAGATGCATCAGAAATTTTGCGGATTGGTCAATCCGTTCGCGAGATATGGCAGTTTGGAAGTAAGAAACGCTTGAGAATCTCAAAATTTTCGCAGTTCTGATGCTCGAAACGATTAACTAGAACGGCCTAGGGGAAAAGTACGCATACCGTTGTAATCGGGCGAGTTTCTACTTTCAGATGCAACAGAAATTTTGCGGATTGGTCAATCCGTTCGCGAGATATGGCGGTTTGGAAGTAAGAAACCCTTGAGAAACTCAAAATTTTCGCAGTTCTGATGCTCGAAACGAATAACTAGAACGGCCTAGGGGAAAAGTACGCATACCGTTGTAATCGGGCGAGTTTCTACTTTCAGATGCAACAGAAGTTTTGCGGATTGGCCAATCCGTTCGCGAGATATGGCAGTTTGGAGGTAAGAAACGCTTGAGAAACTCAAAATTTTCGCAGTTCTGATGCTCGAAACGAATAACTAGAAAGGCCTAGGGGAAAAGTACGCATACCGTTGTAATCGGGTGAGTTTCTACTTTCAGATGCAACAGAAATTTTGCGGATTAGTCAATCCGTTCGCGAGATATGGCAGTTTGGAGGTAAGAAACGCTTGAGAAACTCAAAATTTTCGCAGTTCTGATGCTCGAAACGAATAACCAGAACGGACTAGGGGAAAAGTACGCATACCGTTGTAATCGGGCGTGTTTCTACTTTCAGATGCAACAGAAATTTTGCGGATTGGTCAATCCGTTCGCGAGATATGGCAGTTTGTAGGTAAGAAACGCTTGAGAAACTCAACATTTTCGCAGTTCTGATGCTCGAAACGAATAACTAGAACGGCCTAGGGGAAAAGTAGGCATACCGTTGTAATCGGGCGAATTTGTACTTTCAGATGCAACAGAAATTTTGCGGATTGGTCAATTCGTTCGCGAGATATGGCAGTTTGGAAGTAAGAAACGCTTGAGAAACTCAAAATTTTCGCAGTTCTGATGCTCGAAACGAATAACTAGAACGGACTTGGGGAAACGTACGCATACCGTTGTAATCGGGCGAGTTTCTACTTTCAGATGCAACAGAAATTTTGCGGATTGGTCAATCCGTTCGCGAGATATGGCAGTTTGGAGGTAAGAAACGCTTGAGAAACTCAAAATTTTCGCAGTTCTGATGCTCGACAAGCATAACTAGAACGGTCTAGGGGAAAAGTACGCATACCGTTGTAATCGGGCGAGTTTCTACTTTCAGATGCAACAGAAATTTTGCGGATTGGTCAATCCGTTCGCGAGATATGGCGGTTTGGAAGTAAGAAACGCTTGAGAAACTCAAAATTTTCGCAGTTCTGATGCTCGAAACGAATAACTAGAACGGCCTAGGGGAAAAGTACGCATACCGTTGTAAACGGGCGAGTTTCTACCTTCAGATGCAACAGAAATTTTGCGGATTGCTCAATCCGTTCGCGAGGTATGGCAATTTGGAAGTAAGAAACGCTTGAAAAACTCAAAATTTTCGCAGTTCTGATGCTCGAAACGAATAACTAGAATGGACTAGGGGAAAAGTACGCATACCGTTGTAATCGGGCGAGTTTCTACTTTCAGATGCAACAGAAATTTTGCGGATTGGTCATTCCGTTCACGAGATATGGCAGTTTGGAGGTAAGAAACGCTTGAGAAACTCAAAATTTTCGCAGTTCTGATGCTCGACAAGCATAACTAGAACGTTCTAGGGGAAAAGTACGCATACCGTTGTAATCGGGCGACTTTCTACTTTCAGATGCATCAGAAATTTTGCGGATTGGTCAATCCGTTCGCGAGATATGGCAGTTTGGAAGTAAGAAACGCTTGAGAATCTCAAAATTTTCGCAGTTCTGATGCTCGAAACGATTAACTAGAACGGCCTAGGGGAAAAGTACGCATACCGTTGTAATCGGGCGAGTTTCTACTTTCAGATGCAACAGAAATTTTGCGGATTGGTCAATCCGTTCGCGAGATATGGCGGTTTGGAAGTAAGAAACGCTTGAGAAACTCAAAATTTTCGCAGTTCTGATGCTCGAAACGAATAACTAGAACGGCCTAGGGGAAGAGTACGCATACCGTTGTAATCGGGCGAGTTTCTACTTTCAGATGCAACAGAAATTTTGCGGATTGGCCAATCCGTTCGCGAGATATGGCAGTTTGGAGGTAAGAAACGCTTGAGAAACTCAAAATTTTCGCAGTTCTGATGCTCGAAACGAATAACTAGAACGGCCTAGGGGAAAAGTACGCATACCGTTGTAATCGGGTGAGTTTCTACTTTCAGATGCAACAGAAATTTTGCGGATTAGTCAATCCGTTCGCGAGATATGGCAGTTTGGAGGTAAGAAACGCTTGAGAAACTCAAAATTTTCGCAGTTCTGATGCTCGAAACGAATAACCAGAACGGACTAGGGGAAAAGTACGCATACCGTTGTAATCGGGCGTGTTTCTACTTTCAGATGCAACAGAAATTTTGCGGATTGGTCAATCCGTTCGCGAGATATGGCAGTTTGTAGGTAAGAAACGCTTGAGAAACTCAAAATTTTCGCAGTTCTGATGCTCGACAAGCATAACTAGAACGGTCTAGGGGAAAAGTACGCATACCGTTGTAATCGGGCGAGTTTCTACTTTCAGATGCAACAGAAATTTTGCGGATTGGTCAATCCGTTCGCGAGATATGGCGGTTTGGAAGTAAGAAACGCTTGAGAAACTCAAAATTTTCGCAGTTCTGATGCTCGAAACGAATAACTAGAACGGCCTAGGGGAAAAGTACGCATACCGTTGTAATCGGGCGAGTTTCTACTTTCAGATGCAACAGAAATTTTACGGATTGGTCAATCCGTTCGCGAGATATGGCAGTTTGGAGGTAAGAAACGCTTGAGAAACTCAAAATTTTCGCAGTTCTGATGCTCGACAAGCATAACTAGAACGTTCTAGGGGAAAAGTACGCATACCGTTGTAATCGGGCGACTTTCTACTTTCAGATGCAACAGAAATTTTGCGGATTGGTCAATCCGTTCGCGAGATATGGCAGTTTGGAGGTAAGAAACGCTTGAGAAACTCAAAATTTTCGCAGTTCTGATGCTCGACAAGCATAACTAGAGCGGTCTAGGGGAAAAGTACGCATACCGTTGTAATCGGGCGACTTTCTACTTTCAGATGCAACAGAAATTTTGCGGATTGGTCAATCCGTTCGCGAGATATGGCAGTTTGGAGGTAAGAAACGGTTGAGAAACTCAAAATTTTCACAGTTCTGATGCGCGAAACGAGTAACTAGAACCGACTAGGGGAAAAGTGCGCATACCGTTGTAATCGGGCGAATTTCTACTTTCAGATGCAACAGAAATTTTGCGGATTGGTCAATCCGTTCGCGAGATATGGCAGTTTGGAGGTAAGAAACGCTTGAGAAACTCAAAATTTTCGCAGTTCTGATGCGCGAAACGAGTAACTAGAACCGACTAGGGGAAAAGTGCGCATACCGTTGTAATCGGGCGAATTTCTACTTTCAGATGCAACAGAAATTTTGCGGATTGGTCAATCCGTTCGCCAGATATGGCAATTTGTAGGTAAGAAACGCTTGAGAAACTCAACATTTTCGCAGTTCTGATGCTCGAAACGAATAACTAGAACGGCCTAAGGGAAAAGTACGCATACCGTTGTAAACGGGCGAGTTTCTACTTTCAGATGCAACAGAAATTTTGCGGATTGGTCAATCCGTTCGCGAAATATGGCAGTTTGGAGGTAAGAAACGGTTGAGAAACTCAAAATTTTCACAGTTCTGATGCTCGAAACGAATAACCAGTACGGCCTAGGGGAAAAGTACGCATACCGTTGTAATCGGGCGAGTTTCTACTTTCAGATGCAACAGAAATTTTGCGGATTGGTCAATCCGTTCGCGAGATATGGCAGTTTGGAGGTAAGAAACGCTTGAGAAACTCAAAATTTTCGCAGTTCTGATGCACGACAAGCATAGCTAGAACGGTCTAGGGGAAAAGTACGCATACCGTTGTAATCGGGCGACTTTCTACTTTCAGATGCAACAGAAATTTTGCGGATTGGTCAATCCGTTCGCGAGATATGGCAGTTTGTAGGTAAGAAACGCTTGAGAAACTCAACATTTTCGCAGTTCTGATGCTCGAAACGAATAACTAGAACGGCCTAGGGGAAAAGTACGCATACCGTTGTAATCGGGCGAGTTTCTACTTTCAGATGCAACAGAAATTTTACGGATTGGTCAATCCGTTCGCGAGATATGGCAGTTTGGAGGTAAGAAACGCTTGAGAAACTCAAAATTTTCGCAGTTCTGATGCTCGACAAGCATAACTAGAACGTTCTAGGGGAAAAGTACGCATACCGTTGTAATCGGGCGACTTTCTACTTTCAGATGCAACAGAAATTTTGCGGATTGGTCAATCCGTTCGCGAGATATGGCAGTTTGGAAGTAAGAAACGCTTGAGAAACTTAAAATTTTCGCAGTTCTGATGCTCGAAACGATTAACTAGAACGGCCTAGGGGAAAAGTACGCATACCGTTGTAAACGGGCGAGTTTCTACTTTCAGATGCATCAGAAATTTTGCGGATTGGTCAATCCGTTCGCGAGATATGGCAGTTTGGAAGTAAGAAACGCTTGAAAAACTCAACATTTTCGCAGTTCTGATGCTCGAAACGAATAACTAGAATGGCCTAGGGGAAAAGTACGCATACCGTTGTAAACGGGCGAGTTTCTACTTTCAGATGCAACAGAAATTTTGCGGATTGGTCAATCCGTTCGCGAAATATGGCAGTTTGGAGGTAAGAAACGCTTGAGAAACTCAAAATTTTCGCAGTTCTGATGCTCGACAAGCATAACTAGAGCGGTCTAGGGGAAAAGTACGCATACCGTTGTAATCGGGCGACTTTCTACTTTCAGATGCAACAGAAATTTTGCGGATTGGTCAATCCGTTCGCGAGATATGGCAGTTTGGAGGTAAGAAACGGTTGAGAAACTCAAAATTTTCACAGTTCTGATGCGCGAAACGAGTAACTAGAACCGACTAGGGGAAAAGTGCGCATACCGTTGTAATCGGGCGAATTTCTACTTTCAGATGCAACAGAAATTTTGCGGATTGGTCAATCCGTTCGCGAGATATGGCAGTTTGGAGGTAAGAAACGCTTGAGAAACTCAAAATTTTCGCAGTTCTGATGCGCGAAACGAGTAACTAGAACCGACTAGGGGAAAAGTGCGCATACCGTTGTAATCGGGCGAATTTCTACTTTCAGATGCAACAGAAATTTTGCGGATTGGTCAATCCGTTCGCCAGATATGGCAATTTGTAGGTAAGAAACGCTTGAGAAACTCAACATTTTCGCAGTTCTGATGCTCGAAACGAATAACTAGAACGGCCTAAGGGAAAAGTACGCATACCGTTGTAAACGGGCGAGTTTCTACTTTCAGATGCAACAGAAATTTTGCGGATTGGTCAATCCGTTCGCGAAATATGGCAGTTTGGAGGTAAGAAACGGTTGAGAAACTCAAAATTTTCACAGTTCTGATGCTCGAAACGAATAACCAGTACGGCCTAGGGGAAAAGTACGCATACCGTTGTAATCGGGCGAGTTTCTACTTTCAGATGCAACAGAAATTTTGCGGATTGGTCAATCCGTTCGCGAGATATGGCAGTTTGGAGGTAAGAAACGCTTGAGAAACTCAAAATTTTCGCAGTTCTGATGCTCGACAAGCATAGCTAGAACGGTCTAGGGGAAAAGTACGCATACCGTTGTAATCGGGCGACTTTCTACTTTCAGATGCAACAGAAATTTTGCGGATTGGTCAATCCGTTCGCGAGATATGGCAGTTTGTAGGTAAGAAACGCTTGAGAAACTCAACATTTTCGCAGTTCTGAAGCTCGAAACGAATAACTAGAACGGCCTAGGGGAAAAGTACGCATACCGTTGTAATCGGGCGAGTTTCTACTTTCAGATGCAACAGAAATTTTACGGATTGGTCAATCCGTTCGCGAGATATGGCAGTTTGGAGGTAAGAAACGCTTGAGAAACTCAAAATTTTCGCAGTTCTGATGCTCGACAAGCATAACTAGAACGTTCTAGGGGAAAAGTACGCATACCGTTGTAATCGGGCGACTTTCTACTTTCAGATGCAACAGAAATTTTGCGGATTGGTCAATCCGTTCGCGAGATATGGCAGTTTGGAAGTAAGAAACGCTTGAGAAACTTAAAATTTTCGCAGTTCTGATGCTCGAAACGATTAACTAGAACGGCCTAGGGGAAAAGTACGCATACCGTTGTAAACGGGCGAGTTTCTACTTTCAGATGCATCAGAAATTTTGCGGATTGGTCAATCCGTTCGCGAAATATGGCAGTTTGGAGGTAAGAAACGCTTGAGAAACTCAAAATTTTCGCAGTTCTGATGCTCGACAAGCATAACTAGAACGTTCTAGGGAAAAAGTACGCATACCGTTGTAACCGGGCGACTTTCTACTTTCAGATGCAACAGAAATTTTGCGGATTGGTCAATCCGTTCGCGAGATACGGCAGTTTGGAGGTAAGAAACGGTTGAGAAACTCAAAATTTTCACAGTTCTGATGCTCGAAACGAATAACCAGAACGGCCTAGGGGAAAAGTACGCATACCGTTGTAATCTGGCGAGTTTCTACTTCCAGATGCATCAGAAATTTTGCGGATTGGTCAATCCGTTCGCGAGATATGGCAGTTTGGAAGTAAGAAACGCTTGAGAAACTCAAAATTTTCGCAGTTCTGATGCTCGAAACGATCAACTAGAACGGCCTAGGGGAAAAGTACGCACACCGTTGTAAACGGGCGAGTTTCTACTTTCAGATGCAACAGAAATTTTGCGGATTGGTCAATCCGTTCGCGAGATATGGCGGTTTGGAGGTAAGAAACGCTTGAGAAACTCAAAATTTTCGCTGTTCTGATGCTCGAAACGAATAACTAGAACGGCCTAGGGGAAAAGTACGCATACCGTTGTAATCGGGCGAGTTTCTACTTTCAGATGCAACAGAAATTTTGCGGATTGGTCAATCCGTTCGCGAGATATGGCAGTTTGTAGGTAAGAAACGCTTGAGAAACTCAACATTTTCGCAGTTCTGATGCTCGAAACGAATAACTAGAACGGCCTAGGGGAAAAGTACGCATACCGTTGTAATCGGGCGAGTTTGTACTTTCAGATGCAACAGAAATTTTGCGGATTGGTCAATCCGTTCGCGAGATATGGCAGTTTGGAGGTAAGAAACGCTTGAGAAACTCAAAATTTTCGCAGTTCTGATGCTCGAAACGAATAACTAGAACGGACTAGGGGAAAAGTACGCATACCGTTGTAATCGGGCGAGTTTCTACTTTCAGATGCAACAGAAATTTTACGGATGGTTCAATCCGTTCGCGAGATATGGCAGTTTGGAGGTAAGAAACGCTTGAGAAACTCAAAATTTTCGCAGTTCTGATGCTCGAAACGAATAACTAGAACGGACAAGGGGAAAAGTACGCATACCGTTGTAATCGGGCGAGTTTCTACTTTCAGATGCAACAGAAATTTTGCGGATTGGTCAATCCGTTCGCGAGATATGGCAGTTTGGAGGTACGAAACTCTTGAGAAACTCAAAATTTTCGCAGTTCTGATGCTCGAAACGAATAACTAGAACGGACTTGGGGAAACGTACGCATACCGTTGTAATCGGGCGAGTTTCTACTTTCAGATGCAACAGAAATTTTGCGGATTGGTCAATCCGTTCGCGAGATATGGCAGTTTGGAGGTAAGAAACGCTTGAGAAACTCAAAATTTTCGCAGTTCTGATGCTCGACAAGCATAACTAGAACGGTCTAGGGGAAAAGTACGCATACCGTTGTAATCGGGCGAGTTTCTACTTTCAGATGCAACAGAAATTTTGCGGATTGGTCAATCCGTTCGCGAGATATGGCGGTTTGGAAGTAAGAAACGCTTGAGAAACTCAAAATTTTCGCAGTTCTGATGCTCGAAACGAATAACTAGAACGGCCTAGGGGAAAAGTACGCATACCGTTGTAAACGGGCGAGTTTCTACCTTCAGATGCAACAGAAATTTTGCGGATTGCTCAATCCGTTCGCGAGGTATGGCAATTTGGAAGTAAGAAACGCTTGAAAAACTCAAAATTTTCGCAGTTCTGATGCTCGAAACGAATAACTAGAATGGACTAGGGGAAAAGTACGCATACCGTTGTAATCGGGCGAGTTTCTACTTTCAGATGCAACAGAAATTTTGCGGATTGGTCATTCCGTTCACGAGATATGGCAGTTTGGAGGTAAGAAACGCTTGAGAAACTCAAAATTTTCGCAGTTCTGATGCTCGACAAGCATAACTAGAACGTTCTAGGGGAAAAGTACGCATACCGTTGTAATCGGGCGACTTTCTACTTTCAGATGCATCAGAAATTTTGCGGATTGGTCAATCCGTTCGCGAGATATGGCAGTTTGGAAGTAAGAAACGCTTGAGAATCTCAAAATTTTCGCAGTTCTGATGCTCGAAACGATTAACTAGAACGGCCTAGGGGAAAAGTACGCATACCGTTGTAATCGGGCGAGTTTCTACTTTCAGATGCAACAGAAATTTTGCTGATTGGTCAATCCGTTCGCGAGATATGGCGGTTTGGAAGTAAGAAACGCTTGAGAAACTCAAAATTTTCGCAGTTCTGATGCTCGAAACGAATAACTAGAACGGCCTAGGGGAAGAGTACGCATACCGTTGTAATCGGGCGAGTTTCTACTTTCAGATGCAACAGAAATTTTGCGGATTGGCCAATCCGTTCGCGAGATATGGCAGTTTGGAGGTAAGAAACGCTTGAGAAACTCAAAATTTTCGCAGTTCTGATGCTCGAAACGAATAACTAGAACGGCCTAGGGGAAAAGTACGCATACCGTTGTAATCGGGTGAGTTTCTACTTTCAGATGCAACAGAAATTTTGCGGATTAGTCAATCCGTTCGCGAGATATGGCAGTTTGGAGGTAAGAAACGCTTGAGAAACTCAAAATTTTCGCAGTTCTGATGCTCGAAACGAATAACCAGAACGGACTAGGGGAAAAGTACGCATACCGTTGTAATCGGGCGTGTTTCTACTTTCAGATGCAACAGAAATTTTGCGGATTGGTCAATCCGTTCGCGAGATATGGCAGTTTGGAGGTAAGAAACGCTTGAGAAACTCAAAATTTTCGCAGTTCTGATGCTCGAAACGAATAACTAGAACGGCCTAGGGGAAAAGTACGCATACCGTTGTAATCGGGCGAGTTTCTACTTTCAGATGCAACAGAAATTTTGCGGATTGGTCAATCCGTTCGCGAGATATGGCAGTTTGGAAGTATGAAACACTTGAGAAACACAAAATTTTCGCAGTTCTCATGCTCGAAACGAATGACTACAACGGCCTACGGGAAAAGTACGCATACCGTTGTAATCGGGCGAGTTTCTACTTTCAGATGCAACAGAAATTTTGCGGATTGGTCAATCCGTTCGCGAGATATGGCAGTTTGTAGGTAAGAAACGCTTGAGAAACTCAACATTTTCGCAGTTCTGATGCTCGAAACGAATAACTAGAACGGCCTAGGGGAAAAGTACGCATACCGTTGTAATCGGGCGCGTTTGTACTTTCAGATGCAACAGAAATTTTGCGGATTGGTCAATCCGTTCGCGAGATATGGCAGTTTGGAGGTAAGAAACGCTTGAGAAACTCAAAATTTTCGCAGTTCTGATGCTCGAAACGAATAACTAGAACGGACAAGGGGAAAAGTACGCATACCGTTGTAATCGGGCGAGTTTCTACTTTCAGATGCAACAGAAATTTTGCGGATTGGTCAATCCGTTCGCGAGATATGGCAGTTTGGAGGTACGAAACTCTTGAGAAACTCAAAATTTTCGCAGTTCTGATGCTCGAAACGAATAACTAGAACGGACTTGGGGAAACGTACGCATACCGTTGTAATCGGGCGAGTTTCTACTTTCAGATGCAACAGAAATTTTGCGGATTGGTCAATCCGTTCGCGAGATATGGCAGTTTGGAGGTAAGAAACGCTTGAGAAACTCAAAATTTTCGCAGTTCTGATGCTCGACAAGCATAACTAGAACGGTCTAGGGGAAAAGTACGCATACCGTTGTAATCGGGCGAGTTTCTACTTTCAGATGAAACAGAAATTTTGCGGATTGGTCAATCCGTTCGCGAGATATGGCGGTTTGGAAGTAAGAAACGCTTGAGAAACTCAAAATTTTCGCAGTTCTGATGCTCGAAACGAATAACTAGAACGGCCTAGGGGAAAAGTACGCATACCGTTGTAAACGGGCGAGTTTCTACCTTCAGATGCAACAGAAATTTTGCGGATTGCTCAATCCGTTCGCGAGGTATGGCAATTTGGAAGTAAGAAACGCTTGAAAAACTCAAAATTTTCGCAGTTCTGATGCTCGAAACGAATAACTAGAACGGACTAGGGGAAAAGTACGCATACCGTTGTAATCGGGCGAGTTTCTACTTTCAGATGCAACAGAAATTTTGCGGATTGGTCATTCCGTTCACGAGATATGGCAGTTTGGAGGTAAGAAACGCTTGAGAAACTCAAAATTTTCGCAGTTCTGATGCTCGACAAGCATAACTAGAACGTTCTAGGGGAAAAGTACGCATACCGTTGTAATCGGGCGACTTTCTACTTTCAGATGCATCAGAAATTTTGCGGATTGGTCAATCCGTTCGCGAGATATGGCAGTTTGGAAGTAAGAAACGCTTGAGAATCTCAAAATTTTCGCAGTTCTGATGCTCGAAACGATTAACTAGAACGGCCTAGGGGAAAAGTACGCATACCGTTGTAATCGGGCGAGTTTCTACTTTCAGATGCAACAGAAATTTTGCGGATTGGTCAATCCGTTCGCGAGATATGGCAGTTTGGAAGTAAGAAACGCTTGAGAATCTCAAAATTTTCGCAGTTCTGATGCTCGAAACGATTAACTAGAACGGCCTAGGGGAAAAGTACGCATACCGTTGTAATCGGGTGAGTTTCTACTTTCAGATGCAACAGAAATTTTGCGGATTAGTCAATCCGTTCGCGAGATATGGCAGTTTGGAGGTAAGAAACGCTTGAGAAACTCAAAATTTTCGCAGTTCTGATGCTCGAAACGAATAACCAGAACGGACTAGGGGAAAAGTACGCATACCGTTGTAATCGGGCGTGTTTCTACTTTCAGATGCAACAGAAATTTTGCGGATTGGTCAATCCGTTCGCGAGATATGGCAGTTTGTAGGTAAGAAACGCTTGAGAAACTCAACATTTTCGCAGTTCTGATGCTCGAAACGAATAACTAGAACGGCCTAGGGGAAAAGTAGGCATACCGTTGTAATCGGGCGAGTTTGTACTTTCAGATGCAACAGAAATTTTGCGGATTGGTCAATTCGTTCGCGAGATATGGCAGTTTGGAAGTAAGAAACGCTTGAGAAACTCAAAATTTTCGCAGTTCTGATGCTCGAAACGAATAACTAGAACGGACTAGGGGAAAAGTACGCATACCGTTGTAATCGGGCGAGTTTCTACTTTCAGATGCAACAGAAATTTTGCGGATTGGTCAATCCGTTCACGAGATATGGCAGTTTGGAGGTAAGAAACGCTTGAGAAACTCAAAATTTTCGCAGTTCTGATGCTCGACAAGCATAACTAGAACGTTCTAGGGGAAAAGTACGCATACCGTTGTAATCGGGCGACTTTCTACTTTCAGATGCATCAGAAATTTTGCGGATTGGTCAATCCGTTCGCGAGATATGGCAGTTTGGAAGTAAGAAACGCTTGAGAATCTCAAAATTTTCGCAGTTCTGATGCTCGAAACGATTAACTAGAACGGCCTAGGGGAAAAGTACGCATACCGTTGTAATCGGGCGAGTTTCTACTTTCAGATGCAACAGAAATTTTGCGGATTGGTCAATCCGTTCGCGAGATATGGCGGTTTGGAAGTAAGAAACGCTTGAGAAACTCAAAATTTTCGCAGTTCTGATGCTCGAAAAGAATAACTAGAACGGCCTAGGGGAAAAGTACGCATACCGTTGTAATCGGGCGAGTTTCTACTTTCAGATGCAACAGAAGTTTTGCGGATTGGCCAATCCGTTCGCGAGATATGGCAGTTTGGAGGTAAGAAACGCTTGAGAAACTCAAAATTTTCGCAGTTCTGATGCTCGAAACGAATAACTAGAACGGCCTAGGGGAAAAGTACGCATACCGTTGTAATCGGGCGAGTTTCTACTTTCAGATGCAACAGAAATTTTGCGGATTGGTCAATCCGTTCGCGAGATATGGCAGTTTGGAAGTATGAAACACTTGAGAAACACAAAATTTTCGCAGTTCTCATGCTCGAAACGAATGACTACAACGGCCTACGGGAAAAGTACGCATACCGTTGTAATCGGGCGAGTTTCTACTTTCAGATGCAACAGAAATTTTGCGGATTGGTCAATCCGTTCGCGAGATATGGCAGTTTGTAGGTAAGAAACGCTTGAGAAACTCAACATTTTCGCAGTTCTGATGCTCGAAACGAATAACTAGAACGGCCTAGGGGAAAAGTACGCATACCGTTGTAATCGGGCGCGTTTGTACTTTCAGATGCAACAGAAATTTTGCGGATTGGTCAATCCGTTCGCGAGATATGGCAGTTTGGAGGTAAGAAACGCTTGAGAAACTCAAAATTTTCGCAGTTCTGATGCTCGAAACGAATAACTAGAACGGACAAGGGGAAAAGTACGCATACCGTTGTAATCGGGCGAGTTTCTACTTTCAGATGCAACAGAAATTTTGCGGATTGGTCAATCCGTTCGCGAGATATGGCAGTTTGGAGGTACGAAACTCTTGAGAAACTCAAAATTTTCGCAGTTCTGATGCTCGAAACGAATAACTAGAACGGACTTGGGGAAACGTACGCATACCGTTGTAATCGGGCGAGTTTCTACTTTCAGATGCAACAGAAATTTTGCGGATTGGTCAATCCGTTCGCGAGATATGGCAGTTTGGAGGTAAGAAACGCTTGAGAAACTCAAAATTTTCGCAGTTCTGATGCTCGACAAGCATAACTAGAACGGTCTAGGGGAAAAGTACGCATACCGTTGTAATCGGGCGAGTTTCTACTTTCAGATGCAACAGAAATTTTGCGGATTGGTCAATCCGTTCGCGAGATATGGCGGTTTGGAAGTAAGAAACGCTTGAGAAACTCAAAATTTTCGCAGTTCTGATGCTCGAAACGAATAACTAGAACGGCCTAGGGGAAAAGTACGCATACCGTTGTAAACGGGCGAGTTTCTACCTTCAGATGCAACAGAAATTTTGCGGATTGCTCAATCCGTTCGCGAGGTATGGCAATTTGGAAGTAAGAAACGCTTGAAAAACTCAAAATTTTCGCAGTTCTGATGCTCGAAACGAATAACTAGAACGGACTAGGGGAAAAGTACGCATACCGTTGTAATCGGGCGAGTTTCTACTTTCAGATGCAACAGAAATTTTGCGGATTGGTCATTCCGTTCACGAGATATGGCAGTTTGGAGGTAAGAAACGCTTGAGAAACTCAAAATTTTCGCAGTTCTGATGCTCGACAAGCATAACTAGAACGTTCTAGGGGAAAAGTACGCATACCGTTGTAATCGGGCGACTTTCTACTTTCAGATGCATCAGAAATTTTGCGGATTGGTCAATCCGTTCGCGAGATATGGCAGTTTGGAAGTAAGAAACGCTTGAGAATCTCAAAATTCTCGCAGTTCTGATGCTCGAAACGATTAACTAGAACGGCCTAGGGGAAAAGTACGCATACCGTTGTAATCGGGCGAGTTTCTACTTTCAGATGCAACAGAAATTTTGCGGATTGGTCAATCCGTTCGCGAGATATGGCGGTTTGGAAGTAAGAAACCCTTGAGAAACTCAAAATTTTCGCAGTTCTGATGCTCGAAACGAATAACTAGAACGGCCTAGGGGAAAAGTACGCATACCGTTGTAATCGGGCGAGTTTCTACTTTCAGATGCAACAGAAGTTTTGCGGATTGGCCAATCCGTTCGCGAGATATGGCAGTTTGGAGGTAAGAAACGCTTGAGAAACTCAAAATTTTCGCAGTTCTGATGCTCGAAACGAATAACTAGAAAGGCCTAGGGGAAAAGTACGCATACCGTTGTAATCGGGTGAGTTTCTACTTTCAGATGCAACAGAAATTTTGCGGATTAGTCAATCCGTTCGCGAGATATGGCAGTTTGGAGGTAAGAAACGCTTGAGAAACTCAAAATTTTCGCAGTTCTGATGCTCGAAACGAATAACCAGAACGGACTAGGGGAAAAGTACGCATACCGTTGTAATCGGGCGTGTTTCTACTTTCAGATGCAACAGAAATTTTGCGGATTGGTCAATCCGTTCGCGAGATATGGCAGTTTGTAGGTAAGAAACGCTTGAGAAACTCAACATTTTCGCAGTTCTGATGCTCGAAACGAATAACTAGAACGGCCTAGGGGAAAAGTAGGCATACCGTTGTAATCGGGCGAGTTTGTACTTTCAGATGCAACAGAAATTTTGCGGATTGGTCAATTCGTTCGCGAGATATGGCAGTTTGGAAGTAAGAAACGCTTGAGAAACTCAAAATTTTCGCAGTTCTGATGCTCGAAACGAATAACTAGAACGGACTAGGGGAAAAGTACGCATCCCGTTGTAATCGGGCGAGTTTCTACTTTCAGATGCAACAGAAATTTTGCGGATTGGTCAATCCGTTCACGAGATATGGCAGTTTGGAGGTAAGAAACGCTTGAGAAACTCAAAATTTTCGCAGTTCTGATGCTCGACAAGCATAACTAGAACGTTCTAGGGGAAAAGTACGCATACCGTTGTAATCGGGCGACTTTCTACTTTCAGATGCATCAGAAATTTTGCGGATTGGTCAATCCGTTCGCGAGATATGGCAGTTTGGAAGTAAGAAACGCTTGAGAATCTCAAAATTTTCGCAGTTCTGATGCTCGAAACGATTAACTAGAACGGCCTAGGGGAAAAGTACGCATACCGTTGTAATCGGGCGAGTTTCTACTTTCAGATGCAACAGAAATTTTGCGGATTGGTCAATCCGTTCGCGAGATATGGCGGTTTGGAAGTAAGAAACGCTTGAGAAACTCAAAATTTTCGCAGTTCTGATGCTCGAAAAGAATAACTAGAACGGCCTAGGGGAAAAGTACGCATACCGTTGTAATCGGGCGAGTTTCTACTTTCAGATGCAACAGAAGTTTTGCGGATTGGCCAATCCGTTCGCGAGATATGGCAGTTTGGAGGTAAGAAACGCTTGAGAAACTCAAAATTTTCGCAGTTCTGATGCTCGAAACGAATAACTAGAACGGCCTAGGGGAAAAGTACGCATACCGTTGTAATCGGGTGAGTTTCTACTTTCAGATGCAACAGAAATTTTGCGGATTAGTCAATCCGTTCGCGAGATATGGCAGTTTGGAGGTAAGAAACGCTTGAGAAACTCAAAATTTTCGCAGTTCTGATGCTCGAAACGAATAACCAGAACGGACTAGGGGAAAAGTACGCATACCGTTGTAATCGGGCGTGTTTCTACTTTCAGATGCAACAGAAATTTTGCGGATTGGTCAATCCGTTCGCGAGATATGGCGGTTTGGAAGTAAGAAACGCTTGAGAAACTCAACATTTTCGCAGTTCTGATGCTCGAAACGAATAACTAGAACGGCCTAGGGGAAAAGTAGGCATACCGTTGTAATCGGGCGAGTTTGTACTTTCAGATGCAACAGAAATTTTGCGGATTGGTCAATTCGTTCGCGAGATATGGCAGTTTGGAAGTAAGAAACGCTTGAGAAACTCAAAATTTTCGCAGTTCTGATGCTCGAAACGAATAACTAGAACGGACTAGGGGAAAAGTACGCATACCGTTGTAATCGGGCGAGTTTCTACTTTCAGATGCAACAGAAATTTTGCGGATTGGTCAATCCGTTCGCGAGATATGGCAGTTTGGAGGTAAGAAACGCTTGAGAAACTCAAAATTTTCGCAGTTCTGATGCTCGAAACGAATAACTAGAACGGCCTAGGGGAAAAGTACGCATACCGTTGTAATCGGGCGAGTTTCTACTTTCAGATGCAACAGAAATTTTGCGGATTGGTCAATCCGTTCGCGAGATATGGCAGTTTGGAAGTATGAAACACTTGAGAAACACAAAATTTTCGCAGTTCTCATGCTCGAAACGAATGACTACAACGGCCTACGGGAAAAGTACGCATACCGTTGTAATCGGGCGAGTTTCTACTTTCAGATGCAACAGAAATTTTGCGGATTAGTCAATCCGTTCGCGAGATATGGCAGTTTGGAGGTAAGAAACGCTTGAGAAACTCAAAATTTTCGCAGTTCTGATGCTCGAAACGAATAACCAGAACGGACTAGGGGAAAAGTACGCATACCGTTGTAATCGGGCGTGTTTCTACTTTCAGATGCAACAGAAATTTTGCGGATTGGTCAATCCGTTCGCGAGATATGGCAGTTTGTAGGTAAGAAACGCTTGAGAAACTCAACATTTTCGCAGTTCTGATGCTCGAAACGAATAACTAGAACGGCCTAGGGGAAAAGTAGGCATACCGTTGTAATCGGGCGAGTTTGTACTTTCAGATGCAACAGAAATTTTGCGGATTGGTCAATTCGTTCGCGAGATATGGCAGTTTGGAAGTAAGAAACGCTTGAGAAACTCAAAATTTTCGCAGTTCTGATGCTCGAAACGAATAACTAGAACGGACTAGGGGAAAAGTACGCATACCGTTGTAATCGGGCGAGTTTCTACTTTCAGATGCAACAGAAATTTTGCGGATTAGTCAATCCGTTCGCGAGATATGGCAGTTTGGAGGTAAGAAACGCTTGAGAAACTCAAAATTTTCGCAGTTCTGATGCTCGAAACGAATAACCAGAACGGACTAGGGGAAAAGTACGCATACCGTTGTAATCGGGCGTGTTTCTACTTTCAGATGCAACAGAAATTTTGCGGATTGGTCAATCCGTTCGCGAGATATGGCAGTTTGTAGGTAAGAAACGCTTGAGAAACTCAACATTTTCGCAGTTCTGATGCTCGAAACGAATAACTAGAACGGCCTAGGGGAAAAGTAGGCATACCGTTGTAATCGGGCGAGTTTGTACTTTCAGATGCAACAGAAATTTTGCGGATTGGTCAATTCGTTCGCGAGATATGGCAGTTTGGAAGTAAGAAACGCTTGAGAAACTCAAAATTTTCGCAGTTCTGATGCTCGAAACGAATAACTAGAACGGACTAGGGGAAAAGTACGCATACCGTTGTAATCGGGCGAGTTTCTACTTTCAGATGCAACAGAAATTTTGCGGATTGGTCAATCCGTTCGCGAGATATGGCAGTTTGGAGGTAAGAAACGCTTGAGAAACTCAAAATTTTCGCAGTTCTGATGCTCGAAACGAATAACTAGAACGGACTTGGGGAAACGTACGCATACCGTTGTAATCGGGCGAGTTTCTACTTTCAGATGCAACAGAAATTTTGCGGATTGGTCAATCCGTTCGCGAGATATGGCAGTTTGGAAGTATGAAACACTTGAGAAACACAAAATTTTCGCAGTTCTCATGCTCGAAACGAATGACTACAACGGCCTACGGGAAAAGTACGCATACCGTTGTAATCGGGCGAGTTTCTACTTTCAGATGCAACAGAAATTTTGCGGATTAGTCAATCCGTTCGCGAGATATGGCAGTTTGGAGGTAAGAAACGCTTGAGAAACTCAAAATTTTCGCAGTTCTGATGCTCGAAACGAATAACTAGAACGGACAAGGGGAAAAGTACGCATACCGTTGTAATCGGGCGAGTTTCTACTTTCAGATGCAACAGAAATTTTGCGGATTGGTCAATCCGTTCGCGAGATATGGCAGTTTGGAGGTACGAAACGCTTGAGAAACTCAAAATTTTCGCAGTTCTGATGCTCGACAAGCATAACTAGAACGGTCTAGGGGAAAAGTACGCATACCGTTGTAATCGGGCGAGTTTCTACTTTCAGATGCAACAGAAATTTTGCGGATTGGTCAATCCGTTCGCGA
This sequence comes from Ptiloglossa arizonensis, assembly GCF_051014685.1. NCBI lineage: Eukaryota > Metazoa > Arthropoda > Insecta > Hymenoptera > Colletidae > Ptiloglossa > Ptiloglossa arizonensis. The sequence goes on along the minus strand of NW_027478478.1, from coordinate 611,975 downwards.
GATATGGCAGTTTGGAAGTATGAAACACTTGAGAAACTCAACATTTTCGCAGTTCTGATGCTCGAAACGAATAACTAGAACGGCCTAGGGGAAAAGTAGGCATACCGTTGTAATCGGGCGAGTTTGTACTTTCAGATGCAACAGAAATTTTGCGGATTGGTCAATTCGTTCGCGAGATATGGCAGTTTGGAAGTAAGAAACGCTTGAGAAACTCAAAATTTTCGCAGTTCTGATGCTCGAAACGAATAACTAGAACGGACTAGGGGAAAAGTACGCATACCGTTGTAATCGGGCGAGTTTCTACTTTCAGATGCAACAGAAATTTTGCGGATTGGTCAATCCGTTCGCGAGATATGGCAGTTTGGAGGTAAGAAACGCTTGAGAAACTCAAAATTTTCGCAGTTCTGATGCTCGAAACGAATAACTAGAACGGACTTGGGGAAACGTACGCATACCGTTGTAATCGGGCGAGTTTCTACTTTCAGATGCAACAGAAATTTTGCGGATTGGTCAATCCGTTCGCGAGATATGGCAGTTTGGAAGTATGAAACACTTGAGAAACACAAAATTTTCGCAGTTCTCATGCTCGAAACGAATGACTACAACGGCCTACGGGAAAAGTACGCATACCGTTGTAATCGGGCGAGTTTCTACTTTCAGATGCAACAGAAATTTTGCGGATTAGTCAATCCGTTCGCGAGATATGGCAGTTTGGAGGTAAGAAACGCTTGAGAAACTCAAAATTTTCGCAGTTCTGATGCTCGAAACGAATAACTAGAACGGACAAGGGGAAAAGTACGCATACCGTTGTAATCGGGCGAGTTTCTACTTTCAGATGCAACAGAAATTTTGCGGATTGGTCAATCCGTTCGCGAGATATGGCAGTTTGGAGGTACGAAACGCTTGAGAAACTCAAAATTTTCGCAGTTCTGATGCTCGACAAGCATAACTAGAACGGTCTAGGGGAAAAGTACGCATACCGTTGTAATCGGGCGAGTTTCTACTTTCAGATGCAACAGAAATTTTGCGGATTGGTCAATCCGTTCGCGAGATATGGCAGTTTGGAAGTATGAAACACTTGAGAAACACAAAATTTTCGCAGTTCTCATGCTCGAAACGAATGACTACAACGGCCTACGGGAAAAGTACGCATACCGTTGTAATCGGGCGAGTTTCTACTTTCAGATGCAACAGAAATTTTGCGGATTAGTCAATCCGTTCGCGAGATATGGCAGTTTGGAGGTAAGAAACGCTTGAGAAACTCAAAATTTTCGCAGTTCTGATGCTCGAAACGAATAACCAGAACGGACTAGGGGAAAAGTACGCATACCGTTGTAATCGGGCGTGTTTCTACTTTCAGATGCAACAGAAATTTTGCGGATTGGTCAATCCGTTCGCGAGATATGGCAGTTTGTAGGTAAGAAACGCTTGAGAAACTCAACATTTTCGCAGTTCTGATGATCGAAACGAATAACTAGAACGGCCTAGGGGAAAAGTAGGCATACCGTTGTAATCGGGCGAGTTTGTACTTTCAGATGCAACAGAAATTTTGCGGATTGGTCAATTCGTTCGCGAGATATGGCAGTTTGGAAGTAAGAAACGCTTGAGAAACTCAAAATTTTCGCAGTTCTGATGCTCGAAACGAATAACTAGAACGGACTAGGGGAAAAGTACGCATACCGTTGTAATCGGGCGAGTTTCTACTTTCAGATGCAACAGAAATTTTGCGGATTAGTCAATCCGTTCGCGAGATATGGCAGTTTGGAGGTAAGAAACGCTTGAGAAACTCAAAATTTTCGCAGTTCTGATGCTCGAAACGAATAACCAGAACGGACTAGGGGAAAAGTACGCATACCGTTGTAATCGGGCGTGTTTCTACTTTCAGATGCAACAGAAATTTTGCGGATTGGTCAATCCGTTCGCGAGATATGGCAGTTTGTAGGTAAGAAACGCTTGAGAAACTCAACATTTTCGCAGTTCTGATGCTCGAAACGAATAACTAGAACGGCCTAGGGGAAAAGTAGGCATACCGTTGTAATCGGGCGAGTTTGTACTTTCAGATGCAACAGAAATTTTGCGGATTGGTCAATTCGTTCGCGAGATATGGCAGTTTGGAAGTAAGAAACGCTTGAGAAACTCAAAATTTTCGCAGTTCTGATGCTCGAAACGAATAACTAGAACGGACTAGGGGAAAAGTACGCATACCGTTGTAATCGGGCGAGTTTCTACTTTCAGATGCAACAGAAATTTTGCGGATTGGTCAATCCGTTCGCGAGATATGGCAGTTTGGAGGTAAGAAACGCTTGAGAAACTCAAAATTTTCGCAGTTCTGATGCTCGAAACGAATAACTAGAACGGCCTAGGGGAAAAGTACGCATACCGTTGTAATCGGGCGAGTTTCTACTTTCAGATGCAACAGAAATTTTGCGGATTGGTCAATCCGTTCGCGAGATATGGCAGTTTGGAAGTATGAAACACTTGAGAAACACAAAATTTTCGCAGTTCTCATGCTCGAAACGAATGACTACAACGGCCTACGGGAAAAGTACGCATACCGTTGTAATCGGGCGAGTTTCTACTTTCAGATGCAACAGAAATTTTGCGGATTGGTCAATCCGTTCGCGAGATATGGCAGTTTGTAGGTAAGAAACGCTTGAGAAACTCAACATTTTCGCAGTTCTGATGCTCGAAACGAATAACTAGAACGGCCTAGGGGAAAAGTACGCATACCGTTGTAATCGGGCGAGTTTGTACTTTCAGATGCAACAGAAATTTTGCGGATTGGTCAATCCGTTCGCGAGATATGGCAGTTTGGAGGTAAGAAACGCTTGAGAAACTCAAAATTTTCGCAGTTCTGATGCTCGAAACGAATAACTAGAACGGACTAGGGGAAAAGTACGCATACCGTTGTAATCGGGCGAGTTTCTACTTTCAGATGCAACAGAAATTTTGCGGATGGTTCAATCCGTTCGCGAGATATGGCAGTTTGGAGGTAAGAAACGCTTGAGAAACTCAAAATTTTCGCAGTTCTGATGCTCGAAACGAATAACTAGAACGGACAAGGGGAAAAGTACGCATACCGTTGTAATCGGGCGAGTTTCTACTTTCAGATGCAACAGAAATTTTGCGGATTGGTCAATCCGTTCGCGAGATATGGCAGTTTGGAGGTACGAAACTCTTGAGAAACTCAAAATTTTCGCAGTTCTGATGCTCGAAACGAATAACTAGAACGGACTTGGGGAAACGTACGCATACCGTTGTAATCGGGCGAGTTTCTACTTTCAGATGCAACAGAAATTTTGCGGATTGGTCAATCCGTTCGCGAGATATGGCAGTTTGGAGGTAAGAAACGCTTGAGAAACTCAAAATTTTCGCAGTTCTGATGCTCGACAAGGATAACTAGAACGGTCTAGGGGAAAAGTACGCATACCGTTGTAATCGGGCGAGTTTCTACTTTCAGATGCAACAGAAATTTTGCGGATTGGTCAATCCGTTCGCGAGATATGGCGGTTTGGAAGTAAGAAACGCTTGAGAAACTCAAAATTTTCGCAGTTCTGATGCTCGAAACGAATAACTAGAACGGCCTAGGGGAAAAGTACGCATACCGTTGTAAACGGGCGAGTTTCTACCTTCAGATGCAACAGAAATTTTGCGGATTGGTCAATTCGTTCGCGAGATATGGCAGTTTGGAAGTAAGAAACGCTTGAGAAACTCAAAATTTTCGCAGTTCTGATGCTCGAAACGAATAACTAGAACGGACTAGGGGAAAAGTACGCATACCGTTGTAATCGGGCGAGTTTCTACTTTCAGATGCAACAGAAATTTTGCGGATTGGTCAATCCGTTCGCGAGATATGGCAGTTTGGAGGTAAGAAACGCTTGAGAAACTCAAAATTTTCGCAGTTCTGATGCTCGAAACGAATAACTAGAACGGCCTAGGGGAAAAGTACGCATACCGTTGTAATCGGGCGAGTTTCTACTTTCAGATGCAACAGAAATTTTGCGGATTGGTCAATCCGTTCGCGAGATATGGCAGTTTGGAAGTATGAAACACTTGAGAAACACAAAATTTTCGCAGTTCTCATGCTCGAAACGAATGACTACAACGGCCTACGGGAAAAGTACGCATACCGTTGTAATCGGGCGAGTTTCTACTTTCAGATGCAACAGAAATTTTGCGGATTGGCCAATCCGTTCGCGAGATATGGCAGTTTGGAGGTAAGAAACGCTTGAGAAACTCAAAATTTTCGCAGTTCTGATGCTCGAAACGAATAACTAGAGCGGCCTAGGGGAAAAGTACGCATACCGTTGTAATCGGGTGAGTTTCTACTTTCAGATGCAACAGAAATTTTGCGGATTAGTCAATCCGTTCGCGAGATATGGCAGTTTGGAGGTAAGAAACGCTTGAGAAACTCAAAATTTTCGCAGTTCTGATGCTCGAAACGAATAACCAGAACGGACTAGGGGAAAAGTACGCATACCGTTGTAATCGAGCGTGTTTCTACTTTCAGATGCAACAGAAATTTTGCGGATTGGTCAATCCGTTCGCGAGATATGGCAGTTTGTAGGTAAGAAACGCTTGAGAAACTCAAAATTTTCGCAGTTCTGATGCTCGAAACGAATAACTAGAACGGCCTAGGGGAAAAGTAGGCATACCGTTGTAATCGGGCGAGTTTGTACTTTCAGATGCAACAGAAATTTTGCGGATTGGTCAATTCGTTCGCGAGATATGGCAGTTTGGAAGTAAGAAACGCTTGAGAAACTCAAAATTTTCGCAGTTCTGATGCTCGAAACGAATAACTAGAACGGACTAGGGGAAAAGTACGCATACCGTTGTAATCGGGCGAGTTTCTACTTTCAGATGCAACAGAAATTTTGCGGATTGGTCAATCCGTTCGCGAGATATGGCAGTTTGGAGGTAAGAAACGCTTGAGAAACTCAAAATTTTCGCAGTTCTGATGCTCGAAACGAATAACTAGAACGGCCTAGGGGAAAAGTACGCATACCGTTGTAATCGGGCGAGTTTCTACTTTCAGATGCAACAGAAATTTTGCGGATTGGTCAATCCGTTCGCGAGATATGGCAGTTTGGAAGTATGAAACACTTGAGAAACACAAAATTTTCGCAGTTCTCATGCTCGAAACGAATAACTACAACGGCCTACGGGAAAAGTACGCATACCGTTGTAATCGGGCGAGTTTCTACTTTCAGATGCAACAGAAATTTTGCGGATTGGTCAATCCGTTCGCGAGATATGGCAGTTTGGAAGTAAGAAACGCTTGAGAAACTCAAAATTTTCGCAGTTCTGATGCTCGAAACGATTAACTAGAACGGCCTAGGGGAAAAGTACGCATACCGTTGTAATCGGGCGAGTTTCTACTTTCAGATGCAACAGAAATTTTGCGGATTGGTCAATCCGTTCGCGAGATATGGCGGTTTGGAAGTAAGAAACGCTTGAGAAACTCAAAATTTTCGCAGTTCTGATGCTCGAAACGAATAACTAGAACGGCCTAGGGGAAAAGTACGCATACCGTTGTAATCGGGCGAGTTTCTACTTTCAGATGCAACAGAAATTTTGCGGATTGGTCAATCCGTTCGCGAGATATGGCAGTTTGGAAGTATGAAACACTTGAGAAACACAAAATTTTCGCAGTTCTCATGCTCGAAACGAATAACTACAACGGCCTACGGGAAAAGTACGCATACCGTTGTAATCGGGCGAGTTTCTACTTTCAGATGCAACAGAAATTTTGCGGATTGGTCAATCCGTTCGCGAGATATGGCAGTTTGGAAGTAAGAAACGCTTGAGAAACTCAAAATTTTCGCAGTTCTGATGCTCGAAACGATTAACTAGAACGGCCTAGGGGAAAAGTACGCATACCGTTGTAATCGGGCGAGTTTCTACTTTCAGATGCAACAGAAATTTTGCGGATTGGTCAATCCGTTCGCGAGATATGGCGGTTTGGAAGTAAGAAACGCTTGAGAAACTCAAAATTTTCGCAGTTCTGATGCTCGAAACGAATAACTAGAACGGCCTAGGGGAAAAGTACGCATACCGTTGTAAACGGGCGAGTTTCTACCTTCAGATGCAACAGAAATTTTGCGGATTGCTCAATCCGTTCGCGAGGTATGGCAATTTGGAAGTAAGAAACGCTTGAAAAACTCAAAATTTTCGCAGTTCTGATGCTCGAAACGAATAACTAGAACGGCCTAGGGGAAAAGTACGCATACCGTTGTAATCGGGCGAGTTTCTACTTTCAGATGCAACAGAAATTTTGCGGATTGGTCAATCCGTTCGCGAGATATGGCTGTTTGGAAGTAAGAAACGCTTGAGAAACTCAAAATTTTCGCAGTTCTGATGCTCGAAACGAATAACTAGAACGGCCTAGGGGAAAAGTACGCATACCGTTGTAATCGGGCGAGTTTCTACTTTCAGATGCAACAGAAATTTTGCGGATTGGTCAATCCGTTCGCGAGATATGGCAGTTTGGAAGTATGAAACACTTGAGAAACACAAAATTTTCGCAGTTCTCATGCTCGAAACGAATAACTACAACGGCCTACGGGAAAAGTACGCATACCGTTGTAATCGGGCGAGTTTCTACTTTCAGATGCAACAGAAATTTTGCGGATTGGTCAATCCGTTCGCGAGATATGGCGGTTTGGAAGTAAGAAACGCTTGAGAAACTCAAAATTTTCGCAGTTCTGATGCTCGAAACGAATAACTAGAACGGCCTAGGGGAAAAGTACACATACCGTTGTAAACGGGCGAGTTTCTACCTTCAGATGCAACAGAAATTTTGCGGATTGCTCAATCCGTTCGCGAGGTATGGCAATTTGGAAGTAAGAAACGCTTGAAAAACTCAAAATTTTCGCAGTTCTGATGCTCGAAACGAATAACTAGAACGGACTAGGGGAAAAGTACGCATGCCGTTGTAATCGGGCGAGTTTCTACATTCAGATGCAACAGAAATTTTGCGGATTGGTCAATCCGTTAGCGAGATATGGCAGTTTGGAGGTAAGAAACGCTTGAGAAACTCAAAATTTTCGCAGTTCTGATGCTCGAAACGAATAACTAGAACGGCCTAGGGGAAAAGTACGCATACCGTTGTAATCGGGCGAGTTTCTACTTTCAGATGCAACAGAAATTTTGCGGATTGGTCAATCCGTTCGCGAGATATGGCAGTTTGGAAGTATGAAACACTTGAGAAACACAAAATTTTCGCAGTTCTCATGCTCGAAACGAATAACTACAACGGCCTACGGGAAAAGTACGCATACCGTTGTAATCGGGCGAGTTTCTACTTTCAGATGCAACAGAAATTTTGCGGATTGGTCAATCCGTTCGCGAGATATGGCGGTTTGGAAGTAAGAAACGCTTGAGAAGCTCAAAATTTTCGCAGTTCTGATGCTCGAAACGAATAACTAGAACGGCCTAGGGGAAAAGTACACATACCGTTGTAAACGGGCGAGTTTCTACCTTCAGATGCAACAGAAATTTTGCGGATTGCTCAATCCGTTCGCGAGGTATGGCAATTTGGAAGTAAGAAACGCTTGAAAAACTCAAAATTTTCGCAGTTCTGATGCTCGAAACGAATAACTAGAACGGACTAGGGGAAAAGTACGCATGCCGTTGTAATCGGGCGAGTTTCTACATTCAGATGCAACAGAAATTTTGCGGATTGGTCAATCCGTTAGCGAGATATGGCAGTTTGGAGGTAAGAAACGCTTGAGAAACTCAAAATTTTCGCAGTTCTGATGCTCGACAAGCAACAATAGAACGGTCTAGGGGAAAAGTACGCATACCGTTGTAATCGGGCGAGTTTCTACTTTCAGATGCAATAGAAATTTTGCGGATTGGTCAATCCGTTCGCGAGATATGGCAGCTTGTAGGTAAGAAACGCTTGAGAAACTCAACATTTTCGCAGTTCTGATGCTCGAAACGAATAACTAGAACGGCCTAGGGGAAAGGTACGCATACCGTTGTAATCGGGCGAGTTACTACTTTCAGATGCAACAGAAATTTTACGGATTGCTCAATCCGTTCGCGAGGTATGGCAATTTGGAGGTAAGAAACGCTTGAGAAACTCAAAATTTTCGCAGTTCTGATGCTCGACAAGCATAACCAGAACGGACTAGGGGAAAAGTACGCACACCGTTGTAATCGGGCGAATTTCTACTTTCAGATGCAACAGAAGTTTTGCGGATTGGTCAATCCGTTCGCGAGATATGGCAGTTTGGAGGTACGAAACTCTTGAGAAACTCAAAATTTTCGCAGTTCTGATGCTCGAAACGAATAACTAGAACGGACTTGGGGAAACGTACGCATACCGTTGTAATCGGGCGAGTTTCTACTTTCAGATGCAACAGAAATTTTGCGGATTGGTCAATCCGTTCGCGAGATATGGCAGTTTGGAGGTAAGAAACGCTTGAGAAACTCAAAATTTTCGCAGTTCTGATGCTCGACAAGCATAACTAGAACGTTCTAGGGAAAAAGTACGCATACCGTTGTAACCGGGCGACTTTCTACTTTCAGATGCAACAGTAATTTTGCGGATTGGTCAATCCGTTCGCGAGATACGGCAGTTTGGAGGTAAGAAACGGTTGAGAAACTCAAAATTTTCACAGTTCTGATGCTCGAAACGAATAACCAGAACGGCCTAGGGGAAAAGTACGCATACCGTTGTAATCTGGCGAGTTTCTACTTCCAGATGCATCAGAAATTTTGCGGATTGGTCAATCCGTTCGCGAGATATGGCAGTTTGGAAGTAAGAAACGCTTGAGAAACTCAAAATTTTCGCAGTTCTGATGCTCGAAACGATCAACTAGAACGGCCTAGGGGAAAAGTACGCATACCGTTGTAAACGGGCGAGTTTCTACTTTCAGATGCAACAGAAATTTTGCGGATTGGTCAATCCGTTCGCGAGATATGGCGGTTTGGAGGTAAGAAACGCTTGAGAAACTCAAAATTTTCGCAGTTCTGATGCTCGAAACGAATAACTAGAACGGCCTAGGGGAAAAGTACGCATACCGTTGTAATCGGGCGAGTTTCTACTTTCAGATGCAACAGAAATTTTGCGGATTGGTCAATCCGTTCGCGAGATATGGCAGTTTGTAGGTAAGAAACGCTTGAGAAACTCAACATTTTCGCAGTTCTGATGCTCGAAACGAATAACTAGAACGGCCTAGGGGAAAAGTACGCATACCGTTGTAAACGGGCGAGTTTCTACTTTCAGATGCAACAGAAATTTTGCGGATTGGTCAATCCGTTCGCGAGATATGGCGGTTTGGAGGTAAGAAACGCTTGAGAAACTCAAAATTTTCGCAGTTCTGATGCTCGAAACGAATAACTAGAACGGCCTAGGGGAAAAGTACGCATACCGTTGTAATCGGGCGAGTTTCTACTTTCAGATGCAACAGAAATTTTGCGGATTGGTCAATCCGTTCGCGAGATATGGCAGTTTGTAGGTAAGAAACGCTTGAGAAACTCAACATTTTCGCAGTTCTGATGCTCGAAACGAATAACTAGAACGGCCTAGGGGAAAAGTACGCATACCGTTGTAATCGGGCGAGTTTGTACTTTCAGATGCAACAGAAATTTTGCGGATTGGTCAATCCGTTCGCGAGATATGGCAGTTTGGAGGTAAGAAACGCTTGAGAAACTCAAAATTTTCGCAGTTCTGATGCTCGAAACGAATAACTAGAACGGACTAGGGGAAAAGTACGCATACCGTTGTAATCGGGCGAGTTTCTACTTTCAGATGCAACAGAAATTTTGCGGATTGGTCAATCCGTTCGCGAGATATGGCAGTTTGGAGGTAAGAAACGCTTGAGAAACTCAAAATTTTCGCAGTTCTGATGCTCGAAACGAATAACTAGAACGGCCTAGGGGAAAAGTACGCATACCGTTGTAATCGGGCGAGTTTCTACTTTCAGATGCAACAGAAATTTTGCGGATTGGTCAATCCGTTCGCGAGATATGGCAGTTTGGAAGTATGAAACACTTGAGAAACACAAAATTTTCGCAGTTCTCATGCTCGAAACGAATAACTACAACGGCCTACGGGAAAAGTACGCATACCGTTGTAATCGGGCGAGTTTCTACTTTCAGATGCAACAGAAATTTTGCGGATTGGTCAATCCGTTCGCGAGATATGGCAGTTTGGAAGTAAGAAACGCTTGAGAAACTCAAAATTTTCGCAGTTCTGATGCTCGAAACGATTAACTAGAACGGCCTAGGGGAAAAGTACGCATACCGTTGTAATCGGGCGAGTTTCTACTTTCAGATGCAACAGAAATTTTGCGGATTGGTCAATCCGTTCGCGAGATATGGCGGTTTGGAAGTAAGAAACGCTTGAGAAACTCAAAATTTTCGCAGTTCTGATGCTCGAAACGAATAACTAGAACGGCCTAGGGGAAAAGTACGCATACCGTTGTAATCGGGCGAGTTTCTACTTTCAGATGCAATAGAAATTTTGCGGATTGGTCAATCCGTTCGCGAGATATGGCAGTTTGGAAGTATGAAACACTTGAGAAACACAAAATTTTCGCAGTTCTCATGCTCGAAACGAATAACTACAACGGCCTACGGGAAAAGTACGCATACCGTTGTAATCGGGCGAGTTTCTACTTTCAGATGCAACAGAAATTTTGCGGATTGGTCAATCCGTTCGCGAGATATGGCAGTTTGGAGGTAAGAAACGCTTGAGAAACTCAAAATTTTCGCAGTTCTGATGCTCGACAAGCATAACTAGAACGTTCTAGGGGAAAAGTACGCATACCGTTGTAATCGGGCGACTTTCTACTTTCAGATGCAACAGAAATTTTGCGGATTGGTCAATCCGTTCGCGAGATATGGCAGTTTGGAGGTAAGAAACACTTGAGAAACTCAAAATTTTCGCAGTTCTGATGCTCGACAAGCATAACTAGAACGTTCTAGGGAAAAAGTACGCATACCGTTGTAACCGGGCGACTTTCTACTTTCAGATGCAACAGAAATTTTGCGGATTGGTCAATCCGTTCGCGAGATACGGCAGTTTGGAGGTAAGAAACGGTTGAGAAACTCAAAATTTTCACAGTTCTGATGCTCGAAACGAATAACCAGAACGGCCTAGGGGAAAAGTACGCATACCGTTGTAATCTGGCGAGTTTCTACTTCCAGATGCATCAGAAATTTTGCGGATTGGTCAATCCGTTCGCGAGATATGGCAGTTTGGAAGTAAGAAACGCTTGAGAAACTCAAAATTTTCGCAGTTCTGATGCTCGAAACGATCAACTAGAACGGCCTAGGGGAAAAGTACGCATACCGTTGTAAACGGGCGAGTTTCTACTTTCAGATGCAACAGAAATTTTGCGGATTGGTCAATCCGTTCGCGAGATATGGCGGTTTGGAGGTAAGAAACGCTTGAGAAACTCAAAATTTTCGCAGTTCTGATGCTCGAAACGAATAACTAGAACGGCCTAGGGGAAAAGTACGCATACCGTTGTAAACGGGCGAGTTTCTACTTTCAGATGCAACAGAAATTTTGCGGATTGGTCAATCCGTTCGCGAGGTATGGCGGTTTGGAGGTAAGAAACGCTTGAGAAACTCAAAATTTTCGCAGTTCTGATGCTCGAAACGAATAACTAGAACGGCCTAGGGGAAAAGTACGCATACCGTTGTAATCGGGCGAGTTTCTACTTTCAGATGCAACAGAAATTTTGCGGATTGGTCAATCCGTTCGCGAGATATGGCAGTTTGTAGGTAAGAAACGCTTGAGAAACTCAACATTTTCGCAGTTCTGATGCTCGAAACGAATAACTAGAACGGCCTAGGGGAAAAGTACGCATACCGTTGTAATCGGGCGAGTTTGTACTTTCAGATGCAACAGAAATTTTGCGGATTGGTCAATCCGTTCGCGAGATATGGCAGTTTGGAGGTAAGAAACGCTTGAGAAACTCAAAATTTTCGCAGTTCTGATGCTCGAAACGAATAACTAGAACGGACTAGGGGAAAAGTACGCATACCGTTGTAATCGGGCGAGTTTCTACTTTCAGATGCAACAGAAATTTTGCGGATGGTTCAATCCGTTCGCGAGATATGGCAGTTTGGAGGTAAGAAACGCTTGAGAAACTCAAAATTTTCGCAGTTCTGATGCTCGAAACGAATAACTAGAACGGACAAGGGGAAAAGTACGCATACCGTTGTAATCGGGCGAGTTTCTACTTTCAGATGCAACAGAAATTTTGCGGATTGGTCAATCCGTTCGCGAGATATGGCAGTTTGGAGGTACGAAACTCTTGAGAAACTCAAAATTTTCGCAGTTCTGATGCTCGAAACGAATAACTAGAACGGACTTGGGGAAACGTACGCATACCGTTGTAATCGGGCGAGTTTCTACTTTCAGATGCAACAGAAATTTTGCGGATTGGTCAATCCGTTCGCGAGATATGGCAGTTTGGAGGTAAGAAACGCTTGAGAAACTCAAAATTTTCGCAGTTCTGATGCTCGACAAGCATAACTAGAACGGTCTAGGGGAAAAGTACGCATACCGTTGTAATCGGGCGAGTTTCTACTTTCAGATGCAACAGAAATTTTGCGGATTGGTCAATCCGTTCGCGAGATATGGCGGTTTGGAAGTAAGAAACGCTTGAGAAACTCAAAATTTTCGCAGTTCTGATGCTCGAAACGAATAACTAGAACGGCCTAGGGGAAAAGTACGCATACCGTTGTAATCGGGCGAGTTTCTACTTTCAGATGCAACAGAAATTTTGCGGATTGGTCAATCCGTTCGCGAGATATGGCAGTTTGTAGGTAAGAAACGCTTGAGAAACTCGACATTTTCGCAGTTCTGATGCTCGAAACGAATAACTAGAACGGCCTAGGGGAAAAGTACGCATACCGTTGTAATCGGGCGAGTTTCTACTTTCAGATGCAACAGAAATTTTACGGATTGGTCAATCCGTTCGCGAGATATGGCAGTTTGGAGGTAAGAAACGCTTGAGAAAGTTCAAAATTTTCGCAGTTCTGATGCGCGAAACGAGTAACTAGAACCGACTAGGGGAAAAGTGCGCATACCGTTGTAATCGGGCGAATTTCTACTTTCAGATGCAACAGAAATTTTGCGGATTGGTCAATCCGTTCGCCAGATATGGCAATTTGTAGGTAAGAAACGCTTGAGAAACTCAACATTTTCGCAGTTCTGATGCTCGAAACGAATAACTAGAACGGCCTAAGGGAAAACTACATCTACCGTTGTAATCGGGCGAGTTTCTACTTTCAGATGCAACAGAAATTTTGCGGATTGGTCAATCCGTTCGCGAGATATGGCAGTTTGGAGGTAAGAAACGGTTGAGAAACTCAAAATTTTCGCAGTTCTGATGCTCGACAAGCATAACTAGAACGTTCTAGGGGAAAAGTACGCATACCGTTGTAATCGGGCGACTTTCTACTTTCAGATGCAACAGAAATTTTGCGGATTGGTCAATCCGTTCGCGAGATATGGCAGTTTGTAGGTAAGAAACGCTTGAGAAACTCAACATTTTCGCAGTTCTGATGCTCGAAACGAATAACTAGAACGGCCTAGGGGAAAAGTACGCATACCGTTGTAATCGGGCGAGTTTGTACTTTCAGATGCAACAGAAATTTTGCGGATTGGTCAATCCGTTCGCGAGATATGGCAGTTTGGAGGTAAGAAATGCTTGAGAAACTCAAAATTTTCGCAGTTCTGATGCTCGAAACGAATAACTAGAACGGACTAGGGGAAAAGTACGCATACCGTTGTAATCGGGCGAGTTTCTACTTTCAGATGCAACAGAAATTTTGCGGATGGTTCAATCCGTTCGCGAGATATGGCAGTTTGGAGGTAAGAAACGCTTGAGAAACTCAAAATTTTCGCAGTTCTGATGCTCGAAACGAATAACTAGAACGGACAAGGGGAAAAGTACGCATACCGTTGTAATCGGGCGAGTTTCTACTTTCAGATGCAACAGAAATTTTGCGGATTGGTCAATCCGTTCGCGAAATATGGCAGTTTGGAGGTACGAAACTCTTGAGAAACTCAAAATTTTCGCAGTTCTGATGCTCGAAACGAATAACTAGAACGGACTTGGGGAAACGTACGCATACCGTTGTAATCGGGCGAGTTTCTACTTTCAGATGCAACAGAAATTTTGCGGATTGGTCAATCCGTTCGCGAGATATGGCAGTTTGGAGGTAAGAAACGCTTGAGAAACTCAAAATTTTCGCAGTTCTGATGCTCGACAAGCATAACTAGAACGGTCTAGGGGAAAAGTACGCATACCGTTGTAATCGGCCGAGTTTCTACTTTCAGATGCAACAGAAATTTTGCGGATTGGTCAATCCGTTCGCGAGATATGGCGGTTTGGAAGTAAGAAACGCTTGAGAAACTCAAAATTTTCGCAGTTCTGATGCTCGAAACGAATAACTAGAACGGCCTAGGGGAAAAGTACGCATACCGTTGTAAACGGGCGAGTTTCTACCTTCAGATGCAACAGAAATTTTGCGGATTGCTCAATCCGTTCGCGAGATATGGCAATTTGAAAGTAAGAAACGCTTGAAAAACTCAAAATTTTCGCAGTTCTGATGCTCGAAACGAATAACTAGAACGGCATAGGGGAAAAGTACGCATACCGTTGTAATCGGGCGAGTTTCTACTTTCAGATGCAACAGAAATTTTGCGGATTGGTCAATCCGTTCGCGAGATATGGCAGTTTGGAAGTATGAAACACTTGAGAAACACAAAATTTTCGCAGTTCTCATGCTCGAAACGAATGACTACAACGGCCTACGGGAAAAGTACGCATACCGTTGTAATCGGGCGAGTTTCTACTTTCAGATGCAACAGAAATTTTGCGGATTGGTCAATCCGTTCGCGAGATATGGCAGTTTGGAAGTAAGAAACGCTTGAGAAACTCAAAATTATCGCAGTTCTGATGCTCGAAACGATTAACTAGAACGGCCTAGGGGAAAAGTACGCATACCTTTGTAATCGGGCGAGTTTCTACTTTCAGATGCAACAGAAATTTTGCGGATTGGCCAATCCGTTCGCGAGATATGGCAGTTTGGAGGTAAGATACGCTTGAGAAACTCAAAATTTTCGCAGTTCTGATGCTCGACAAGCATAACTAGAACGTTCTAGGGGAAAAGTACGCATACCGTTGTAATCGGGCGACTTTCTACTTTCAGATGCAACAGAAATTTTGCGGATTGGTCAATCCGTTCGCGAGATATGGCAGTTTGGAGGTAAGAAACGCTTGAGAAACTCAAAATTTTCGCAGTTCTGATGCTCGACAAGCATAACTAGAACGTTCTAGGGAAAAAGTACGCATACCGTTGTAACCGGGCGACTTTCTACTTTCAGATGCAACAGAAATTTTGCGGATTGGTCAATCCGTTCGCGAGATACGGCAGTTTGGAGGTAAGAAACGGTTGAGAAACTCAAAATTTTCACAGTTCTGATGCTCGAAACGATCAACTAGAACGGCCTAGGGGAAAAGTACGCATACCGTTGTAAACGGGCGAGTTTCTACTTTCAGATGCAACAGAAATTTTGCGGATTGGTCAATCCGTTCGCGAGATATGGCGGTTTGGAGGTAAGAAACGCTTGAGAAACTCAAAATTTTCGCAGTTCTGATGCTCGAAACGAATAACTAGAACGGCCTAGGGGAAAAGTACGCATACCGTTGTAAACGGGCGAGTTTCTACTTTCAGATGCAACAGAAATTTTGCGGATTGGTCAATCCGTTCGCGAGATATGGCGGTTTGGAGGTAAGAAACGCTTGAGAAACTCAAAATTTTCGCAGTTCTGATGCTCGAAACGAATAACTAGAACGGCCTAGGGGAAAAGTACGCATACCGTTGTAATCGGGCGAGTTTCTACTTTCAGATGCAACAGAAATTTTGCGGATTGGTCAATCCGTTCGCGAGATATGGCAGTTTGTAGGTAAGAAACGCTTGAGAAACTCAACATTTTCGCAGTTCTGATGCTCGAAACGAATAACTAGAACGGCCTAGGGGAAAAGTACGCATACCGTTGTAATCGGGCGAGTTTGTACTTTCAGATGCAACAGAAATTTTGCGGATTGGTCAATCCGTTCGCGAGATATGGCAGTTTGGAGGTAAGAAACGCTTGAGAAACTCAAAATTTTCGCAGTTCTGATGCTCGAAACGAATAACTAGAACGGACTAGGGGAAAAGTACGCATACCGTTGTAATCGGGCGAGTTTCTACTTTCAGATGCAACAGAAATTTTGCGGATGGTTCAATCCGTTCGCGAGATATGGCAGTTTGGAGGTAAGAAACGCTTGAGAAACTCAAAATTTTCGCAGTTCTGATGCTCGAAACGAATAACTAGAACGGACAAGGGGAAAAGTACGCATACCGTTGTAATCGGGCGAGTTTCTACTTTCAGATGCAACAGAAATTTTGCGGATTGGTCAATCCGTTCGCGAGATATGGCAGTTTGGAGGTACGAAACTCTTGAGAAACTCAAAATTTTCGCAGTTCTGATGCTCGAAACGAATAACTAGAACGGACTTGGGGAAACGTACGCATACCGTTGTAATCGGGCGAGTTTCTACTTTCAGATGCAACAGAAATTTTGCGGATTGGTCAATCCGTTCGCGAGATATGGCAGTTTGGAGGTAAGAAACGCTTGAGAAACTCAAAATTTTCGCAGTTCTGATGCTCGACAAGCATAACTAGAACGGTCTAGGGGAAAAGTACGCATACCGTTGTAATCGGGCGAGTTTCTACTTTCAGATGCAACAGAAATTTTGCGGATTGGTCAATCCGTTCGCGAGATATGGCAGTTTGGAGGTAAGAAACGCTTGAGAAACTCAACATTTTCGCAGTTCTGATGCTCGAAACGAATAACTAGAACGGCCTAAGGGAAAACTACATCTACCGTTGTAATCGGGCGAGTTTCTACTTTCAGATGCAACAGAAATTTTGCGGATTGGTCAATCCGTTCGCGAGATATGGCAGTTTGGAGGTAAGAAACGGTTGAGAAACTCAAAATTTTCGCAGTTCTGATGCTCGACAAGCATAACTAGAACGTTCTAGGGGAAAAGTACGCATACCGTTGTAATCGGGCGACTTTCTACTTTCAGATGCAACAGAAATTTTGCGGATTGGGCAATCCGTTCGCGAGATATGGCAGTTTGGAGGTAAGAAACGCTTGAGAAACTCAAAATTTTCACAGTTCTGATGCGCGAAACGAGTAACTAGAACCGACTAGGGGAAAAGTGCGCATACCGTTGTAATCGGGCGAATTTCTACTTTCAGATGCAACAGAAATTTTGCGGATTGGTCAATCCGTTCGCGAGATATGGCAGTTTGGAGGTAAGAAACGCTTGAGAAAGTTCAAAATTTTCGCAGTTCTGATGCGCGAAACGAGTAACTAGAACGGCCTAGGGGAAAAGTACGCATACCGTTGTAAACGGGCGAGTTTCTACTTTCAGATGCATCAGAAATTTTGCGGATTGGTCAATCCGTTCGCGAGATATGGCAGTTTGGAAGTAAGAAACGCTTGAGAAACTCAACATTTTCGCAGTTCTGATGCTCGAAACGAATAACTAGAATGGCCTAGGGGAAAAGTACGCATACCGTTGTAAACGGGCGAGTTTCTACTTTCAGATGCAACAGAAATTTTGCGGATTGGTCAATCCGTTCGCGAGATATGGCAGTTTGGAGGTAAGAAACGCTTGAGAAACTCAAAATTTTCGCAGTTCTGATGCTCGAAACGAATAACTAGAACGGCCTAAGGGAAAACTACATCTACCGTTGTAATCGGGCGAGTTTCTACTTTCAGATGCAACAGAAATTTTGCGGATTGGTCAATCCGTTCGCGAGATATGGCAGTTTGGAGGTAAGAAACGGTTGAGAAACTCAAAATTTTCACAGTTCTGATGCTCGAAACGAATAACCAGTACGGCCTAGGGGAAAAGTACGCATACCGTTGTAATCGGGCGAGTTTCTACTTTCAGATGCAACAGAAATTTTGCGGATTGGTCAATCCGTTCGCGAGATATGGCAGTTTGGAGGTAAGAAACGCTTGAGAAACTCAAAATTTTCGCAGTTCTGATGCTCGACAAGCATAGCTAGAACGGTCTAGGGGAAAAGTACGCATACCGTTGTAATCGGGCGACTTTCTACTTTCAGATGCAACAGAAATTTTGCGGATTGGTCAATCCGTTCGCGAGATATGGCAGTTTGTAGGTAAGAAACGCTTGAGAAACTCAACATTTTCGCAGTTCTGATGCTCGAAACGAATAACTAGAACGGCCTAGGGGAAAAGTACGCATACCGTTTTAATCGGGCGAGTTTCTACTTTCAGATGCAACAGAAATTTTACGGATTGGTCAATCCGTTCGCGAGATATGGCAGTTTGGAGGTAAGAAACGCTTGAGAAACTCAAAATTTTCGCAGTTCTGATGCTCGACAAGCATAACTAGAACGTTCTAGGGGAAAAGTACGCATACCGTTGTAATCGGGCGACTTTCTACTTTCAGATGCAACAGAAATTTTGCGGATTGGTCAATCCGTTCGCGAGATATGGCAGTTTGGAAGTAAGAAACGCTTGAGAAACTTAAAATTTTCGCAGTTCTGATGCTCGAAACGATTAACTAGAACGGCCTAGGGGAAAAGTACGCATACCGTTGTAAACGGGCGAGTTTCTACTTTCAGATGCATCAGAAATTTTGCGGATTGGTCAATCCGTTCGCGAGATATGGCAGTTTGGAAGTAAGAAACGCTTGAGAAACTCAACATTTTCGCAGTTCTGATGCTCGAAACGAATAACTAGAATGGCCTAGGGGAAAAGTACGCATACCGTTGTAAACGGGCGAGTTTCTACTTTCAGATGCAACAGAAATTTTGCGGATTGGTCAATCCGTTCGCGAGATATGGCAGTTTGGAGGTAAGAAACGCTTGAGAAACTCAAAATTTTCGCAGTTCTGATGCTCGACAAGCATAACTAGAACGTTCTAGGGAAAAAGTACGCATACCGTTGTAACCGGGCGACTTTCTACTTTCAGATGCAACAGAAATTTTGCGGATTGGTCAATCCGTTCGCGAGATACGGCAGTTTGGAGGTAAGAAACGGTTGAGAAACTCAAAATTTTCACAGTTCTGATGCTCGAAACGAATAACCAAAACGGCCTAGGGGAAAAGTACGCATACCGTTGTAATCTGGCGAGTTTCTACTTCCAGATGCATCAGAAATTTTGCGGATTGGTCAATCCGTTCGCGAGATATGGCAGTTTGGAAGTAAGAAACGCTTGAGAAACTCAAAATTTTCGCAGTTCTGATGCTCGAAACGATCAACTAGAACGGCCTAGGGGAAAAGTACGCATACCGTTGTAAACGGGCGAGTTTCTACTTTCAGATGCAACAGAAATTTTGCGGATTGGTCAATCCGTTCGCGAGATATGGCGGTTTGGAGGTAAGAAACGCTTGAGAAACTCAAAATTTTCGCAGTTCTGATGCTCGAAACGAATAACTAGAACGGCCTAGGGGAAAAGTACGCATACCGTTGTAATCGGACGAGTTTCTACTTTCAGATGCAACAGAAATTTTGCGGATGGTTCAATCCGTTCGCGAGATATGGCAGTTTGGAGGTAAGAAACGCTTGAGAAACTCAAAATTTTCGCAGTTCTGATGCTCGAAACGAATAACTAGAACGGACAAGGGGAAAAGTACGCATACCGTTGTAATCGGGCGAGTTTCTACTTTCAGATGCAACAGAAATTTTGCGGATTGGTCAATCCGTTCGCGAGATATGGCAGTTTGGAGGTACGAAACTCTTGAGAAACTCAAAATTTTCGCAGTTCTGATGCTCGAAACGAATAACTAGAACGGCCTAGGGGAAAAGTACGCATACCGTTGTAATCGGGCGAGTTTCTACTTTCAGATGCAACAGAAATTTTGCGGATTGGTCAATCCGTTCGCGAGATATGGCAGTTTGTAGGTAAGAAACGCTTGAGAAACTCAACATTTTCGCAGTTCTGATGCTCGAAACGAATAACTAGAACGGCCTAGGGGAAAAGTACGCATACCGTTGTAATCGGGCGAGTTTGTACTTTCAGATGCAACAGAAATTTTGCGGATTGGTCAATCCGTTCGCGAGATATGGCAGTTTGGAGGTAAGAAACGCTTGAGAAACTCAAAATTTTCGCAGTTCTGATGCTCGAAACGAATAACTAGAACGGACTAGGGGAAAAGTACGCATACCGTTGTAATCGGGCGAGTTTCTACTTTCAGATGCAACAGAAATTTTGCGGATGGTTCAATCCGTTCGCGAGATATGGCAGTTTGGAGGTAAGAAACGCTTGAGAAACTCAAAATTTTCGCAGTTCTGATGCTCGAAACGAATAACTAGAACGGACAAGGGGAAAAGTACGCATACCGTTGTAATCGGGCGAGTTTCTACTTTCAGATGCAACAGAAATTTTGCGGATTGGTCAATCCGTTCGCGAGATATGGCAGTTTGGAGGTACGAAACTCTTGAGAAACTCAAAATTTTCGCAGTTCTGATGCTCGAAACGAATAACTAGAACGGACTTGGGGAAACGTACGCATACCGTTGTAATCGGGCGAGTTTCTACTTTCAGATGCAACAGAAATTTTGCGGATTGGTCAATCCGTTCGCGAGATATGGCAGTTTGGAGGTAAGAAACGCTTGAGAAACTCAAAATTTTCGCAGTTCTGATGCTCGACAAGCATAACTAGAACGGTCTAGGGGAAAAGTACGCATACCGTTGTAATCGGGCGAGTTTCTACTTTCAGATGCAACAGAAATTTTGCGGATTGGTCAATCCGTTCGCGAGATATGGCGGTTTGGAAGTAAGAAACGCTTGAGAAACTCAAAATTTTCGCAGTTCTGATGCTCGAAACGAATAACTAGAACGGCCTAGGGGAAAAGTACGCATACCGTTGTAAACGGGCGAGTTTCTACCTTCAGATGCAACAGAAATTTTGCGGATTGCTCAATCCGTTCGCGAGGTATGGCAATTTGGAAGTAAGAAACGCTTGAAAAACTCAAAATTTTCGCAGTTCTGATGCTCGAAACGAATAACTAGAACGGACTAGGGGAAAAGTACGCATACCGTTGTAATCGGGCGAGTTTCTACTTTCAGATGCAACAGAAATTTTGCGGATTGGTCAATCCGTTCGCGAGATATGGCAGTTTGTAGGTAAGAAACGCTTGAGAAACTCAACATTTTCGCAGTTCTGATGCTCGAAACGAATAACTAGAACGGCCTAGGGGAAAAGTACGCATACCGTTGTAATCGGGCGAGTTTGTACTTTCAGATGCAACAGAAATTTTGCGGATTGGTCAATCCGTTCGCGAGATATGGCAGTTTGTAGGTAAGAAACGCTTGAGAAACTCAACATTTTCGCAGTTCTGATGCTCGAAACGAATAACTAGAACGGCCTAGGGGAAAAGTACGCATACCGTTGTAATCGGGCGAGTTTCTACTTTCAGATGCAACAGAAATTTTGCGGATTGGTCAATCCGTTCGCGAGATATGGCAGTTTGGAGGTAAGAAACGCTTGAGAAACTCAAAATTTTCGCAGTTCTGATGCTCGACAAGCATAACTAGAACGGTCTAGGGGAAAAGTACGCATACCGTTGTAATCGGGCGAGTTTCTACTTTCGGATGCAACAGAAATTTTGCGGATTGGTCAATCCGTTCGCGAGATATGGCAGTTTGGAGGTACGAAACTCTTGAGAAACTCAAAATTTTCGCAGTTCTGATGCTCGAAACGAATAACTAGAACGGACTTGGGGAAACGTACGCATACCGTTGTAATCGGGCGAGTTTCTACTTTCAGATGCAACAGAAATTTTGCGGATTGGTCAATCCGTTCGCGAGATATGGCAGTTTGGAGGTAAGAAACGCTTGAGAAACTCAAAATTTTCGCAGTTCTGATGCTCGACAAGCATAACTAGAACGGTCTAGGGGAAAAGTACGCATACCGTTGTAATCGGGCGAGTTTCTACTTTCAGATGCAACAGAAATTTTGCGGATTGGTCAATCCGTTCGCGAGATATGGCGGTTTGGATGTAAGAAACGCTTGAGAAACTCAAAATTTTCGCAGTTCTGATGCTCGAAACGAATAACTAGAACGGCCTAGGGGAAAAGTACGCATACCGTTGTAAACGGGCGAGTTTCTACCTTCAGATGCAACAGAAATTTTGCGGATTGCTCAATCCGTTCGCGAGGTATGGCAATTTGGAAGTAAGAAACGCTTGAAAAACTCAAAATTTTCGCAGTTCTGATGCTCGAAACGAATAACTAGAACGGACTAGGGGAAAAGTACGCATACCGTTGTAATCGGGCGAGTTTCTACTTTCAGATGCAACAGAAATTTTGCGGATTGGTCATTCCGTTCACGAGATATGGCAGTTTGGAGGTAAGAAACGCTTGAGAAACTCAAAATTTTCGCAGTTCTGATGCTCGACAAGCATAACTAGAACGTTCTAGGGGAAAAGTACGCATACCGTTGTAATCGGGCGACTTTCTACTTTCAGATGCATCAGAAATTTTGCGGATTGGTCAATCCGTTCGCGAGATATGGCAGTTTGGAAGTAAGAAACGCTTGAGAATCTCAAAATTTTCGCAGTTCTGGTGCTCGAAACGATTAACTAGAACGGCCTAGGGGAAAAGTACGCATACCGTTGTAATCGGGCGAGTTTCTACTTTCAGATGCAACAGAAATTTTGCGGATTGGTCAATCCGTTCGCGAGATATGGCGGTTTGGAAGTAAGAAACGCTTGAGAAACTCAAAATTTTCGCAGTTCTGATGCTCGAAACGAATAACTAGAACGGCCTAGGGGAAAAGTACGCATACCGTTGTAATCGGGCGAGTTTCTACTTTCAGATGCAACAGAAATTTTGCGGATTGGCCAATCCGTTCGCGAGATATGGCAGTTTGGAGGTAAGAAACGCTTGAGAAACTCAAAATTTTCGCAGTTCTGATGCTCGAAACGAATAAGTAGAACGGCCTAGGGGAAAAGTACGCATACCGTTGTAATCGGGTGAGTTTCTACTTTCAGATGCAACAGAAATTTTGCGGATTAGTCAATCCGTTCGCGAGATATGGCAGTTTGGAGGTAAGAAACGCTTGAGAAACTCAAAATTTTCGCAGTTCTGATGCTCGAAACGAATAACCAGAACGGACTAGGGGAAAAGTACGCATACCGTTGTAATCGGGCGTGTTTCTACTTTCAGATGCAACAGAAATTTTGCGGATTGGTCAATCCGTTCGCGAGATATGGCAGTTTGTAGGTAAGAAACGCTTGAGAAACTCAACATTTTCGCAGTTCTGATGCTCGAAACGAATAACTAGAACGGCCTAGGGGAAAAGTAGGCATACCGTTGTAATTGGGCGAGTTTGTACTTTCAGATGCAACAGAAATTTTGCGGATTGGTCAATTCGTTCGCGAGATATGGCAGTTTGGAAGTAAGAAACGCTTGAGAAACTCAAAATTTTCGCAGTTCTGATGCTCGAAACGAATAACTAGAACGGACTAGGGGAAAAGTACGCATACCGTTGTAATCGGGCGAGTTTCTACTTTCAGATGCAACAGAAATTTTGCGGATTGGTCAATCCGTTCGCGAGATATGGCAGTTTGGAGGTAAGAAACGCTTGAGAAACTCAAAATTTTCGCAGTTCTGATGCTCGAAACGAATAACTAGAACGGCCTAGGGGAAAAGTACGCATACCGTTGTAATCGGGCGAGTTTCTACTTTCAGATGCAACGGAAATTTTGCGGATTGGTCAATCCGTTCGCGAGATATGGCAGTTTGGAAGTATGAAACACTTGAGAAACACAAAATTTTCGCAGTTCTCATGCTCGAAACGAATGACTACAACGGCCTACGGGAAAAGTACGCATACCGTTGTAATCGGGCGAGTTTCTACTTTCAGATGCAACAGAAATTTTGCGGATTGGTCAATCCGTTCGCGAGATATGGCAGTTTGGAAGTAAGAAACGCTTGAGAAACTCAAAATTTTCGCAGTTCTGATGCTCGAAACGATTAACTAGAACGGCCTAGGGGAAAAGTACGCATACCGTTGTAATCGGGCGAGTTTCTACTTTCAGATGCAACAGAAATTTTGCGGATTGGCCAATCCGTTCGCGAGATATGGCAGTTTGGAGGTAAGAAACGCTTGAGAAACTCAAAATTTTCGCAGTTCTGATGCTCGAAACGAATAACTAGAACGGCCTAGGGGAAAAGTACGCATACCGTTGTAATCGGGTGAGTTTCTACTTTCAGATGCAACAGAAATTTTGCGGATTAGTCAATCCGTTCGCGAGATATGGCAGTTTGGAGGTAAGAAACGCTTGAGAAACTCAAAATTTTCGCAGTTCTGATGCTCGAAACGAATAACCAGAACGGACTAGGGGAAAAGTACGCATACCGTTGTAATCGGGCGTGTTTCTACTTTCAGATGCAACAGAAATTTTGCGGATTGGTCAATCCGTTCGCGAGATATGGCAGTTTGTAGGTAAGAAACGCTTGAGAAACTCAACATTTTCGCAGTTCTGATGCTCGAAACGAATAACTAGAACGGCCTAGGGGAAAAGTAGGCATACCGTTGTAATCGGGCGAGTTTGTACTTTCAGATGCAACAGAAATTTTGCGGATTGGTCAATTCGTTCGCGAGATATGGCAGTTTGGAAGTAAGAAACGCTTGAGAAACTCAAAATTTTCGCAGTTCTGATGCTCGAAACGAATAACTAGAACGGCCTAGGGGAAAAGTACGCATACCGTTGTAATCGGGCGAGTTTCTACTTTCAGATGCAACAGAAATTTTGCGGATTGGTCAATCCGTTCGCGAGATATGGTAGTTTGGAAGTATGAAACACTTGAGAAACACAAAATTTTCGCAGTTCTCATGCTCGAAACGAATGACTACAACGGCCTACGGGAAAAGTACGCATACCGTTGTAATCGGGCGAGTTTGTACTTTCAGATGCAACAGAAATTTTGCGGATTGGTCAATTCGTTCGCGAGATATGGCAGTTTGGAAGTAAGAAACGCTTGAGAAACTCAAAATTTTCGCAGTTCTGATGCTCGAAACGAATAACTAGAACGGCCTAGGGGAAAAGTACGCATACCGTTGTAATCGGGCGAGTTTCTACTTTCAGATGCAACAGAAATTTTGCGGATTGGTCAATCCGTTCGCGAGATATGGCAGTTTGGAAGTATGAAACACTTGAGAAACACAAAATTTTCGCAGTTCTCATGCTCGAAACGAATGACTACAACGGCCTACGGGAAAAGTACGCATACCGTTGTAATCGGGCGAGTTTCTACTTTCAGATGCAACAGAAATTTTGCGGATTGGTCAATCCGTTCGCGAGATATGGCAGTTTGGAAGAAAGAAACGCTTGAGAAACTCAAAATTTTCGCAGTTCAGATGCTCGAAACGATTAACTAGAACGGCCTAGGGGAAAAGTACGCATACCGTTGTAATCGGGCGAGTTTCTACTTTCAGATGCAACAGAAATTTTGCGGATTGGCCAATCCGTTCGCGAGATATGGCAGTTTGGAGGTAAGAAACGCTTGAGAAACTCAAAATTTTCGCAGTTCTGATGCTCGAAACGAATAACTAGAACGGCCTAGGGGAAAAGTACGCATACCGTTGTAATCGGGTGAGTTTCTACTTTCAGATGCAACAGAAATTTTGCGGATTAGTCAATCCGTTCGCGAGATATGGCAGTTTGGAGGTAAGAAACGCTTGAGAAACTCAAAATTTTCGCAGTTCTGATGCTCGAAACGAATAACCAGAACGGACTAGGGGAAAAGTACGCATACCGTTGTAATCGGGCCTGTTTCTACTTTCAGATGCAACAGAAATTTTGCGGATTGGTCAATCCGTTCGCGAGATATGGCAGTTTGTAGGTAAGAAACGCTTGAGAAACTCAACATTTTCGCAGTTCTGATGCTCGAAACGAATAACTAGAACGGCCTAGGGGAAAAGTAGGCATACCGTTGTAATCGGGCGAGTTTGTACTTTCAGATGCAACAGAAATTTTGCGGATTGGTCAATTCGTTCGCGAGATATGGCAGTTTGGAAGTAAGAAACGCTTGAGAAACTCAAAATTTTCGCAGTTCTGATGCTCGAAACGAATAACTAGAACGGACTAGGGGAAAAGTACGCATACCGTTGTAATCGGGCGAGTTTCTACTTTCAGATGCAACAGAAATTTTGCGGATTGGTCAATCCGTTCGCGAGATATGGCAGTTTGGAGGTAAGAAACGCTTGTGAAACTCAAAATTTTCGCAGTTCTGATGCTCGAAACGAATAACTAGAACGGCCTAGGGGAAAAGTACGCATACCGTTGTAATCGGGCGAGTTTCTACTTTCAGATGCAACAGAAATTTTGCGGATTGGTCAATCCGTTCGCGAGATATGGCAGTTTGGAAGTATGAAACACTTGAGAAACACAAAATTTTCGCAGTTCTCATGCTCGAAACGAATAACTACAACGGCCTACGGGAAAAGTACGCATACCGTTGTAATCGGGCGAGTTTCTACTTTCAGATGCAACAGAAATTTTGCGGATTGGTCAATCCGTTCGCGAGATATGGCAGTTTGGAAGTAAGAAACGCCTGAGAAACTCAAAATTTTCGCAGTTCTGATGCTCGAAACGATTAACTAGAACGGCCTAGGGGAAAAGTACGCATACCGTTGTAATCGGGCGAGTTTCTACTTTCAGATGCAACAGAAATTTTGCGGATTGGTCAATCCGTTCGCGAGATATGGCGGTTTGGAAGTAAGAAACGCTTGAGAAACTCAAAATTTTCGCAGTTCTGATGCTCGAAACGAATAACTAGAACGGCCTAGGGGAAAAGTACGCATACCGTTGTAAACGGGCGAGTTTCTACCTTCAGATGCAACAGAAATTTTGCGGATTGCTCAATCAGTTCGCGAGGTATGGCAATTTGGATGTAAGAAACGTTTGAAAAACTCAAAATTTTCGCAGTTCTGATGCTCGAAACGAATAACTAGAACGGACTAGGGGAAAAGTACGCATACCGTTGTAATCGGGCGAATTTCTACTTTCAGATGCAACAGAAATTTTGCGGATTGGTCAATCCGTTCGCGAGATATGGCAGTTTGGAGGTAAGAAACGCTTGAGAAACTCAAAATTTTCGCAGTTCTGATGCTCGACAAGCAAAACTAGAACAGTCTAGGGGAAAAGTACGCATACCGTTGTAATCGGGCGAGTTTCTACTTTCAGATGCAACAGAAATTTTGCGGATTGGTCAATCCGTTCGCGAGATATGGCGGTTTGGAAGTAAGAAACGCTTGAGGAACTCAAAATTTTCGCAGTTCTGATGCTCGAAACGAATAACTAGAACGGCCTAGGGGAAAAGAACGCATACCGTTGTAAACGGGCGAGTTTCTACCTTCAGATGCAACAGAAATTTTGCGGATTGCTCAATCCGTTCGCGAGGTATGGCAATTTGGAAGTAAGAAACGCTTGAAAAACTCAAAATTTTCGCAGTTCTGATGCTCGAAACGAATAACTAGAACGGCCTAGGGGAAAAGTACGCATACCGTTGTAATCGGGCGAGTTTCTACTTTCAGATGCAACAGAAATTTTGCGGATTGGTAAATCCGTTCGCGAGATATGGCAGTTTGGAAGTAAGAAACGCTTGAGAAACTCAAAATTTTCGCAGTTCTGATGCTCGAAACGAATAACTAGAACGGCCTAGGGGAAAAGTACGCATACCGTTGTAATCGGGCGAGTTTCTACTTTCAGATGCAACAGAAATTTTGCGGATTGGTCAATCCGTTCGCGAGATATGGCAGTTTGGAAGTATGAAACACTTGAGAAACACAAAATTTTCGCAGTTCTCATGCTCGAAACGAATAACTACAACGGCCTACGGGAAAAGTACGCATACCGTTGTAATCGGGCGAGTTTCTACTTTCAGATGCAACAGAAATTTTGCGGATTGGTCAATCCGTTCGCGAGATGTGGCAGTTTGGAGGTAAGAAACGCTTGAGAAACTCAAAATTTTCGCAGTTCTGATGCTCGAAACGATTAACTAGAACGGCCTAGGGGAAAAGTACGCATACCGTTGTAATCGGGCGAGTTTCTACTTTCAGATGCAACAGAAATTTTGCGGATTGGTCAATCCGTTCGCGAGATATGGCGGTTTGGAAGTAAGAAACGCTTGAGAAACTCAAAATTTTCGCAGTTCTGATGCTCGAAACGAATAACTAGAACGGCCTAGGGGAAAAGTAGGCATACCGTTGTAATCGGGCGAGTTTGTACTTTCAGATGCAACAGAAATTTTGCGGATTGGTCAATCCGTTCGCGAGATATGGCAGTTTGTAGGTAAGAAACGCTTGAGAAACTCAACATTTTCGCAGTTCTGATGCTCGAAACGAATAACTAGAACGGCCTAAGGGAAAACTACATCTACCGTTGTAATCGGGCGAGTTTCTACTTTCAGATGCAACAGAAATTTTGCGGATTGGTCAATCCGTTCGCGAGATATGGCAGTTTGGAGGTAAGAAACGCTTGAGAAACTCAAAATTTTCGCAGTTCTGATGCTCGACAAGCATAACCAGAACGTTCTAGGGGAAAAGTACGCATACCGTTGTAATCGGGCGACTTTCTACTTTCAAGTGCAACAGAAATTTTGCGGATTGGTCAATCCGTTCGCGAGATATGGCAGTTTGGAGGTAAGAAACGCTTGAGAAACTCAAAATTTTCGCAGTTCTGATGCTCGACAAGCATAACTAGAGCGGTCTAGGGGAAAAGTACGCATACCGTTGTAATCGGGCGAATTTCTACTTTCAGATGCAACAGAAATTTTGCGGATTGGTCAATCCGTTCGCGAGATATGGCAGTTTGGAGGTAAGAAACGGTTGAGAAACTCAAAATTTTCACAGTTCTGATGCTCGAAACGAATAACCAGTACGGCCTAGGGGAAAAGTACGCATACCGTTGTAATTGGGCGATTTTCTACTTTCAGATGCAACAGAAATTTTGCGGATTGGTCAATCCGTTCGCGAGATATGGCAGTTTGGAGGTAAGAAACGCTTGAGAAACTCAAAATTTTCGCAGTTCTGATGCTCGACAAGCATAACTAGAACGTTCTAGGGGAAAAGTACGCATACCGTTGTAATCGGGCGACTTTCTACTTTCAGATGCAACAGAAATTTTGCGGATTGGTCAATCCGTTCGCGAGATATGGCAGTTTGTAGGTAAGAAACGCTTGAGAAACTCAACATTTTCGCAGTTCTGATGCTCGAAACGAATAACTAGAACGGCCTAAGGGAAAACTACATCTACCGTTGTAATCGGGCGAGTTTCTACTTTCAGATGCAACAGAAATTTTGGGGATTGGTCAATCCGTTCGCGAGATATGGCAGTTTGGAGGTAAGAAACGCTTGAGAAATTCAAAATTTTCGCAGTTCTGATGCTCGACAAGCATAACCAGAACGTTCTACGGGAAAAGTACGCATACCGTTGTAATCGGGCGACTTTCTACTTTCAGATGCAACAGAAATTTTGCGGATTGGTCAATCCGTTCGCGAGATATGGCAGATTGGAGGTAAGAAACGCTTGAGAAACTCAAAATTTTCGCAGTTCTGATGCTCGAAACGAATAACTAGAACGGCCTAGGGGAAAACTTCGCATACCGTTGTAATCGGGCGAGTTTCTACTTTCAGATGCAACAGAAATTTTGCGGATTGGTCAATCCGTTCGCGAGATATGGCAGTTTGGAAGTAAGAAACGCTTGAGAAACTCAAAATTTTCGCAGTTCTGATGCTCGAAACGAATAACTAGAACGGCCTAGGGGAAAAGTACGCATACCTTTGTAATCGGGCGAGTTTCTACTTTCAGATGCAACAGAAATTTTGCGGATTGGTCAATCCGTTCGCGAGATATGGCAGTTTGGAAGTATGAAACACTTGAGAAACACAAAATTTTCGCAGTTCTCATGCTCGAAACGAATAACTACAACGGCCTACGGGAAAAGTACGCATACCGTTGTAATCGGGCGAGTTTCTACTTTCAGATGCAACAGAAATTTTGCGGATTGGTCATTCCGTTCACGAGATATGGCAGTTTGGAGGTAAGAAACGCTTGAGAAACTCAAAATTTTCGCAGTTCTGATGCTCGAAACGATTAACTAGAACGGCCTAGGGGAAAAGTACGCATACCGTTGTAATCGGGCGAGTTTCTACTTTCAGATGCAACAGAAATTTTGCGGATTGGTCAATCCGTTCGCGAGATATGGCGGTTTGGAAGTAAGAAACGATTGAGAAACTCAAAATTTTCGCAGTTCTGATGCTCGAAACGAATAACTAGAACGGCCTAGGGGAAAAGTACGCATACCGTTGTAAACGGGCGAGTTTCTACCTTCAGATGCAACAGAAATTTTGCGGATTGCTCAATCCGTTCGCGAGGTATGGCAATATGGAAGTAAGAAACGCTTGAAAAACTCCAAATTTTCGCAGTTCTGATGCTCGAAACGAATAACTAGAACGGACTAGGGGAAAAGTACGCATACCGTTGTAATCGGGCGAATTTCTACTTTCAGATGCAACAGAAATTTTGCGGATTGGTCAATCCGTTAGCGAGATATGGCAGTTTGGAGGTAAGAAACGCTTGAGAAACTCAAAATTTTCGCAGTTCTGATGCTCGACAAGCATAACTAGAACGGTCTAGGGGAAAAGTACGCATACCGTTGTAATCGGGCGAGTTTCTACTTTCAGATGCAACAGAAATTTTGCGGATTGGTCAATCCGTTCGCGAGATATGGCAGTTTGGAGGTAAGAAACGCTTGAGAAACTCAAAATTTTCGCAGTTCTGATGCTCGAAACGAATAACTAGAACGGCCTAGGGGAAAAGTACGCATACCGTTGTAATCGGGCGAGTTTCTACTTTCAGATGCAACAGAAATTTTGCGGATTGGTCAATCCGTTCGCGAGATATGGCAGTTTGGAAGTAAGAAACGCTTGAGAAACTCAAAATTTTCGCAGTTCTGATGCTCGAAACGAATAACTAGAACGGCCTAGGGGAAAAGTACGCATACCGTTGTAATCGGGCGAGTTTCTACTTTCAGATGCAACAGAAATTTTGCGGATTGGTCAATCCGTTCGCGAGATATGGCAGTTTGGAAGTATGAAACACTTGAGAAACACAAAATTTTCGCAGTTCTCATGCTCGACAAGCATAACTAGAACGGTCTAGGGGAAAAGGACGCATACCGTTGTAATCGGGCGAGTTTCTACTTTCAGATGCAACATACATTTTGCGGATTGGTCAATCCGTTCGCGAGATATGGCGGTTTGGAAGTAAGAAACGCTTGAGAAACTCAAAATTTTCGCAGTTCTGATGCTCGAAACGAATAACTAGAACGGCCTAGGGGAAAAGTACGCATACCGTTGTAAACGGGCGAGTTTCTACCTTCAGATGCAACAGAAATTTTGCGGATTGCTCAATCCGTTCGCGAGGTATGGCAATTTGGAAGTAAGAAACGCTTGAAAAACTCAATATTTTCGCAGTTCTGATGCTCGAAACGAATAACTAGAACGGACTAGGGGAAAAGTACGCATACCGTTGTAATCGGGCGAATTTCTACTTTCAGATGCAACAGAAATTTTGCGGATTGGTCAATCCGTTCGCGAGATATGGCAGTTTGGAGGTAAGAAACGCTTGAGAAACTCAAAATTTTCGCAGTTCTGATGCTCGAAACGAATAACTAGAACGGACTAGGGGAAAAGTACGCATACCGTTGTAATCGGGCGAGTTTCTACTTTCAGATGCAACAGAAATTTTGCGGATTGGTCAATCCGTTCGCGAGATATGGCAGTTTGGAAGTAAGAAACGCTTGAGAAACTCAAAATTTTCGCAGTTCTGATGCTCGACAAGCATAACTAGAGCGGTCTAGGGGAAAAGTACGCATACCGTTGTAGTCGGGCGAATTTCTACTTTCAGATGCAACAGAAATTTTGCGGATTGGTCAATCCGTTCGCGAGATATGGCAGTTTGGAGGTAAGAAACGCTTGAGAAACTCAAAATTTTCGCAGTTCTGATGCTCGACAAGCATAACTAGAAAGTTCTAGGGGAAAAGTACGCATACCGTTGTAATCGGGCGACTTTCTACTTTCAGATGCAACAGAAATTTTGCGGATTGGTCAATCCGTTCGCGAGATATGGCAGTTTGTAGGTAAGAAACGCTTGAGAAACTCAAAATTTTCGCAGTTCTGATGCTCGACAAGCATAACTAGAACGTTCTAGGGGAAAAGTACGCATACCGTTGTAATCGGGCGACTTTCTACTTTCAGATGCAACAGAAATTTTGCGGATTGGTCAATCCGTTCGCGAGATATGGCAGTTTGGAAGTATGAAACACTTGAGAAACACAAAATTTTCGCAGTTCTCATGCTCGAAACGAATAACTACAACGGCCTACGGGAAAAGTACGCATACCGTTGTAATCGGGCGAGTTTCTACTTTCAGATGCAACAGAAATTTTGCGGATTGGTCATTCCGTTCACGAGATATGGCAGTTTGGAGGTAAGAAACGCTTGAGAAACTCAAAATTTTCGCAGTTCTGATGCTCGAAACGATTAACTTGAACGGCCTAGGGGAAAAGTACGCATACCGTTGTAATCGGGCGAGTTTCTATTTTCAGATGCAACAGAAATTTTGCGGATTGGTCAATCCGTTCGCGAGATATGGCGGTTTGGAAGTAAGAAACGATTGAGAAACTCAAAATTTTCGCAGTTCTGATGCTCGAAACGAATAACTAGAACGGCCTAGGGGAAAAGTACGCATACCGTTGTAAACGGGCGAGTTTCTACTTTCAGATGCAACAGAAATTTTGCGGATTGGTCAATCCGTTCGCGAGATATGGCGGTTTGGAAGTAAGAAACGCTTGAGAAACTCAAAATTTTCGCAGTTCTGATGCTCGAAACGAATAACTAGAACGCCCTAGGGGAAAAGTACGCATACCGTTGTAATCGGGCGAATTTCTACTTTCAGATGCAACAGAAATTTTGCGGATTGGTCAATCCGTTCGCGAGATATGGCAGTTTGGAGGTAAGAAACGCTTGAGAAAATCAAAATTTTCGCAGTTCTGATGCTCGACAAGCATAACTAGAACGTTCTAGGGGAAAAGTACGCATACCGTTGTAATCGGGCGACTTTCTACTTTCAGATGCAACAGAAATTTTGCGGATTGGTCAATCCGTTCGCGAGATATGGCAGTTTGTAGGTAAGAAACGCTTGAGAAACTCAAAATTTTCGCAGTTCTGATGCTCGACAAGCATAACTAGAACGTTCTAGGGGAAAACTACGCATACCGTTGTAATCGGGCGACTTTCTACTTTCAGATGCAACAGAAATTTTGCGGATTGGTCAATCCGTTCGCGAGATATGGCAGTTTGGAGGTAAGAAACGCTTGAGAAACTCAAAATTTTCGCAGTTCTGATGCTCGAAACGAATAACTAGAACGGCCTAGGGGAAAACTACGCATACCGTTGTAATCGGGCGAGTTTCTACTTTCAGATGCAACAGAAATTTTGCGGATTGGTCAATCCGTTCGCGAGATATGGCAGTTTGGAAGTAAGAAACGCTTGAGAAACTCAAAATTTTCGCAGTTCTGATGCTCGAAACGAATAACTAGAACGGCCTAGGGGAAAAGTACGCATACCGTTGTAATCGGGCGAGTTTCTACTTTCAGATGCAACAGAAATTTTGCGGATTGGTCAATCCATTCGCGAGATATGGCAGTTTGGAAGTATGAAACACTTGAGAAACACAAAATTTTCGCAGTTCTCATGCTCGAAACGAATAACTACAACGGCCTACGGGAAAAGTACGCATACCGTTGTAATCGGGCGAGTTTCTACTTTCAGATGCAACAGAAATTTTGCGGATTGGTCATTCCGTTCACGAGATATGGCAGTTTGGAGGTAAGAAACGCTTGAGAAACTCAAAATTTTCGCAGTTCTGATGCTCGAAACGATTAACTAGAACGGCCTAGGGGAAAAGTACGCATACCGTTGTAATCGGGCGAGTTTCTACTTTCAGATGCAACAGAAATTTTGCGGATTGGTCAATCCGTTCGCGAGATATGGCGGTTTGGAAGTAAGAAACGATTGAGAAACTCAAAATTTTCGCAGTTCTGATGCTCGAAACGAATAACTAGAACGGCCTAGGGGAAAAGTGCGCATACCGTTGTAAACGGGCGAGTTTCTACCTTCAGATGCAACAGAAATTTTGCGGATTGGTCAATCCGTTCGCGAGATATGGCGGTTTGGAAGTAAGAAACGCTTGAGAAACTCAAAATTTTCGCAGTTCTGATGCTCGAAACGAATAACTAGAACGGCCTACGGGAAAAGTACGCATACCGTTGTAATCGGGCGAATTTCTACTTTCAGATGCAACAGAAATCTTGCGGATTGGTCCATCCGTTAGCGAGATATGGCAGTTTGGAGGTAAGAAACGCTTGAGAAACTCAAAATTTTCGCAGTTCTGATGCTCGACAAGCATAACTAGAGCGGTCTAGGGGAAAAGTACGCATACCGTTGTAATCGGGCGAATTTCTACTTTCAGATGCAACAGAAATTTTGCGGATTGGTCAATCCGTTCGCGAGATATGGCAGTTTGGAGGTAAGAAACGCTTGAGAAACTCAAAATTTTCGCAGTTCTGATGCTCGACAAGCATAACTAGAACGTTCTAGGGGAAAAGTACGCATACCGTTGTAATCGGGCGACTTTCTACTTTCAGATGCAACAGAAATTTTGCGGACTGGTCAATCCGTTCGCGAGATATGGCAGTTTGTAGGTAAGAAACGCTTGAGAAACTCAAAATTTTCGCAGTTCTGATGCTCGACAAGCATAACTAGAACGTTCTAGGGGAAAAGTACGCATACCGTTGTAATCGGGCGACTTTCTACTTTCAGATGCAACAGAAATTTTGCGGATTGGTCAATCCGTTCGCGAGATATGGCAGTTTGGAGGTAAGAAACGCTTGAGAAACTCAAAATTTTCGCAGTTCTGATGCTCGAAACGAATAACTAGAACGGCCTAGGGGAAAAGTACGCATACCGTTGTAATCGGGCGAGTTTCTACTTTCTGATGCAACAGAAATTTTGCGGATTGGTCAATCCGTTCGCGAGATATGGCAGTTTGGAAGTAAGAAACGCTTGAGAAACTCAAAATTTTCGCAGTTCTGATGCTCGAAACGAATAACTAGAACGGCCTAGGGGAAAAGTACGCATACCGTTGTAATCGGGCGAGTTTCTACTTTCAGATGCAACAGAAATTTTGCGGATTGG
This sequence comes from Ptiloglossa arizonensis, assembly GCF_051014685.1. Classification (NCBI taxonomy): domain Eukaryota; kingdom Metazoa; phylum Arthropoda; class Insecta; order Hymenoptera; family Colletidae; genus Ptiloglossa; species Ptiloglossa arizonensis. Next base: position 576,638 of record NW_027478478.1, on the reverse strand, counting down.
TCAATCCGTTCGCGAGATATGGCAGTTTGGAGGTAAGAAACGCTTGAGAAACTCAAAATTTTCGCAGTTCTGATGCTCGACAAGCATAACTAGAACGTTCTAGGGGAAAAGTACGCATACCGTTGTAATCGGGCGACTTTCTACTTTCAGATGCAACAGAAATTTTGCGGATTGGTCAATCCGTTCGCGAGATATGGCAGTTTGGAGGTAAGAAACGCTTGAGAAACTCAAAATTTTCGCAGTTCTGATGCTCGACAAGCATAACTAGAACGTTCTAGGGGAAAAGTACGCATACCGTTGTAATCGGGCGACTTTCTACTTTCAGATGCAACAGAAATTTTGCGGATTGGTCAATCCGTTCGCGAGATATGGCAGTTTGTAGGTAAGAAACGCTTGAGAAACTCAAAATTTTCGCAGTTCTGATGCTCGACAAGCATAACTAGAACGTTCTAGGGGAAAACTACGCATACCGTTGTAATCGGGCGACTTTCTACTTTCAGATGCAACAGAAATTTTGCGGATTGGTCAATCCGTTCGCGAGATATGGCAGTTTGGAGGTAAGAAACGCTTGAGAAACTCAAAATTTTCGCAGTTCTGATGCTCGAAACGAATAACTAGAACGGCCTAGGGGAAAACTACGCATACCGTTGTAATCGGGCGAGTTTCTACTTTCAGATGCAACAGAAATTTTGCGGATTGGTCAATCCGTTCGCGAGATATGGCAGTTTGGAAGTAAGAAACGCTTGAGAAACTCAAAATTTTCGCAGTTCTGATGCTCGAAACGAATAACTAGAACGGCCTAGGGGAAAAGTACGCATACCGTTGTAATCGGGCGAGTTTCTACTTTCAGATGCAACAGAAATTTTGCGGATTGGTCAATCCATTCGCGAGATATGGCAGTTTGGAAGTATGAAACACTTGAGAAACACAAAATTTTCGCAGTTCTCATGCTCGAAACGAATAACTACAACGGCCTACGGGAAAAGTACGCATACCGTTGTAATCGGGCGAGTTTCTACTTTCAGATGCAACAGAAATTTTGCGGATTGGTCATTCCGTTCACAAGATATGGCAGTTTGGAGGTAAGAAACGCTTGAGAAACTCAAAATTTTCGCAGTTCTGATGCTCGAAACGATTAACTAGAACGGCCTAGGGGAAAAGTACGCATACCGTTGTAATCGGGCGAGTTTCTACTTTCAGATGCAACAGAAATTTTGCGGATTGGTCAATCCGTTCGCGAGATATGGCGGTTTGGAAGTAAGAAACGATTGAGAAACTCAAAATTTTCGCAGTTCTGATGCTCGAAACGAATAACTAGAACGGCCTAGGGGAAAAGTGCGCATACCGTTGTAAACGGGCGAGTTTCTACCTTCAGATGCAACAGAAATTTTGCGGATTGGTCAATCCGTTCGCGAGATATGGCGGTTTGGAAGTAAGAAACGCTTGAGAAACTCAAAATTTTCGCAGTTCTGATGCTCGAAACGAATAACTAGAACGGCCTACGGGAAAAGTACGCATACCGTTGTAATCGGGCGAATTTCTACTTTCAGATGCAACAGAAATCTTGCGGATTGGTCCATCCGTTAGCGAGATATGGCAGTTTGGAGGTAAGAAACGCTTGAGAAACTCAAAATTTTCGCAGTTCTGATGCTCGACAAGCATAACTAGAGCGGTCTAGGGGAAAAGTACGCATACCGTTGTAATCGGGCGAATTTCTACTTTCAGATGCAACAGAAATTTTGCGGATTGGTCAATCCGTTCGCGAGATATGGCAGTTTGGAGGTAAGAAACGCTTGAGAAACTCAAAATTTTCGCAGTTCTGATGCTCGACAAGCATAACTAGAACGTTCTAGGGGAAAAGTACGCATACCGTTGTAATCGGGCGACTTTCTACTTTCAGATGCAACAGAAATTTTGCGGACTGGTCAATCCGTTCGCGAGATATGGCAGTTTGTAGGTAAGAAACGCTTGAGAAACTCAAAATTTTCGCAGTTCTGATGCTCGACAAGCATAACTAGAACGTTCTAGGGGAAAAGTACGCATACCGTTGTAATCGGGCGACTTTCTACTTTCAGATGCAACAGAAATTTTGCGGATTGGTCAATCCGTTCGCGAGATATGGCAGTTTGGAGGTAAGAAACGCTTGAGAAACTCAAAATTTTCGCAGTTCTGATGCTCGAAACGATTAACTAGAACGGCCTAGGGGAAAAGTACGCATACCGTTGTAATCGGGCGAGTTTCTACTTTCAGATGCAACAGAAATTTTGCGGATTGGTCAATCCGTTCGCGAGATATGGCGGTTTGGAAGTAAGAAACGATTGAGAAACTCAAAATTTTCGCAGTTCTGATGCTCGAAACGAATAACTAGAACGGCCTAGGGGAAAAGTACGCATACCGTTGTAAACGGGCGAGTTTCTACCTTCAGATGCAACAGAAATTTTGCGGATTGCTCAATCCGTTCGCGAGGTATGGCAATTTGGAAGTAAGAAACGCTTGAAAAACTCAAAATTTTCGCAGTTCTGATGCTCGAAACGAATAACTAGAACGGACTAGGGGAAAAGTACGCATACCGTTGTAATCGGGCGAATTTCTACTTTCAGATGCAACAGAAATTTTGCGGATTGGTCAATCCGTTAGCGAGATATGGCAGTTTGGAGGTAAGAAACGCTTGAGAAACTCAAAATTTTCGCAGTTCTGATGCTCGACAAGCATAACTAGAACGGTCTAGGGGAAAAGTACGCATACCGTTGTAATCGGGCGAGTTTCTACTTTCAGATGCAACAGAAATTTTGCGGATTGGTCAATCCGTTCGCGAGATATGGCAGTTTGGAAGTAAGAAACGCTTGAGAAACTCAAAATTTTCGCAGTTCTGATGCTCGAAACGAATAACTAGAACGGCCTAGGGGAAAAGTACGCATAACGTTGTAATCGGGCGAGTTTCTACTTTCAGATGCAACAGAAATTTTGCGGATTGGTCAATCCGTTCGCGAGATATGGCAGTTTGGAAGTATGAAACACTTGAGAAACACAAAATTTTCGCAGTTCTCATGCTCGAAACGAATAACTACAACGGCCTACGGAAAAGTACGCATACCGTTGTAATCGGGCGAGTTTCTACTTTCAGATGCAATAGAAATTTTGCGGATTGGTCAATCCGTTCGCGAGATATGGCAGTTTGAAGTAAGAAACGCTTGAGAAACTCAAAATTTTCGCAGTTCTGATGCTCGAAACGATTAACTAGAACGGCCTAGGGGAAAAGTACGCATACCGTTGTAATCGGGCGAGTTTCTACTTTCAGATGCAACAGAAATTTTGCGGATTGGTCAATCCGTTCGCGAGATATGGCGGTTTGGAAGTAAGAAACGCTTGAGAAACTCAAATTTTCGCAGTTCTGATGCTCGAAACGAATAACTAGAACGGCCTAGGGGAAAAGTACGCATACCGTTGTAAACGGGCGAGATTCTACCTTCAGATGCAAAAGAAATTTTGCGGATTGCTCAATCCGTTCGCGAGGTATGGCAATTTGGAAGTAAGAAACTCTTGAAAAACTCAAAATTTTCGCAGTTCTGATGCTCGAAACGAGTAACTAGAACGGACTAGGGGAAAAGTACGCATACCGTTGTAATCGGGCGAATTTCTACTTTCAGATGCAACAGAAATTTTGCGGATTGGTCAATCCGTTAGCGAGATATGGCAGTTTGGAGGTAAGAAACGCTTGAGAAACTCAAATTTTCGCAGTTCTGATGCTCGACAAGCATAACTAGAACGGTCTAGGGGTAAAGTACGCATACCGTTGTAATCGGGCGAGTTTCTACTTTCAGATGCAACAGAAATTTTGCGGATTGGTCAATCCGTTCGCGAGATATGGCGGTTTGGAAGTAAGAAACGCTTGAGAAACTCAAAATTTTCGCAGTTCTGATGCTCGAAACGAATAACTAGAACGGCCTAGGGGAAAAGTACGCATACCGTTGTAAACGGGCGAGATTCTACCTTCAGATGCAACAGAAATTTTGCGGATTGCTCAATCCGTTCGCGAGGTATGGCAATTGGAAGTAAGAAACGCTTGAAAAACTCAAAATTTTCGCAGTTCTGATGCTCGAAACGAACAACTAGAACGGACTAGGGGAAAAGTACGCATACCGTTGTAATCGGGCGAATTTCTACTTTCAGATGCAACAGAAATTTTGCGGATTGGTCAATCCGTTAGCGAGATATGGCAGTTTGGAGGTAAGAAACGCTTGAGAAACTCAAAATTTTCGCAGTTCTGATGTTCGACAAGCATAACTAGAACGGTCTAGGGGTAAAGTACGCATACCGTTGTAATCGGGCGAGTTTCTACTTTCAGATGCAACAGAAATTTTGCGGATTGGTCAATCCGTTCGCGAGATATGGCGGTTTGGAAGTAAGAAACGCTTGAGAAACTCAAAATTTTCGCAGTTCTGATGCTCGAAACGAATAACTAGAACGGCCTAGGGGAAAAGTACGCATACCGTTGTAAACGGGCGAGATTCTACCTTCAGATGCAACAGAAATTTTGCGGATTGCTCAATCCGTTCGCGAGGTATGGCAATTTGGAAGTAAGAAACGCTTGAAAAACTCAAAATTTTCGCAGTTCTGATGCTCGAAACGAACAACTAGAACGGACTAGGGGAAAAGTACGCATACCGTTGTAATCGGGCGAATTTCTACTTTCAGATGCAACAGAAATTTTGCGGATTGGTCAATCCGTTAGCGAGATATGGCAGTTTGGAGGTAAGAAACGCTTGAGAAACTCAAAATTTTCGCAGTTCTGATGCTCGACAAGCATAACTAGAACGGTCTAGGGGAAAAGTACGCATACCGTTGTAATCGGGCGAGTTTCTACTTTCAGATGCAACAGAAATTTTGCGGATTGGTCAATCCGTTCGCGAGATATGGCAGTTTGTAGGTAAGAAACGCTTGAGAAACTCAACATTTTCGCAGTTCTGATGCTCGAAACGAATAACTAGAACGGCCTAAGGGAAAACTACATCTACCGTTGTAATCGGGCGAGTTTCTACTTTCAGATGCAACAGAAATTTTGCGGATTGGTCAATCCGTTCGCGAGATATGGCAGTTTGGAGGTAAGAAACGCTTGAGAAACTCAAAATTTTCGCAGTTCTGATGCTCGACAAGCATAACCAGAACGTTCTAGGGGAAAAGTACGCATACCGTTGTAATCGGGCGACTTTCTACTTTCAGATGCAACAGAAATTTTGCGGATTGGTCAATCCGGTCGCGAGATATGGCAGTTTGGAGGTAAGAAACGCTTGAGAAACTCAAAATTTTCGCAGTTCTGATGCTCGACAAGCATAGCTAGAACGGTCTAGGGGAAAAGTACGCCTACCGTTGTAATCGGGCGACTTTCTACTTTCAGATGCAACAGAAATTTTGCGGATTGGTCAATCCGTTCGCGAGATACGGCAGTTTGGATGTAAGAAACGGTTGAGAAACTCAAAATTTTCACAGTTCTGATGCTCGAAACGAATAACCAGAACGGCCTAGGGGAAAAGTACGCATACCGTTGTAATCTGGCGAGTTTCTACTTTCAGATGCATCAGAAATTTTGCGGATTGGTCAATCCGTTCGCGAGATATGGCAGTTTGGAAGTAAGAAACGCTTGAGAAACTCAAAATTTTCGCAGTTCTGATGCTCGAAACGAATAACTAGAACGGACCAGGGGAAAAGTACGCATACCGTTGTAATCGGGCGAGTTTCTACTTTCAGATGCAACAGAAATTTTGCGGATTGGTCATTCCGTTCACGAGATATGGCAGTTTGGAGGTAAGAAACGCTTGAGAAACTCAAAATTTTCGCAGTTCTGATGCTCGAAACGATTAACTAGAACGGCCTAGGGGAAAAGTACGCATACCGTTGTAATCGGGCGAGTTTCTACTTTCAGATGCAGCAGAAATTTTGCGGATTGGTCAATCCGTTCGCGAGATATGGCGTTTTGCAAGTAAGAAACGCTTGAGAAACTCAAAATTTTCGCAGTTCTGATGCTCGAAACGAATAACTAGAACGGCCTAGGGGAAAAGTACGCATACCGTTGTAATCGGGCGAGTTTCTACTTTCAGATGCAACAGAAATTTTGCGCATTGGTCAATCCGTTCGTGAGATATGGCAGTTTGGAGGTAAGAAACGCTTGAGAAACTCAAAATTTTCGCAGTTCTGATGCTCGAAACGAATAACTAGAACGGCCTAGGGGAAAAGTACGCATACCGTTGTAATCGGGTGAGTTTCTACTTTCAGATGCAACAGAAATTTTGCGGATTAGTCAATCCGTTCGCGAGATATGGCAGTTTGGAGGTAAGAAACGCTTGAGAAACTCAAAATTTTCGCAGTTCTGATGCTCGAAACGAATAACCAGAACGGACTAGGGGAAAAGTACGCATACCGTTGTAATCGGGCGAGTTTCTACTTTCAGATGCAACAGAAATTTTGCGGATTGGTCATTCCGTTCGCGAGATATGGCAGTTTGGAGGTAAGAAACGCTTGAGAAACTCAAAATTTTCGCAGTTCTGATGCTCGACAAGCATAACCAGAACGTTCTAGGGGAAAAGTACGCATACCGTTGTAATCGGGCGACTTTCTACTTTCAGATGCAACAGAAATTTTGCGGATTGGTCAATCCGGTCGCGAGATATGGCAGTTTGGAGGTAAGAAACGCTTGAGAAACTCAAAATTTTCGCAGTTCTGATGCTCGACAAGCATAGCTAGAACGGTCTCGGGGAAAAGTACGCCTACCGTTGTAATCGGGCGACTTTCTACTTTCAGATGCAACAGAAATTTTGCGGATTGGTCAATCCGTTCGCGAGATACGGCAGTTTGGATGTAAGAAACGGTTGAGAAACTCAAAATTTTCACAGTTCTGATGCTCGAAACGAATAACCAGAACGGCCTAGGGGAAAAGTACGCATACCGTTGTAATCTGGCGAGTTTCTACTTTCAGATGCATCAGAAATTTTGCGGATTGGTCAATCCGTTCGCGAGATATGGCAGTTTGGAAGTAAGAAACGCTTGAGAAACTCAAAATTTTCGCAGTTCTGATGCTCGAAACGAATAACTAGAACGGACCAGGGGAAAAGTACGCATACCGTTGTAATCGGGCGAGTTTCTACTTTCAGATGCAACAGAAATTTTGCGGATTGGTCATTCCGTTCACGAGATATGGCAGTTTGGAGGTAAGAAACGCTTGAGAAACTCAAAATTTTCGCAGTTCTGATGCTCGAAACGATTAACTAGAACGGCCTAGGGGAAAAGTACGCATACCGTTGTAATCGGGCGAGTTTCTACTTTCAGATGCAGCAGAAATTTTGCGGATTGGTCAATCCGTTCGCGAGATATGGCGTTTTGCAAGTAAGAAACGCTTGAGAAACTCAAAATTTTCGCAGTTCTGATGCTCGAAACGAATAACTAGAACGGCCTAGGGGAAAAGTACGCATACCGTTGTAATCGGGTGAGTTTCTACTTTCAGATGCAACAGAAATTTTGCGGATTAGTCAATCCGTTCGCGAGATATGGCAGTTTGGAGGTAAGAAACGCTTGAGAAACTCAAAATTTTCGCAGTTCTGATGCTCGAAACGAATAACCAGAACGGACTAGGGGAAAAGTACGCATACCGTTGTAATCGGGCGAGTTTCTACTTTCAGATGCAACAGAAATTTTGCGGATTGGTCATTCCGTTCGCGAGATATGGCAGTTTGGAGGTAAGAAACGCTTGAGAAACTCAAAATTTTCGCAGTTCTGATGCTCGACAAGCATAACCAGAACGTTCTAGGGGAAAAGTACGCATACCGTTGTAATCGGGCGACTTTCTACTTTCAGATGCAACAGAAATTTTGCGGATTGGTCAATCCGGTCGCGAGATATGGCAGTTTGGAGGTAAGAAACGCTTGAGAAACTCAAAATTTTCGCAGTTCTGATGCTCGACAAGCATAGCTAGAACGGTCTAGGGGAAAAGTACGCCTACCGTTGTAATCGGGCGACTTTCTACTTTCAGATGCAACAGAAATTTTGCGGATTGGTCAATCCGTTCGCGAGATACGGCAGTTTGGATGTAAGAAACGGTTGAGAAACTCAAAATTTTCACAGTTCTGATGCTCGAAACGAATAACCAGAACGGCCTAGGGGAAAAGTACGCATACCGTTGTAATCTGGCGAGTTTCTACTTTCAGATGCATCAGAAATTTTGCGGATTGGTCAATCCGTTCGCGAGATATGGCAGTTTGGAAGTAAGAAACGCTTGAGAAACTCAAAATTTTCGCAGTTCTGATGCTCGAAACGAATAACTAGAACGGACCAGGGGAAAAGTACGCATACCGTTGTAATCGGGCGAGTTTCTACTTTCAGATGCAACAGAAATTTTGCAGATTGGTCATTCCGTTCACGAGATATGGCAGTTTGGAGGTAAGAAACGCTTGAGAAACTCAAAATTTTCGCAGTTCTGATGCTCGAAACGATTAACTAGAACGGCCTAGGGGAAAAGTACGCATACCGTTGTAATCGGGCGAGTTTCTACTTTCAGATGCAGCAGAAATTTTGCGGATTGGTCAATCCGTTCGCGAGATATGGCGTTTTGCAAGTAAGAAACGCTTGAGAAACTCAAAATTTTCCCAGTTCTGATGCTCGAAACGAATAACTAGAACGGCCTAGGGGAAAAGTACGCATACCGTTGTAATCGGGCGAGTTTCTACTTTCAGATGCAACAGAAATTTTGCGCATTGGTCAATCCGTTCGCGAGATATGGCAGTTTGGAGGTAAGAAACGCTTGAGAAACTCAAAATTTTCGCAGTTCTGATGCTCGAAACGAATAACTAGAACGGCCTAGGGGAAAAGTACGCATACCGTTGTAATCGGGTGAGTTTCTACTTTCAGATGCAACAGAAATTTTGCGGATTAGTCAATCCGTTCGCGAGATATGGCAGTTTGGAGGTAAGAAACGCTTGAGAAACTCAAAATTTTCGCAGTTCTGATGCTCGAAACGAATAACCAGAACGGACTAGGGGAAAAGTACGCATACCGTTGTAATCGGGCGAGTTTCTACTTTCAGATGCAACAGAAATTTTGCGGATTAGTCATTCCGTTCGCGAGATATGGCAGTTTGGAGGTAAGAAACGCTTGAGAAACTCAAAATTTTCGCAGTTCTGATGCTCGACAAGCATAACCAGAACGTTCTAGGGGAAAAGTACGCATACCGTTGTAATCGGGCGACTTTCTACTTTCAGATGCAACAGAAATTTTGCGGATTGGTCAATCCGGTCGCGAGATATGGCAGTTTGGAGGTAAGAAACGCTTGAGAAACTCAAAATTTTCGCAGTTCTGATGCTCGACAAGCATAGCTAGAACGGTCTAGGGGAAAAGTACGCCTACCGTTGTAATCGGGCGACTTTCTACTTTCAGATGCAACAGAAATTTTGCGGATTGGTCAATCCGTTCGCGAGATACGGCAGTTTGGATGTAAGAAACGGTTGAGAAACTCAAAATTTTCACAGTTCTGATGCTCGAAACGAATAACCAGAACGGCCTAGGGGAAAAGTACGCATACCGTTGTAATCTGGCGAGTTTCTACTTTCAGATGCATCAGAAATTTTGCGGATTGGTCAATCCGTTCGCGAGATATGGCAGTTTGGAAGTAAGAAACGCTTGAGAAACTCTAAATTTTCGCAGTTCTGATGCTCGAAACGAATAACTAGAACGGACCAGGGGAAAAGTACGCATACCGTTGTAATCGGGCGAGTTTCTACTTTCAGATGCAACAGAAATTTTGCGGATTGGTCATTCCGTTCACGAGATATGGCAGTTTGGAGGTAAGAAACGCTTGAGAAACTCAAAATTTTCGCAGTTCTGATGCTCGAAACGATTAACTAGAACGGCCTAGGGGAAAAGTACGCATACCGTTGTAATCGGGCGAGTTTCTACTTTCAGATGCAGCAGAAATTTTGCGGATTGGTCAATCCGTTCGCGAGATATGGCGTTTTGCAAGTAAGAAACGCTTGAGAAACTCAAAATTTTCCCAGTTCTGATGCTCGAAACGAATAACTAGAACGGCCTAGGGGAAAAGTACGCATACCGTTGTAATCGGGCGAGTTTCTACTTTCAGATGCAACAGAAATTTTGCGCATTGGTCAATCCGTTCGCGAGATATGGCAGTTTGGAGGTAAGAAACGCTTGAGAAACTCAAAATTTTCGCAGTTCTGATGCTCGAAACGAATAACTAGAACGGCCTAGGGGAAAAGTACGCATACCGTTGTAATCGGGTGAGTTTCTACTTTCAGATGCAACAGAAATTTTGCGGATTAGTCAATCCGTTCGCGAGATATGGCAGTTTGGAGGTAAGAAACGCTTGAGAAACTCAAAATTTTCGCAGTTCTGATGCTCGAAACGAATAACCAGAACGGACTAGGGGAAAAGTACGCATACCGTTGTAATCGGGCGTGTTTCTACTTTCAGATGCAACAGAAATTTTGCGGATTGGTCAATCCGTTCGCGAGATATGGCAGTTTGTAGGTAAGAAACGCTTGAGAAACTCAACATTTTCGCAGTTCTGATGCTCGAAACGAATAACTAGAACGGCCTAGGGGAAAAGTAGGCATACCGTTGTAATCGGGCGAGTTTGTACTTTCAGATGCAACAGAAATTTTGCGGATTGGTCAATCCGTTCGCGAGATATGGCAGTTTGGAAGTAAGAAACGCTTGAGAAACTCAAAATTTTCGCAGTTCTGATGCTCGAAACGAATAACTAGAACGGACTAGGGGAAAAGTACGCATACCGTTGTAATCGGGCGAGTTTCTACTTTCAGATGCAACAGAAATTTTGCGGATTGGTCAATCCGTTCGCGAGATATGGCAGTTTGGAGGTAAAAAACGCTTGAGAAACTCAAAATTTTCGCAGTTCTGATGCTCGAAACGAATAACTAGAACGGCCTAGGGGAAAAGTACGCATACCGTGGAATCGGGTGAGTTTCTACTTTCAGATGCAACAGAAATTTTGCGGATTAGTCAATCCGTTCGCGAGATATGGCAGTTTGGAGGTAAGAAACGCTTGAGAAACTCAAAATTTTCGCAGTTCTGATGCTCGAAACGAATAACCAGAACGGACTAGGGGAAAAGTACGCATACCGTTGTAATCGGGCGAGTTTCTACTTTCAGATGCAACAGAAATTTTGCGGATTGGTCAATCCGTTCGCGAGATATGGCGGTTTGGAAGTAAGAAACGCTTGAGAAACTCAAAATTTTCGCAGTTCTGATGCTCGAAACGAATAACTAGAACGGCCTAGGGTAAAAGTACGCATACCGTTGTAATCGGGTGAGTTTCTACTTTCAGATGCAACAGAAATTTTGCGGATTAGTCAATCCGTTCGCGAGATATGGCAGTTTGGAGGTAAGAAACGCTTGAGAAACTCAAAATTTTCGCAGTTCTCATGCTCGAAACGAATAACTACAACGGCCTACGGGAAAAGTACGCAAACCGTTGTAATCGGGCGAGTTTCTACTTTCAGATGCAACAGAAATTTTGCGGATTGGTCAATCCGTTCGCGAGATATGGCAGTTTGGAGGTAAGAAACGCTTGAGAAACTCAAAATTTTCGCAGTTCTGATGCTCGAAACGATTAACTAGAACGGCCTAGGGGAAAAGTACGCATACCGTTGTAATCGGGCGAGTTTCTACTTTCAGATGCAGCAGAAATTTTGCGGATTGGTCAATCCGTTCGCGAGATATGGCGTTTTGCAAGTAAGAAACGCTTGAGAAACTCAAAATTTTCGCAGTTCTGATGCTCGAAACGAATAACTAGAACGGCCTAGGGGAAAAGTACGCATACCGTTGTAATCGGGCGAGTTTCTACTTTCAGATGCAACAGAAATTTTGCGCATTGGTCAATCCGTTCGCGAGATATGGCAGTTTGGAGGTAAGAAACGCTTGAGAAACTCAAAATTTTCGCAGTTCTGATGCTCGAAACGAATAACTAGAACGGCCTAGGGGAAAAGTACGCATACCGTTGTAATCGGGTGAGTTTCTACTTTCAGATGCAACAGAAATTTTGCGGATTAGTCAATCCGTTCGCGAGATATGGCAGTTTGGAGGTAAGAAACGCTTGAGAAACTCAAAATTTTCGCAGTTCTGATGCTCGAAACGAATAACCAGAACGGACTAGGGGAAAAGTACGCATACCGTTGTAATCGGGCGAGTTTCTACTTTCAGATGCAACAGAAATTTTGCGGATTGGTCATTCCGTTCGCGAGATATGGCAGTTTGGAGGTAAGAAACGCTTGAGAAACTCAAAATTTTCGCAGTTCTGATGCTCGACAAGCATAACCAGAACGTTCTAGGGGAAAAGTACGCATACCGTTGTAATCGGGCGACTTTCTACTTTCAGATGCAACAGAAATTTTGCGGATTGGTCAATCCGGTCGCGAGATATGGCAGTTTGGAGGTAAGAAACGCTTGAGAAACTCAAAATTTTCGCAGTTCTGATGCTCGACAAGCATAGCTAGAACGGTCTAGGGGAAAAGTACGCCTACCGTTGTAATCGGGCGACTTTCTACTTTCAGATGCAACAGAAATTTTGCGGATTGGTCATTCCGTTCACGAGATATGGCAGTTTGGAGGTAAGAAACGCTTGAGAAACTCAAAATTTTCGCAGTTCTGATGCTCGAAACGATTAACTAGAACGGCCTAGGGGAAAAGTACGCATACCGTTGTAATCGGGCGAGTTTCTACTTTCAGATGCAGCAGAAATTTTGCGGATTGGTCAATCCGTTCGCGAGATATGGCGTTTTGCAAGTAAGAAACGCTTGAGAAACTCAAAATTTTCGCAGTTCTGATGCTCGAAACGAATAACTAGAACGGCCTAGGGGAAAAGTACGCATACCGTTGTAATCGGGTGAGTTTCTACTTTCAGATGCAACAGAAATTTTGCGGATTAGTCAATCCGTTCGCGAGATATGGCAGTTTGGAGGTAAGAAACGCTTGAGAAACTCAAAATTTTCGCAGTTCTGATGCTCGAAACGAATAACCAGAACGGACTAGGGGAAAAGTACGCATACCGTTGTAATCGGGCGAGTTTCTACTTTCAGATGCAACAGAAATTTTGCGGATTGGTCATTCCGTTCGCGAGATATGGCAGTTTGGAGGTAAGAAACGCTTGAGAAACTCAAAATTTTCGCAGTTCTGATGCTCGACAAGCATAACCAGAACGTTCTAGGGGAAAAGTACGCATACCGTTGTAATCGGGCGACTTTCTACTTTCAGATGCAACAGAAATTTTGCGGATTGGTCAATCCGGTCGCGAGATATGGCAGTTTGGAGGTAAGAAACGCTTGAGAAACTCAAAATTTTCGCAGTTCTGATGCTCGACAAGCATAGCTAGAACGGTCTAGGGGAAAAGTACGCCTACCGTTGTAATCGGGCGACTTTCTACTTTCAGATGCAACAGAAATTTTGCGGATTGGTCAATCCGTTCGCGAGATACGGCAGTTTGGATGTAAGAAACGGTTGAGAAACTCAAAATTTTCACAGTTCTGATGCTCGAAACGAATAACCAGAACGGCCTAGGGGAAAAGTACGCATACCGTTGTAATCTGGCGAGTTTCTACTTTCAGATGCATCAGAAATTTTGCGGATTGGTCAATCCGTTCGCGAGATATGGCAGTTTGGAAGTAAGAAACGCTTGAGAAGCTCAAAATTTTCGCAGTTCTGATGCTCGAAACGAATAACTAGAACGGACCAGGGGAAAAGTACGCATACCGTTGTAATCGGGCGAGTTTCTACTTTCAGATGCAACAGAAATTTTGCGGATTGGTCATTCCGTTCACGAGATATGGCAGTTTGGAGGTAAGAAACGCTTGAGAAACTCAAAATTTTCGCAGTTCTGATGCTCGAAACGATTAACTAGAACGGCCTAGGGGAAAAGTACGCATACCGTTGTAATCGGGCGAGTTTCTACTTTCAGATGCAGCAGAAATTTTGCGGATTGGTCAATCCGTTCGCGAGATATGGCGTTTTGCAAGTAAGAAACGCTTGAGAAACTCAAAATTTTCCCAGTTCTGATGCTCGAAACGAATAACTAGAACGGCCTAGGGGAAAAGTACGCATACCGTTGTAATCGGGCGAGTTTCTACTTTCAGATGCAACAGAAATTTTGCGCATTGGTCAATCCGTTCGCGAGATATGGCAGTTTGGAGGTAAGAAACGCTTGAGAAACTCAAAATTTTCGCAGTTCTGATGCTCGAAACGAATAACTAGAACGGCCTAGGGGAAAAGTACGCATACCGTTGTAATCGGGTGAGTTTCTACTTTCAGATGCAACAGAAATTTTGCGGATTAGTCAATCCGTTCGCGAGATATGGCAGTTTGGAGGTAAGAAACGCTTGAGAAACTCAAAATTTTCGCAGTTCTGATGCTCGAAACGAATAACCAGAACGGACTAGGGGAAAAGTACGCATACCGTTGTAATCGGGCGAGTTTCTACTTTCAGATGCAACAGAAATTTTGCGGATTAGTCATTCCGTTCGCGAGATATGGCAGTTTGGAGGTAAGAAACGCTTGAGAAACTCAAAATTTTCGCAGTTCTGATGCTCGACAAGCATAACCAGAACGTTCTAGGGGAAAAGTACGCATACCGTTGTAATCGGGCGACTTTCTACTTTCAGATGCAACAGAAATTTTGCGGATTGGTCAATCCGGTCGCGAGATATGGCAGTTTGGAGGTAAGAAACGCTTGAGAAACTCAAAATTTTCGCAGTTCTGATGCTCGACAAGCATAGCTAGAACGGTCTAGGGGAAAAGTACGCCTACCGTTGTAATCGGGCGACTTTCTACTTTCAGATGCAACAGAAATTTTGCGGATTGGTCAATCCGTTCGCGAGATACGGCAGTTTGGATGTAAGAAACGGTTGAGAAACTCAAAATTTTCACAGTTCTGATGCTCGAAACGAATAACCAGAACGGCCTAGGGGAAAAGTACGCATACCGTTGTAATCTGGCGAGTTTCTACTTTCAGATGCATCAGAAATTTTGCGGATTGGTCAATCCGTTCGCGAGATATGGCAGTTTGGAAGTAAGAAACGCTTGAGAAACTCTAAATTTTCGCAGTTCTGATGCTCGAAACGAATAACTAGAACGGACCAGGGGAAAAGTACGCATACCGTTGTAATCGGGCGAGTTTCTACTTTCAGATGCAACAGAAATTTTGCGGATTGGTCATTCCGTTCACGAGATATGGCAGTTTGGAGGTAAGAAACGCTTGAGAAACTCAAAATTTTCGCAGTTCTGATGCTCGAAACGATTAACTAGAACGGCCTAGGGGAAAAGTACGCATACCGTTGTAATCGGGCGAGTTTCTACTTTCAGATGCAGCAGAAATTTTGCGGATTGGTCAATCCGTTCGCGAGATATGGCGTTTTGCAAGTAAGAAACGCTTGAGAAACTCAAAATTTTCCCAGTTCTGATGCTCGAAACGAATAACTAGAACGGCCTAGGGGAAAAGTACGCATACCGTTGTAATCGGGCGAGTTTCTACTTTCAGATGCAACAGAAATTTTGCGCATTGGTCAATCCGTTCGCGAGATATGGCAGTTTGGAGGTAAGAAACGCTTGAGAAACTCAAAATTTTCGCAGTTCTGATGCTCGAAACGAATAACTAGAACGGCCTAGGGGAAAAGTACGCATACCGTTGTAATCGGGTGAGTTTCTACTTTCAGATGCAACAGAAATTTTGCGGATTAGTCAATCCGTTCGCGAGATATGGCAGTTTGGAGGTAAGAAACGCTTGAGAAACTCAAAATTTTCGCAGTTCTGATGCTCGAAACGAATAACCAGAACGGACTAGGGGAAAAGTACGCATACCGTTGTAATCGGGCGTGTTTCTACTTTCAGATGCAACAGAAATTTTGCGGATTGGTCAATCCGTTCGCGAGATATGGCAGTTTGTAGGTAAGAAACGCTTGAGAAACTCAACATTTTCGCAGTTCTGATGCTCGAAACGAATAACTAGAACGGCCTAGGGGAAAAGTAGGCATACCGTTGTAATCGGGCGAGTTTGTACTTTCAGATGCAACAGAAATTTTGCGGATTGGTCAATCCGTTCGCGAGATATGGCAGTTTGGAAGTAAGAAACGCTTGAGAAACTCAAAATTTTCGCAGTTCTGATGCTCGAAACGAATAACTAGAACGGACTAGGGGAAAAGTACGCATACCGTTGTAATCGGGCGAGTTTCTACTTTCAGATGCAACAGAAATTTTGCGGATTGGTCAATCCGTTCGCGAGATATGGCAGTTTGGAGGTAAAAAACGCTTGAGAAACTCAAAATTTTCGCAGTTCTGATGCTCGAAACGAATAACTAGAACGGCCTAGGGGAAAAGTACGCATACCGTGGAATCGGGTGAGTTTCTACTTTCAGATGCAACAGAAATTTTGCGGATTAGTCAATCCGTTCGCGAGATATGGCAGTTTGGAGGTAAGAAACGCTTGAGAAACTCAAAATTTTCGCAGTTCTGATGCTCGAAACGAATAACCAGAACGGACTAGGGGAAAAGTACGCATACCGTTGTAATCGGGCGAGTTTCTACTTTCAGATGCAACAGAAATTTTGCGGATTGGTCAATCCGTTCGCGAGATATGGCGGTTTGGAAGTAAGAAACGCTTGAGAAACTCAAAATTTTCGCAGTTCTGATGCTCGAAACGAATAACTAGAACGGCCTAGGGTAAAAGTACGCATACCGTTGTAATCGGGTGAGTTTCTACTTTCAGATGCAACAGAAATTTTGCGGATTAGTCAATCCGTTCGCGAGATATGGCAGTTTGGAGGTAAGAAACGCTTGAGAAACTCAAAATTTTCGCAGTTCTCATGCTCGAAACGAATAACTACAACGGCCTACGGGAAAAGTACGCAAACCGTTGTAATCGGGCGAGTTTCTACTTTCAGATGCAACAGAAATTTTGCGGATTGGTCAATCCGTTCGCGAGATATGGCAGTTTGGAGGTAAGAAACGCTTGAGAAACTCAAAATTTTCGCAGTTCTGATGCTCGACAAGCATAACCAGAACGTTCTAGGGGAAAAGTACGCATACCGTTGTAATCGGGCGACTTTCTACTTTCAGATGCAACAGAAATTTTGAGGATTGGTCAATCCGGTCGCGAGATATGGCAGTTTGGAGGTAAGAAACGCTTGAGAAACTCAAAATTTTCGCAGTTCTGATGCTCGACAAGCATAGCTAGAACGGTCTAGGGGAAAAGTACGCCTACCGTTGTAATCGGGCGACTTTCTACTTTCAGATGCAACAGAAATTTTGCGGATTGGTCAATCCGTTCGCGAGATATGGCAGTTTGGAGGTAAGAAACGCTAGAGACTCAAAATTTTCGCAGTTCTCATGCTCGAAACGAATAACTACAACGGCCTACGGGAAAAGTACGCATACCGTTGTAATCGGGCGAGTTTCTACTTTCAGATGCAACAGAAATTTTGCGGATTGGTCAATCCGTTCGCGAGATATGGCAGTTTGGAGGTAAGAAACGCTTGAGAAACTCAAAATTTTCGCAGTTCTGATGCTCGACAAGCATAACCAGAACGTTCTAGGGGAAAAGTACGCATACCGTTGTAATCGGGCGACTTTCTACTTTCAGATGCATCAGAAATTTTGCGGATTGGTCAATCCGTTCGCGAGATATGGCAGTTTGGAAGTAAGAAACGCTTGAGAAACTCAAAATTTTCGCAATTCTGATGCTCGAAACGATTAAGTAGAACGGCCTAGGGGAAAAGTACGCATACCGTTGTAATCGGGCGAGTTTCTACTTTCAGATGCAACAGAAATTTTGCGGATTGGTCAATCCGTTCGCGAGATATGGCAGTTTGTAGGTAAGAAACGCTTGAGAAACTCAACATTTTCGCAGTTCTGATGCTCGAAACGAATAACTAGAACGGCCTAAGGGAAAACTACATCTACCGTTGTAATCGGGCGAGTATCTACTTTCAGATGCAACAGAAATTTTGCGGATTGGTCAATCCGTTCGCGAGATATGGCAGTTTGGAGGTAAGAAACGCTTGAGAAACTCAAAATTTTCGCAGTTCTGATGCTCGACAAGCATAACCAGAACGTTCTAGGGGAAAAGTACGCATACCGTTGTAATCGGGCGACTTTCTACTTTCAGATGCATCAGAAATTTTGCGGATTGGTCAATCCGTTCGCGAGATATGGCAGTTTGGAAGTAAGAAACGCTTGAGAAACTCAAAATTTTCGCAGTTCTGATGCTCGAAACGATTAAGTAGAACGGCCTAGGGGAAAAGTACGCATACCGTTGTAATCGGGCGAGTTTCTACTTTCAGATGCAACAGAAATTTTGCGGATTGGTCAATCCGTTCGCGAGATATGGCAGTTTGTAGGTAAGAAACGCTTGAGAAACTCAACATTTTCGCAGTTCTGATGCTCGAAACGAATAACTAGAACGGCCTAAGGGAAAACTACATCTACCGTTGTAATCGGGCGAGTTTCTACTTTCAGATGCAACAGAAATTTTGCGGATTGGTCAATCCGTTCGCGAGATATGGCAGTTTGGAGATAAGAAACGCTTGAGAAACTCAAAATTTTCGCAGTTCTGATGCTCGACAAGCATAACCAGAACGTTCTAGGGGAAAAGTACGCATACCGTTGTAATCGGGCGACTTTCTACTTTCAGATGCAACAGAAATTTTGCGGATTGGTCAATCCGGTCGCGAGATATGGCAGTTTGGAGGTAAGAAACGCTTGAGAAACTCAAAATTTTCGCAGTTTTGATGCTCGACAAGCATAGCTAGAACGGTCTAGGGGAAAAGTACGCCTACCGTTGTAATCGGGCGACTTTCTACTTTCAGATGCAACAGAAATTTTGCGGATTGGTCAATCCGTTCGCGAGATACGGCAGTTTGGATGTAAGAAACGGTTGAGAAACTCAAAATTTTCACAGTTCTGATGCTCGAAACGAATAACCAGAACGGCCTAGGGGAAAAGTACGCATACCGTTGTAATCTGGCGAGTTTCTACTTTCAGATGCATCAGAAATTTTGCGGATTGGTCAATCCGTTCGCGAGATATGGCAGTTTGGAAGTAAGAAACGCTTGAGAAACTCAAAATTTTCGCAGTTCTGATGCTCGACAAGCATAACTAGAACGTTCTAGGGGAAAAGTACGCATACCGTTGTAATCGGGCGAGTTTCTACTTTCAGATGCAACAGAAATTTTGCGGATTGGTCAATCCGTTCGCGAGATATGGCGGTTTGGAAGTAAGAAACGCTTGAGAAACTCAAAATTTTCGCAGTTCTGATGCTCGAAACGAATAACTAGAACGGCCTAGGGGAAAAGTACGCATACCGTTGTAAACGGGCGAGTTTCTACCTTCAGATGCAACAGAAATTTTGCGGATTGCTCAATCCGTTCGCGAGGTATGGCAATTTGGAAGTAAGAAACGCTTGAAAAACTCAAAATTTTCGCAGTTCTGATGCTCGAAACGTATAACTAGAACGGACTAGGGGAAAAGTACGCATACCGTTGTAATCGGGCGAGTTTCTACTTTCAGATGCAACAGAAACTTTGCGGATTGGTCATTCCGTTCACGAGATATGGCAGTTTGGAGGTGAGAAACGGTTGAGAAACTCAAAATTTTCGCAGTTCTGATGCTCGACAAGCATAACTAGAACGTTCTAGGGGAAAAGTACGCATACCGTTGTAATCGGGCGACTTTCTACTTTCAGATGCATCAGAAATTTTGCGGATTGGTCAATCCGTTCGCGAGATATGGCAGTTTGGAAGTAAGAAACGCTTGAGAATCTCAAAATTTTCGCAGTTCTGATGCTCGAAACGATTAACTAGAACGGCCTAGGGGAAAAGTACGCATACCGTTGTAATCGGGCGACTTTCTACTTTCAGCTGCAACAGAAATTTTGCGGACTGATCAATCCGTTCGCGAGATATGGCAGTTTGTAGGTAAGAAACGCTTGAGAAACTCAACATTTTCGCAGTTCTGATGCTCGAAACGAATAACTAGAACGGCCTAGGGGAAAAGTACGCATACCGTTGTAATCGGGCGAGTTTCTACTTTCAGATGCAACAGAAATTTTACGGATTGGTCAATCCGTTCGCGAGATATGGCAGTTTGGAGGTAAGAAACGCTTGAGGAACTCAAAATTTTCGCAGTTCTGATGCTCGACAAGCATAACTAGAACGTTCTAGAGGAAAAGTACGCATACCGTTGTAATCGGGCGACTTTCTACTTTCAGATGCAACAGAAATTTTGCGGATTGGTCAATCCGTTCGCGAGATATGGCAGTTTGGAGGTAAGAAACGCTTGAGAAACTCAAAATTTTCGCAGTTCTGATGCTCGACAAGCATAGCTAGAACGGTCTAGGGGAAAAGTACGCCTACCGTTGTAATCGGGCGACTTTCTACTTTCAGATGCAACAGAAATTTTGCGGATTGGTCAATCCGTTCGCGAGATACGGCAGTTTGGATGTAAGAAACGGTTGAGAAACTCAAAATTTTCACAGTTCTGATGCTCGAAACGAATAACCAGAACGGCCTAGGGGAAAAGTACGCATACCGTTGTAATCTGGCGAGTTTCTACTTTCAGATGCATCAGAAATTTTGCGGATTGGTCAATCCGTTCGCGAGATATGGCAGTTTGGAAGTAAGAAACGCTTGAGAAACTCAAAATTTTCGCAGTTCTGATGCTCGAAACGATTAACTAGAACGGCCTAGGGGAAAAGTACGCATACCGTTGTAATCGGGCGAGTTTCTACTTTCAGATGCAACAGAAATTTTGCGGATTGGTCAATCCGTTCGCGAGATATGGCGGTTTGGAAGTAAGA
This sequence comes from Ptiloglossa arizonensis, assembly GCF_051014685.1. NCBI lineage: Eukaryota > Metazoa > Arthropoda > Insecta > Hymenoptera > Colletidae > Ptiloglossa > Ptiloglossa arizonensis. The sequence goes on along the minus strand of NW_027478478.1, from coordinate 555,784 downwards.
AACGCTTGAGAAACTCAAAATTTTCGCAGTTCTGATGCTCGAAACGAATAACTAGAACGGCCTAGGGGAAAAGTACGCATACCGTTGTAAACGGGCGAGTTTCTACCTTCAGATGCAACAGAAATTTTGCGGATTGCTCAATCCGTTCGCGAGGTATGGCAATTTGGAAGTAAGAAACGCTTGAAAAACTCAAAATTTTCGCAGTTCTGATGCTCGAAACGTATAACTAGAACGGACTAGGGGAAAAGTACGCATACCGTTGTAATCGGGCGAGTTTCTACTTTCAGATGCAACAGAAATTTTGCGGATTGGTCATTCCGTTCACGAGATATGGCAATTTGGAGGTGAGAAACGGTTGAGAAACTCAAAATTTTCGCAGTTCTGATGCTCGACAAGCATAACTAGAACGTTCTAGGGGAAAAGTACGCATACCGTTGTAATCGGGCGACTTTCTACTTTCAGATGCATCAGAAATTTTGCGGATTGGTCAATCCGTTCGCGAGATATGGCAGTTTGGAAGTAAGAAACGCTTGAGAATCTCAAAATTTTCGCAGTTCTGATGCTCGAAACGATTAACTAGAACGGCCTAGGGGAAAAGTACGCATACCGTTGTAATCGGGCGACTTTCTACTTTCAGATGCAACAGAAATTTTGCGGACTGGTCAATCCGTTCGCGAGATATGGCAGTTTGTAGGTAAGAAACGCTTGAGAAACTCAACATTTTCGCAGTTCTGATGCTCGAAACGTATAACTAGAACGGACTAGGGGAAAAGTACGCATACCGTTGTAATCGGGCGAGTTTCTACTTTCAGATGCAACAGAAACTTTGCGGATTGGTCATTCCGTTCACGAGATATGGCAGTTTGGAGGTGAGAAACGGTTGAGAAACTCAAAATTTTCGCAGTTCTGATGCTCGACAAGCATAACTAGAACGTTCTAGGGGAAAAGTACGCATACCGTTGTAATCGGGCGACTTTCTACTTTCAGATGCATCAGAAATTTTGCGGATTGGTCAATCCGTTCGCGAGATATGGCAGTTTGGAAGTAAGAAACGCTTGAGAATCTCAAAATTTTCGCAGTTCTGATGCTCGAAACGATTAACTAGAACGGCCTAGGGGAAAAGTACGCATACCGTTGTAATCGGGCGACTTTCTACTTTCAGCTGCAACAGAAATTTTGCGGACTGATCAATCCGTTCGCGAGATATGGCAGTTTGTAGGTAAGAAACGCTTGAGAAACTCAACATTTTCGCAGTTCTGATGCTCGAAACGAATAACTAGAACGGCCTAGGGGAAAAGTACGCATACCGTTGTAATCGGGCGAGTTTCTACTTTCAGATGCAACAGAAATTTTACGGATTGGTCAATCCGTTCGCGAGATATGGCAGTTTGGAGGTAAGAAACGCTTGAGGAACTCAAAATTTTCGCAGTTCTGATGCTCGACAAGCATAACTAGAACGTTCTAGAGGAAAAGTACGCATACCGTTGTAATCGGGCGACTTTCTACTTTCAGATGCAACAGAAATTTTGCGGATTGGTCAATCCGTTCGCGAGATATGGCAGTTTGGAGGTAAGAAACGCTTGAGAAACTCAAAATTTTCGCAGTTCTGATGCTCGACAAGCATAGCTAGAACGGTCTAGGGGAAAAGTACGCCTACCGTTGTAATCGGGCGACTTTCTACTTTCAGATGCAACAGAAATTTTGCGGATTGGTCAATCCGTTCGCGAGATACGGCAGTTTGGATGTAAGAAACGGTTGAGAAACTCAAAATTTTCACAGTTCTGATGCTCGAAACGAATAACCAGAACGGCCTAGGGGAAAAGTACGCATACCGTTGTAATCTGGCGAGTTTCTACTTTCAGATGCATCAGAAATTTTGCGGATTGGTCAATCCGTTCGCGAGATATGGCAGTTTGGAAGTAAGAAACGCTTGAGAAACTCAAAATTTTCGCAGTTCTGATGCTCGAAACGATTAACTAGAACGGCCTAGGGGAAAAGTACGCATACCGTTGTAATCGGGCGAGTTTCTACTTTCAGATGCAACAGAAATTTTGCGGATTGGTCAATCCGTTCGCGAGATATGGCGGTTTGGAAGTAAGAAACGCTTGAGAAACTCAAAATTTTCGCAGTTCTGATGCTCGAAACGAATAACTAGAACGGCCTAGGGGAAAAGTACGCATACCGTTGTAAACGGGCGAGTTTCTACCTTCAGATGCAACAGAAATTTTGCGGATTGCTCAATCCGTTCGCGAGGTATGGCAATTTGGAAGTAAGAAACGCTTGAAAAACTCAAAATTTTCGCAGTTCTGATGCTCGAAACGTATAACTAGAACGGACTAGGGGAAAAGTACGCATACCGTTGTAATCGGGCGAGTTTCTACTTTCAGATGCAACAGAAATTTTGCGGATTGGTCATTCCGTTCACGAGATATGGCAATTTGGAGGTGAGAAACGGTTGAGAAACTCAAAATTTTCGCAGTTCTGATGCTCGACAAGCATAACTAGAACGTTCTAGGGGAAAAGTACGCATACCGTTGTAATCGGGCGACTTTCTACTTTCAGATGCATCAGAAATTTTGCGGATTGGTCAATCCGTTCGCGAGATATGGCAGTTTGGAAGTAAGAAACGCTTGAGAATCTCAAAATTTTCGCAGTTCTGATGCTCGAAACGATTAACTAGAACGGCCTAGGGGAAAAGTACGCATACCGTTGTAATCGGGCGACTTTCTACTTTCAGATGCAACAGAAATTTTGCGGACTGGTCAATCCGTTCGCGAGATATGGCAGTTTGTAGGTAAGAAACGCTTGAGAAACTCAACATTTTCGCAGTTCTGATGCTCGAAACGAATAACTAGAACGGCCTAGGGGAAAAGTACGCATACCGTTGTAATCGGGCGAGTTTCTACTTTCAGATGCAACAGAAATTTTACGGATTGGTCAATCCGTTCGCGAGATATGGCAGTTTGGAGGTAAGAAACGCTTGAGAAACTCAAAATTTTCGCAGTTCTGATGCTCGACAAGCATAACTAGAACGTTCTAGGGGAAAAGTACGCATACCGTTGTAATCGGGCGACTTTCTACTTTCAGATGCAACAGAAATTTTGCGGATTGGTCAATCCGTTCGCGAGATATGGCAGTTTGGAGGTAAGAAACGCTTGAGAAACTCAAAATTTTCGCAGTTCTGATGCTCGACAAGCATAACTAGAGCGGTCTAGGGGAAAAGTACGCATACCGTTGTAATCGGGCGACTTTCTACTTTCAGATGCAACAGAAATTTTGCGGATTGGTCAATCCGTTCGCGAGATATGGCAGTTTGGAGGTAAGAAACGGTTGAGAAACTCAAAATTTTCACAGTTCTGATGCTCGAAACGAATAACCAGTACGGCCTAGGGGAAAAGTACGCATACCGTTGTAATCGGGCGAGTTTCTACTTTCAGATGCAACAGAAATTTTGCGGATTGGTCAATCCGTTCGCGAGATATGGCAGTTTGGAGGTAAGAAACGCTTGAGAAACTCAAAATTTTCGCAGTTCTGATGCTCGAAACGAGTAACTAGAACCGACTAGGGGAAAAGTGCGCATACCGTTGTAATCGGGCGAATTTCTACTTTCAGATGCAACAGAAATTTTGCGGATTGGTCAATCCGTTCGCGAGATATGGCAGTTTGTAGGTAAGAAACGCTTGAGAAACTCAAAATTTTCGCAGTTCTGATGCTCGACAAGCATAACTAGAGCGTTCTAGGGGAAAAGTACGCATACCGTTGTAATCGGGCGACTTTCTACTTTCACATGCAACAGAAATTTTGCGGATTGGTCAATCCGTTCGCGAGATATGGCAGTTTGGAGGTAAGAAACGCTTGAGAAACTCAAAATTTTCGCAGTTCTGATGCTCGACAAGCATAACTAGAGCGGTCTAGGGGAAAAGTACGCATACCGTTGTAATCGGGCGACTTTCTACTTTCAGATGCAACAGAAATTTTGCGGATTGGTCAATCCGTTCGCGAGATATGGCAGTTTGTGGGTAAGAAACGCTTGAGAAACTCAAAATTTTCGCAGTTCTGATGCTCGACAAGCATAACTAGAACGTTCTAGGGGAAAAGTACGCATACCGTTGTAATCGGGCGAGTTTCTACTTTCAGATGCAACAGAAATTTTGCGGATTGGTCAATCCGTTCGCGAGATATGGCAGTTTCGAGGTAAGAAACGCTTGAGAAACTCAAAATTTTCGCAGTTCTGATGATCGAAACGAGTAACTAGAACCGACTAGGGGAAAAGTGCGCATACCGTTGTAATCGGGCGAATTTCTACTTTCAGATGCAACAGAAATTTTGCGGATTGGTCAATCCGTTCGCGAGATATGGCAGTTTGTAGGTAAGAAACGCTTGAGAAACTCAAAATTTTCGCAGTTCTGATGCTCGACAAGCATAGCTAGAACGGTCTAGGGGAAAAGTACGCATACCGTTGTAATCGGGCGACTTTCTACTTTCAGATGCAACAGAAATTTTGCGGATTGGTCAATCCGTTCGCGAGATATGGCAGTTTGTAGGTAAGAAACGCTTGAGAAACTCAACATTTTCGCAGTTCTGATGCTCGAAACGAATAACTAGAACGACCTAGGGGAAAACTACACATACCGTTGTAATCGGGCGAGTTTCTACTTTCAGATGCAACAGAAATTTTGCGGATTGGTCAATCCGTTCGCGAGATATGGCAGTTTGGAGGTAAGAAACGCTTGAGAAACTCAAAATTTTCGCAGTTCTGATGCTCGACAAGCATAGCTAGAACGGTCTAGGGGAAAAGTACGCATACCGTTGTAATCGGGCGACTTTCTACTTTCAGATGCAACAGAAATTTTGCGGATTGGTCAATCCGTTCGCGAGATATGGCAGTTTGTAGGTAAGAAACGCTTGAGAAACTCAACATTTTCGCAGTTCTGATGCTCGAAACGAATAACTAGAACGACCTAGGGGAAAACTACACATACCGTTGTAATCGGGCGAGTTTCTACTTTCAGATGCAACAGAAATTTTGCGGATTGGTCAATCCGTTCGCGAGATATGGCAGTTTGGAAGTAAGAAACGCTTGAGAAACTCAAAATTTTCGCAGTTCTGATGCTCGAAACGATTAACTAGAACGGCCTAGGGGAAAAGTACGCATACCGTTGTAATCGGGCGAGTTTCTACTTTCAGATGCAACAGAAATTTTGCGGATTGGTCAATCCGTTCGCGAGATATGGCAGTTTGTAGGTAAGAAACGCTTGAGAAACTCAACATTTTCGCAGTTCTGATGCTCGAAACGAATAACTAGAACGGCCTAGGGGAAAAGTACGCATACCGTTGTAATCGGGCGAGTTTCTACTTTCAGATGCAACAGAAATTTTACGGATTGGTCAATCCGTTCGCGAGATATGGCAGTTTGGAGGTAAGAAACGCTTGAGAAACTCAAAATTTTCGCAGTTCTGATGCTCGACAAGCATAACTAGAACGTTCTAGGGGAAAAGTACGCATACCGTTGTAATCGGGCGACTTTCTACTTTCAGATGCAACAGAAATTTTGCGGATTGGTCAATCCATTCGCGAGATATGGCAGTTTGGAGGTAAGAAACGCTTGAGAAACTCAAAATTTTCGCAGTTCTGATGCTCGACAAGCATAACTAGAGCGGTCTAGGGGAAAAGTACGCATACCGTTGTAATCGGGCGACTTTCTACTTTCAGATGCAACAGAAATTTTGCGGATTGGTCAATCCGTTCGCGAGATATGGCAGTTTGGAGGTAAGAAACGGTTGAGAAACTCAAAATTTTCACAGTTCTGATGCTCGAAACGAATAACCAGTACGGCCTAGGGGAAAAGTACGCATACCGTTGTAATCGGGCGAGTTTCTACTTTCAGATGCAACAGAAATTTTGCGGATTGGTCAATCCGTTCGCGAGATATGGCAGTTTGGAGGTAAGAAACGCTTGAGAAACTCAAAATTTTCGCAGTTCTGATGCTCGAAACGAGTAACTAGAACCGACTAGGGGAAAAGTGCGCATACCGTTGTAATCGGGCGAATTTCTACTTTCAGATGCAACAGAAATTTTGCGGATTGGTCAATCCGTTCGCGAGATATGGCAGTTTGTAGGTAAGAAACGCTTGAGAAACTCAACATTTTCGCAGTTCAGATGCTCGAAACGAATAACTAGAACGGCCTAAGGGAAAACTACATCTACCGTTGTAATCGGGCGAGTTTCTACTTTCAGATGCAACAGAAATTTTGCGGATTGGTCAATCCGTTCGCGAGATATGGCAGTTTGGAAGTAAGAAACGCTTGAGAAACTCAAAATTTTCGCAGTTCTGATGCTCGAAACGATTAACTAGAACGGCCTAGGGGAAAAGTACGCATACCGTTGTAATCGGGCGAGTTTCTACTTTCAGATGCAACAGAAATATTGCGGATTGGTCAAACCGTTCGCGAGATATGGCGGTTTGGAAGTAAGGAACGCTTGAGAAACTCAAAATTTTCGCAGTTCTGATGCTCGAAACGAATAACTAGAACGGCCTAGGGGAAAAGTACGCATACCGTTGTAAACGGGCGGGTTTCTACCTTCAGATGCAACAGAAATTTTGCGGATTGCTCAATCCGTTCGCGAGGTATGGCAATTTGGATGTAAGAAACGCTTGAGAAACTCAAAATTTTCGCAGTTCTGATGCTCGACAAGCATAACTAGAACGTTCTAGGGGAAAAGTACGCATACCGTTGTAATCGGGCGACTTTCTACTTTCAGATGCATCAGAAATTTTGCGGATTCGTCAATCCGTTCGCGAGATATGGCAGTTTGGAAGTAAGAAACGCTTGAGAATTTCAAAATTTTCGCAGTTCTGATGCTCGAAACGATTAACTAGAACGGCCTAGGGGAAAAGTACGCATACCGTTGTAATCGGGCGAGTTTCTACTTTCAGATGCAACAGAAATTTTGCGGATTGGTCAATCCGTTCGCGAGATATGGCGGTTTGGAAGTAAGAAACGCTTGAGAAACTCAAAATTTTCGCAGTTCTGATGCTCGACAAGCATAACTAGAGCGGTCTAGGGGAAAAGTACGCATACCGTTGTAATCGGGCGACTTTCTACTTTCAGATGCAACAGAAATTTTGCGGATTGGTCAATCCGTTCGCGAGATATGGCAGTTTGGAGGTAAGAAACGGTTGAGAAACTCAAAATTTTCACAGTTCTGATGCTCGAAACGAATAACCAGTACGGCCTAGGGGAAAAGTACGCATACCGTTGTAATCGGGCGAGTTTCTACTTTCAGATGCAACAGAAATTTTGCGGATTGGTCAATCCGTTCGCGAGATATGGCAGTTTGGAGGTAAGAAACGCTTGAGAAACTCAAAATTTTCGCAGTTCTGATGCTCGAAACGAGTAACTAGAACCGACTAGGGGAAAAGTGCGCATACCGTTGTAATCGGGCGAATTTCTACTTTCAGATGCAACAGAAATTTTGCGGATTGGTCAATCCGTTCGCGAGATATGGCAGTTTGTAGGTAAGAAACGCTTGAGAAACTCAACATTTTCGCAGTTCTGATGCTCGAAACGAATAACTAGAACGGCCTAAGGGAAAACTACATCTACCGTTGTAATCGGGCGAGTTTCTACTTTCAGATGCAACAGAAATTTTGCGGATTGGTCAATCCGTTCGCGAGATATGGCAGTTTGGAAGTAAGAAACGCTTGAGAAACTCAAAACTTTCGCAGTTCTGATGCTCGAAACGATTAACTAGAACGGCCTAGGGGAAAAGTACGCATACCGTTGTAATCGGGCGAGTTTCTACTTTCAGATGCAACAGAAATATTGCGGATTGGTCAAACCGTTCGCGAGATATGGCGGTTTGGAAGTAAGGAACGCTTGAGAAACTCAAAATTTTCGCAGTTCTGATGCTCGAAACGAATAACTAGAACGGCCTAGGGGAAAAGTACGCATACCGTTGTAAACGGGCGGGTTTCTACCTTCAGATGCAACAGAAATTTTGCGGATTGCTCAATCCGTTCGCGAGGTATGGCAATTTGGAAGTAAGAAACGCTTGAGAAACTCAAAATTTTCGCAGTTCTGATGCTCGACAAGCATAACTAGAACGTTCTAGGGGAAAAGTACGCATACCGTTGTAATCGGGCGACTTTCTACTTTCAGATGCATCAGAAATTTTGCGGATTCGTCAATCCGTTCGCGAGATATGGCAGTTTGGAAGTAAGAAACGCTTGAGAATCTCAAAATTTTCGCAGTTCTGATGCTCGAAACGATTAACTAGAACGGCCTAGGGGAAAAGTACGCATACCGTTGTAATCGGGCGAGTTTCTACTTTCAGATGCAACAGAAATTTTGCGGATTGGTCAATCCGTTCGCGAGATATGGCGGTTTGGAAGTAAGAAACGCTTGAGAAACTCAAAATTTTCGCAGTTCTGATGCTCGAAACGAATAACTAGAACGGCCTAGGGGAAAAGTACGCATACCGTTGTAATCGGGCGAGTTTCTACTTTCAGATGCAACAGAAATTTTGCGGATTGGTCAATCCGTTCGCGAGATATGGCAGTTTGGAGGTAAGAAACGCTTGAGAAACTCAAAATTTTCGCAGTTCTGATGCTCGAAACGAATAACTAGAACGGCCTAGGGGAAAAGTAGGCATACCGTTGTAATCGGGTGAGTTTCTACTTTCAGATGCAACAGAAATTTTGCGGATTGGTCAATCCGTTCGCGAGATATGGCAGTTTGGAGGTAAGAAACGCTTGAGAAACTCAAAATTTTCGCAGTTCTCATGCTCGAAACGAGTCACTAGAACCGACTAGGGGAAAAGTGCGCATACCGTTGTAATCGGGCGAATTTCTACTTTCAGATGCAACAGAAATTTTGCGGATTGGTCAATCCGTTCGCCAGATATGGCAGTTTGTAGGTAAGAAACGCTTGAGAAACTCAACATTTTCGCAGTTCTGATGCTCGAAACGAATAACTAGAACGGCCTAAGGGAAAACTACATCTACCGTTGTAATCGGGCGAGTTTCTACTTTCAGATGCAACAGAAATTTTGCGGATTGGTCAATCCGTTCGCGAGATATGGCAGTTCGGAGGTAAGAAACGCTTGAGAAACTCAAAATTTTCGCAGTTCTGATGCTCGACAAGCATAACTAGAGCGGTCTAGGGGAAAAGTACGCATACCGTTGTAATCGGGCGACTTTCTACTTTCAGATGCAACAGAAATTTTGCGGATTGGTCAATCCGTTCGCGAGATATGGCAGTTTGGAGGTAAGAAACGGTTGAGAAACTCAAAATTTTCACAGTTCTGATGCTCGAAACGAATAACCAGTACGGCCTAGGGGAAAAGTACGCATACCGTTGTAATCGGGCGAGTTTCTACTTTCAGATGCAACAGAAATTTTGCGGATTGGTCAATCCGTTCGCGAGATATGGCAGTTTGGAGGTAAGAAACGCTTGAGAAACTCAAAATTTTCGCAGTTCTGATGCTCGAAACGAGTAACTAGAACCGACTAGGGGAAAAGTGCGCATACCGTTGTAATCGGGCGAATTTCTACTTTCAGATGCAACAGAAATTTTGCGGATTGGTCAATCCGTTCGCGAGATATGGCAGTTTGTAGGTAAGAAACGCTTGAGAAACTCAACATTTTCGCAGTTCTGATGCTCGAAACGAATAACTAGAACGGCCTAAGGGAAAACTACATCTACCGTTGTAATCGGGCGAGTTTCTACTTTCAGATGCAACAGAAATTTTGCGGATTGGTCAATCCGTTCGCGAGATATGGCAGTTTGGAAGTAAGAAACGCTTGAGAAACTCAAAATTTTCGCAGTTCTGATGCTCGAAACGATTAACTAGAACGGCCTAGGGGAAAAGTACGCATACCGTTGTAATCGGGCGAGTTTCTACTTTCAGATGCAACAGAAATATTGCGGATTGGTCAAACCGTTCGCGAGATATGGCGGTTTGGAAGTAAGGAACGCTTGAGAAACTCAAAATTTTCGCAGTTCTGATGCTCGAAACGAATAACTAGAACGGCCTAGGGGAAAAGTACGCATACCGTTGTAAACGGGCGGGTTTCTACCTTCAGATGCAACAGAAATTTTGCGGATTGCTCAATCCGTTCGCGAGGTATGGCAATTTGGAAGTAAGAAACGCTTGAGAAACTCAAAATTTTCGCAGTTCTGATGCTCGACAAGCATAACTAGAACGTTCTAGGGGAAAAGTACGCATACCGTTGTAATCGGGCGACTTTCTACTTTCAGATGCATCAGAAATTTTGCGGATTCGTCAATCCGTTCGCGAGATATGGCAGTTTGGAAGTAAGAAACGCTTGAGAATCTCAAAATTTTCGCAGTTCTGATGCTCGAAACGATTAACTAGAACGGCCTAGGGGAAAAGTACGCATACCGTTGTAATCGGGCGAGTTTCTACTTTCAGATGCAACAGAAATTTTGCGGATTGGTCAATCCGTTCGCGAGATATGGCGGTTTGGAAGTAAGAAACGCTTGAGAAACTCAAAATTTTCGCAGTTCTGATGCTCGACAAGCATAACTAGAGCGGTCTAGGGGAAAAGTACGCATACCGTTGTAATCGGGCGACTTTCTACTTTCAGATGCAACAGAAATTTTGCGGATTGGTCAATAAGTTCGCGAGATATGGCAGTTTGGAGGTAAGAAACGGTTGAGAAACTCAAAATTTTCACAGTTCTGATGCTCGAAACGAATAACCAGTACGGCCTAGGGGAAAAGTACGCATACCGTTGTAATCGGGCGAGTTTCTACTTTCAGATGCAACAGAAATTTTGCGGATTGGTCAATCCGTTCGCGAGATATGGCAGTTTGGAGGTAAGAAACGCTTGAGAAACTCAAAATTTTCGCAGTTCTGATGCTCGAAACGAGTAACTAGAACCGACTAGGGGAAAAGTGCGCATACCGTTGTAATCGGGCGAATTTCTACTTTCAGATGCAACAGAAATTTTGCGGATTGGTCAATCCGTTCGCGAGATATGGCAGTTTGTAGGTAAGAAACGCTTGAGAAACTCAACATTTTCGCAGTTCTGATGCTCGAAACGAATAACTAGAACGGCCTAAGGGAAAACTACATCTACCGTTGTAATCGGGCGAGTTTCTACTTTCAGATGCAACAGAAATTTTGCGGATTGGTCAATCCGTTCGCGAGATATGGCAGTTTGGAAGTAAGAAACGCTTGAGAAACTCAAAACTTTCGCAGTTCTGATGCTCGAAACGATTAACTAGAACGGCCTAGGGGAAAAGTACGCATACCGTTGTAATCGGGCGAGTTTCTACTTTCAGATGCAACAGAAATATTGCGGATTGGTCAAACCGTTCGCGAGATATGGCGGTTTGGAAGTAAGGAACGCTTGAGAAACTCAAAATTTTCGCAGTTCTGATGCTCGAAACGAATAACTAGAACGGCCTAGGGGAAAAGTACGCATACCGTTGTAAACGGGCGGGTTTCTACCTTCAGATGCAACAGAAATTTTGCGGATTGCTCAATCCGTTCGCGAGGTATGGCAATTTGGAAGTAAGAAACGCTTGAGAAACTCAAAATTTTCGCAGTTCTGATGCTCGACAAGCATAACTAGAACGTTCTAGGGGAAAAGTACGCATACCGTTGTAATCGGGCGACTTTCTACTTTCAGATGCATCAGAAATTTTGCGGATTCGTCAATCCGTTCGCGAGATATGGCAGTTTGGAAGTAAGAAACGCTTGAGAATCTCAAAATTTTCGCAGTTCTGATGCTCGAAACGATTAACTAGAACGGCCTAGGGGAAAAGTACGCATACCGTTGTAATCGGGCGAGTTTCTACTTTCAGATGCAACAGAAATTTTGCGGATTGGTCAATCCGTTCGCGAGATATGGCGGTTTGGAAGTAAGAAACGCTTGAGAAACTCAAAATTTTCGCAGTTCTGATGCTCGAAACGAATAACTAGAACGGCCTAGGGGAAAAGTACGCATACCGTTGTAATCGGGCGAGTTTCTACTTTCAGATGCAACAGAAATTTTGCGGATTGGTCAATCCGTTCGCGAGATATGGCAGTTTGGAGGTAAGAAACGCTTGAGAAACTCAAAATTTTCGCAGTTCTGATGCTCGAAACGAATAACTAGAACGGCCTAGGGGAAAAGTAGGCATACCGTTGTAATCGGGTGAGTTTCTACTTTCAGATGCAACAGAAATTTTGCGGATTGGTCAATCCGTTCGCGAGATATGGCAGTTTGGAGGTAAGAAACGCTTGAGAAACTCAAAATTTTCGCAGTTCTCATGCTCGAAACGAGTCACTAGAACCGACTAGGGGAAAAGTGCGCATACCGTTGTAATCGGGCGAATTTCTACTTTCAGATGCAACAGAAATTTTGCGGATTGGTCAATCCGTTCGCCAGATATGGCAGTTTGTAGGTAAGAAACGCTTGAGAAACTCAACATTTTCGCAGTTCTGATGCTCGAAACGAATAACTAGAACGGCCTAAGGGAAAACTACATCTACCGTTGTAATCGGGCGAGTTTCTACTTTCAGATGCAACAGAAATTTTGCGGATTGGTCAATCCGTTCGCGAGATATGGCAGTTCGGAGGTAAGAAACGCTTGAGAAACTCAAAATTTTCGCAGTTCTGATGCTCGACAAGCATAACCAGAACGGTCTAGGGGAAAAGTACGCATACCGTTGTAAACGGGCGGGTTTCTACCTTCAGATGCAACAGAAATTTTGCGGATTGCTCAATCCGTTCGCGAGGTATGGCAATTTGGAAGTAAGAAACGCTTGAGAAACTCAAAATTTTCGCAGTTCTGATGCTCGACAAGCATAACTAGAACGTTCTAGGGGAAAAGTACGCATACCGTTGTAATCGGGCGACTTTCTACTTTCAGATGCATCAGAAATTTTGCGGATTCGTCAATCCGTTCGCGAGATATGGCAGTTTGGAAGTAAGAAACGCTTGAGAATCTCAAAATTTTCGCAGTTCTGATGCTCGAAACGATTAACTAGAACGGCCTAGGGGAAAAGTACGCATACCGTTGTAATCGGGCGAGTTTCTACTTTCAGATGCAACAGAAATTTTGCGGATTGGTCAATCCGTTCGCGAGATATGGCGGTTTGGAAGTAAGAAACGCTTGAGAAACTCAAAATTTTCGCAGTTCTGATGCTCGAAACGAATAACTAGAACGGCCTAGGGGAAAAGTACGCATACCGTTGTAATCGGGCGAGTTTCTACTTTCAGATGCAACAGAAATTTTGCGGATTGGTCAATCCGTTCGCGAGATATGGCAGTTTGGAGGTAAGAAACGCTTGAGAAACTCAAAATTTTCGCAGTTCTGATGCTCGAAACGAATAACTAGAACGGCCTAGGGGAAAAGTAGGCATACCGTTGTAATCGGGTGAGTTTCTACTTTCAGATGCAACAGAAATTTTGCGGATTGGTCAATCCGTTCGCGAGATATGGCAGTTTGGAGGTAAGAAACGCTTGAGAAACTCAAAATTTTCGCAGTTCTCATGTTCGAAACGAGTCACTAGAACCGACTAGGGGAAAAGTGCGCATACCGTTGTAATCGGGCGAATTTCTACTTTCAGATGCAACAGAAATTTTGCGGATTGGTCAATCCGTTCGCCAGATATGGCAGTTTGTAGGTAAGAAACGCTTGAGAAACTCAACATTTTCGCAGTTCTGATGCTCGAAACGAATAACTAGAACGGCCTAAGGGAAAACTACATCTACCGTTGTAATCGGGCGAGTTTCTACTTTCAGATGCAACAGAAATTTTGCGGATTGGTCAATCCGTTCGCGAGATATGGCAGTTCGGAGGTAAGAAACGCTTGAGAAACTCAAAATTTTCGCAGTTCTGATGCTCGACAAGCATAACCAGAACGGTCTAGGGGAAAAGTACGCATACCGTTGTAATCGGGCGAATTTCTACTTTCAGATGCAACAGAAATTTTGCGGATTGGTCAATCCGTTCGCGAGATATGGCAGTTTGTAGGTAAGAAACGCTTGAGAAACTCAACATTTTCGCAGTTCTGATGCTCGAAACGAATAACTAGAACGGCCTTGGGGAAAAGTACGCATACCGTTGTAATCGGGCGAGTTTCTACTTTCAGATGCAACAGAAATTTTACGGATTGGTCAATCCGTTCGCGAGATATGGCAGTTTGGAGGTAAGAAACGCTTGAGAAACTCAAAATTTTCGCAGTTCTGATGCTCGACAAGCATAACTAGAAAGTTCTAGGGGAAAAGTACGCATACCGTTGTAATCGGGCGACTTTTTACTTTCAGGTGCAACAGAAATTTTGCGGATTGGTCAATCCGTTCGCGATATACGGCAGTTTGGAGGTAAGAAACGGTTGAGAAACTCAAAATTTTCACAGTTCTGATGCTCGAAACGAATAACCAGAACGGCCTAGGGGAAAAGTACGCATACCGTTGTAATCTGGCGAGTTTCTACTTTCAGATGCATCAGAAATTTTGCGGATTGGTCAATCCGTTCGCGAGATATGGCAGTTTGGAAGTAAGAAACGCTTGAGAAACTCAAAATTTTCGCAGTTCTGATGCTCGAAAAGATTAACTAGAACGGCCTAGGGGAAAAGTACGCATACCGTTGTAATCGGGCGAGTTTCTACTTTCAGATGCAACAGAAATTTTGCGGATTGGTCAAACCGTTCGCGAGATATGGCGGTTTGGAAGTAAGAAACGCTTGAGAAACCCAAAATTTTCGCAGTTCTGATGCTCGAAACGAATAACTAGAACGGACTAGGGGAAAAGTACGCATACCGTTGTAATCGGGCGAGTTTCTACTTTCAGATGCAACAGAAATTTTGCGGATTGGTCAATCCGTTCGCGAGATATGGCAGTTTGTAGGTAAGAAACGCTTGAGAAACTCAACATTTTCGCAGTTCTGATGCTCGAAACGAATAACTAGAACCGCCTAGGGGAAAAGTGGGCATACCGTTGTAATCGGGCGAGTTTGTACTTTCAGATGCAACAGAAACTTTGCGGATTGGTCAATCCGTTCGCGAGATATGGCAGTTTGTAGGTAAGAAACGCTTGAGAAACTCAACATTTTCGCAGTTCTGATGCTCGAAACGAATAACTAGAACGGCCTAGGGGAAAAGTAGGCATACCGTTGTAATCGGGCGAGTTTGTACTTTCAGATGCAACAGAAACCTTGCGGATTGGTCAATCCGTTCGCGAGATATGGCAGTTTGGAAGTAAGAAACGCTTGAGAAACTGAAAATTTTCGCAGTTCTGATGCTCGAAACGAATAACTAGAACGGCCTAGGGGAAAAGTACGCATACCGTTGTAATCGGGCGAGTTTCTACTTTCAGATGCAACAGAAATTTTGCGGATTGGTCAATCCGTTCGCGAGATATGGCAGTTTGGAAGTAAGAAACGCTTGAGAAACTCAAAATTTTCGCAGTTCTGATGCTCGAAACGAATAACTAGAACGGCCTAGGGGAAAAGTACGCATACCGTTGTAATCTGGCGAGTTTCTACTTTCAGATGCATCAGAAATTTTGCGGATTGGTCAATCCGTTCGCGAGATATGGCAGTTTGGAGGTAAGAAACGCTTGAGAAACTCAAAATTTTCGCAGTTCTGATGCTCGACAAGCATAACTAGAACGGTCTAGGGGAAAAGTACGCATACCGTTGTAATCGGGCGAATTTCTACTTTCAGATGCAACAGAAATTTTGCGGATTGGTCAATCCGTTCGCGAGATATGGCAGTTTGTAGGTAAGAAACGCTTGAGAAACTCAACATTTTCGCAGTTCTGATGCTCGAAACGAATAACTAGAACGGCCTAGGGGAAAAGTACGCATACCGTTGTAATCGGGCGAGTTTCTACTTTCAGATGCAATAGAAATTTTACGGATTGGTCAATCCGTTCGCGAGATATGGCAGTTTGTAGGTAAGAAACGCTTGAGAAACTCAACATTTTCGCAGTTCTGATGCTCGAAACGAATAACTAGAACGGCCTAGGGGAAAAGTAGGCATACCGTTGTAATCGGGCGAGTTTGTACTTTCAGATGCAACAGAAACCTTGCGGATTGGTCAATCCGTTCGCGAGATATGGCAGTTTGGAAGTAAGAAACGCTTGAGAAACTGAAAATTTTCGCAGTTCTGATGCTCGAAACGAATAACTAGAACGGCCTAGGGGAAAAGTACGCATACCGTTGTAATCGGGCGAGTTTCTACTTTCAGATGCAACAGAAATTTTGCGGATTGGTCAATCCGTTCGCGAGATATGGCAGTTTGGAAGTAAGAAACGCTTGAGAAACTCAAAATTTTCGCAGTTCTGATGCTCGAAACGAATAACTAGAACGGCCTAGGGGAAAAGTACGCATACCGTTGTAATCTGGCGAGTTTCTACTTTCAGATGCATCAGAAATTTTGCGGATTGGTCAATCCGTTCGCGAGATATGGCAGTTTGGAGGTAAGAAACGCTTGAGAAACTCAAAATTTTCGCAGTTCTGATGCTCGACAAGCATAACTAGAACGGTCTAGGGGAAAAGTACGCATACCGTTGTAATCGGGCGAATTTCTACTTTCAGATGCAACAGAAATTTTGCGGATTGGTCAATCCGTTCGCGAGATATGGCAGTTTGTAGGTAAGAAACGCTTGAGAAACTCAACATTTTCGCAGTTCTGATGCTCGAAACGAATAACTAGAACGGCCTAGGGGAAAAGTACGCATACCGTTGTAATCGGGCGAGTTTCTACTTTCAGATGCAATAGAAATTTTACGGATTGGTCAATCCGTTCGCGAGATATGGCAGTTTGGAGGTAAGAAACGCTTGAGAAACTCAAAATTTTCGCAGTTCTGATGCTCGACAAGCATAACTAGAACGTTCTAGGGGAAAAGTACGCATACCGTTGTAATCGGGCGACTTTCTACTTTCAGATGCAACAGAAATTTTGCGGATTGGTCAATCCGTTCGCGAGATACGGCAGTTTGGAGGTAAGAAACGGTTGAGAAACTCAAAATTTTCACAGTTCTGATGCTCGAAACGAATAACCAGAACGGCCTAGGGGAAAAGTACGCATACCGTTGTAATCTGGCGAGTTTCTACTTTCAGATGCATCAGAAATTTTGCGGATTGGTCAATCCGTTCGCGAGATATGGCAGTTTGGAGGTAAGAAACGCTTGAGAAACTCAAAATTTTCGCAGTTCTGATGCTCGACAAGCATAACTAGACCGGTCTAGGGGAAAAGTACGCATACCGTTGTAATCGGACGACATTCTACTTTCAGATGCAACAGAAATTTTGCGGATTGGTCAATCCGTTCGCGAGATATGGCAGTTTGGAGGTAAGAAACGCTTGAAAAACTCAAAATTTTCGCAGTTCTGATGCTCGACAAGCATAACTAGAACGGTCTAGGGGAAAAGTACGCATACCGTTGTAATCGGGCGAATTTCTACTTTCAGATGCAACAGAAATTTTGCGGATTGGTCAATCCGTTCGCGAGATATGGCAGTTTGTAGGTAAGAAACGCTTGAGAAACTCAACATTTTCGCAGTTCTGATGCTCGAAACGAATAACTAGAACGGCCTAGGGGAAAAGTACGCATACCGTTGTAATCGGGCGAGTTTCTACTTTCAGATGCAATAGAAATTTTACGGATTGGTCAATCCGTTCGCGAGATATGGCAGTTTGGAGGTAAGAAACGCTTGAGAAACTCAAAATTTTCGCAGTTCTGATGCTCGACAAGCATAACTAGAACGTTCTAGGGGAAAAGTACGCATACCGTTGTAATCGGGCGACTTTCTACTTTCAGATGCAACAGAAATTTTGCGGATTGGTCAATCCGTTCGCGAGATACGGCAGTTTGGAGGTAAGAAACGGTTGAGAAACTCAAAATTTTCACAGTTCTGATGCTCGAAACGAATAACCAGAACGGCCTAGGGGAAAAGTACGCATACCGTTGTAATCTGGCGAGTTTCTACTTTCAGATGCATCAGAAATTTTGCGGATTGGTCAATCCGTTCGCGAGATATGGCAGTTTGGAGGTAAGAAACGCTTGAGAAACTCAAAATTTTCGCAGTTCTGATGCTCGACAAGCATAACTAGACCGGTCTAGGGGAAAAGTACGCATACCGTTGTAATCGGACGACATTCTACTTTCAGATGCAACAGAAATTTTGCGGATTGGTCAATCCGTTCGCGAGATATGGCAGTTTGGAGGTAAGAAACGCTTGAAAAACTCAAAATTTTCGCAGTTCTGATGCTCGAAACGAATAACTAGAACGGCCTAGGGGAAAAGTACGCATACCGTTGTAATCGGGCGAGTTTCTACTTTCAGATGCAACAGAAATTTTGCGGATTGGTCAATCCGTTCGCGAGATATGGCAGTTTGGAGGTAAGAAACGCTTGAGAAACTCAAAATTTTCGCAGTTCTGATGCTCGAAACGAATAACTAGAACGGCCTAGGGGAAAAGTACGCATACCGTTGTAATCGGGTGAGTTTCTACTTTCAGATGCAACAGAAATTTTGCGGATTAGTCAATCCGTTCGCGAGATATGGCAGTTTGGAGGTAAGAAACGCTTGAGAAACTCAAAATTTTCGCAGTTCTGATGCTCGAAACGAATAACCAGAACGGACTAGGGGAAAAGAACGCATACCGTTGTAATCGGGCGTGTTTCTACTTTCAGATGCAACAGAAATTTTGCGGATTGGTCAATCCGTTCGCGAGATATGGCAGTTTGGATGTAAGAAACTCTTGAGAAACTCAAAATTTTCGCAGTTCTGATGCTCGAAACGAATAACTAGAACGGACTAGGGGAAAAGTACGCATACCGTTGTAATCGGGCGAGTTTCTACTTTCAGATGCAATAGAAATTTTGCGGATTGGTCAATCCGTTCGCGAGATATGGCAGTTTGGAGGTAAGAAACGCTTGAGAAACTCAAAATTTTCGCAGTTCTGATGCTCGAAACGAATAACCAGAACGGACTATGGGAAAAGTACGCATACCGTTGTAATCGGGCGTGTTTCTACTTTCAGATGCAACAGAAATTTTGCGGATTGGTCAATCCGTTCGCGAGATATGGCAATTTGGAAGTAAGAAACGCTTGAAAAACTCAAAATTTTCGCAGTTCTGATGCTCGAAACGAATAACTAGAACGGACTAGGGGAAAAGTACGCATACGGTTGTAATCGGGCGAGTTTCTACTTTCAGATGCAACAGAAATTTTGCGGATTGGTCAATCCGTTCGCAAGATATGGCAGTTTGGAGGTAAGAAACGCTTGAGAAACTCAACATTTTCGCAGTTCTGATGCTCGAAACGAATAACTAGAACGGCCTAGGGGAAAACTACACCTACCGTTGTAATCGGGCGAGTTTCTACTTTCAGATGCAACAGAAATTTTGCAGATTGGTCAATCCGTTCGCGAGATATGGCAATTTGGAGGTAAGAAACGCTTGAGAAACTCAAAATTTTCGCAGTTCTGATGCTCGACAAGCATAACTAGAACGGTCTAGGGGAAAAGTACGCACACCGTTGTAATCGGGCGAATTTCTACTTTCAGATGCAACAGAAATTTTGCGGATTGGTCAATCCGTTCGCGAGATATGGCAGTTTGGAAGTAAGAAACGCTTGAGAAACTCAAAATTTTCGCAGTTCTGATGCTCGAAACGAATAACTAGAACGGCCTAGGGGAAAAGTAGGCATACCGTTGTAATCGGGCGAGTTTGTACTTTCAGATGCAACAGAAACCTTGCGGATTGGTCAATCCGTTCGCGAGATATGGCAGTTTGTAGGTAAGAAACGCTTGAGAAACTCAACATTTTCGCAGTTCTGATGCTCGAAACGAATAACTAGAGCGGCCTAGGGGAAAAGTAGGCATACCGTTGTAATCGGGCGAGTTTGTACTTTCAGATGCAACAGAAACTTTGCGGATTGGTCAATCCGTTCGCGAGATATGGCAGTTTGTAGGTAAGAAACGCTTGAGAAACTCAACATTTTCGCAGTTCTGATGCTCGAAACGAATAACCAGAACGGACTAGGGGAAAAGAACGCATACCGTTGTAATCGGGCGTGTTTCTACTTTCAGATGCAACAGAAATTTTGCGGATTGGTCAATCCGTTCGCGAGATAGGGCATTTTGTAGGTAAGAAACGCTTGAGAAACTCAACATTTTCGCAGTTCTGATGCTCGAAACGAATAACTAGAACGGCCTAGGGGAAAAGTAGGCATACCGTTGTAATCGGGCGAGTTTGTACTTTCAGATGCAACAGAAATTTTGCGGATTGGTCAATCCGTTCGCGAGATATGGCAGTTTGGATGTAAGAAACTCTTGAGAAACTCAAAATTTTCGCAGTTCTGATGCTCGAAACGAATAACTAGAACGGACTAGGGGAAAAGTACGCATACCGTTGTAATCGGGCGAGTTTCTACTTTCAGATGCAATAGAAATTTTGCGGATTGGTCAATCCGTTCGCGAGATATGGCAGTTTGGAGGTAAGAAACGCTTGAGAAACTCAAAATTTTCGCAGTTCTGATGCTCGAAACGAATAACCAGAACGGACTATGGGAAAAGTACGCATACCTTTGTAATCGGGCGTGTTTCTACTTTCAGATGCAACAGAAATTTTGCGGATTGGTCAATCCGTTCGCGAGATATGGCAATTTGGAAGTAAGAAACGCTTGAAAAACTCAAAATTTTCGCAGTTCTGATGCTCGAAACGAATAACTAGAACGGACTAGGGGAAAAGTACGCATACCGTTGTAATCGGGCGAGTTTCTACTTTCAGATGCAACAGAAATTTTGCGGATTGGTCAATCCGTTCGCGAGATATGGCAGTTTGGAGGTAAGAAACGCTTGAGAAACTCAACATTTTCGCAGTTCTGATGCTCGAAACGAATAACTAGAACGGCCTAGGGGAAAACTACACCTACCGTTGTAATCGGGCGAGTTTCTACTTTCAGATGCAACAGAAATTTTGCAGATTGGTCAATCCGTTCGCGAGATATGGCAATTTGGAGGTAAGAAACGCTTGAGAAACTCAAAATTTTCGCAGTTCTGATGCTCGACAAGCATAACTAGAACGGTCTAGGGGAAAAGTACGCACACCGTTGTAATCGGGCGAATTTCTACTTTCAGATGCAACAGAAATTTTGCGGATTGGTCAATCCGTTCGCGAGATATGGCAGTTTGGAAGTAAGAAACGCTTGAGAAACTCAAAATTTTCGCAGTTCTGATGCTCGAAACGAATAACTAGAACGGCCTAGGGGAAAAGTACGCATACCGTTGTAATCTGGCGAGTTTCTACTTTCAGATGCATCAGAAATTTTGCGGATTGGTCAATCCGTTCGCGAGATATGGCAGTTTGGAGGTAAGAAACGCTTGAGAAACTCAAAATTTTCGCAGTTCTGATGCTCGACAAGCATAACTAGAACGGTCTAGGGGAAAAGTACGCATACCGTTGTAATCGGGCGAATTTCTACTTTCAGATGCAACAGAAATTTTGCGGATTGGTCAATCCGTTCGCGAGATATGGCAGTTTGTAGGTAAGAAACGCTTGAGAAACTCAACATTTTCGCAGTTCTGATGCTCGAAACGAATAACTAGAACGGCCTAGGGGAAAAGTACGCATACCGTTGTAATCGGGCGAGTTTCTACTTTCAGATGCAATAGAAATTTTACGGATTGGTCAATCCGTTCGCGAGATATGGCAGTTTGGAGGTAAGAAACGCTTGAGAAACTCAAAATTTTCGCAGTTCTGATGCTCGACAAGCATAACTAGAACGTTCTAGGGGAAAAGTACGCATACCCTTGTAATCGGGCGACTTTCTACTTTCAGATGCAACAGAAATTTTGCGGATTGGTCAATCCGTTCGCGAGATACGGCAGTTTGGAGGTAAGAAACGGTTGAGAAACTCAAAATTTTCACAGTTCTGATGCTCGAAACGAATAACCAGAACGGCCTAGGCGAAAAGTAGGCATACCGTTGTAATCGGGCGAGTTTGTACTTTCAGATGCAACAGAAATTTTGCGGATTGGTCAATCCGTTCGCGAGATATGGCAGTTTGGATGTAAGAAACTCTTGAGAAACTCAAAATTTTCGCAGTTCTGATGCTCGAAACGAATAACTAGAACGGACTAGGGGAAAAGTACGCATACCGTTGTAATCGGGCGAGTTTCTACTTTCAGATGCAACAGAAATTTTGCGGATTGGTCAATCCGTTCGCGAGATATGGCAGTTTGGAGGTAAGAAACGCTTGAGAAACTCAAAATTTTCGCAGTTCTGATGCTCGAAACGAATAACCAGAACGGACTAGGGGAAAAGTACGCATACCGTTGTAATCGGGCGTGTTTCTACTTTCAGATGCAACAGAAATTTTGCGGATTGGTCAATCCGTTCGCGAGATATGGCAGTTTGTAGGTAAGAAACGCTTGAGAAACTCAACATTTTCGCAGTTCTGATGCTCGAAACGAATAACTAGAACGGCCTAGGGGAAAAGTAGGCATACCGTTGTAATCGGGCGAGTTTGTACTTTCAGATGCAACAGAAATTTTGCGGATTGGTCAATCCGTTCGCGAGATATGGCAGTTTGGAAGTAAGAAACGCTTGAGAAACTCAAAATTTTCGCAGTTCTGATGCTCGAAACGAATAACTAGAACGGACTAGGGGAAAAGTACGCATTCCGTTGTAATCGGGCGAGTTTCTACTTTCAGATGCAACAGAAATTTTGCGGATTGGTCAATCCGTTCGCGAGATATGGCAGTTTGGAGGTAAGAAACGCTTGAGAAACTCAAAATTTTCGCAGTTCTGATGCTCGAAACGAATAACTAGAACGGCCTAGGGGAAAAGTACGCATACCGTTGTAATCGGGTGAGTTTCTACTTTCAGATGCAACAGAAATTTTGCGGATTAGTCAATCCGTTCGCGAGATATGGCAGTTTGGAGGTAAGAAACGCTTGAGAAACTCAAAATTTTCGCAGTTCTGATGCTCGAAACGAATAACCAGAACGGACTAGGGGAAAAGTACGCATACCGTTGTAATCGGGCGGGTTTCTACTTTCAGATGCAACAGAAATTTTGCGGATTGGTCAATCCGTTCGCGAGATATGGCAATTTGGAAGTAAGAAACGCTTGAAAAACTCAAAATTTTCGCAGTTCTGATGCTCGAAACGAATAACTAGAACGGACTAGGGGAAAAGTACGCATACCGTTGTAATCGGGCGAGTTTCTACTTTCAGATGCAACAGAAATTTTGCGGATTGGTCAATCCGTTCGCGAGATATGGCAGTTTGGAGGTAAGAAACGCTTGAGAAACTCAAAATTTTCGCAGTTCTGATGCTCGAAACGAATAACTAGAACGGACTAGGGGAAAAGTACGCATACCGTTGTAATCGGGCGAGTTTCTACTTTCAGATGCAACAGAAATTTTGCGGATTGGTCAATCCGTTCGCGAGATATGGCAGTTTGTAGGTAAGAAACGCTTTAGAAACTCAACATTTTCGCAGTTCTGATGCTCGAAACGAATAACTAGAACGGCCTAGGGGAAAACTACACCTACCGTTGTAATCGGGCGAGTTTCTACTTTCAGATGCAACAGAAATTTTGCAGATTGGTCAATCCGTTCGCGAGATATGGCAATTTGGAGGTAAGAAACGCTTGAGAAACTCAAAATTTTCGCAGTTCTGATGCTCGACAAGCATAACCAGTACGGCCTAGGGGAAAAGTACGCATACCGTTGTAATCGGGCGAGTTTCTACTTTCAGATGCAACAGAAATTTTGCGGATTGGTCAATCCGTTCGCGAGATATGGCAGTTTGGAGGTAAGAAACGCTTGAGAAACTCAAAATTTTCGCAGTTCTGATGCTCGACAAGCATAGCTAGAACGGTCTAGGGGAAAAGTACGCATACCGTTGTAATCGGGCGACTTTCTACTTTGAGATGCAACAGAAATTTTGCGGATTGGTCAATCCGTTCGCGAGATATGGCAGTTTGTAGGTAAGAAACGCTTGAGAAACTCAACATTTTCGCAGTTCTGATGCTCGAAACGAATAACTAGAACGGCCTAGGGGAAAACTACACCCACCGTTGTAATCGGGCGAGTTTCTACTTTCAGATGCAACAAAAATTTTGCGGATTGGTCAATCCGTTCGCGAGATATAGCAGTTTGGAAGTAAGAAACGCTTGAGAAACTCAAAATTTTCGCAGTTCTGATGCTCGACAAGCATAACTAGAACGTTCTAGGGGAAAAGTACGCATACCGTTGTAATCGGGCGACTTTCTACTTTCAGATGCAACAGAAATTTTGCGGATTGGTCAATCCGTTCGCGAGATACGGCAGTTTGGAGGTAAGAAACGGTTGAGAAACTCAAAATTTTCACAGTTCTGATGCTCGAAACGAATAACCAGAACGGCCTAGGGGAAAAGTACGCATACCGTTGTAATCTGGCGAGTTTCTACTTTCAGATGCATCAGAAATTTTGCGGATTGGTCAATCCGTTCGCGAGATATGGCGGTTTGGAAGTAAGAAACGCTTGAGAAACTCAAAATTTTCGCAGTTCTGATGCTCGAAACGAATAACTAGAACGGCCTAGGGGAAAAGTACGCATACCGTTGTAAACGGGGGAGTTTCTACCTTCAGATGCAACAGAAATTTTGCGGATTGCTCAATCCGTTCGCGAGGTATGGCAATTTGGAAGTAAGAAACGCTTGAAAAACTCAAAATTTTCGCAGTTCTGATGCTCGAAACGAATAACTAGAACGGACTAGGGGAAAAGTACGCATACCGTTGTAATCGGGCGAGTTTCTACTTTCAGATGCAACAGAAATTTTGCGGATTGGTCATTCTGTTCCCGAGATATGGCAGTTTGGAGGTAAGAAACGCTTGAGAAAATCAAAATTTTCGCAGTTCTGATGCTCGACAAGCATAACTAGAACGTTCTAGGGGAAAAGTACGCATACCGTTGTAATCGGGCGACTTTCTACTTTCAGATGCATCAGAAATTTTGCGGATTGGTCAATCCGTTCGCGAGATATGGCAGTTTGGAAGTAGGAAACGCTTGAGAATCTCAAAATTTTCGCAGTTCTGATGCTCGAAACGATTAACTAGAACGGCCTAGGGGAAAAGTACGCATACCGTTGTAATCGGGCGAGTTTCTACTTTCAGATGCAACAGAAATTTTGCGGATTGGTCAATCCGTTCGCGAGATATGGCAGTTTGGAGGTAAGA
Organism: Ptiloglossa arizonensis; assembly: GCF_051014685.1. Taxonomy (NCBI): domain Eukaryota; kingdom Metazoa; phylum Arthropoda; class Insecta; order Hymenoptera; family Colletidae; genus Ptiloglossa; species Ptiloglossa arizonensis. Next base: position 530,584 of record NW_027478478.1, on the reverse strand, counting down.
AACGCTTGAGAAACTCAAAATTTTCGCAGTTCTGATGCTCGAAACGAATAACTAGAACGGACTAGGGGAAAAGTACGCATACCGTTGTAATCGGGCGACTTTCTACTTTCAGATGCATCAGAAATTTTGCGGATTGGTCAATCCGTTCGCGAGATATGGCAGTTTGGAAGTAACAAACGCTTGAGAATCTCAAAATTTTCGCAGTTCTGATCCTCGAAACGAGTAACGAGAACGGACTAGGGGAAAAGTACGCATACCCTTGTAATCGGGCGAATTTCTACTTTCAGATGCAACAGAAATTTTGCGGATTGGTCAATCCGTTCGCGAGATATGGCTGTTTGGAGGTAAGAAACGTTTGAGAAACTCAAAATTTTCGCAGTTCTGATGCTCGACAAGCATAACTAGAACGGTCTAGGGGAAAAGTACGCATACCGTTGTAATCGGACGACATTCTACTTTCAGATGCATCAGAAATTTTGCGGATTGGTCAATCCGTTCGCGAGATATGGCAGTTTGGAAGTAAGAAACGCTTGAGAATCTCAAAATTTTCGCAGTTCTGATGCTCGAAACGATTAACTAGAACGGCCTAGGGGAAAAGTACGCATACCGTTGTAATCGGGCGAGTTTCTACTTTCAGATGCAACAGAAATTTTGCGGATTGGTCAATCCGTTCGCGAGATATGGCGGTTTTGAAGTAAGAAACGCTTGAGAAACTCAAAATTTTCGCAGTTCTGATGCTCGAAACGAATAACTAGAACGGCCTAGGGGAAAAGTACGCATACCGTTGTAAACGGGCGAGTTTCTACCTTCAGATGCAACAGAAATTTTGCGGATTGCTCAATCCGTTCGCGACGTATGGCAATTTGGAAGTAAGAAACGCTTGAAAAACTCAAAATTTTCGCAGTTCTGATGCTCGAAACGAATAACTAGAACGGACTAGGGGAAAAGTACGCATACCGTTGTAATCGGGCGAGTTTCTACTTTCAGATGCAACAGAAATTTTGCGGATTGGTCAATCCGTTCGCGAGATATGGCAGTTTGTGGGTAAGAAACGCTTGAGAAACTCAAAATTTTCGCAGTTCTGATGCTCGACAAGCATAACTAGAACGTTCTAGGGGAAAAGTACGCATACCGTTGTAATCGGGCGAGTTTCTACTTTCAGATGCAACAGAAATTTTGCGGATTGGACAATCCGTTCGCGAGATATGGCTGTTTGGAGGTAAGAAACGCTTGAGAAACTCAAAATTTTCGCAGTTCTGATGCTCGACAAGCATAACTAGAACGGTCTAGGGGAAAAGTACGCATACCGTTGTAATCGGACGACATTCTACTTTCAGATGCAACAGAAATTTTGCGGATTGGTCAATCCGTTCGCGAGATATGGCAGTTTGGAGGTAAGAAACGGTTGAGAAACTCAAAATTTTCACAGTTCTGATGCTCGAAACGAATAACCAGTACGGCCTAGGGGAAAAGTACGCATACCGTTGTAATCGGGCGAGTTTCTACTTTCAGATGCAACAGAAATTTTGCGGATTGGTCAATCCGTTCGCGAGATATGGCAGTTTGGAGGTAAGAAACGCTTGAGAAACTCAAAATTTTCGCAGTTCTGATGCTCGAAACGAATAACTAGAACGGCCTAGGGGAAAAGTACGCATACCGTTGTAAACGGGCGAGTTTCTACCTTCAGATGCAACAGAAATTTTGCGGATTGCTCAATCCGTTCGCGAGGTATGGCAATTTGGACGTAAGAAACGCTTGAAAAACTCAAAATTTTCGCAGTTCTGATGCTCGAAACGAATAACTAGAACGGACTAGGGGAAAAGTACGCATACCGTTGTAATCGGGCGAGTTTCTACTTTCAGATGCAACAGAAATTTTGCGGATTGGTCATTCCGTTCACGAGATATGGCAGTTTGGAGGTAAGAAACGCTTGAGAAACTCAAAATTTTCGCAGTTCTGATGCTCGACAAGCATAACTAGAACGTTCTAGGGGAAAAGTACGCATACCGTTGTAATCGGGCGACTTTCTACTTTCGGATGCATCAGAAATTTTGCGGATTGGTCAATCCGTTCGCGAGATATGGCAGTTTGGAAGTAAGAAACGCTTGAGAATCTCAAAATTTTCGCAGTTCTGATGCTCGAAACGATTAACTAGAACGGCCTAGGGGAAAAGTACGCATACCGTTGCAATCGGGCGAGTTTCTACTTTCAGATACAACAGAAATTTTGCGGATTGGTCAATCCGTTCGCGAGATATGGCGGTTTGGAAGTAAGAAACGCTTGAGAAACTCAAAATTTTCGCAGTTCTGATGCTCGAAACGAATAACTAGAACGTTCTAGGGGAAAAGTACGCATACCGTTGTAATCGGGCGACTTTCTACTTTCAGATGCAACAGAAATTTTGCGGATTGGTCAATCCGTTCGCGAGATATGGCGGTTTGGAAGTAAGAAACGCTTGAGAAACTCAAAATTTTCGCAGTTCTGATGCTCGAAACGAATAACTAGAACGGCCTAGGGGAAAAGTACGCATACCGTTGTAAACGGGCGAGTTTCTACCTTCAGATGCAACAGAAATTTTGCGGGTTGCTCAATCCGTTCGCGAGGTATGGCAATTTGGAAGTAAGAAACGCTTGAAAAACTCAAAATTTTCGCAGTTCTTATGCTCGAAACGAATAACTAGAACGGACTAGGGGAAAAGTACGCATACCGTTGTAATCGGGCGAGTTTCTACTTTCAGATGCAACAGAAATTTTGCGGATTGGTCATTCCGTTCACGAGATATGGCAGTTTGGAGGTAAGAAACGCTTGAGAAACTCAAAATTTTCGCAGTTCTGATGCTCGACAAGCATAACTAGAACGTTCTAGGGGAAAAGTACGCATACCGTTGTAATCGGGCGACTTTCTACTTTCAGATGCATCAGAAATTTTGCGGATTGGTCAATCCGTTCGCGAGATATGGCAGTTTGGAAGTAAGAAACGCTTGAGAAACTCAAAATTTTCGCAGTTCTGATGCTCGAAACGAATAACCAGAACGGACTAGGGGAAAAGTACGCATACCGTTGTAATCGGGCGGGTTTCTACTTTCAGATGCAACAGAAATTTTGCGGATTGGTCAATCCGTTCGCGAGATATGGCAATTTGGAAGTAAGAAACGCTTGAAAAACTCAAAATTTTCGCAGTTCTGATGCTCGAAACGAATAACTAGAACGGACTAGGGGAAAAGTACGCATACCGTTGTAATCGGGCGAGTTTCTACTTTCAGATGCAACAGAAATTTTGCGGATTGGTCAATCCGTTCGCGAGATATGGCAGTTTGGAGGTAAGAAACGCTTGAGAAACTCAAAATTTTCGCAGTTCTGATGCTCGAAACGAATAACTAGAACGGACTAGGGGAAAAGTACGCATACCGTTGTAATCGGGCGGGTTTCTACTTTCAGATGCAACAGAAATTTTGCGGATTGGTCAATCCGTTCGCGAGATATGGCAGTTTGGAGGTAAGAAACGCTTGAGAAACTCAAAATTTTCGCAGTTCTGATGCTCGAAACGAATAACCAGAACGGACTAGGGGAAAAGTACGCATACCGTTGTAATCGGGCGGGTTTCTACTTTCAGATGCAACAGAAATTTTGCGGATTGGTCAATCCGTTCGCGAGATATGGCAATTTGGAAGTAAGAAACGCTTGAAAAACTCAAAATTTTCGCAGTTCTGATGCTCGAAACGAATAACTAGAACGGACTAGGGGAAAAGTACGCATACCGTTGTAATCGGGCGAGTTTCTACTTTCAGATGCAACAGAAATTTTGCGGATTGGTCAATCCGTTCGCGAGATATGGCAGTTTGGAGGTAAGAAACGCTTGAGAAACTCAAAATTTTCGCAGTTCTGATGCTCGAAACGAATAACTAGAACGGACTAGGGGAAAAGTACGCATACCGTTGTAATCGGGCGAGTTTCTACTTTCAGATGCAACAGAAATTTTGCGGATTGGTCAATCCGTTCGCGAGATATGGCAGTTTGTAGGTAAGAAACGCTTTAGAAACTCAACATTTTCGCAGTTCTGATGCTCGAAACGAATAACTAGAACGGCCTAGGGGAAAACTACACCTACCGTTGTAATCGGGCGAGTTTCTACTTTCAGATGCAACAGAAATTTTGCAGATTGGTCAATCCGTTCGCGAGATATGGCAATTTGGAGGTAAGAAACGCTTGAGAAACTCAAAATTTTCGCAGTTCTGATGCTCGACAAGCATAACCAGTACGGCCTAGGGGAAAAGTACGCATACCGTTGTAATCGGGCGAGTTTCTACTTTCAGATGCAACAGAAATTTTGCGGATTGGTCAATCCGTTCGCGAGATATGGCAGTTTGTAGGTAAGAAACGCTTGAGAAACTCAACATTTTCGCAGTTCTGATGCTCGAAACGAATAACTAGAACGGCCTAGGGGAAAACTACACCTACCGTTGTAATCGGGCGAGTTTCTACTTTCAGATGCAACAAAAATTTTGCGGATTGGTCAATCCGTTCGCGAGATATAGCAGTTTGGAAGTAAGAAACGCTTGAGAAACTCAAAATTTTCGCAGTTCTGATGCTCGACAAGCATAACTAGAACGTTCTAGGGGAAAAGTACGCATACCGTTGTAATCGGGCGACTTTCTACTTTCAGATGCAACAGAAATTTTGCGGATTGGTCAATCCGTTCGCGAGATACGGCAGTTTGGAGGTAAGAAACGGTTGAGAAACTCAAAATTTTCACAGTTCTGATGCTCGAAACGAATAACCAGAACGGCCTAGGGGAAAAGTACGCATACCGTTGTAATCTGGCGAGTTTCTACTTTCAGATGCATCAGAAATTTTGCGGATTGGTCAATCCGTTCGCGAGATATGGCGGTTTGGAAGTAAGAAACGCTTGAGAAACTCAAAATTTTCGCAGTTCTGATGCTCGAAACGAATAACTAGAACGGCCTAGGGGAAAAGTACGCATACCGTTGTAAACGGGGGAGTTTCTACCTTCAGATGCAACAGAAATTTTGCGGATTGCTCAATCCGTTCGCGAGGTATGGCAATTTGGAAGTAAGAAACGCTTGAAAAACTCAAAATTTTCGCAGTTCTGATGCTCGAAACGAATAACTAGAACGGACTAGGGGAAAAGTACGCATACCGTTGTAATCGGGCGAGTTTCTACTTTCAGATGCAACAGAAATTTTGCGGATTGGTCATTCTGTTCCCGAGATATGGCAGTTTGGAGGTAAGAAACGCTTGAGAAAATCAAAATTTTCGCAGTTCTGATGCTCGACAAGCATAACTAGAACGTTCTAGGGGAAAAGTACGCATACCGTTGTAATCGGGCGACTTTCTACTTTCAGATGCATCAGAAATTTTGCGGATTGGTCAATCCGTTCGCGAGATATGGCAGTTTGGAAGTAGGAAACGCTTGAGAATCTCAAAATTTTCGCAGTTCTGATGCTCGAAACGATTAACTAGAACGGCCTAGGGGAAAAGTACGCATACCGTTGTAATCGGGCGAGTTTCTACTTTCAGATGCAACAGAAATTTTGCGGATTGGTCAATCCGTTCGCGAGATATGGCAGTTTGGAGGTAAGAAACGCTTGAGAAACTCAAAATTTTCGCAGTTCTGATGCTCGAAACGAATAACTAGAACGGACTAGGGGAAAAGTACGCATACCGTTGTAATCGGGCGACTTTCTACTTTCAGATGCATCAGAAATTTTGCGGATTGGTCAATCCGTTCGCGAGATATGGCAGTTTGGAAGTAACAAACGCTTGAGAATCTCAAAATTTTCGCAGTTCTGATCCTCGAAACGAGTAACGAGAACGGACTAGGGGAAAAGTACGCATACCCTTGTAATCGGGCGAATTTCTACTTTCAGATGCAACAGAAATTTTGCGGATTGGTCAATCCGTTCGCGAGATATGGCTGTTTGGAGGTAAGAAACGTTTGAGAAACTCAAAATTTTCGCAGTTCTGATGCTCGACAAGCATAACTAGAACGGTCTAGGGGAAAAGTACGCATACCGTTGTAATCGGACGACATTCTACTTTCAGATGCATCAGAAATTTTGCGGATTGGTCAATCCGTTCGCGAGATATGGCAGTTTGGAAGTAAGAAACGCTTGAGAATCTCAAAATTTTCGCAGTTCTGATGCTCGAAACGATTAACTAGAACGGCCTAGGGGAAAAGTACGCATACCGTTGTAATCGGGCGAGTTTCTACTTTCAGATGCAACAGAAATTTTGCGGATTGGTCAATCCGTTCGCGAGATATGGCGGTTTTGAAGTAAGAAACGCTTGAGAAACTCAAAATTTTCGCAGTTCTGATGCTCGAAACGAATAACTAGAACGGCCTAGGGGAAAAGTACGCATACCGTTGTAAACGGGCGAGTTTCTACCTTCAGATGCAACAGAAATTTTGCGGATTGCTCAATCCGTTCGCGACGTATGGCAATTTGGAAGTAAGAAACGCTTGAAAAACTCAAAATTTTCGCAGTTCTGATGCTCGAAACGAATAACTAGAACGGACTAGGGGAAAAGTACGCATACCGTTGTAATCGGGCGAGTTTCTACTTTCAGATGCAACAGAAATTTTGCGGATTGGTCAATCCGTTCGCGAGATATGGCAGTTTGTGGGTAAGAAACGCTTGAGAAACTCAAAATTTTCGCAGTTCTGATGCTCGACAAGCATAACTAGAACGTTCTAGGGGAAAAGTACGCATACCGTTGTAATCGGGCGAGTTTCTACTTTCAGATGCAACAGAAATTTTGCGGATTGGACAATCCGTTCGCGAGATATGGCTGTTTGGAGGTAAGAAACGCTTGAGAAACTCAAAATTTTCGCAGTTCTGATGCTCGACAAGCATAACTAGAACGGTCTAGGGGAAAAGTACGCATACCGTTGTAATCGGACGACATTCTACTTTCAGATGCAACAGAAATTTTGCGGATTGGTCAATCCGTTCGCGAGATATGGCAGTTTGGAGGTAAGAAACGGTTGAGAAACTCAAAATTTTCACAGTTCTGATGCTCGAAACGAATAACCAGTACGGCCTAGGGGAAAAGTACGCATACCGTTGTAATCGGGCGAGTTTCTACTTTCAGATGCAACAGAAATTTTGCGGATTGGTCAATCCGTTCGCGAGATATGGCAGTTTGGAGGTAAGAAACGCTTGAGAAACTCAAAATTTTCGCAGTTCTGATGCTCGAAACGAATAACTAGAACGGCCTAGGGGAAAAGTACGCATACCGTTGTAAACGGGCGAGTTTCTACCTTCAGATGCAACAGAAATTTTGCGGATTGCTCAATCCGTTCGCGAGGTATGGCAATTTGGACGTAAGAAACGCTTGAAAAACTCAAAATTTTCGCAGTTCTGATGCTCGAAACGAATAACTAGAACGGACTAGGGGAAAAGTACGCATACCGTTGTAATCGGGCGAGTTTCTACTTTCAGATGCAACAGAAATTTTGCGGATTGGTCATTCCGTTCACGAGATATGGCAGTTTGGAGGTAAGAAACGCTTGAGAAACTCAAAATTTTCGCAGTTCTGATGCTCGACAAGCATAACTAGAACGTTCTAGGGGAAAAGTACGCATACCGTTGTAATCGGGCGACTTTCTACTTTCGGATGCATCAGAAATTTTGCGGATTGGTCAATCCGTTCGCGAGATATGGCAGTTTGGAAGTAAGAAACGCTTGAGAATCTCAAAATTTTCGCAGTTCTGATGCTCGAAACGATTAACTAGAACGGCCTAGGGGAAAAGTACGCATACCGTTGCAATCGGGCGAGTTTCTACTTTCAGATACAACAGAAATTTTGCGGATTGGTCAATCCGTTCGCGAGATATGGCGGTTTGGAAGTAAGAAACGCTTGAGAAACTCAAAATTTTCGCAGTTCTGATGCTCGAAACGAATAACTAGAACGTTCTAGGGGAAAAGTACGCATACCGTTGTAATCGGGCGACTTTCTACTTTCAGATGCAACAGAAATTTTGCGGATTGGTCAATCCGTTCGCGAGATATGGCGGTTTGGAAGTAAGAAACGCTTGAGAAACTCAAAATTTTCGCAGTTCTGATGCTCGAAACGAATAACTAGAACGGCCTAGGGGAAAAGTACGCATACCGTTGTAAACGGGCGAGTTTCTACCTTCAGATGCAACAGAAATTTTGCGGGTTGCTCAATCCGTTCGCGAGGTATGGCAATTTGGAAGTAAGAAACGCTTGAAAAACTCAAAATTTTCGCAGTTCTTATGCTCGAAACGAATAACTAGAACGGACTAGGGGAAAAGTACGCATACCGTTGTAATCGGGCGAGTTTCTACTTTCAGATGCAACAGAAATTTTGCGGATTGGTCATTCCGTTCACGAGATATGGCAGTTTGGAGGTAAGAAACGCTTGAGAAACTCAAAATTTTCGCAGTTCTGATGCTCGACAAGCATAACTAGAACGTTCTAGGGGAAAAGTACGCATACCGTTGTAATCGGGCGACTTTCTACTTTCAGATGCATCAGAAATTTTGCGGATTGGTCAATCCGTTCGCGAGATATGGCAGTTTGGAAGTAAGAAACGCTTGAGAATCTCAAAATTTTCGCAGTTCTGATGCTCGAAACGATTAACTAGAACGGCCTAGGGGAAAAGTAAGCATACCGTTGCAATCGGGCGAGTTTCTACTTTCAGATGCAACAGAAATTTTGCGGATTGGTCAATCCGTTCGCGAGATATGGCGGTTTGGAAGTAAGAAACGCTTGAGAAACTCAAAATTTTCGCAGTTCTGATGCTCGAAACGAATAACTAGAACGGCCTAGGGGAAAAGTACGCATACCGTTGTAATCGGGCGAGTTTCTACTTTCAGATGCAACAGAAATTTTGCGGATTGGTCAATCCGTTCGCGAGATATGGCAGTTTGGAGGTAAGAAACGCTTGAGAAACTCAAAATTTTCGCAGTTCTGATGCTCGACAAGCATAACTAGAACGTTCTAGGGGTAAAGCACGCATACCGTTGTAATCGGGCGACTTTCTACTTTCAGATGCAACAGAAATTTTGCGGATTGGTCAATCCGTTCGCGAGATACGGCAGTTTGGAGGTAAGAAACGGTTGAGAAACTCAAAATTTTCACAGTTCTGATGCTCAAACGAATAACCAGAACGGCCTAGGGGAAAAGTACGCATACCGTTGTAAACGGGCGAGTTTCTACCTTCAGATGCAACAGAAATTTTGCGGGTTGCTCAATCCGTTCGCGAGGTATGGCAATTTGGAAGTAAGAAACGCTTGAAAAACTCAAAATTTTCGCAGTTCTTATGCTCGAAACGAATAACTAGAACGGACTAGGGGAAAAGTACGCATACCGTTGTAATCGGGCGAGTTTCTACTTTCAGATGCAACAGAAATTTTGCGGATTGGTCATTCCGTTCACGAGATATGGCAGTTTGGAGGTAAGAAACGCTTGAGAAACTCAAAATTTTCGCAGTTCTGATGCTCGACAAGCATAACTAGAACGTTCTAGGGGAAAAGTACGCATACCGTTGTAATCGGGCGACTTTCTACTTTCAGATGCATCAGAAATTTTGCGGATTGGTCAATCCGTTCGCGAGATATGGCAGTTTGGAAGTAAGAAACGCTTGAGAATCTCAAAATGTTCGCAGTTCTGATGCTCGAAACGATTATCTAGAACGGCCTAGGGGAAAAGTAAGCATACCGTTGCAATCGGGCGAGTTTCTACTTTCAGATGCAACAGAAATTTTGCGGATTGGTCAATCCGTTCGCGAGATATGGCAGTTTGGAGGTAAGAAACGCTTGAGAAACTCAAAATTTTCGCAGTTCTGATGCTCGACAAGCATAACTAGAACGTTCTAGGGGAAAAGTACGCATACCGTTGTAATCGGGCGACTTTCTACTTTCAGATGCAACAGAAATTTTGCGGATTGGTCAATCCGTTCGCGAGATACGGCAGTTTGGAGGTAAGAAACGGTTGAGAAACTCAAAATTTTCACAGTTCTGATGCTCGAAACGAATAACCAGAACGGCCTAGGGGAAAAGTGCGCATACCGTTGTAATCTGGCGAGTTTCTACTTTCAGATGCATCAGAAATTTTGCGGATTGGTCAATCCGTTCGCGAGATATGGCTGTTTGGAAGTAAGAAACGCTTGAGAAACTCAAAATTTTCGCAGTTCTGATGCTCGAAACGATTAACTAGAACGGCCTAGGGGAAAAGTACGCATACCGTTGTAATCGGGCGAGTTTCTACTTTCAGATGCAACAGAAATTTTGCGGATTGGTCAATCCGTTCGCGAGATATGGCGGTTTTGAAGTAAGAAACGCTAGAGAAACTCAAAATTTTCGCAGTTCTGATGCTCGAAACGAATAACTAGAACGGCCTAGGGGAAAAGTACGCATACCGTTGTAAACGGGCGAGTTTCTACCTTCAGATGCAACAGAAATTTTGCGGATTGCTCAATCCGTTCGCGAGGTATGGCAATTTGGAAGTAAGAAACGCTTGAAAAACTCAAAATTTTCGCAGTTCTGATGCTCGAAACGAATAACTAGAACGGACTAGGGGAAAAGTACGCACACCGTTGTAATCGGGCGAGTTTCTACTTTCAGATGCAACAGAAATTTTGCGGATTGGTCATTCCGTTCACGAGATATGGCAGTTTGGAGGTAAGAAACGCTTGAGAAACTCAAAATTTTCGCAGTTCTGATGCTCGACAAGCATAACTAGAACGTTCTAGGGGAAAAGTACGCATACCGTTGTAATCGGGCGACTTTCTACTTTCAGATGCATCAGAAATTTTGCGGATTGGTCAATCCGTTCGCGAGATATGGCAGTTTGGAAGTAAGAAACGCTTGAGAATCTCAAAATTTTCGCAGTTCTGATGCTCGAAACGATTAACTAGAACGGCCTAGGGGAAAAGTACGCCTACCGTTGTAATCGGACGAGTTTCTACTTTCAGATGCAACAGAAATTTTGCGGATTGGTCAATCCGTTCGCGAGATATGGCGGTTTGGAAGTAAGAAACGCTTGAGAAACTCAAAATTTTCGCAGTTCTGATTCTCGAAACGAATAACTAGAACGGCCTAGGGGAAAAGTACGCATACCGTTGTAATCGGGCGAGTTTCTACTTTCAGATGCAACAGAAATTTTGCGGATTGGTCAATCCGTTCGCGAGATATGGCAGTTTGGAGGTAAGAAACGCTTGAGAAACTCCAAATTTTCGCAGTTCTGATGCTCGAAACGAATAACTAGAACGGCCTAGGGGAAAAGTACGCATACCGTTGTAATCGGGTGAGTTTCTACTTTCAGATGCAACAGAAATTTTGCGGATTAGTCAATCCGTTCGCGAGATATGGCAGTTTGGAGGTAAGAAACGCTTGAGAAACTCAAAATTTTCGCAGTTCTGATGCTCGAAACGAATAACCAGAACGGACTAGGGGAAAAGTACGCATACCGTTGTAATCGGGCGAGTTTCTACTTTCAGATGCAACAGAAATTTTGCGGATTGGTCAATCCGTTCGCGAGATATGGCGGTTTTGAAGTAAGAAACGCTTGAGAAACTCAAAATTTTCGCAGTTCTGATGCTCGAAACGAATAACTAGAACGGCCTAGGGGAAAAGTACGCATACCGTTGTAAACGGGCGAGTTTCTACCTTCAGATGCAACAGAAATTTTGCGGATTGCTCAATCCGTTAGCGAGGTATGGCAATTTGGAAGTAAGAAACGCTTGAAAAACTCAAAATTTTCGCAGTTCTGATGCTCGAAACGAATAACTAGAACGGACTAGGGGAAAAGTACGCATACCGTTGTAATCGGACGAGTTTCTACTTTCAGATGCAACAGAAATTTTGCGGATTGGTCAATCCGTTCGCGAGATATGGCGGTTTGGAAGTAGGAAACGCTTGAGAAACTCAAAATTTTCGTAGTTCTGATTCTCGAAACGAATAACTAGAACGGCCTAGGGGAAAAGTACGCATACCGTTGTAATCGGGCGAGTTTCTTCTTTCAGATGCAACAGAAATTTTGCGGATTGGTCAATCCGTTCGCGAGATATGGCAGTTTGGAGGTAAGAAACGCTTGAGAAACTCAAAATTTTCGCAGTTCTGATGCTCGAAACGAATAACTAGAACGGCCTAGGGGAAAAGAACGCATACCGTTGTAATCGGGTGAGTTTCTACTTTCAGATGCAACAGAAATTTTGCGGATTAGTCAATCCGTTCGCGAGATATGGCAGTTTGGAGGTAAGAAACGCTTGAGAAACTCAAAATTTTCGCAGTTCTGATGCTCGAAACGAATAACCAGAACGGACTAGGGGAAAAGTACGCATACCGTTGTAATCGGGCGAGTTTCTACTTTCAGATGCAACAGAAATTTTGCGGATTGGTCAATCCGTTCGCGAGATATGGCGGTTTGGAGGTAAGAAACGCTTGAGAAACTCAAAATTTTCGCAGTTCTGATGCTCGAAACGAATAACTAGAACGGCCTAGGGGAAAAGTACGCATACCGTTGTAATCGGGCGAGTTTCTACTTTCAGATGCAACTGAAATTTTGCGGATTGGTCAATCCGTTCGCGAGATATGGCAGTTTGTAGGTAAGAAACGCTTGAGAAACTCAACATTTTCGCAGTTCTGATGCTCGAAACGAATAACTAGAACGGCCTAGGGGAAAAGTAGGCATACCGTTGTAATCGGGCGAGTTTGTACTTTCAGATGCAACAGAAATTTTGCGGATTGGTCAATCCGTTCGCGAGATATGGCAGTTTGGAAGTAAGAAACGCTTGAAAAACTCAAAATTTTCGCAGTTCTGATGCTCGAAACGAATAACCAGAACGGACTAGGGGAAAAGTACGCATACCGTTGTAATCGGGCGAGTTTCTACTTTCAGATGCAACAGAAATTTTGCGGATTGGTCAATCCGTTCGCGAGATATGGCAGTTTGGAGGTAAGAAACGCTTGAGAAACTCAAAATTTTCGCAGTTCTGATGCTCGAAACGAATAACTAGAACGGCCTAGGGGAAAAGTACGCATACCGTTGTAATCGGGCGAGTTTCTACTTTCAGATGCAACAGAAATTTTGCGGATTGGTCAATCCGTTCGCGAGATATGGCAGTTTGTAGGAAAGAAACGCTAGAGAAACTCAACATTTTCGCAGTTCTGATGCTCGAAACGAATAACTAGAACGGCCTAGGGGAAAAGTAGGCATACCGTTGTAATCGGGCGAGTTTGTACTTTCAGATGCAACAGAAATTTTGCGGATTGGTCAATCCGTTCGCGAGATATGGCAGTTTGGAAGTAAGAAACGCTTGAGAAACTCAAAATTTTCGCAGTTCTGATGCTCGAAACGAATAACTAGAACGGACTAGGGGAAAAATACGCATACCGTTGTAATCGGGCGAGTTTCTACTTTCAGATGCAACAGAAATTTTGCGGATTGGTCAATCCGTTCGCGAGATATGGCAGTTTGGAGGTAAGAAACGCTTGAGAAACTCAAAATTTTCGCAGTTCTAATGCTCGAAACGAATAACTAGAACGGCCTAGGGGAAAAGTACGCATACCGTTGTAATCGGGTGAGTTTCTACTTTCAGATGCAACAGAAATTTTGCGGATTAGTCAATCCGTTCGCGAGATATGGCAGTTTGGAGGTAAGAAACGCTTGAGAAACTCAAAATTTTCGCAGTTCTGATGCTCGAAACGAATAACCAGAACGGACTAGGGGAAAAGTACGCATACCGTTGTAAACGGGCGAGTTTCTACCTTCAGATGCAACAGAAATTTTGCGGATTGCTCAATCCGTTCGCGAGGTATGGCAATTTGGAAGTAAGAAACGCTTGAAAAACTCAAAATTTTAGCAGTTCTGATGCTCGAAACGAATAACTAGAACGGACTAGGGGAAAAGTACGCACACCGTTGTAATCGGGCGAGTTTGTACTTTCAGATGCAACAGAAATTTTGCGGATTGCTCAATCCGTTCGCGAGGTATGGCAATTTGGAAGTAAGAAACGCTTGAGAATCTCAAAATTTTCGCAGTTCTGATGCTCGAAACGAATAACTAGAACGGCCTAGGGGAAAAGTAGGCATACCGTTGTAATCGGGCGAGTTTGTACTTTCAGATGCAACAGAAATTTTGCGGATTGGTCAATCCGTTCGCGAGATATGGCAGTTTGGAAGTAAGAAACGCTTGAGAAACTCAAAATTTTCGCAGTTCTGATGCTCGAAACGAATAACTAGAACGGACTAGGGGAAAAATACGCATACCGTTGTAATCGGGCGAGTTTCTACTTTCAGATGCAACAGAAATTTTGCGGATTGGTCAATCCGTTCGCGAGATATGGCAGTTTGGAGGTAAGAAACGCTTGAGAAACTCAAAATTTTCGCAGTTCTAATGCTCGAAACGAATAACTAGAACGGCCTAGGGGAAAAGTACGCATACCGTTGTAATCGGGTGAGTTTCTACTTTCAGATGCAACAGAAATTTTGCGGATTAGTCAATCCGTTCGCGAGATATGGCAGTTTGGAGGTAAGAAACGCTTGAGAAACTCAAAATTTTCGCAGTTCTGATGCTCGAAACGAATAACCAGAACGGACTAGGGGAAAAGTACGCATACCGTTGTAATCGGGCGAGTATCTACTTTCAGATGCAACAGATATTTTGCGGATTGGTCAATCCGTTCGCGAGATATGGCAGTTTGGAGGTAAGAAACGCTTGAGAAACTCAAAATTTTCGCAGTTCTGATGCTCGAAACGAATAACTAGAACGGCCTAGGGGAAAAGTACGCATACCGTTGTAATCGGGCGAGTTTCTACTTTCAGATGCAACAGAAATTTTGCGGATTGGTCAATCCGTTCGCGAGATATGGCAGTTTGTAGGAAAGAAACGCTAGAGAAACTCAACATTTTCGCAGTTCTGATGCTCGAAACGAATAACTAGAACGGCCTAGGGGAAAAGTAGGCATACCGTTGTAATCGGGCGAGTTTGTACTTTCAGATGCAACAGAAATTTTGCGGATTGGTCAATCCGTTCGCGAGATATGGCAGTTTGGAAGTAAGAAACGCTTGAGAAACTCAAAATTTTCGCAGTTCTGATGCTCGAAACGAATAACTAGAACGGACTAGGGGAAAAATACGCATACCGTTGTAATCGGGCGAGTTTCTACTTTCAGATGCAACAGAAATTTTGCGGATTGGTCAATCCGTTCGCGAGTAATGGCAGTTTGGAGGTAAGAAACGCTTGAGAAACTCAAAATTTTCGCAGTTCTAATGCTCGAAACGAATAACTAGAACGGCCTAGGGGAAAAGTACGCATACCGTTGTAATCGGGTGAGTTTCTACTTTCAGATGCAACAGAAATTTTGCGGATTAGTCAATCCGTTCGCGAGATATGGCAGTTTGGAGGTAAGAAACGCTTGAGAAACTCAAAATTTTCGCAGTTCTGATGCTCGAAACGAATAACCAGAACGGACTAGGGGAAAAGTACGCATACCGTTGTAATCGGGCGAGTATCTACTTTCAGATGCAACAGATATTTTGCGGATTGGTCAATCCGTTCGCGAGATATGGCAGTTTGGAGGTAAGAAACGCTTGAGAAACTCAAAATTTTCGCAGTTCTGATGCTCGAAACGAATAACTAGAACGGCCTAGGGGAAAAGTACGCATACCGTTGTAATCGGGCGAGTTTCTACTTTCAGATGCAACAGAAATTTTGCGGATTGGTCAATCCGTTCGCGAGATATGGCAGTTTGTAGGTAAGAAACGCTTGAGAAACTCAAAATTTTCGCAGTTCTGATGCTCGAAACGATTAACTAGGACGGCCTAGGGGAAAAGTACGCATACCGTTGTAATCGGGCGAGTTTCTACTTTCAGATGCAACAGAAATTTTGCGGATTGGTCAATCCGTTCGCGAGATATGGCGGTTTTGAAGTAAGAAACGCTTGTGGAAACTCAAAATTTTCGCAGTTCTGATGCTCGAAACGAATAACTAGAACGGCCTAGGGGAAAAGTACGCATACCGTTGTAAACGGGCGAGTTTCTACCTTCAGATGCAACAGAAATTTTGCGGATTGCTCAATCCGTTCGCGAGGTATGGCAATTTGGAAGTAAGAAACGCTTGAAAAACTCAAAATTTTAGCAGTTCTGATGCTCGAAACGAATAACTAGAACGGACTAGGGGAAAAGTACGCACACCGTTGTAATCGGGCGAGTTTGTACTTTCAGATGCAACAGAAATTTTGCGGATTGCTCAATCCGTTCGCGAGGTATGGCAATTTGGAAGTAAGAAACGCTTGAGAATCTCAAAATTTTCGCAGTTCTGATGCTCGAAACGAATAACTAGAACGGCCTAGGGGAAAAGTAGGCATACCGTTGTAATCGGGCGAGTTTGTACTTTCAGATGCAACAGAAATTTTGCGGATTGGTCAATCCGTTCGCGAGATATGGCAGTTTGGAAGTAAGAAACGCTTGAAAAACTCAAAATTTTCGCAGTTCTGATGCTCGAAACGAATAACCAGAACGGACTAGGGGAAAAGTACGCATACCGTTGTAATCGGGCGAGTTTCTACTTTCAGATGCAACAGAAATTTTGCGGATTGGTCAATCCGTTCGCGAGATATGGCAGTTTGGAGGTAAGAAACGCTTGAGAAACTCAAAATTTTCGCAGTTCTGATGCTCGAAACGAATAACTAGAACGGCCTAGGGGAAAAGTACGCATACCGTTGTAATCGGGCGAGTTTCTACTTTCAGATGCAACAGAAATTTTGCGGATTGGTCAATCCGTTCGCGAGATATGGCAGTTTGTAGGAAAGAAACGCTAGAGAAACTCAACATTTTCGCAGTTCTGATGCTCGAAACGAATAACTAGAACGGCCTAGGGGAAAAGTAGGCATACCGTTGTAATCGGGCGAGTTTGTACTTTCAGATGCAACAGAAATTTTGCGGATTGGTCAATCCGTTCGCGAGATATGGCAGTTTGGAAGTAAGAAACGCTTGAGAAACTCAAAATTTTCGCAGTTCTGATGCTCGAAACGAATAACTAGAACGGACTAGGGGAAAAATACGCATACCGTTGTAATCGGGCGAGTTTCTACTTTCAGATGCAACAGAAATTTTGCGGATTGGTCAATCCGTTCGCGAGATATGGCAGTTTGGAGGTAAGAAACGCTTGAGAAACTCAAAATTTTCGCAGTTCTAATGCTCGAAACGAATAACTAGAACGGCCTAGGGGAAAAGTACGCATACCGTTGTAATCGGGTGAGTTTCTACTTTCAGATGCAACAGAAATTTTGCGGATTAGTCAATCCGTTCGCGAGATATGGCAGTTTGGAGGTAAGAAACGCTTGAGAAACTCAAAATTTTCGCAGTTCTGATGCTCGAAACGAATAACCAGAACGGACTAGGGGAAAAGTACGCATACCGTTGTAATCGGGCGAGTATCTACTTTCAGATGCAACAGATATTTTGCGGATTGGTCAATCCGTTCGCGAGATATGGCAGTTTGGAGGTAAGAAACGCTTGAGAAACTCAAAATTTTCGCAGTTCTGATGCTCGAAACGAATAACTAGAACGGCCTAGGGGAAAAGTACGCATACCGTTGTAATCGGGCGAGTTTCTACTTTCAGATGCAACAGAAATTTTGCGGATTGGTCAATCCGTTCGCGAGATATGGCAGTTTGTAGGAAAGAAACGCTAGAGAAACTCAACATTTTCGCAGTTCTGATGCTCGAAACGAATAACTAGAACGGCCTAGGGGAAAAGTAGGCATACCGTTGTAATCGGGCGAGTTTGTACTTTCAGATGCAACAGAAATTTTGCGGATTGGTCAATCCGTTCGCGAGATATGGCAGTTTGGAAGTAAGAAACGCTTGAGAAACTCAAAATTTTCGCAGTTCTGATGCTCGAAACGAATAACTAGAACGGACTAGGGGAAAAATACGCATACCGTTGTAATCGGGCGAGTTTCTACTTTCAGATGCAACAGAAATTTTGCGGATTGGTCAATCCGTTCGCGAGTAATGGCAGTTTGGAGGTAAGAAACGCTTGAGAAACTCAAAATTTTCGCAGTTCTAATGCTCGAAACGAATAACTAGAACGGCCTAGGGGAAAAGTACGCATACCGTTGTAATCGGGTGAGTTTCTACTTTCAGATGCAACAGAAATTTTGCGGATTAGTCAATCCGTTCGCGAGATATGGCAGTTTGGAGGTAAGAAACGCTTGAGAAACTCAAAATTTTCGCAGTTCTGATGCTCGAAACGAATAACCAGAACGGACTAGGGGAAAAGTACGCATACCGTTGTAATCGGGCGAGTATCTACTTTCAGATGCAACAGATATTTTGCGGATTGGTCAATCCGTTCGCGAGATATGGCAGTTTGGAGGTAAGAAACGCTTGAGAAACTCAAAATTTTCGCAGTTCTGATGCTCGAAACGAATAACTAGAACGGCCTAGGGGAAAAGTACGCATACCGTTGTAATCGGGCGAGTTTCTACTTTCAGATGCAACAGAAATTTTGCGGATTGGTCAATCCGTTCGCGAGATATGGCAGTTTGTAGGTAAGAAACGCTTGAGAAACTCAAAATTTTCGCAGTTCTGATGCTCGGAACGATTAACTAGGACGGCCTAGGGGAAAAGTACGCATACCGTTGTAATCGGGCGAGTTTCTACTTTCAGATGCAACAGAAATTTTGCGGATTGGTCAATCCGTTCGCGAGATATGGCGGTTTTGAAGTAAGAAACGCTTGAGAAACTCAAAATTTTCGCAGTTCTGATGCTCGAAACGAATAACTAGAACGGCCTAGGGGAAAAGTACGCATACCGTTGTAAACGGGCGAGTTTCTACCTTCAGATGCAACAGAAATTTTGCGGATTGCTCAATCCGTTCGCGAGGTATGGCAATTTGGAAGTAAGAAACGCTTGAAAAACTCAAAATTTTAGCAGTTCTGATGCTCGAAACGAATAACTAGAACGGACTAGGGGAAAAGTACGCACACCGTTGTAATCGGGCGAGTTTGTACTTTCAGATGCAACAGAAATTTTGCGGATTGCTCAATCCGTTCGCGAGGTATGGCAATTTGGAAGTAAGAAACGCTTGAGAATCTCAAAATTTTCGCAGTTCTGATGCTCGAAACGAATAACTAGAACGGCCTAGGGGAAAAGTAGGCATACCGTTGTAATCGGGCGAGTTTGTACTTTCAGATGCAACAGAAATTTTGCGGATTGGTCAATCCGTTCGCGAGATATGGCAGTTTGGAAGTAAGAAACGCTTGAAAAACTCAAAATTTTCGCAGTTCTGATGCTCGAAACGAATAACCAGAACGGACTAGGGGAAAAGTACGCATACCGTTGTAATCGGGCGAGTTTCTACTTTCAGATGCAACAGAAATTTTGCGGATTGGTCAATCCGTTCGCGAGATATGGCAGTTTGGAGGTAAGAAACGCTTGAGAAACTCAAAATTTTCGCAGTTCTGATGCTCGAAACGAATAACTAGAACGGCCTAGGGGAAAAGTACGCATACCGTTGTAATCGGGCGAGTTTCTACTTTCAGATGCAACAGAAATTTTGCGGATTGGTCAATCCGTTCGCGAGATATGGCAGTTTGTAGGAAAGAAACGCTAGAGAAACTCAACATTTTCGCAGTTCTGATGCTCGAAACGAATAACTAGAACGGCCTAGGGGAAAAGTAGGCATACCGTTGTAATCGGGCGAGTTTGTACTTTCAGATGCAACAGAAATTTTGCGGATTGGTCAATCCGTTCGCGAGATATGGCAGTTTGGAAGTAAGAAACGCTTGAGAAACTCAAAATTTTCGCAGTTCTGATGCTCG
Organism: Ptiloglossa arizonensis; assembly: GCF_051014685.1. Classification (NCBI taxonomy): domain Eukaryota; kingdom Metazoa; phylum Arthropoda; class Insecta; order Hymenoptera; family Colletidae; genus Ptiloglossa; species Ptiloglossa arizonensis. The sequence goes on along the minus strand of NW_027478478.1, from coordinate 510,768 downwards.
AAACGAATAACTAGAACGGACTAGGGGAAAAATACGCATACCGTTGTAATCGGGCGAGTTTCTACTTTCAGATGCAACAGAAATTTTGCGGATTGGTCAATCCGTTCGCGAGATATGGCAGTTTGGAGGTAAGAAACGCTTGAGAAACTCAAAATTTTCGCAGTTCTAATGCTCGAAACGAATAACTAGAACGGCCTAGGGGAAAAGTACGCATACCGTTGTAATCGGGTGAGTTTCTACTTTCAGATGCAACAGAAATTTTGCGGATTAGTCAATCCGTTCGCGAGATATGGCAGTTTGGAGGTAAGAAACGCTTGAGAAACTCAAAATTTTCGCAGTTCTGATGCTCGAAACGAATAACCAGAACGGACTAGGGGAAAAGTACGCATACCGTTGTAATCGGGCGAGTATCTACTTTCAGATGCAACAGATATTTTGCGGATTGGTCAATCCGTTCGCGAGATATGGCAGTTTGGAGGTAAGAAACGCTTGAGAAACTCAAAATTTTCGCAGTTCTGATGCTCGAAACGAATAACTAGAACGGCCTAGGGGAAAAGTACGCATACCGTTGTAATCGGGCGAGTTTCTACTTTCAGATGCAACAGAAATTTTGCGGATTGGTCAATCCGTTCGCGAGATATGTCAGTTTGTAGGAAAGAAACGCTAGAGAAACTCAACATTTTCGCAGTTCTGATGCTCGAAACGAATAACTAGAACGGCCTAGGGGAAAAGTAGGCATACCGTTGTAATCGGGCGAGTTTGTACTTTCAGATGCAACAGAAATTTTGCGGATTGGTCAATCCGTTCGCGAGATATGGCAGTTTGGAAGTAAGAAACGCTTGAGAAACTCAAAATTTTCGCAGTTCTGATGCTCGAAACGAATAACTAGAACGGACTAGGGGAAAAATACGCATACCGTTGTAATCGGGCGAGTTTCTACTTTCAGATGCAACAGAAATTTTGCGGATTGGTCAATCCGTTCGCGAGTAATGGCAGTTTGGAGGTAAGAAACGCTTGAGAAACTCAAAATTTTCGCAGTTCTAATGCTCGAAACGAATAACTAGAACGGCCTAGGGGAAAAGTACGCATACCGTTGTAATCGGGTGAGTTTCTACTTTCAGATGCAACAGAAATTTTGCGGATTAGTCAATCCGTTCGCGAGATATGGCAGTTTGGAGGTAAGAAACGCTTGAGAAACTCAAAATTTTCGCAGTTCTGATGCTCGAAACGAATAACCAGAACGGACTAGGGGAAAAGTACGCATACCGTTGTAATCGGGCGAGTATCTACTTTCAGATGCAACAGATATTTTGCGGATTGGTCAATCCGTTCGCGAGATATGGCAGTTTGGAGGTAAGAAACGCTTGAGAAACTCAAAATTTTCGCAGTTCTGATGCTCGAAACGAATAACTAGAACGGCCTAGGGGAAAAGTACGCATACCGTTGTAATCGGGCGAGTTTCTACTTTCAGATGCAACAGAAATTTTGCGGATTGGTCATTCCGTTCACGAGATATGGCAGTTTGGAGGTAAGAAACGCTTGAGAAACTCAAAATTTTCGCAGTTCTGATGCTCGACAAGCATAACTAGAACGTTCTAGGGGAAAAGTACGCATACCGTTGTAATCGGGCGACTTTCTACTTTCAGATGCATCAGAAATTTTGCGGATTGGTCAATCCGTTCGCGAGATATGGCAGTTTGGAAGTAAGAAACGCTTGAGAAACTCAAAATTTTCGCAGTTCTGATTCTCGAAACGAATAACTAGGACGGCCTAGGGGAAAAGTACGCATACCGTTGTAATCGGGCGAGTTTCTACTTTCAGATGCAACAGAAATTTTGCGGATTGGTCAATCCGTTCGCGAGATATGGCAGTTTGGAGGTAAGAAACGCTTGAGAAACTCAAAATTTTCGCAGTTCTGATGCTCGAAACGAATAACTAGAACGGCCTAGGGGAAAAGTACGCATACCGTTGTAATCGGGTGAGTTTCTACTTTCAGATGCAACAGAAATTTTGCGGATTAGTCAATCCGTTCGCGAGATATGGCAGTTTGGAGGTAAGAAACGCTTGAGAAACTCAAAATTTTCGCAGTTCTGATGCTCGAAACGAATAACCAGAACGGACTAGGGGAAAAGTACGCATACCGTTGTAATCGGGCGAGTTTCTACTTTCAGATGCAACAGAAATTTTGCGGATTGGTCAATCCGTTCGCGAGATATGGCAGTTTGGAGGTAAGAAATGCTTGAGAAACTCAAAATTTTCGCAGTTCTGATGCTCGAAACGAATAACTAGAACGGCCTAGGGGAAAAGTACGCATACCGTTGTAATCGGGCGAGTTTCTACTTTCAGATGCAACAGAAATTTTGCGGATTGGTCAATCCGTTCGCGAGATATGGCAGTTTGTAGGTAAGAAACGCTTGAGAAACTCAACATTTTCGCAGTTCTGATGCTCGAAACGAATAACTAGAACGGCCTAGGGGAAAAGTAGGCATACCGTTGTAATCGGGCGAGTTTGTACTTTCAGATGCAACAGAAATTTTGCGGATTGGTCAATCCGTTCGCGAGATATGGCAGTTTGGAAGTAAGAAACGCTTGAAAAACTCAAAATTTTCGCAGTTCTGATGCTCGAAACGAATAACCAGAACGGACTAGGGGAAAAGTACGCATACCGTTGTAATCGGGCGAGTTTCTACTTTCAGATGCAACAGAAATTTTGCGGATTGGTCAATCCGTTCGCGAGATATGGCAGTTTGGAGGTAAGAAACGCTTGAGAAACTCAAAATTTTCGCAGTTCTGATGCTCGAAACGAATAACTAGAACGGCCTAGGGGAAAAGTACGCATACCGTTGTAATCGGGCGAGTTTCTACTTTCAGATGCAACAGAAATTTTGCGGATTGGTCAATCCGTTCGCGAGATATGGCAGTTTGGAAGTAAGAAACGCTTGAGAAACTCAAAATTTTCGCAGTTCTGATTCTCGAAACGAATAACTAGGACGGCCTAGGGGAAAAGTACGCATACCGTTGTAATCGGGCGAGTTTCTACTTTCAGATGCAACAGAAATTTTGCGGATTGGTCAATCCGTTCGCGAGATATGGCAGTTTGGAGGTAAGAAACGCTTGAGAAACTCAAAATTTTCGCAGTTCTGATGCTCGAAACGAATAACTAGAACGGCCTAGGGGAAAAGTACGCATACCGTTGTAATCGGGTGAGTTTCTACTTTCAGATGCAACAGAAATTTTGCGGATTAGTCAATCCGTTCGCGAGATATGGCAGTTTGGAGGTAAGAAACGCTTGAGAAACTCAAAATTTTCGCAGTTCTGATGCTCGAAACGAATAACCAGAACGGACTAGGGGAAAAGTACGCATACCGTTGTAATCGGGCGAGTTTCTACTTTCAGATGCAACAGAAATTTTGCGGATTGGTCAATCCGTTCGCGAGATATGGCAGTTTGGAGGTAAGAAACGCTTGAGAAACTCAAAATTTTCGCAGTTCTGATGCTCGAAACGAATAACTAGAACGGCCTAGGGGAAAAGTACGCATACCGTTGTAATCGGGCGAGTTTCTACTTTCAGATGCAACAGAAATTTTGCGGATTGGTCAATCCGTTCGCGAGATATGGCAGTTTGTAGGTAAGAAACGCTTGAGAAACTCAACATTTTCGCAGTTCTGATGCTCGAAACGAATAACTAGAACGGCCTAGGGGAAAAGTAGGCATACCGTTGTAATCGGGCGAGTTTGTACTTTCAGATGCAACAGAAATTTTGCGGATTGGTCAATCCGTTCGCGAGATATGGCAGTTTGGAAGTAAGAAACGCTTGAAAAACTCAAAATTTTCGCAGTTCTGATGCTCGAAACGAATAACCAGAACGGACTAGGGGAAAAGTACGCATACCGTTGTAATCGGGCGAGTTTCTACTTTCAGATGCAACAGAAATTTTGCGGATTGGTCAATCCGTTCGCGAGATATGGCAGTTTGGAGGTAAGAAACGCTTGAGAAACTCAAAATTTTCGCAGTTCTGATGCTCGAAACGAATAACTAGAACGGCCTAGGGGAAAAGTACGCATACCGTTGTAATCGGGCGAGTTTCTACTTTCAGATGCAACAGAAATTTTGCGGATTGGTCAATCCGTTCGCGAGATATGGCAGTTTGGAGGTAAGAAACGCTTGAGAAACTCAAAATTTTCGCAGTTCTAATGCTCGAAACGAATAACTAGAACGGCCTAGGGGAAAAGTACGCATACCGTTGTAATCGGGTGAGTTTCTACTTTCAGATGCAACAGAAATTTTGCGGATTAGTCATTCCGTTCGCGAGATATGGCAGTTTGGAGGTAAGAAACGCTTGAGAAACTCAAAATTTTCGCAGTTCTGATGCTCGAAACGAATAACCAGAACGGACTAGGGGAAAAGTACGCATACCGTTGTAATCGGGCGAGTTTCTACTTTCAGATGCAACTGAAATTTTGCGGATTGGTCAATCCGTTCGCGAGATATGGCAGTTTGGAGGTAAGAAACGCTTGAGAAACTCAAAATTTTCGCAGTTCTGATGCTCGAAACGAATAACTAGAACGGACTAGGGGAAAAGTACGCACACCGTTGTAATCGGGCGAGTTTCTACTTTCAGATGCAACAGAAATTTTGCGGATTGGTCATTCCGTTCACGAGATATGGCAGTTTGGAAGTAAGAAACGCTTGAGAAACTCAAAATTTTCGCAGTTCTGATGCTCGACAAGCATAACTAGAACGTTCTAGGGGAAAAGTACGCATACCGTTGTAATCGGGCGACTTTCTACTTTCAGATGCATCAGAAATTTTGCGGATTGGTCAATCCGTTCGCGAGATATGGCAGTTTGGAAGTAAGAAACGCTTGAGAATCTCAAAATTTTCGCAGTTCTGATGCTCGAAACGATTAACTAGAACGGCCTAGGGGAAAAGTACGCATACCGCTGTAATCGGGCGAGTTTCTACTTTCAGATGCAACAGAAATTTTGCGGATTGGTCAATCCGTTCGCGAGATATGGCGGTTTGGAAGTAAGAAACGCTTGAGAAACTCAAAATTTTCGCAGTTCTGATTCTCGAAACGAATAACTAGAACGGCCTAGGGGAAAAGTACGCATACCGTTGTAATCGGGCGAGTTTCTACTTTCAGATGCAGCAGAAATTTTGCGGATTGGTCAATCCGTTCGCGAGATATGGCAGTTTGGAGGTAAGAAACGCTTGAGAAACTCAAAATTTTCGCAGTTCTGATGCTCGAAACGAATAACTAGAACGGCCTAGGGGAAAAGTACGCATACCGTTGTAATCGGGTGAGTTTCTACTTTCAGATGCAACAGAAATTTTGCGGATTAGTCAATCCGTTCGCGAGATATGGCAGTTTGGAGGTAAGAAACGCTTGAGAAACTCAACATTTTCGCAGTTCTGATGCTCGAAACGAATAACTAGAACGGCCTAGGGGAAAAGTAGGCATACCGTTGTAATCGGGCGAGTTTGTACTTTCAGATGCAACAGAAATTTTGCGGATTGGTCAATCCGTTCGCGAGATATGGCAGTTTGGAAGTAAGAAACGCTTGAGAAACTCAAAATTTTCGCAGTTCTGATTCTCGAAACGAATAACTAGGACGGCCTAGGGGAAAAGTACGCATACCGTTGTAATCGGGCGAGTTTCTACTTTCAGATGCAACAGAAATTTTGCGGATTGGTCAATCCGTTCGCGAGATATGGCAGTTTGGAGGTAAGAAACGCTTGAGAAACTCAAAATTTTCGCAGTTCTGATGCTCGAAACGAATAACTAGAACGGCCTAGGGGAAAAGTACGCATACCGTTGTAATCGGGTGAGTTTCTACTTTCAGATGCAACAGAAATTTTGCGGATTAGTCAATCCGTTCGCGAGATATGGCAGTTTGGAGGTAAGAAACGCTTGAGAAACTCAAAATTTTCGCAGTTCTGATGCTCGAAACGAATAACCAGAACGGACTAGGGGAAAAGTACGCATACCGTTGTAATCGGGCGAGTTTCTACTTTCAGATGCAACAGAAATTTTGCGGATTGGTCAATCCGTTCGCGAGATATGGCAGTTTGGAGGTAAGAAACGCTTGAGAAACTCAAAATTTTCGCAGTTCTGATGCTCGAAACGAATAACTAGAACGGCCTAGGGGAAAAGTACGCATACCGTTGTAATCGGGCGAGTTTCTACTTTCAGATGCAACAGAAATTTTGCGGATTGGTCAATCCGTTCGCGAGATATGGCAGTTTGTAGGTAAGAAACGCTTGAGAAACTCAACATTTTCGCAGTTCTGATGCTCGAAACGAATAACTAGAACGGCCTAGGGGAAAAGTAGGCATACCGTTGTAATCGGGCGAGTTTGTACTTTCAGATGCAACAGAAATTTTGCGGATTGGTCAATCCGTTCGCGAGATATGGCAGTTTGGAAGTAAGAAACGCTTGAAAAACTCAAAATTTTCGCAGTTCTGATGCTCGAAACGAATAACCAGAACGGACTAGGGGAAAAGTACGCATACCGTTGTAATCGGGCGAGTTTCTACTTTCAGATGCAACAGAAATTTTGCGGATTGGTCAATCCGTTCGCGAGATATGGCAGTTTGGAGGTAAGAAACGCTTGAGAAACTCAAAATTTTCGCAGTTCTGATGCTCGAAACGAATAACTAGAACGGCCTAGGGGAAAAGTACGCATACCGTTGTAATCGGGCGAGTTTCTACTTTCAGATGCAACAGAAATTTTGCGGATTGGTCAATCCGTTCGCGAGATATGGCAGTTTGGAGGTAAGAAACGCTTGAGAAACTCAAAATTTTCGCAGTTCTAATGCTCGAAACGAATAACTAGAACGGCCTAGGGGAAAAGTACGCATACCGTTGTAATCGGGTGAGTTTCTACTTTCAGATGCAACAGAAATTTTGCGGATTAGTCATTCCGTTCGCGAGATATGGCAGTTTGGAGGTAAGAAACGCTTGAGAAACTCAAAATTTTCGCAGTTCTGATGCTCGAAACGAATAACCAGAACGGACTAGGGGAAAAGTACGCATACCGTTGTAATCGGGTGAGTTTCTACTTTCAGATGCAACAGAAATTTTGCGGATTAGTCAATCCGTTCGCGAGATATGGCAGTTTGGAGGTAAGAAACGCTTGAGAAACTCAAAATTTTCGCAGTTCTGATGCTCGAAACGAATAACCAGAACGGACTAGGGGAAAAGTACGCATACCGTTGTAATCGGGCGAGTTTCTACTTTCAGATGCAACAGAAATTTTGCGGATTGGTCAATCCGTTCGCGAGATATGGCAGTTTGGAGGTAAGAAACGCTTGAGAAACTCAAAATTTTCGCAGTTCTGATGCTCGAAACGAATAACTAGAACGGACTAGGGGAAAAGTACGCACACCGTTGTAATCGGGCGAGTTTCTACTTTCAGATGCAACAGAAATTTTGCGGATTGGTCATTCCGTTCACGAGATATGGCAGTTTGGAAGTAAGAAACGCTTGAGAAACTCAAAATTTTCGCAGTTCTGATGCTCGACAAGCATAACTAGAACGTTCTAGGGGAAAAGTACGCATACCGTTGTAATCGGGCGACTTTCTACTTTCAGATGCATCAGAAATTTTGCGGATTGGTCAATCCGTTCGCGAGATATGGCAGTTTGGAAGTAAGAAACGCTTGAGAATCTCAAAATTTTCGCAGTTCTGATGCTCGAAACGATTAACTAGAACGGCCTAGGGGAAAAGTACGCATACCGTTGTAATCGGGCGAGTTTCTACTTTCAGATGCAACAGAAATTTTGCGGATTGGTCAATCCGTTCGCGAGATATGGCGGTTTGGAAGTAAGAAACGCTTGAGAAACTCAAAATTTTCGCAGTTCTGATTCTCGAAACGAATAACTAGAACGGCCTAGGGGAAAAGTACGCATACCGTTGTAATCGGGCGAGTTTCTACTTTCAGATGCAGCAGAAATTTTGCGGATTGGTCAATCCGTTCGCGAGATATGGCAGTTTGGAGGTAAGAAACGCTTGAGAAACTCAAAATTTTCGCAGTTCTGATGCTCGAAACGAATAACTAGAACGGCCTAGGGGAAAAGTACGCATACCGTTGTAATCGGGTGAGTTTCTACTTTCAGATGCAACAGAAATTTTGCGGATTAGTCAATCCGTTCGCGAGATATGGCAGTTTGGAGGTAAGAAACGCTTGAGAAACTCAAAATTTTCGCAGTTCTGATGCTCGAAACGAATAACCAGAACGGACTAGGGGAAAAATACGCATACCGTTGTAATCGGGTGAGTATCTACTTTCAGATGCAACAGAAATTTTGCGGATTGGTCCATCCGTTCGCGAGATATGGCAGTTTGGAGGTAAGAAACGCTTGAGAAACTCAAAATTTTCGCAGTTCTGATGCTCGAAACGAATAACTAGAACGGACTAGGGGAAAAGTACGCACACCGTTGTAATCGGGCGAGTTTCTACTTTCAGATGCAACAGAAATTTTGCGGATTGGTCATTCCGTTCACGAGATATGGCAGTTTGGAAGTAAGAAACGCTTGAGAAACTCAAAATTTTCGCAGTTCTGATGCTCGACAAGCATAACTAGAACGTTCTAGGGGAAAAGTACGCATACCGTTGTAATCGGGCGACTTTCTACTTTCAGATGCATCAGAAATTTTGCGGATTGGTCAATCCGTTCGCGAGATATGGCAGTTTGGAAGTAAGAAACGCTTGAGAATCTCAAAATTTTCGCAGTTCTGATGCTCGAAACGATTAACTAGAACGGCCTAGGGGAAAAGTACGCATACCGTTGCAATCGGGCGAGTTTCTACTTTCAGATGCAACAGAAATTTTGCGGATTGGTCAATCCGTTCGCGAGATATGGCGGTTTGGAAGTAAGAAACGCTTGAGAAACTCAAAATTTTCGCAGTTCTGATTCTCGAAACGAATAACTAGAACGGCCTAGGGGAAAAGTACGCATACCGTTGTAATCGGGCGAGTTTCTACTTTCAGATGCAACAGAAATTTTGCGGATTGGTCAATCCGTTCGCGAGATATGGCAGTTTGGAGGTAAGAAACGCTTGAGAAACTCAAAATTTTCGCAGTTCTGATGCTCGAAACGAATAACTAGAACGGCCTAGGGGAAAAGTACGCATACCGTTGTAATCGGGTGAGTTTCTACTTTCAGATGCAACAGAAATTTTGCGGATTAGTCAATCCGTTCGCGAGATATGGCAGTTTGGAGGTAAGAAACGCTTGAGAAACTCAAAATTTTCGCAGTTCTGATGCTCGAAACGAATAACCAGAACGGACTAGGGGAAAAGTACGCATACCGTTGTAATCGGGCGAGTTTCTACTTTCAGATGCAACAGAAATTTTGCGGATTGGTCAATCCGTTCGCGAGATATGGCAGTTTGGAGGTAAGAAACGCTTGAGAAACTCAACATTTTCGCAGTTCTGATGCTCGAAACGAATAACTAGAACGGCCTAGGGGAAAAGTAGGCATACCGTTGTAATCGGGCGAGTTTGTACTTTCAGATGCAACAGAAATTTTGCGGATTGGTCAATCCGTTCGCGAGATATGGCAGTTTGGAAGTAAGAAACGCTTGAGAAACTCAAAATTTTCGCAGTTCTGATGCTCGAAACGAATAACTAGAACGGACTAGGGGAAAAATACGCATACCGTTGTAATCGGGCGAGTTTCTACTTTCAGATGCAACAGAAATTTTGCGGATTGGTCAATCCGTTCGCGAGATATGGCAGTTTGGAGGTAAGAAACGCTTGAGAAACTCAAAATTTTCGCAGTTCTAATGCTCGAAACGAATAACTAGAACGGCCTAGGGGAAAAGTACGCATACCGTTGTAATCGGGTGAGTTTCTACTTTCAGATGCAACAGAAATTTTGCGGATTAGTCAATCCGTTCGCGAGATATGGCAGTTTGGAGGTAAGAAACGCTTGAGAAACTCAAAATTTTCGCAGTTCTGATGCTCGAAACGAATAACCAGAACGGACTAGGGGAAAAGTACGCATACCGTTGTAATCGGGCGAGTATCTACTTTCAGATGCAACAGAAATTTTGCGGATTGGTCAATCCGTTCGCGAGATATGGCAGTTTGGAGGTAAGAAACGCTTGAGAAACTCAAAATTTTCGCAGTTCTGATGCTCGAAACAAATAACTAGAACGGCCTAGGGGAAAAGTACGCATACCGTTGTAATCGGGCGAGTTTCTACTTTCAGATGCAACAGAAATTTTGCGGATTAGTCAATCCGTTCGCGAGATACGGCAGTTTGGAGGTAAGAAACGCTTGAGAAACTCAAAATTTTCGCAGATCTGATGCTCGACAAGCATAACTAGAACGGTCTAGGGGAAAAGTACGCATACCGTTGTAATCGGGCGACTTTCTACTTTCAGATGCAACAGAAATTTTGCGGATTGGTCCATCCGTTCGCGAGATATGGCAGTTTGTAGGTAAGAAACGCTTGAGAAACTCAAAATTTTCGCAGTTCTGATGCTCGAAACGAATAACTAGAACGGACTAGGGGAAAAGTACGCATACCGTTGTAATCGGGCGAGTTTCTACTTTCAGATGCAACAGAAATTTTGCAGATTGGTCAATCCGTTCGCGTGATATGGCCGTTTGGAGGTAAGAAACGCTTGAGAAACTCAAAATTTTCGCAGTTCTGATGCTCGAAACGAATAACTAGAACGGTCTAGGGGAAAAGTACGCATACCGTTGTAATCGGGCGAGTTTCTACTTTCAGATGCAACAGAAATTTTGCGGATGAGTCAATCCGTTCGCGAGATATGGCAGTTTGGAGGTAAGAAACGCTTGAGAAACTCAACATTTTCGCAGTTCTGATGCTCGAAACGAATAACCAGAACGGCCGAGGGGAAAAGTACGCATACCGTTGTAATCGGGCGAGGTTCTACTTTCAGATGCATCAGAAATTTTGCGGATTGGACAATCCGTTCGCGAGATATGGCAGTTTGGAAGTAAGAAACGCTTGAGAAACTCAAAATTTTCGCAGTTCTGATGCTCGACAAGCATAACTAGAACGTTCTAGGGGAAGAGTACGCATACCGTTGTAATCGGGCGACTTTCTACTTTCAGATGCATCAGAAATTTTGCGGATTGGTCAATCCGTTCGCGAGATATGGCGGTTTGGAAGTAAGAAACGCTTGAGAATCTCAAAATTTTCGCAGTTCTGATGCTCGAAACGATTAACTAGAACGGCCTAGGGGAAAAGTACGCATACCGTTGTAATCGGGCGAGTTTCTACTTTCAGATGCAACAGAAATTTTGCGGATTGGTCAATCCGTTCGCGAGATATGGCGGTTTGGAAGTAAGAAACGCTTGAGAAACTCAAAATTTTCGCAGTTCTGGTTCTCGAAACGAATAACTAGAACGGCCTAGGGGAAAAGTACGCATACCGTTGTAATCGGGCGAGTTTCTACTTTCAGATGCAACAGAAATTTTGCGGATTGGTCAATCCGTTCGCGAGATATGGCAGTTTGGAGGTAAGAAACGCTTGAGAAACTCAAAATTTTCGCAGTTCTGATGCTCGAAACGAATAACTAGAACGGCCTAGGGGAAAAGTACGCATACCGTTGTAATCGGGTGAGTTTCTACTTTCAGATGCAACAGAAATTTTGCGGATTAGTCAATCCGTTCGCGAGATATGGCAGTTTGGAGGTAAGAAACGCTTGAGAAACTCAACATTTTCGCAGTTCTGATGCTCGAAACGAATAACTAGAACGGCCTAGGGGAAAAGTAGGCATACCGTTGTAATCGGGCGAGTTTGTACTTTCAGATGCAACAGAAATTTTGCGGATTGGTCAATCCGTTCGCGAGATATGGCAGTTTGGAAGTAAGAAACGCTTGAGAAACTCAAAATTTTCGCAGTTCTGATGCTCGAAACGAATAACTAGAACGGACTAGGGGAAAAATACGCATACCGTTGTAATCGGGCGAGTTTCTACTTTCAGATGCAACAGAAATTTTGCGGATTGGTCAATCCGTTCGCGAGATATGGCAGTTTGGAGGTAAGAAACGCTTGAGAAACTCAAAATTTTCGCAGTTCTAATGCTCGAAACGAATAACTAGAACGGCCTAGGGGAAAAGTACGCATACCGTTGTAATCGGGTGAGTTTCTACTTTCAGATGCAACAGAAATTTTGCGGATTAGTCAATCCGTTCGCGAGATATGGCAGTTTGGAGGTAAGAAACGCTTGAGAAACTCAAAATTTTCGCAGTTCTGATGCTCGAAACGAATAACCAGAACGGACTAGGGGAAAAGTACGCATACCGTTGTAATCGGGCGAGTATCTACTTTCAGATGCAACAGAAATTTTGCGGATTGGTCAATCCGTTCGCGAGATATGGCAGTTTGGAGGTAAGAAACGCTTGAGAAACTCAAAATTTTCGCAGTTCTGATGCTCGAAACAAATAACTAGAACGGCCTAGGGGAAAAGTACGCATACCGTTGTAATCGGGCGAGTTTCTACTTTCAGATGCAACAGAAATTTTGCGGATTAGTCAATCCGTTCGCGAGATACGGCAGTTTGGAGGTAAGAAACGCTTGAGAAACTCAAAATTTTCGCAGATCTGATGCTCGACAAGCATAACTAGAACGGTCTAGGGGAAAAGTACGCATACCGTTGTAATCGGGCGACTTTCTACTTTCAGATGCAACAGAAATTTTGCGGATTGGTCCATCCGTTCGCGAGATATGGCAGTTTGTAGGTAAGAAACGCTTGAGAAACTCAAAATTTTCGCAGTTCTGATGCTCGAAACGAATAACTAGAACGGACTAGGGGAAAAGTACGCATACCGTTGTAATCGGGCGAGTTTCTACTTTCAGATGCAACAGAAATTTTGCAGATTGGTCAATCCGTTCGCGTGATATGGCCGTTTGGAGGTAAGAAACGCTTGAGAAACTCAAAATTTTCGCAGTTCTGATGCTCGAAACGAATAACTAGAACGGTCTAGGGGAAAAGTACGCATACCGTTGTAATCGGGCGAGTTTCTACTTTCAGATGCAACAGAAATTTTGCGGATGAGTCAATCCGTTCGCGAGATATGGCAGTTTGGAGGTAAGAAACGCTTGAGAAACTCAACATTTTCGCAGTTCTGATGCTCGAAACGAATAACCAGAACGGCCGAGGGGAAAAGTACGCATACCGTTGTAATCGGGCGAGGTTCTACTTTCAGATGCATCAGAAATTTTGCGGATTGGACAATCCGTTCGCGAGATATGGCAGTTTGGAAGTAAGAAACGCTTGAGAAACTCAAAATTTTCGCAGTTCTGATGCTCGACAAGCATAACTAGAACGTTCTAGGGGAAGAGTACGCATACCGTTGTAATCGGGCGACTTTCTACTTTCAGATGCATCAGAAATTTTGCGGATTGGTCAATCCGTTCGCGAGATATGGCGGTTTGGAAGTAAGAAACGCTTGAGAATCTCAAAATTTTCGCAGTTCTGATGCTCGAAACGATTAACTAGAACGGCCTAGGGGAAAAGTACGCATACCGTTGTAATCGGGCGAGTTTCTACTTTCAGATGCAACAGAAATTTTGCGGATTGGTCAATCCGTTCGCGAGATATGGCGGTTTGGAAGTAAGAAACGCTTGAGAAACTCAAAATTTTCGCAGTTCTGATTCTCGAAACGAATAACTAGAACGGCCTAGGGGAAAAGTACGCATACCGTTGTAATCGGGCGAGTTTCTACTTTCAGATGCAACAGAAATTTTGCGGATTGGTCAATCCGTTCGCGAGATATGGCAGTTTGGAGGTAAGAAACGCTTGAGAAACTCAAAATTTTCGCAGTTCTGATGCTCGAAACGAATAACTAGAACGGCCTAGGGGAAAAGTACGCATACCGTTGTAATCGGGTGAGTTTCTACTTTCAGATGCAACAGAAATTTTGCGGATTAGTCAATCCGTTCGCGAGATATGGCAGTTTGGAGGTAAGAAACGCTTGAGAAACTCAAAATTTTCGCAGTTCTGATGCTCGAAACGAATAACCAGAACGGACTAGGGGAAAAGTACGCATACCGTTGTAATCGGGCGAGTTTCTACTTTCAGATGCAACAGAAATTTTGCGGATTGGTCAATCCGTTCGCGAGATATGGCAGTTTGGAGGTAAGAAACGCTTGAGAAACTCAAAATTTTCGCAGTTCTGATGCTCGAAACGAATAACTAGAACGGCCTAGGGGAAAAGTACGCATACCGTTGTAATCGGGCGAGTTTCTACTTTCAGATGCAACAGAAATTTTGCGGATTGGTCAATCCGTTCGCGAGATATGGCAGTTTGTAGGTAAGAAACGCTTGAGAAACTCAACATTTTCGCAGTTCTGATGCTCGAAACGAATAACTAGAACGGCCTAGGGGAAAAGTAGGCATACCGTTGTAATCGGGCGAGTTTGTACTTTCAGATGCAACAGAAATTTTGCGGATTGGTCAATCCGTTCGCGAGATATGGCAGTTTGGAAGTAAGAAACGCTTGAGAAACTCAAAATTTTCGCAGTTCTGATGCTCGAAACGAATAACCAGAACGGACTAGGGGAAAAGTACGCATACCGTTGTAATCGGGCGAGTTTCTACTTTCAGATGCAACAGAAATTTTGCGGATTGGTCAATCCGTTCGCGAGATATGGCAGTTTGGAGGTAAGAAACGCTTGAGAAACTCAAAATTTTCGCAGTTCTGATGCTCGAAACGAATATCTAGAACGGCCTAGGGGAAAAGTACGCATACCGTTGTAATCGGGCGAGTTTCTACTTTCAGATGCAACAGAAATTTTGCGGATTGGTCAATCCGTTCGCGAGATATGGCAGTTTGTAGGTAAGAAACGCTTGAGAAACTCAACATTTTCGCAGTTCTGATGCTCGAAACGAATAACTAGAACGGCCTAGGGGAAAAGTAGGCATACCGTTGTAATCGGGCGAGTTTGTACTTTCAGATGCAACAGAAATTTTGCGGATTGGTCAATCCGTTCGCGAGATATGGCAGTTTGGAAGTAAGAAACGCTTGAGAAACTCAAAATTTTCGCAGTTCTGATGCTCGAAACGAATAACCAGAACGGACTAGGGGAAAAGTACGCATACCGTTGTAATCGGGCGAGTTTCTACTTTCAGATGCAACAGAAATTTTGCGGATTGGTCAATCCGTTCGCGAGATATGGCAGTTTGGAGGTAAGAAACGCTTGAGAAACTCAAAATTTTCGCAGTTCTGATGCTCGAAACGAATAACTAGAACGGCCTAGGGGAAAAGTACGCATACCGTTGTAATCGGGCGAGTTTCTACTTTCAGATGCAACAGAAATTTTGCGGATTGGTCAATCCGTTCGCGAGATATGGCAGTTTGTAGGTAAGAAACGCTTGAGAAACTCAACATTTTCGCAGTTCTGATGCTCGAAACGAATAACTAGAACGGCCTAGGGGAAAAGTAGGCATACCGTTGTAATCGGGCGAGTTTGTACTTTCAGATGCAACAGAAATTTTGCGGATTGGTCAATCCGTTCGCGAGATATGGCAGTTTGGAAGTAAGAAACGCTTGAGAAACTCAAAATTTTCGCAGTTCTGATGCTCGAAACGAATAACTAGAACGGACTAGGGGAAAAATACGCATACCGTTGTAATCGGGCGAGTTTCTACTTTCAGATGCAACAGAAATTTTGCGGAGTGGTCAATCCGTTCGCGAGATATGGCAGTTTGGAGGTAAGAAACGCTTGAGAAACTCAAAATTTTCGCAGTTCTAATGCTCGAAACGAATAACTAGAACGGCCTAGGGGAAAAGTACGCATACCGTTGTAATCGGGTGAGTTTCTACTTTCAGATGCAACAGAAATTTTGCGGATTAGTCAATCCGTTCGCGAGATATGGCAGTTTGGAGGTAAGAAACGCTTGAGAAACTCAAAATTTTCGCAGTTCTGATGCTCGAAACGAATCACCAGAACGGACTAGGTGAAAAGTACGCATACCGTTGTAATCGGGCGAGTATCTACTTTCAGATGCAACAGAAATTTTGCGGATTGGTCAATCCGTTCGCGAGATATGGCAGTTTGGAGGTAAGAAACGCTTGAGAAACTCAAAATTTTCGCAGTTCTGATGCTCGAAACGAATAACTAGAACGGCCTAGGGGAAAAGTACGCATACCGTTGTAATCGGGCGAGTTTCTACTTTCAGATGCAACAGAAATTTTGCGGATTAGTCAATCCGTTCGCGAGATATGGCAGTTTGGAGGTATGAAACGGTTGAGAAACTCAAAATTTTCACAGTTCTGATGCTCGAAACGAATAACCAGTAAGGCCTAGGGGAAAAGTACGCATACCGTTGTAATCGGGCGAATTTCTACTTTCAGATGCAACAGAAATTTTGCGGATTGGTCAATCCGTTCGCGAGATATGGCAGTTTGGATGTAAGAAACGCTTGAGAAACTCAACATTTTCGCAGTTCTGATGCTCGAAACGAATAACCAGAACGGCCGAGGGGAAAAGTACGCATACCGTTGTAATCGGGCGAGTTTCTACTTTCAGATGCATCAGAAATTTTGCGGATTGGTCAATCCGTTCGCGAGATATGGCTGTTTGGAAGTAAGAAACGCTTGAGAAACTCAAAATTTTCGCAGTTCTGATGCTCGAAACGATTAACTAGAACGGCCTAGGGGAAAAGTACGCATACCGTTGTAATCGGGCGAGTTTCTACTTTCAGATGCAACAGAAATTTTGCGGATTGGTCAATCCGTTCGCGAGATATGGCGGTTTGGAAGTAAGAAACGCTTGAGAAACTCAAAATTTTCGCAGTTCTGATGCTCGACAAGCATAATTAGAACGGTCTAGGGGAAAAGTACGCATACCGTTGTAATCGGGCGACTTTCTACTTTCAGATGCAACAGAAATTTTGCGGATTGGTCAATCCGTTCGCGAGATATGGCAGTTTGTAGGTAAGAAACGCTTGAGAAACTCAAAATTTTCGCAGTTCTGATGCTCGAAACGAATAACTAGAACGGACTAGGGGAAAAGTACGCATACCGTTGTAATCGGGCGAGTTTCTACTTTCAGATGCAACAGAAATTTTGCGGATTGGTCAATCCGTTCGCGAGATATGGCAGTTTGGAGGTAAAACGCTTGAGAAACTCAAAATTTTCGCAGTTCTGATGCTCGAAACGAATAACTAGAACGGCCTAGGGGAAAAGTACGCATACCGTTGTAATCGGGCGAGTTTCTACTTTCAGATGCAACAGAAATTTTGCGGATTAGTCAATCCGTTCGCGAGACATGGCAGTTTGGAGGTAAGAAACGCTTGAGAAACTCAAAATTTTCGCAGTTCTGATGCTCGACAAGCATAACTAGAACGGTCTAGGGGAAAAGTACGCATACCGTTGTAATCGGGCGACTTTCTACTTTCAGATGCAACAGAAATTTTGCGGATTGGTAAATCCGTTCGCGAGATATGGCAGTTTGGAGGTAAGAAACGGTCGAGAAACTCAAAATTATCACAGTTCTGATACTCGAAACGAATAACCAGAACGGCCCAGGGGAAAAGTACGCATACCGTTGTAATCGGGCGAGTTTCTACTTTCAGATGCAACAGAAATTTTGCGGATTGGTCAATCCGTTCGCGAGATATGGCAGTTTGGAGGTAAGAAACGCTTGAGAAACTCAAAATTTTCGCAGTTCTGATGCTCGAAACGAATAACTAGGACGGCCTAGGGGAAAAGTACGCATACCATTGTAATCGGGCGAGTTTCTACTTTCAGATGCAACAGAAATTTTGCGGATTGGTCAATCCGTTCGCGAGATATGGCAGTTTGGATGTAAGAAACGCTTGAGAAACTCAAAATTTTCGCAGTTCTGATGCTCGAAACGAATAACTAGAACGGCCTAGGGGAAATGTACGCATACCGTTGTAATCGGGCGAGTTTCTACTTTCAGATGCAACAGAAATTTTGCGGATTAGTCAATCCGTTCGCGAGACATGGCAGTTTGGAGGTAAGAAACGCTTGAGAAACTCAAAATTTTCGCAGTTCTGATGCTCGAAACGAATAACTAGAACGGACTAGGGGAAAAGTACGCATACCGTTGTAATCGGGCGAGTTTCTACTTTCAGATGCAACAGAAATTTTGCGGATTGGTCAATCCGTTCGCGAGATATGGCAGTTTGGAGGTAAAACGCTTGAGAAACTCAAAATGTTCGCAGTTCTGATGCTCGAAACGAATAACTAGAACGGCCTAGGGGAAAAGTACGCATACCGTTGTAATCGGGCGAGTTTCTACTTTCAGATGCAACAGAAATTTTGCGGATTAATCAATCCGTTCGCGAGACATGGCAGTTTGGAGGTAAGAAACGCTTGAGAAACTCAAAATTTTCGCAGTTCTGATGCTCGACAAGCATAACTAGAACGGTCTAGGGGAAAAGTACGCATACCGTTGTAATCGGGCGACTTTCTACTTTCAGATGCAACAGAAATTTTGCGGATTGGTCAATCCGTTCGCGAGATATGGCAGTTTGGAGGTAAGGAACGGTCGAGAAACTCAAAATTATCACAGTTCTGATACTCGAAACGAATAACCAGAACGGCCCAGGGGAAAAGTACGCATACCGTTGTAATCGGGCGAGTTTCTACTTTCAGATGCAACAGAAATTTTGCGGATTGGTCAATCCGTTCGCGAGATATGGCAGTTTGGAGGTAAGCAACGCTTGAGAAACACAAAATTTTCGCAGTTCTCATGCTCGAAACGAATAACTAAAACGGCCTACGGGAAAAGTACGCATACCGTTGTAATCGGGCGAGTTTCTACTTTCAGATGCAGCAGAAATTTTGCGCATTGGTCAATCCGTTCGCGAGATATGGCAGTTTGGAAGTAAGAAACGCTTGAGAAACTCAAAATTTTCGCAGTTCTGATGCTCGAAACGAATAACTAGAACGGCCTAGGGGAAAAGTACGCATACCGTTGTAATCGGGCGAGTTTCTACTTTCAGATGCAACAGAAATTTTGCGGATTGGTCAATCCGTTCGCGAGATATGGCAGTTTGGATGTAAGAAACGCTTGAGAAACTCAAAATTTTCGCAGCTCTGATGCTCCAAACGAATAACTAGAACGGCCTAGGGGAAATGTACGCATACCGTTGTAATCGGGCGAGTTTCTACTTTCAGATGCAACAGAAATTTTGCGTAGTAGTCAATCCGTTCGCGAGATATGGCAGTTTGGAGGTAAGAAACGCTTGAGAAACTCAAAATTTTCGCAGTTCTGATGCTCGACAAGCATAACTAGAACGGTCTAGGGGAAAAGTACGCCTACCGTTGTAATCGGGCGACTTTCTACTTTCAGATGCAACAGAAATTTTGCGGATTGGTCAATCCGTTCGCGAGATATGGCAGTTTGGAGGTAAGAAACGCTTGAGAAACTCAAAATTTTCGCAGTTCTGATGCTCGAAACGAATAACTAGAACGGACTAGGGGAAAAGTACGCATACCGTTGTAATCGGGCGAGTTTCTACTTTCAGATGCAACAGAAATTTTGCGGATTGGTCAATCCGTTCGCGAGATATGGCAGTTTGGAGGTAAGAAACGCTTGAGAAACTCAAAATTTTCGCAGTTCTGATGCTCGAAACGAATAACTAGAACGGCCTAGGGGAAAAGTACGCATACCGTTGTAATCGGGCGAGTTTCTACTTTCAGATGCAACAGAAATTTTGCGGATTAGTCAATCCGTTCGCGAGACATGGCAGTTTGGAAGTAAGAAACGCTTGAGAAACTCAAAATTTTCGCAGTTCTGATGCTCGAAACGATTAACTAGAACGGCCTAGGGGAAAAGTACGCATACCGTTGTAATCGGGCGAGTTTCTACTTTCAGATGCAACAGAAATTTTGCGGATTGGTCAATCCGTTCGCGAGATATGGCGGTTTGGAAGTAAGAAACGCTTGAGAAACTCAAAATTTTCGCAGTTCTGATGCTCGAAACGAATAACTAGAACGGCCTAGGGGAAAAGTACGCATACCGTCGTAAACGGGCGAGTTTCTACCTTCAGATGCAACAGAAATTTTGCGGATTGCTCAATCCGTTCGCGAGGTATGGCAATTTGGAAGTAAGAAACGCTTGAAAAACTCAAAATTTTCGCAGTTCTGATGTTCGAAACGAATAACTAGAACGGACTAGGGGAAAAGTACGCATACCGTTGTAATCGGGCGAGTTTCTACTTTCAGATGCAACAGAAATTTTACGGATTGGTCAATCCGTTCGCGAGATATGGCAGTTTGGAAGTAAGAAACGCTTGAGAAACTCAAAATATTCGCAGTTCTGATGCTCGAAACGAATAACTAGAACGGACTAGGGGAAAAGTACGCATACCGTTGTAATCGGGCGAGTTTCTACTTTCAGATGCAACAGAAATTTTGCGGATTGGTCAATCCGTTCGCGAGATATGGCAGTTTGGAGGTAAGAAACGCTTGAGAAACTCAAAATTTTCGCAGTTCTGATGCTCGAAACGAATAACTAGAACGGCCTAGGGGAAGAGTACGCATACCGTTGTAATCGGGCGAGTTTCTACTTTCAGATGCAACAGAAATTTTGCGGATTAGTCAATCCGTTCGCGAGATATGGCAGTTTGGAGGTAAGAAACGCTTGAGAAACTCAAAATTTTCGCAGTTCTGATGCTCGAAACGAATAACTAGAACGGCCTAGGGGAAAAGTACGCATACCGTTGTAATCGGGCGAGTTTCTACTTTCAGATGCAACAGAAATTTTGCGGATTAGTCAATCCGTTCGCGAGATATGGCAGTTTGGAGGTATGAAACGGTTGAGAAACTCAAAATTTTCACAGTTCTGATGCTCGAAACGAATAACCAGTAAGGCCTAGGGGAAAAGTACGCATACCGTTGTAATCGGGCGAATTTCTACTTTCAGATGCAACAGAAATTTTGCGGATTGGTCAATCCGTTCGCGAGATATGGCAGTTTGGATGTAAGAAACGCTTGAGAAACTCAACATTTTCGCAGTTCTGATGCTCGAAACGAATAACCAGAACGGCCGAGGGGAAAAGTACGCATACCGTTGTAATCGGGCGAGTTTCTACTTTCAGATGCATCAGAAATTTTGCGGATTGGTCAATCCGTTCGCGAGATATGGCTGTTTGGAAGTAAGAAACGCTTGAGAAACTCAAAATTTTCGCAGTTCTGATGCTCGAAACGATTAACTAGAACGGCCTAGGGGAAAAGTACGCATACCGTTGTAATCGGGCGAGTTTCTACTTTCAGATGCAACAGAAATTTTGCGGATTGGTCAATCCGTTCGCGAGATATGGCGGTTTGGAAGTAAGAAACGCTTGAGAAACTCAAAATTTTCGCAGTTCTGATGCTCGACAAGCATAATTAGAACGGTCTAGGGGAAAAGTACGCATACCGTTGTAATCGGGCGACTTTCTACTTTCAGATGCAACAGAAATTTTGCGGATTGGTCAATCCGTTCGCGAGATATGGCAGTTTGTAGGTAAGAAACGCTTGAGAAACTCAAAATTTTCGCAGTTCTGATGCTCGAAACGAATAACTAGAACGGACTAGGGGAAAAGTACGCATACCGTTGTAATCGGGCGAGTTTCTACTTTCAGATGCAACAGAAATTTTGCGGATTGGTCAATCCGTTCGCGAGATATGGCAGTTTGGAGGTAAAACGCTTGAGAAACTCAAAATTTTCGCAGTTCTGATGCTCGAAACGAATAACTAGAACGGCCTAGGGGAAAAGTACGCATACCGTTGTAATCGGGCGAGTTTCTACTTTCAGATGCAACAGAAATTTTGCGGATTAGTCAATCCGTTCGCGAGACATGGCAGTTTGGAGGTAAGAAACGCTTGAGAAACTCAAAATTTTCGCAGTTCTGATGCTCGACAAGCATAACTAGAACGGTCTAGGGGAAAAGTACGCATACCGTTGTAATCGGGCGACTTTCTACTTTCAGATGCAACAGAAATTTTGCGGATTGGTAAATCCGTTCGCGAGATATGGCAGTTTGGAGGTAAGAAACGGTCGAGAAACTCAAAATTATCACAGTTCTGATACTCGAAACGAATAACCAGAACGGCCCAGGGGAAAAGTACGCATACCGTTGTAATCGGGCGAGTTTCTACTTTCAGATGCAACAGAAATTTTGCGGATTGGTCAATCCGTTCGCGAGATATGGCAGTTTGGAGGTAAGAAACGCTTGAGAAACTCAAAATTTTCGCAGTTCTGATGCTCGAAACGAATAACTAGGACGGCCTAGGGGAAAAGTACGCATACCATTGTAATCGGGCGAGTTTCTACTTTCAGATGCAACAGAAATTTTGCGGATTGGTCAATCCGTTCGCGAGATATGGCAGTTTGGATGTAAGAAACGCTTGAGAAACTCAAAATTTTCGCAGTTCTGATGCTCGAAACGAATAACTAGAACGGCCTAGGGGAAATGTACGCATACCGTTGTAATCGGGCGAGTTTCTACTTTCAGATGCAACAGAAATTTTGCGGATTAGTCAATCCGTTCGCGAGATATGGCAGTTTGGAGGTAAGAAACGCTTGAGAAACTCAAAATTTTCGCAGTTCTGATGCTCGACAAGCATAACTAGAACGGTCTAGGGGAAAAGTACGCATACCGTTGTAATCGGGCGACTTTCTACTTTCAGATGCAACAGAAATTTTGCGGATTGGTCAATCCGTTCGCGAGATATGGCAGTTTGGAGGTAAGAAACGCTTGAGAAACTCAAAATTTTCGCAGTTCTGATGCTCGAAACGAATAACTAGAACGGACTAGGGGAAAAGTACGCATACCGTTGTAATCGGGCGAGTTTCTACTTTCAGATGCAACAGAAATTTTGCGGATTGGTCAATCCGTTCGCGAGATATGGCAGTTTGGAGGTAAGAAACGCTTGAGAAACTCAAAATTTTCGCAGTTCTGATGCTCGAAACGAATAACCAGAACGGCCGAGGGGAAAAGTACGCATACCGTTGTAATCGGGCGAGTTTCTACTTTCAGATGCAACAGAAATTTTGCGGATTAGCCAATCCGTTCGCGAGACATGGCAGTTTGGAGGTAAGAAACGCTTGAGAAACTCAAAATTTTCGCAGTTCTGATGCTCGAAACGAATAACTAGAACGGACTAGGGGAAAAGTACGCATACCGTTGTAATCGGGCGAGTTTCTACTTTCAGATGCAACAGAAATTTTGCGGATTGGTCAATCCGTTCGCGAGATATGGCAGTTTGGAGGTAAAACGCTTGAGAAACTCAAAATGTTCGCAGTTCTGATGCTCGAAACGAATAACTAGAACGGCCTAGGGGAAAAGTACGCATACCGTTGTAATCGGGCGAGTTTCTACTTTCAGATGCAACAGAAATTTTGCGGATTAATCAATCCGTTCGCGAGACATGGCAGTTTGGAGGTAAGAAACGCTTGAGAAACTCAAAATTTTCGCAGTTCTGATGCTCGACAAGCATAACTAGAACGGTCTAGGGGAAAAGTACGCATACCGTTGTAATCGGGCGACTTTCTACTTTCAGATGCAACAGAAATTTTGCGGATTGGTCAATCCGTTCGCGAGATATGGCAGTTTGGAGGTAAGGAACGGTCGAGAAACTCAAAATTATCACAGTTCTGATACTCGAAACGAATAACCAGAACGGCCCAGGGGAAAAGTACGCATACCGTTGTAATCGGGCGAGTTTCTACTTTCAGATGCAACAGAAATTTTGCGGATTGGTCAATCCGTTCGCGAGATATGGCAGTTTGGAGGTAAGCAACGCTTGAGAAACACAAAATTTTCGCAGTTCTCATGCTCGAAACGAATAACTAAAACGGCCTACGGGAAAAGTACGCATACCGTTGTAATCGGGCGAGTTTCTACTTTCAGATGCAGCAGAAATTTTGCGCATTGGTCAATCCGTTCGCGAGATATGGCAGTTTGGAAGTAAGAAACGCTTGAGAAACTCAAAATTTTCGCAGTTCTGATGCTCGAAACGAATAACTAGAACGGCCTAGGGGAAAAGTACGCATACCGTTGTAATCGGGCGAGTTTCTACTTTCAGATGCAACAGAAATTTTGCGGATTGGTCAATCCGTTCGCGAGATATGGCAGTTTGGATGTAAGAAACGCTTGAGAAACTCAAAATTTTCGCAGCTCTGATGCTCCAAACGAATAACTAGAACGGCCTAGGGGAAATGTACGCATACCGTTGTAATCGGGCGAGTTTCTACTTTCAGATGCAACAGAAATTTTGCGTAGTAGTCAATCCGTTCGCGAGATATGGCAGTTTGGAGGTAAGAAACGCTTGAGAAACTCAAAATTTTCGCAGTTCTGATGCTCGACAAGCATAACTAGAACGGTCTAGGGGAAAAGTACGCCTACCGTTGTAATCGGGCGACTTTCTACTTTCAGATGCAACAGAAATTTTGCGGATTGGTCAATCCGTTCGCGAGATATGGCAGTTTGGAGGTAAGAAACGCTTGAGAAACTCAAAATTTTCGCAGTTCTGATGCTCGAAACGAATAACTAGAACGGACTAGGGGAAAAGTACGCATACCGTTGTAATCGGGCGAGTTTCTACTTTCAGATGCAACAGAAATTTTGCGGATTGGTCAATCCGTTCGCGAGATATGGCAGTTTGGAGGTAAGAAACGCTTGAGAAACTCAAAATTTTCGCAGTTCTGATGCTCGAAACGAATAACTAGAACGGCCTAGGGGAAAAGTACGCATACCGTTGTAATCGGGCGAGTTTCTACTTTCAGATGCAACAGAAATTTTGCGGATTAGTCAATCCGTTCGCGAGACATGGCAGTTTGGAAGTAAGAAACGCTTGAGAAACTCAAAATTTTCGCAGTTCTGATGCTCGAAACGATTAACTAGAACGGCCTAGGGGAAAAGTACGCACACCGTTGTAATCGGGCGAGTTTCTACTTTCAGATGCAACAGAAATTTTGCGGATTGGTCAATCCGTTCGCGAGATATGGCGGTTTGGAAGTAAGAAACGCTTGAGAAACTCAAAATTTTCGCAGTTCTGATGCTCGAAACGAATAACTAGAACGGCCTAGGGGAAAAGTACGCATACCGTCGTAAACGGGCGAGTTTCTACCTTCAGATGCAACAGAAATTTTGCGGATTGCTCAATCCGTTCGCGAGGTATGGCAATTTGGAAGTAAGAAACGCTTGAAAAACTCAAAATTTTCGCAGTTCTGATGTTCGAAACGAATAACTAGAACGGACTAGGGGAAAAGTACGCATACCGTTGTAATCGGGCGAGTTTCTACTTTCAGATGCAACAGAAATTTTACGGATTGGTCAATCCGTTCGCGAGATATGGCAGTTTGGAAGTAAGAAACGCTTGAGAAACTCAAAATATTCGCAGTTCTGATGCTCGAAACGAATAACTAGAACGGACTAGGGGAAAAGTACGCATACCGTTGTAATCGGGCGAGTTTCTACTTTCAGATGCAACAGAAATTTTGCGGATTGGTCAATCCGTTCGCGAGATATGGCAGTTTGGAGGTAAGAAACGCTTGAGAAACTCAAAATTTTCGCAGTTCTGATGCTCGAAACGAATAACTAGAACGGCCTAGGGGAAGAGTACGCATACCGTTGTAATCGGGCGAGTTTCTACTTTCAGATGCAACAGAAATTTTGCGGATTAGTCAATCCGTTCGCGAGATATGGCAGTTTGGAAGTAAGAAACGCTTGAGAAACTCAAAATTTTCGCAGTTCTGATGCTGGACAAGCATAACTAGAACGGTCTAGGGGAAAAGTACGCATACCGTTGTAATCGGGCCACTTTCTACTTTCAGATGCAACAGAAATTTTGCGGATTGGTCAATCCGTTCGCGAGATATCGCAGTTTGGAGGTAAGAAACGGTCGAGAAACTCAAAATTATCACAGTTCTGATACTCGAAACGAATAACCAGAACGGCCCAGGGGAAAAGTACGCATACCGTTGTAATCGGGCGAGTTTCTACTTTCAGATGCAACAGAAATTTTGCGGATTGGTCAATCCGTTCACGAGATATGGCAGTTTGGAGGTAAGCAACGCTTGAGAAACCCAAAATTTTCGCAGTTCTCATGCTCGAAACGAATAACTACAACGGCCTACGGGAAAAGTACGCATACCGTTGTAATCGGGCGAGTTTCTACTTTCAGATGCAACAGAAATTTTGCGGATTGCTCAATCCGTTCGCGAGGTATGGCAATTTGGAAGTAAGAAACGCTTGAAAAACTCAAAATTTTCGCGGTTCTGATGCTCGAAACGAGTAACAAGAACGGACTAGGGGAAAAGTACGCATACCGTTGTAATCGGGCGAGTTTCTACTTTCAGATGCAACAGAAATTTTGCGGATTGGTCAATCCGTTCGCGAGATATGGCAGTTTGGAGGTAAGAAACGCTTGAGAAACTCAAAATTTTCGCAGTTCTGATGCTCGACAAGCATAACTAGAACGGCCTAGGGGAAAAGTACGCATACCGTTGTAATCGGGCGAGTTTCTACTTTCAGATGCAACAGAAATTTTGCGGATTGGTCAATCCGTTCGCGAGATATGGCAGTTTGGATGTAAGAAACGCTTGAGAAACTCAAAATTTTCGCAGTTCTGATGCTCGAAACGAATAACTAGAACGGCCTAGGGGAAATGTACGCATACCGTTGTAATCGGGCGAGTTTCTACTTTCAGATGCAACAGAAATTTTGCGGATTAGTCAATCCGTTCGCGAGATATGGCAGTTTGGAGGTAAGAAACGCTTGAGAAACTCAAAATTTTCGCAGTTCTGATGCTCGACAAGCATAACTAGAACGGTCTAGGGGAAAAGTACGCATACCGTTGTAATCGGGCGACTTTCTACTTTCAGATGCAACAGAAATTTTGCGGATTGGTCAATCCGTTCGCGAGATATGGCAGTTTGGAGGTAAGAAACGCTTGAGAAACTCAAAATTTTCGCAGTTCTGATGCTCGAAACGAATAACTAGAACGGACTAGGGGAAAAGTACGCATACCGTTGTAATCGGGCGAGTTTCTACTTTCAGATGCAACAGAAATTTTGCGGATTGGTCAATCCGTTCGCGAGATATGGCAGTTTGGAGGTAAGAAACGCTTGAGAAACTCAAAATTTTCGCAGTTCTGATGCTCGAAACGAATAACTAGAACGGCCTAGGGGAAAAGTACGCATACCGTTGTAATCGGGCGAGTTTCTACTTTCAGATGCAACAGAAATTTTGCGGATTAGTCAATCCGTTCGCGAGACATGGCAGTTTGGAGGTAAGAAACGCTTGAGAAACTCAAAATTTTCGCAGTTCTGATGCTCGAAACGAATAACTAGAACGGACTAGGGGAAAAGTACGCATACCGTTGTAATCGGGCGAGTTTCTACTTTCAGATGCAACAGAAATTTTGCGGATTAGTCAATCCGTTCGCGAGACATGGCAGTTTGGAGGTAAGAAACGCTTGAGAAACTCAAAATTTTCGCAGTTCTGATGCTCGACAAGCATAACTAGAACGGTCTAGGGGAAAAGTACGCATACCGTTGTAATCGGGCGACTTTCTACTTTCAGATGCAACAGAAATTTTGCGGATTGGTCAATCCGTTCGCGAGATATGGCAGTTTGGAGGTAAGAAACGGTCGAGAAACTCAAAATTATCACAGTTCTGATACTCGAAACGAATAACCAGAACGGCCCAGGGGAAAAGTACGCATACCGTTGTAATCGGGCGAGTTTCTACTTTCAGATGCAACAGAAATTTTGCGGATTGGTCAATCCGTTCGCGAGATATGGCAGTTTGGAGGTAAGCAACGCTTGAGAAACACAAAATTTTCGCAGTTCTCATGCTCGAAACGAATAACTACAACGGCCTAGGGGAAAAGTACGCATACCGTTGTAATCGGGCGAGTTTCTACTTTCAGATGCAACAGAAATGTTGCGGATTAGTCAATCCGTTCGCGAGGTATGGCAATTTGGAAGTAAGAAACGCTTGAGAAACTCAAAATTTTCGCAGTTCTGATGCTCGAAACGAATAACAAGAACGGCCTAGGGGAAAAGTACGCATACCGTTGTAATCGGGCGAGTTTCTACTTTCAGATGCAACAGAAATGTTGCGGATTAGTCAATCCGTTCGCGAGATATGGCAGTTTGGAGTAAGAAACGCTTGAGAAACTCAAAATTTTCGCAGTTCTGATGCTCGACAAGCATAACTAGACCGTTCTAGGGGAAAAGTACGCATACCGTTGTAATCGGGCGACTTTCTACTTTCATGTGCAACAGAAATTTTGCGGATTGGTCAATCCGTTCGCGAGATATGGCAGTTTGGAGGTAAGAAACGGTTGAGAAACTCAAAATTTTCACAGTTCTGATGCTCGAAACGAATAACCAGAACGGCCTAGGGGAAAAGTACGCATACCGTTGTAATCGGGCGAGTTTCTACTTTCAGATGCAACAGAAATTTTGCGGATTGG
Source organism: Ptiloglossa arizonensis (assembly GCF_051014685.1). NCBI lineage: Eukaryota > Metazoa > Arthropoda > Insecta > Hymenoptera > Colletidae > Ptiloglossa > Ptiloglossa arizonensis. The sequence goes on along the minus strand of NW_027478478.1, from coordinate 482,331 downwards.
TCAATCCGTTCGCGAGATATGGCGGTTTGGAAGTAAGAAACGCTTGAGAAACTCAAAATTTTCGCAGTTCTGATGCTCGAAACGAATAACTAGAACGGCCTAGGGGAAAAGTACGCATACAGTTGTAAACGGGCGAGTTTCTACCTTCAGATGCAACAGAAATTTTGCGGATTGCTCAATCCGTTCGCGAGTTATGGCAATTTGGAGGTAAGAAACGCTTGAGAAACACAAAATTTTCGCAGTTCTGATGCTCGACAAGCATAACTAGAACGTTCTAGGGGAAAAGTACGCATACCGTTGTAATCGGGCGAGTTTCTACTTTCAGATGCAACAGAAATTTTGCGGATTGGTCAATCCGTTCGCGAGATATGGCGGTTTGGAAGTAAGAAACGCTTGAGAAACTCACAATTTTCGCAGTTCTGATGCTCGAAACGAATAACTAGAACGGCCTAGGGGAAAAGTAGGCATACCGTTGTAATCGGGCGAGTTTCTACTTTCAGATGCAACAGAAATTTTGCGGATTGGTCAATCCGTTCGCGAGATATGGCAGTTTGGAGGTAAGAAACGCTTGAGAAACTCAAAATTTTCGCAGTTCTGATGCTCGAAACGAATAACTAGAACGGACTAGGGGAAAAGTACGCATACCGTTGTAATCGGGCGAGTTTCTACTTTCAGATGCAACAGAAATTTTGCGGATTGGTCAATCCGTTCGCGAGATATGGCAGTTTGGAGGTAAGAAACGCTTGAGAAACTCAAAATTTTCGCAGTTCTGATGCTCGAAACGAATAACTAGAACGGCCTAGGGGAAAAGTACGCATACCGTTGTAATCGGGCGAGTTTCTACTTTCAGATGCAACAGAAATTTTGCGGATTAGTCAATCCGTTCGCGAGACATGGCAGTTTGGAGGTAAGAAACGCTTGAGAAACTCAAAATTTTCGCAGTTCTGATGCTCGAAACGAATAACTAGAACGGACTAGGGGAAAAGTACGCATACCGTTGTAATCGGGCGAGTTTCTACTTTCAGATGCAACAGAAATTTTGCTGATTAGTCAATCCGTTCGCGAGACATGGCAGTTTGCAGGTAAGAAACGCTTGAGAAACTCAAAATTTTCGCAGTTCTGATGCTCGACAAGCATAACTAGAACGGTCTAGGGGAAAAGTACGCATACCGTTGTAATCGGGCGACTTTCTACTTTCAGATGCAACAGAAATTTTGCGGATTGGTCAATCCGTTCGCGAGATATGGCAGTTTGGAGGTAAGAAACGGTCGAGAAACTCAAAATTATCACAGTTCTGATACTCGAAACGAATAACCAGAACGGCCCAGGGGAAAAGTACGCATACCGTTGTAATCGGGCGAGTTTCTACTTTCAGATGCAACAGAAATTTTGCGGATTGGTCAATCCGTTCGCGAGATATGGCAGTTTGGAGGTAAGCAACGCTTGAGAAACACAAAATTTTCGCAGTTCTCATGCTCGAAACGAATAACTACAACGGCCTAGGGGAAAAGTACGCATACCGTTGTAATCGGGCGAGTTTCTACTTTCAGATGCAACAGAAATGTTGCGGATTAGTCAATCCGTTCGCGAGGTATGGCAATTTGGAAGTAAGAAACGCTTGAGAAACTCAAAATTTTCGCAGTTCTGATGCTCGAAACGAATAACAAGAACGGCCTAGGGGAAAAGTACGCATACCGTTGTAATCGGGCGAGTTTCTACTTTCAGATGCAACAGAAATGTTGCGGATTAGTCAATCCGTTCGCGAGATATGGCAGTTTGGAGGTAAGAAACGCTTGAGAAACTCAAAATTTTCGCAGTTCTGATGCTCGACAAGCATAACTAGACCGTTCTAGGGGAAAAGTACGCATACCGTTGTAATCGGGCGACTTTCTACTTTCATGTGCAACAGAAATTTTGCGGATTGGTCAATCCGTTCGCGAGATATGGCAGTTTGGAGGTAAGAAACGGTTGAGAAACTCAAAATTTTCACAGTTCTGATGCTCGACACGAATAACCAGAACGGCCTAGGGGAAAAGTACGCATACCGTTGTAATCGGGCGAGTTTCTACTTTCAGATGCAACAGAAATTTTGCGGATTGGTCAATCCGTTCGCGAGATATGGCGGTTTGGAAGTAAGAAACGCTTGAGAAACTCAAAATTTTCGCAGTTCTGATGCTCGAAACGAATAACTAGAACGGCCTAGGGGAAAAGTACGCATACCGTTGTAAACGGGCGAGTTTCTACCTTCAGATGCAACAGAAATTTTGCGGATTGCTCAATCCGTTCGCGAGTTATGGCAATTTGGAGGTAAGAAACGCTTGAGAAACACAAAATTTTCGCAGTTCTGATGCTCGACAAGCATAACTAGAACGTTCTAGGGGAAAAGTACGCATACCGTTGTAATCGGGCGACTTTCTACTTTCAGATGCATCAGAAATTTTGCAGATTGGTCAATCCGTTCGCGAGATATGGCAGTTTGGAAGTAAGAAACGCTTGAGAAACTCAAAATTTTCGCAGTTCTGATGCTCGAAACGATTAACTAGAACGGCCTAGGGGAAAAGTACGCATACCGTTGTAATCGGGCGAGTTTCTACTTTCAGATGCAACAGAAATTTTGCGGATTGGTCAATCCGTTCGCGAGATATGGCAGTTTGTAGGTAAGAAACGCTTGAGAAACTCAACATTTTCGCAGTTCTGATGCTCGAAACGAATAACTAGAACGGCCTAGGGGAAAAGTAGGCATACCGTTGTAATCGGGCGAGTTTCTACTTTCAGATGCAACAGAAATTTTGCGGATTGGTCAATCCGTTCGCGAGATATGGCAGTTTGGAGGTAAGAAACGCTTGAGAAACTCAAAATTTTCGCAGTTCTGATGCTCGAAACGAATAACTAGAACGGACTAGGGGAAAAGTACGCATACCGTTGTAATCGGGCGAGTTTCTACTTTCAGATGCAACAGAAATTTTGCGGATTGGTCAATCCGTTCGCGAGATATGGCAGTTTGGAGGTAAGAAACGCTTGAGAAACTCAAAATTTTCGCAGTTCTGATGCTCGAAACGAATAACTAGAACGGCCTAGGGGAAAAGTACGCATACCGTTGTAATCGGGCGAGTTTCTACTTTCAGATGCAACAGAAATTTTGCGGATTAGTCAATCCGTTCGCGAGACATGGCAGTTTGGAGGTAAGAAACGCTTGAGAAACTCAAAATTTTCGCAGTTCTGATGCTCGACAAGCATAACTAGAACGGTCTAGGGGAAAAGTACGCATACCGTTGTAATCGGGCGACTTTCTACTTTCAGATGCAACAGAAATTTTGCGGATTGGTCAATCCGTTCGCGAGATATGGCAGTTTGGAGGTAAGAAACGGTCGAGAAACTCAAAATTATCACAGTTCTGATACTCGAAACGAATAACCAGAACGGCCCAGGGGAAAAGTACGCATACCGTTGTAATCGGGCGAGTTTCTACTTTCAGATGCAACAGAAATTTTGCGGATTGGTCAATCCGTTCGCGAGATATGGCAGTTTGGAGGTAAGCAACGCTTGAGAAACACAAAATTTTCGCAGTTCTCATGCTCGAAACGAATAACTACAACGGCCTAGGGGAAAAGTACGCATACCGTTGTAATCGGGCGAGTTTCTACTTTCAGATGCAACAGAAATGTTGCGGATTAGTCAATCCGTTCGCGAGGTATGGCAATTTGGAAGTAAGAAACGCTTGAGAAACTCAAAATTTTCGCAGTTCTGATGCTCGAAACGAATAACAAGAACGGCCTAGGGGAAAAGTACGCATACCGTTGTAATCGGGCGAGTTTCTACTTTCAGATGCAACAGAAATGTTGCGGATTAGTCAATCCGTTCGCGAGATATGGCAGTTTGGAGGTAAGAAACGCTTGAGAAACTCAAAATTTTCGCAGTTCTGATGCTCGACAAGCATAACTAGACCGTTCTAGGGGAAAAGTACGCATACCGTTGTAATCGGGCGACTTTCTACTTTCATGTGCAACAGAAATTTTGCGGATTGGTCAATCCGTTCGCGAGATATGGCAGTTTGGAGGTAAGAAACGGTTGAGAAACTCAAAATTTTCACAGTTCTGATGCTCGAAACGAATAACCAGAACGGCCTAGGGGAAAAGTACGCATACCGTTGTAATCGGGCGAGTTTCTACTTTCAGATGCAACAGAAATTTTGCGGATTGGTCAATCCGTTCGCGAGATATGGCGGTTTGGAAGTAAGAAACGCTTGAGAAACTCAAAATTTTCGCAGTTCTGATGCTCGAAACGAATAACTAGAACGGCCTAGGGGAAAAGTACGCATACCGTTGTAAACGGGCGAGTTTCTACCTTCAGATGCAACAGAAATTTTGCGGATTGCTCAATCCGTTCGCGAGTTATGGCAATTTGGAGGTAAGAAACGCTTGAGAAACACAAAATTTTCGCAGTTCTGATGCTCGACAAGCATAACTAGAACGTTCTAGGGGAAAAGTACGCATACCGTTGTAATCGGGCGACTTTCTACTTTCAGATGCATCAGAAATTTTGCAGATTGGTCAATCCGTTCGCAAGATATGGCAGTTTGGAAGTAAGAAACGCTTGAGAAACTCAAAATTTTCGCAGTTCTGATGCTCGAAACGATTAACTAGAACGGCCTAGGGGAAAAGTACGCATACCGTTGTAATCGGGCGAGTTTCTACCTTCAGATGCATCAGAAATTTTGCGGATTGGTCAATCCGTTCGCGAGATATGGCAGTTTGGAAGTAAGAAACGCTTGAGAAACTCAAAATTTTCGCAGTTCTGATGCTCGAAACGATTAACTAGAACGGCCTAGGGGAAAAGTACGCATACCGTTGTAATCGGGCGAGTTTCTATTTTCAGATGCAACAGAAATTTTGCAGATTGGTCAATCCGTTCGCGAGATATGGCGGTTTGGAAGTAAGAAACGCTTGAGAAACTCAAAATTTTCGCAGTTCTGATGCTCGAAACGTATAACTAGAACGGCCTAGGGGAATAGTACGCATACCGTTGTAAACGGGCGAGTTTCTCCCTTCAGATGCAACAGAAATTTTGCGGATTGCTCAATCCGTTCGCGAGGTATGGCAATTTGGATGTAAGAAACGCTTGAAAAACTCAAAATTTTCTCAGTTCTGATGCTCGAAACGAATAACTAGAACGGACTAGGGGAAAAGTACGCATACCGTTGTAATCGGGCGAGTTTCTACCTTCAGATGCATCAGAAATTTTGCGGATTGGTCAATCCGTTCGCGAGATATGGCAGTTTGGATGTAAGAAACGCTTGAGAAACTCAAAATTTTCGCAGTTCTGATGCTCGAAACGATTAACTAGAACGGCCTAGGGGAAAAGTACGCATACCGTTGTAATCGGGCGAGTTTCTACTTTCAGATGCAACAGAAATTTTGCAGATTGGTCAATCCGTTCGCGAGATATGGCGGTTTGGAAGTAAGAAACGCTTGAGAAACTCAAAATTTTCGCAGTTCTGATGCTCGAAACGAATAACTAGAACGGCCTAGGGGAATAGTACGCATACCGTTGTAAACGGGCGAGTTTCTCCCTTCAGATGCAACAGAAATTTTGCGGATTGCTCAATCCATTCGCGAGGTATGGCAATTTGGATGTAAGAAACGCTTGAAAAACTCAAAATTTTCGCAGTTCTGATGCTCGAAACGAATAACTAGAACGGACTAGGGGAAAAGTACGCATACCGTTGTAATCGGGCGAGTTTCTACTTTCAGATGCAACAGAAATTTTGCGGATTGGTCAATCCGTTCGCGAGATATGGCAGTTTGGAAGTAAGAAACGCTTGAGAAACTCAAAATTTTCGCAGTTCTGATGCTCGAAACGAATAACTAGAACGGCCTAGGGGAAAAGTACGCACACCGTTGTAAACGGGCGAGTTTCTACCTTCAGATGCAACAGAAATTTTGCGGATTGCTCAATCCGTTCGCGAGGTATGGCAATTTGGATGTAAGAAACGCTTGAAAAACTCAAAATTTTCGCTGTTCTGATGCTCGACAAGCATAACTAGAACGTTCTAGGGGAAAAGTACGCATACCGTTGTAATCGGGCGACTTTCTACTTTCAGATGCATCAGAAATTTTTTGCATTGGTCAATCCGTTCGCGAGATATGGCAGTTTGGAAGTAAGAAACGCTTGAGAAACTCAAAGTTTTCGCAGTTCTGATGCTCGAAACGATTAACTAGAACGGCCTAGGGGAAAAGTACGCATACCGTTGTAATCGGGCGAGTTTCTACTTTCAGATGCAACAGAAATTTTGCGGATTGGTCAATCCGTTCGCGAGATATGGCGGTTTGGAGGTAAGAAACGCTTGAGAAACTCAAAATTTTCGCAGTTCTGATGCTCGAAACGAATAACTAGAACGGCCTAGGGGAAAAGTACGCATACCGTTGTAATCGGGCGAGTTTCTACTTTCAGATGCAACAGAAATTTTCCGGATTGGTCAATCCGTTCGCGAGATATGGCAGTTTGTAGGTAAGAAACGCTTGAGAAACTCAACATTTTCGCAGTTCTGTTGCTCGAAACGAATAACTAGAGCGGCCTAGGGGAAAAGTACGCATACCGTTGTAATCGGGCGAGTTTCTACTTTCAGATGCATCAGAAATTTTGCGGATTGGTCAATCCGTTCGCGAGATATGGCAGTTTGGAAGTAAGAAACGCTTGAGAAACTCAAAATTTTCGCAGTTCTGATGCTCGAAACGATTAACCAGAACGGCCTAGGGGAAAAGTACGCATACCGTTGTAATCGGGCGAGTTTCTACCTTCAGATGCATCAGAAATTTTGCGGATTGGTCAATCCGTTCGCGAGATATGGCAGTTTGGAAGTAAGAAACGCTTGAGAAACTCAAAATTTTCGCAGTTCTGATGCTCGGAACGATTAACTAGAACGGCCTAGGGGAAAAGTACGCATACCGTTGTAATCGGGCGAGTTTCTACTTTCAGATGCAACAGAAATTTTGCGGATTGGTCAATCCGTTCGCGAGATATGGCGGTTTGGAAGTAAGAAACGCTTGAGAAACTCACAATTTTCGCAGTTCTGATGCTCGAAACGAATAACTAGAACGGCCTAGGGGAAAAGTACGCATACCGTTGTAATCGGGCGAGTTTCTACTTTCAGATGCAACAGAAATTTTGCGGATTGGTCAATCCGTTCGCGAGATATGGCGGCTTGGAAGTAAGACACGCTTGAGAAACTCAAAATTTTCGCAGTTCTGATGCTCGAAACGAATAACTAGAACGGCCTAGGGGAAAAGTACGCATACCGTTGTAAACGGGCGAGTTTCTACCTTCAGATGCAACAGAAATTTTGCGGATTGCTCAATCCGTTCGCGAGGTATGGCAATTTGGAAGTAAGAAACGCTTGAGAAACTCAAAATTTTCGCATTCCGGTGCTCGAAACGAATAACAAGAACGGCCTAGGGGAAAAGTACGCATACCGTTGTAATCGGGCGAGTTTCTACTTTCAGATGCAACAGAAATGTTGCGGATTAGTCAATCCGTTCGCGAGATATGGCAGTTTGGATGTAAGAAACGCTTGAGAAACTCAAAATTTTCGCAGTTCTGATGCTCGACAAGCATAACTAGACCGTTCTAGGGGAAAAGTACGCATACCGTTGTAATCGGGCGACTTTCTACTTTCATGTGCAACAGAAATTTTGCGGATTGGTCAATCCGTTCGCGAGATATGGCAGTTTGGAGGTAAGAAACGGTTGAGAAACTCAAAATTTTCACAGTTCTGATGCTCGAAACGAATAACCAGAACGGCCTAGGGGAAAAGTACGCATACCGTTGTAATCGGGCGAGTTTCTACTTTCAGATGCAACAGAAATTTTGCGGATTGGTCAATCCTTTCGCGAGATATGGCGGTTTGGAAGTAAGAAACGCTTGAGAAACTCAAAATTTTCGCAGTTCTGATGCTCGAAACGAATAACTAGAACGGCCTAGGGGAAAAGTACGCATACCGTTGTAAACGGGCGAGTTTCTACCTTCAGATGCAACAGAAATTTTGCGGATTGCTCAATCCGTTCGCGAGTTATGGCAATTTGGAGGTAAGAAACGCTTGAGAAACACAAAATTTTCGCAGTTCTGATGCTCGACAAGCATAACTAGAACGTTCTAGGGGAAAAGTACGCATACCGTTGTAATCGGGCGACTTTCTACTTTCAGATGCATCAGAAATTTTGCAGATTGGTCAATCCGTTCGCGAGATATGGCAGTTTGGAAGTAAGAAACGCTTGAGAAACTCAAAATTTTCGCAGTTCTGATGCTCGAAACGATTAACTAGAACGGCCTAGGGGAAAAGTACGCATACCGTTGTAATCGGGCGAGTTTCTACTTTCAGATGCAACAGAAATTTCGCGGATTAGTCAATCCGTTCGCGAGATATGGCAGTTTGGAGGTAAGAAACGCTTGAGAAACTCAAAATTTTCGCAGTTCTGATGCTCGAAACGATTAACCAGAACGGCCTAGGGGAAAAGTACGCATACCGTTGTAATCGGGCGAGTTTCTACCTTCAGATGCATCAGAAATTTTGCGGATTGGTCAATCCGTTCGCGAGATATGGCAGTTTGGAAGTAAGAAACGCTTGAGAAACTCAAAATTTTCGCAGTTCTGATGCTCGAAACGATTAACTAGATCGGCCTAGGGGAAAAGTACGCATACCGTTGTAATCGGGCGAGTTTCTACTTTCAGATGCAACAGAAATTTTGCGGATTGGTCAATCCGTTCGCGAGATATGGCAGTTTGGAGGTAAGAAACGCTTGAGAAACTCAAAATTTTCGCAGTTCTGATGCTCGAAACGAATAACAAGAACGGCCTAGGGGAAAAGTACGCATACCGTTGTAATCGGGCGAGTTTCTACTTTCAGATGCAACAGAAATGTTGCGGATTAGTCAATCCGTTCGCGAGATATGGCAGTTTGGAGGTAAGAAACGCTTGAGAAACTCAAAATTTTCACAGTTCTGATGCTCGACAAGCATAACTAGAACGTTCTAGGGGAAAAGTACGCATACCGTTGTAATCGGGCGACTTTCTACTTTCAGATGCATCAGAAATTTTGCAGATTGGTCAATCCGTTCGCGAGATATGGCAGTTTGGAAGTAAGAAACGCTTGAGAAACTCAAAATTTTCGCAGTTCTGATGCTCGAAACGAATAACTAGAACGGCCTAGGGGAAAAGTACGCATACCGTTGTAAACGGGCGAGTTTCTACCTTCAGATGCAACAGAAATTTTGCGGATTGCTCAATCCGTTCGCGAGTTATGGCAATTTGGAGGTAAGAAACGCTTGAGAAACACAAAATTTTCGCAGTTCTGATGCTCGACAAGCATAACTAGAACGTTCTAGAGGAAAAGTACGCATACCGTTGTAATCGGGCGACTTTCTACTTTCAGATGCATCAGAAATTTTGCAGATTGGTCAATCCGTTCGCGAGATATGGCAGTTTGGAAGTAAGAAACGCTTGAGAAACTCAAAATTTTCGCAGTTCTGATGCTCGAAACGATTAACTAGAACGGCCTAGGGGAAAAGTACGCATACCGTTGTAATCGGGCGAGTTTCTACTTTCAGATGCAACAGAAATTTTGCGGATTGGTCAATCCGTTCGCGAGATATGGCAGTTTGTAGGTAAGAAACGCTTGAGAAACTCAACATTTTCGCAGTTCTGATGCTCGAAACGAATAACTAGAACGGCCTAGGGGAAAAGTAGGCATACCGTTGTAATCGGGCGAGTTTGTACTTTCAGATGCAACAGAAATTTTGAGGATTGGTCAATCCGTTCGCGAGATATGGCGGTTTGGATGTAAGAAACGCTTGAGAAACTCAAAATTTTCGCAGTTCTGATGCTCGAAACGAATAACTAGAACGGCCTAGGGGAAAAGTACGCATACCGTTGTAAACGGGCGAGTTTCTACCTTCAGATGCAACAGAAATTTTGCGGATTGCTCAATCCGTTCGCGAGATATGGCAGTTTGGAGGTAAGAAACGCTTGGGAAACTCAACATTTTCGCAGTTCTGATGCTCGAAACGAATAACTAGAACGGCCCAGGGGAAAAGTAGGCATACCGTTGTAATCGGGCGAGTTTGTACTTTCAGATGCAACAGAAATTTTGCGGATTGGTCAATCCGTTCGCGAGATATGGCAGTTTGGAGGTAAGAAACGCTTGAGAAACTCAAAATTTTCGCAGTTCTGATGCTCGAAACGAATAACTAGAACGGCCTAGGGGAAAAGTACGCATACCGTTGTAATCGGGCGAGTTTCTACTTTCAGATGCAACAGAAATTTTGCGGATTAGTCAATCCGTTCGCGAGATATGGCAGTTTGGAGGTAAGAAACGCTTGAGAAACTCAAAATTTTCGCAGTTCTGATGCTCGAAACGAATAACTAGAACGGCCTAGGGGAAAAGTACGCATACCGTTGTAATCGGGCGAGTTTCTACTTTCAGATGCAACAGAAATTTCGCGGATTAGTCAATCCGTTCGCGAGATATGGCAGTTTGGAGGTAAGAAACGCTTGAGAAACTCAAAATTTTCGCAGTTCTGATGCTCGAAACGATTAACCAGAACGGCCTAGGGGAAAAGTACGCATACCGTTGTAATCGGGCGAGTTTCTACCTTCAGATGCATCAGAAATTTTGCGGATTGGTCATTCCGTTCGCGAGATATGGCAGTTTGGAAGTAAGAAACGCTTGAGAAACTCAAAATTTTCGCAGTTCTGATGCTCGAAACGATTAACTAGATCGGCCTAGGGGAAAAGTACGCATACCGTTGTAATCGGGCGAGTTTCTACTTTCAGATGCAACAGAAATTTTGCGGATTGGTCAATCCGTTCGCGAGATATGGCAGTTTGGAGGTAAGAAACGCTTGAGAAACTCAAAATTTTCGCAGTTCTGATGCTCGAAACGAATAACAAGAACGGCCTAGGGGAAAAGTACGCATACCGTTGTAATCGGGCGAGTTTCTACTTTCAGATGCAACAGAAATGTTGCGGATTAGTCAATCCGTTCGCGAGATATGGCAGTTTGGAGGTAAGAAACGCTTGAGAAACTCAAAATTTTCGCAGTTCTGATGCTCGACAAGCATAACTAGACCGTTCTAGGGGAAAAGAACGCATACCGTTGTAATCGGGCGAGTTTCTACTTTCAGATGCAACAGAAATTTTGCGGATTGGTCAATCCGTTCGCGAGATATGGCGGTTTGGAAGTGAGAAACGCTTGAGAAACTCAAAATTTTCGCAGTTCTGATGCTCGAAACGAATAACTAGAACGGCCTAGGGGAAAAGTACGCATACCGTTGTAAACGGGCGAGTTTCTACCTTCAGATGCAACAGAAATTTTGCGGATTGCTCAATCCGTTCGCGAGTTATGGCAATTTGGAGGTAAGAAACGCTTGAGAAACACAAAATTTTCACAGTTCTGATGCTCGACAAGCATAACTAGAACGTTCTAGGGGAAAAGTACGCATACCGTTGTAATCGGGCGAGATTCTACTTTCAGATGCAACAGAAATTTTGCGGATTAGTCAATCCGTTCGCGAGATATGGCAGTTTGGAGGTAAGAAACGCTTGAGAAACTCAAAATTTTCGCAGTTCTGATGCTCGAAACGAATAACTAGAACGGCCAAGGGGAAAAGTACGCATACCGTTGTAATCGGGCGAGTTTCTACTTTCAGATGCAACAGAAATTTTGCGGATTCGTCAATCCGTTCGCGAGATATGGCAGTTTGGAGGTAAGAAACGCTTGAGAAACTCAAAATTTTCGCAGTTCTGATGCTCGAAACGATTAACCAGAACGGCCTAGGGGAAAAGTACGCATACCGTTGTAATCGGGCGAGTTTCTACCTTCAGATGCATCAGAAATTTTGCGGATTGGTCAATCCGTTCGCGAGATATGGCAGTTTGGAAGTAAGAAACGCTTGAGAAACTCAAAATTTTCGCAGTTCTGATGCTCGAAACGATTAACTAGAACGGCCTAGGGGAAAAGTACGCATACCGTTGTAATCGGGCGAGTTTCTACTTTCAGATGCAACAGAAATTTTGCAGATTGGTCAATCCGTTCGCGAGATATGGCGGTTTGGAAGTAAGAAACGCTTGAGAAACTCAAAATTTTCGCAGTTCTGATGCTCGAAACGAATAACTAGAACGGCCTAGGGGAATAGTACGCATACCGTTGTAAACGGGCGAGTTTCTCCCTTCAGATGCAACAGAAATTTTGCGGATTGCTCAATCCGTTCGCGAGGTATGGCAATTTGGATGTAAGAAACGCTTGAAAAACTCAAAATTTTCGCAGTTCTGATGCTCGAAACGAATAACTAGAACGGACTAGGGGAAAAGTACGCATACCGTTGTAATCGGGCGAGTTTCTACCTTCAGATGCATCAGAAATTTTGCGGATTGGTCAATCCGTTCGCGAGATATGGCGGTTTGGAAGTAAGAAACGCTTGAGAAACTCAAAATTTTCGCAGTTCTGATGCTCGAAACGAATAACTAGAACGGCCTAGGGGAATAGTACGCATACCGTTGTAAACGGGCGAGTTTCTCCCTTCAGATGCAACAGAAATTTTGCGGATTGCTCAATCCATTCGCGAGGTATGGCAATTTGGATGTAAGAAACGCTTGAAAAACTCAAAATTTTCGCAGTTCTGATGCTCGAAACGAATAACTAGAACGGACTAGGGGAAAAGTACGCATACCGTTGTAATCGGGCGAGTTTCTACCTTCAGATGCATCAGAAATTTTGCGGATTGGTCAATCCGTTCGCGAGATATGGCGGTTTGGAAGTAAGAAACGCTTGAGAAACTCAAAATTTTCGCAGTTCTGATGCTCGAAACGAATAACTAGAACGGCCTAGGGGAATAGTACGCATACCGTTGTAAACGGGCGAGTTTCTCCCTTCAGATGCAACAGAAATTTTGCGGATTGCTCAATCCGTTCGCGAGATATGGCAGTTTGGAGGTAAGAAACGCTTGAGAAACTCAAAATTTTCGCAGTTCTGATGCTCGAAACGAATAACTAGAACGGCCAAGGGGAAAAGTACGCATACCGTTGTAATCGGGCGAGTTTCTACTTTCAGATGCAACAGAAATTTTGCGGATTAGTCAATCCGTTCGCGAGATATGGCAGTTTGGAGGTAAGAAACGCTTGAGAAACTCAAAATTTTCGCAGTTCTGATGCTCGAAACGATTAACCAGAACGGCCTAGGGGAAAAGTACGCATACCGTTGTAATCGGGCGAGTTTCTACCTTCAGATGCATCAGAAATTTTGCGGATTGGTCAATCCGTTCGCGAGATATGGCAGTTTGGAAGTAAGAAACGCTTGAGAAACTCAAAATTTTCGCAGTTCTGATGCTCGAAACGATTAACTAGAACGGCCTAGGGGAAAAGTACGCATACCGTTGTAATCGGGCGAGTTTCTACTTTCAGATGCAACAGAAATTTTGCAGATTGGTCAATCCGTTCGCGAGATATGGCGGTTTGGAAGTAAGAAACGCTTGAGAAACTCAAAATTTTCGCAGTTCTGATGCTCGAAACGAATAACTAGAACGGCCTAGGGGAATAGTACGCATACCGTTGTAAACGGGCGAGTTTCTCCCTTCAGATGCAACAGAAATTTTGCGGATTGCTCAATCCGTTCGCGAGGTATGGCAATTTGGATGTAAGAAACGCTTGAAAAACTCAAAATTTTCGCAGTTCTAATGCTCGAAACGAATAACTAGAACGGACTAGGGGAAAAGTACGCATACCGTTGTAATCGGGCGAGTTTCTACCTTCAGATGCATCAGAAATTTTGCGGATTGGTCAATCCGTTCGCGAGATATGGCGGTTTGGAAGTAAGAAACGCTTGAGAAACTCAAAATTTTCGCAGTTCTGATGCTCGAAACGAATAACTAGAACGGCCTAGGGGAATAGTACGCATACCGTTGTAAACGGGCGAGTCTCTCCCTTCAGATGCAACAGAAATTTTGCGGATTGCTCAATCCATTCGCGAGGTATGGCAATTTGGATGTAAGAAACGCTTGAAAAACTCAAAATTTTCGCAGTTCTGATGCTCGAAACGAATAACTAGAACGGACTAGGGGAAAAGTACGCATACCGTTGTAATCGGGCGAGTTTCTACTTTCAGATGCAACAGAAATTTTGCGGATTGGTCAATCCGTTCGCGAGATATGGCGGTTTGGAAGTAAGAAACGCTTGAGAAACTCAAAATTTTCGCAGTTCTGATGCTCGAAACGAATAACTAGAACGGCCTAGGGGAAAAGTACGCACACCGTTGTAAACGGGCGAGTTTCTACCTTCAGATGCAACAGAAATTTTGCGGATTGCTCAATCCGTTCGCGAGGTATGGCAATTTGGATGTAAGAAACGCTTGAAAAACTCAAAATTTTCGCTGTTCTGATGCTCGACAAGCATAACTAGAACGTTCTAGGGGAAAAGTACGCATACCGTTGTAATCGGGCGACTTTCTACTTTCAGATGCATCAGAAATTTTTTGCATTGGTCAATCCGTTCGCGAGATATGGCAGTTTGGAAGTAAGAAACGCTTGAGAAACTCAAAGTTTTCGCAGTTCTGATGCTCGAAACGATTAACTAGAACGGCCTAGGGGAAAAGTACGCATACCGTTGTAATCGGGCGAGTTTCTACTTTCAGATGCAACAGAAATTTTGCGGATTGGTCAATCCGTTCGCGAGATATGGCGGTTTGGAGGTAAGAAACGCTTGAGAAACTCAAAATTTTCGCAGTTCTGATGCTCGAAACGAATAACTAGAACGGCCTAGGGGAAAAGTACGCATACCGTTGTAATCGGGCGAGTTTCTACTTTCAGATGCAACAGAAATTTTGCGGATTGGTCAATCCATTCGCGAGGTATGGCAATTTGGATGTAAGAAACGCTTGAAAAACTCAAAATTTTCGCAGTTCTGATGCTCGAAACGAATAACTAGAACGGACTAGGGGAAAAGTACGCATACCGTTGTAATCGGGCGAGTTTCTACCTTCAGATGCATCAGAAATTTTGCGGATTGGTCAATCCGTTCGCGAGATATGGCGGTTTGGAAGTAAGAAACGCTTGAGAAACTCAAAATTTTCGCAGTTCTGATGCTCGAAACGAATAACTAGAACGGCCTAGGGGAATAGTACGCATACCGTTGTAAACGGGCGAGTTTCTCCCTTCAGATGCAACAGAAATTTTGCGGATTGCTCAATCCGTTCGCGAGATATGGCAGTTTGGAGGTAAGAAACGCTTGAGAAACTCAAAATTTTCGCAGTTCTGATGCTCGAAACGAATAACTAGAACGGCCAAGGGGAAAAGTACGCATACCGTTGTAATCGGGCGAGTTTCTACTTTCAGATGCAACAGAAATTTTGCGGATTAGTCAATCCGTTCGCGAGATATGGCAGTTTGGAGGTAAGAAACGCTTGAGAAACTCAAAATTTTCGCAGTTCTGATGCTCGAAACGATTAACCAGAACGGCCTAGGGGAAAAGTACGCATACCGTTGTAATCGGGCGAGTTTCTACCTTCAGATGCATCAGAAATTTTGCGGATTGGTCAATCCGTTCGCGAGATATGGCAGTTTGGAAGTAAGAAACGCTTGAGAAACTCAAAATTTTCGCAGTTCTGATGCTCGAAACGATTAACTAGAACGGCCTAGGGGAAAAGTACGCATACCGTTGTAATCGGGCGAGTTTCTACTTTCAGATGCAACAGAAATTTTGCAGATTGGTCAATCCGTTCGCGAGATATGGCGGTTTGGAAGTAAGAAACGCTTGAGAAACTCAAAATTTTCGCAGTTCTGATGCTCGAAACGAATAACTAGAACGGCCTAGGGGAATAGTACGCATACCGTTGTAAACGGGCGAGTTTCTCCCTTCAGATGCAACAGAAATTTTGCGGATTGCTCAATCCGTTCGCGAGGTATGGCAATTTGGATGTAAGAAACGCTTGAAAAACTCAAAATTTTCGCAGTTCTAATGCTCGAAACGAATAACTAGAACGGACTAGGGGAAAAGTACGCATACCGTTGTAATCGGGCGAGTTTCTACCTTCAGATGCATCAGAAATTTTGCGGATTGGTCAATCCGTTCGCGAGATATGGCGGTTTGGAAGTAAGAAACGCTTGAGAAACTCAAAATTTTCGCAGTTCTGATGCTCGAAACGAATAACTAGAACGGCCTAGGGGAATAGTACGCATACCGTTGTAAACGGGCGAGTCTCTCCCTTCAGATGCAACAGAAATTTTGCGGATTGCTCAATCCATTCGCGAGGTATGGCAATTTGGATGTAAGAAACGCTTGAAAAACTCAAAATTTTCGCAGTTCTGATGCTCGAAACGAATAACTAGAACGGACTAGGGGAAAAGTACGCATACCGTTGTAATCGGGCGAGTTTCTACTTTCAGATGCAACAGAAATTTTGCGGATTGGTCAATCCGTTCGCGAGATATGGCGGTTTGGAAGTAAGAAACGCTTGAGAAACTCAAAATTTTCGCAGTTCTGATGCTCGAAACGAATAACTAGAACGGCCTAGGGGAAAAGTACGCACACCGTTGTAAACGGGCGAGTTTCTACCTTCAGATGCAACAGAAATTTTGCGGATTGCTCAATCCGTTCGCGAGGTATGGCAATTTGGATGTAAGAAACGCTTGAAAAACTCAAAATTTTCGCTGTTCTGATGCTCGACAAGCATAACTAGAACGTTCTAGGGGAAAAGTACGCATACCGTTGTAATCGGGCGACTTTCTACTTTCAGATGCATCAGAAATTTTTTGCATTGGTCAATCCGTTCGCGAGATATGGCAGTTTGGAAGTAAGAAACGCTTGAGAAACTCAAAGTTTTCGCAGTTCTGATGCTCGAAACGATTAACTAGAACGGCCTAGGGGAAAAGTACGCATACCGTTGTAATCGGGCGAGTTTCTACTTTCAGATGCAACAGAAATTTTGCGGATTGGTCAATCCGTTCGCGAGATATGGCGGTTTGGAGGTAAGAAACGCTTGAGAAACTCAAAATTTTCGCAGTTCTGATGCTCGAAACGAATAACTAGAACGGCCTAGGGGAAAAGTACGCATACCGTTGTAATCGGGCGAGTTTCTACTTTCAGATGCAACAGAAATTTTGCGGATTGGTCAATCCGTTCGCGAGATATGGCAGTTTGTAGGTAAGAAACGCTTGAGAAACTCAACATTTTCGCAGTTCTGTTGCTCGAAACGAATAACTAGAGCGGCCTAGGGGAAAAGTACGCATACCGTTGTAATCGGGCGAGTTTCTACTTTCAGATGCATCAGAAATTTTGCGGATTGGTCAATCCGTTCGCGAGATATGGCAGTTTGGAAGTAAGAAACGCTTGAGAAACTCAAAATTTTCGCAGTTCTGATGCTCGAAACGATTAACCAGAACGGCCTAGGGGAAAAGTACGCATAACGTTGTAATCGGGCGAGTTTCTACCTTCAGATGCATCAGAAATTTTGCGGATTGGTCAATCCGTTCGCGAGATATGGCAGTTTGGAAGTAAGAAACGCTTGAGAAACTCAAAATTTTCGCAGTTCTGATGCTCGGAACGATTAACTAGAACGGCCTAGGGGAAAAGTACGCATACCGTTGTAATCGGGCGAGTTTCTACTTTCAGATGCAACAGAAATTTTGCGGATTGGTCAATCCGTTCGCGAGATATGGCGGTTTGGAAGTAAGAAACGCTTGAGAAACTCACAATTTTCGCAGTTCTGATGCTCGAAACGAATAACTAGAACGGCCTAGGGGAAAAGTACGCATACCGTTGTAATCGGGCGAGTTTCTACTTTCAGATGCAACAGAAATTTTGCGGATTGGTCAATCCGTTCGCGAGATATGGCGGCTTGGAAGTAAGACACGCTTGAGAAACTCAAAATTTTCGCAGTTCTGATGCTCGAAACGAATAACTAGAACGGCCTAGGGGAAAAGTACGCATACCGTTGTAAACGGGCGAGTTTCTACCTTCAGATGCAACAGAAATTTTGCGGATTGCTCAATCCGTTCGCGAGGTATGGCAATTTGGATGTAAGAAACGCTTGAAAAACTCAAAATTTTCGCAGTTCTGATGCTCGAAACGAATAACTAGAACGGACTAGGGGAAAAGTACGCATACCGTTGTAATCGGGCGAGTTTCTACTTTCAGATGCAACAGAAATTTTGCGGATTGGTCAATCCGTTCGCGAGATATGGCAGTTTGGAGGTAAGAAATGCTTGAGAAACTCAAAATTTTCGCAGTTCTGATGCTCGACAAGCATAACTAGAACGTTCTAGGGGAAAAGTACGCATACCGTTGTAATCGGGCGACTTTCTACTTTCAGATGCATCAGAAATTTTGCGGATTTGTCAATCCGTTCGCGAGATATGGCAGTTTGGAAGTAAGAAACGCTTGAGAAACTCAAAATTTTCGCAGTTCTGATGCTCGAAACGATTAACTAGAACGGCCTAGGGGAATAGTACGCATACCGTTGTAATCGGGCGAGTTTCTACTTTCAGATGCAACAGAAATATTGAGGATTGGTCAATCCGTTCGCGAGATATGGTAGTTTGGAGGTAAGAAACGCTTGAGAAACTCAAAATTTTCGCAGTTCTGATGCTTGAAACGAATCACTAGAACGGCCTAGGGGAAAAGTAGGCATACCGTTGTAATCGGGCGAGTTTGTACTTTCAGATGCAACAGAAATTTTGCGGATTGGTCAATCCGTTCGCGAGATATGGCGGTTTGGAAGTAAGAAACGCTTGAGAAACTCAAAATTTTCGCAGTTCTGATGCTCGAAACGAATAACTAGAACGGACTAGCGGAAAAGTACGCATACCGTTGTAATCGGGCGAGTTTCTACTTTCAGATGCAACAGAAATTTTGCGGATTGGTCAATCCGTTCGCGAGATATGGCAGTTTGGAGGTAAGAAACGCTTGAGAAACTCCAAATTTTCGCAGTTCTGATGCTCGACAAGCATAACTAGAACGTTCTAGGGGAAAAGTACGCATACCGTTGTAATCGGGCGACTTTCTACTTTCAGATGCAACAGAAATTTTGCGGATTGGTCAATCCGTTCGCGAGATATGGCAGTTTGGAGGTAAGAAACGGTTGAGAAACTCAAAATTTTCACAGTTCTGATGCTCGAAACGAATAACCAGAACGGCCTAGGGGAAAAGTACGCATACCGTTGTAATCGGGCGAGTTTCTACTTTCAGATGGAACAGAAATTTTGCGGATTGGTCAATCCGTTCGCGAGATATGGCAGTTTGGAAGTATGAAACACTTGAGAAACACAAAATTTTCGCAGTTCTGATGCTCGAAACGAATAACTAGAGCGGCCTAGGGGAAAAGTACGCATACCGTTGTAATCGGGCGAGTTTCTACTTTCAGATGCATCAGAAATTTTGAGGATTGGTCAATCCGTTCGCGAGATATGGCAGTTTGGAGGTAAGAAACGCTTGAGAAACTCAAAATTTTCGCAGTTCTGATGCTCGAAACGAATAACTAGAACGGCCTAGGGGAAAAGTAGGCATACCGTTGTAATCGGGCGAGTTTGTACTTTCAGATGCAACAGAAATTTTGCGGATTGGTCAATCCGTTCGCGAGATATGGCAGTTTGGAGGTAAGAAACGCTTGAGAAACTCAAAATTTTCGCAGTTCTGATGCTCGAAACGAATAACTAGAACGGACTAGGGGAAAAGTACGCATACCGTTGTAATCGGGCGAGTTTCTACTTTCAGATGCAACAGAAATTTTGCGGATTGGTCAATCCGTTCGCGAGATATGGCAGTTTGGAGGTAAGAAACGCTTGAGAAACTCCAAATTTTCGCAGTTCTGATGCTCGACAAGCATAACTAGAACGTTCTAGGGGAAAAGTACGCATACCGTTGTAATCGGGCGACTTTCTACTTTCAGATGCAACAGAAATTTTGCGGATTGGTCAATCCGTTCGCGAGATATGGCAGTTTGGAGGTAAGAAACGGTTGAGAAACTCAAAATTTTCACAGTTCTGATGCTCGAAACGAATAACCAGAACGGCATAGGGGAAAAGTACGCATACCGTTGTAATCGGGCGAGTTTCTACTTTCAGATGCAACAGAAATTTTGCGGATTGTTCAATCCGTTCGCGAGATATGGCAGTTTGGAGGTAAGAAACGGTTGAGAAACTCAAAATTTTCACAGTTCTGATGCTCGAAACGAATAACCAGAACGGCCTAGGGGAAAAGTAGGCATACCGTTGTAATCGGGCGAGTTTGTACTTTCAGATGCATCAGAAATTTTGCGGATTGGTCAGTCCGTTCGCGAGATATGGCAGTTTGGAAGTAAGAAACGCTTGAGAAACTCAAAATTTTCGCAGTTCTGATGCTCGAAACGATTAACCAGAACGGCCTAGGGGAAAAGTACGCATACCGTTGTAATCGGGCGAGTTTCTACTTTCAGATGCAACAGAAATTTTGCGGATTAGTCAATCCGTTCGCGAGATATGGCAGTTTGGAGGTAAGAAACGCTTGAGAAACTCAAAATTTTCGCAGTTCTGATGCTCGACCAGCATAACTAGAACGTTCTAGGGGAAAAGTACGCATACCGTTGTAATCGGGCGACTTTCTACATTCAGATGCAACAGAAATTTTGCGGATTGGTCAATCCGTTCGCGAGATATGGCAGTTTGGAGGTAAGAAACGGTTGAGAAACTCAAAATTTTCACAGTTCTGATGCTCGAAACGAATAACCAGAACAGCCTAGGGGAAAAGTACGCATACCGTTGTAATCGGGCGAGTTTCTACTTTCAGATGCAACAGAAATTTTGCGGATTGGTCAATCCGTTCGCGAGATATGGCGGCTTGGAAGTAAGACACGCTTGAGAAACTCAAAATTTTCGCAGTTCTGATGCACGAAACGAATAACTAGAACGGCCTAGGGGAAAAGTACGCATACCGTTGTAAACGGGCGAGTTTCTACCTTCAGATGCAACAGAAATTTTGCGGATTGCTCAATCCGTTCGCGAGGTATGGCAATTTGGAAGTAAGAAACGCTTGAGAAACTCAAAATTTTCGCATTCCGGTGCTCGAAACGAATAACAAGAACGGCCTAGGGGAAAAGTACGCATACCGTTGTAATCGGGCGAGTTTCTACTTTCAGATGCAACAGAAATGTTGCGGATTAGTCAATCCGTTCGCGAGATATGGCAGTTTGGAGGTAAGAAACGCTTGAGAAACTCAAAATTTTCGCAGTTCTGATGCTCGACAAGCATAACTAGACCGTTCTAGGGGAAAAGTACGCATACCGTTGTAATCGGGCGACTTTCTACTTTCATGTGCAACAGAAATTTTGCAGATTGGTCAATCCGTTCGCGAGATATGGCAGTTTGGAAGTAAGAAACGCTTGAGAAACTCCAAATTTTCGCAGTTCTGATGCTCGAAACGATTAACCAGAACGGCCTAGGGGAAAAGTACGCATACCGTTGTAATCGGGCGAGTTTCTACCTTCAGATGCATCAGAAATTTTGCGGATTGGTTAATCCGTTCGCGAGATATGGCAGTTTGGAAGTAAGAAACGCTTGAGAAACTCAAAATTTTCGCAGTTCTGATGCTCGAAACGATTAACTAGAACGGCCTAGGGGAAAAGTACGCATACCGTTGTAATCGGGCGAGTTTCTACTTTCAGATGCAACAGAAATTTTGAGGATTGGTCAATCCGTTCGCGAGATATGGCAGTTTGGAGGTAAGAAACGCTTGAGAAACTCAAAATTTTCGCAGTTCTGATGCTCGACAAGCATAACTAGAACGTTCTAGGGGAAAAGTACGCATACCGTTGTAATCGGGCGACTTTCTACTTTCAGATGCATCAGAAATTTTGCGGATTTGTCAATCCGTTCGCGAGATATGGCAGTTTGGAAGTAAGAAACGCTTGAGAAACTCAAAATTTTCGCAGTTCTGATGCTCGAAACGATTAACTAGAACGGCCTAGGGGAAAAGTACGCATACCGTTGTAATCGGGCGAGTTTCTACTTTCAGATGCAACAGAAATATTGAGGATTGGTCAATCCGTTCGCGAGATATGGTAGTTTGGAGGTAAGAAACGCTTGAGAAACTCAAAATTTTCGCAGTTCTGATGCTTGAAACGAATCACTAGAACGGCCTAGGGGAAAAGTAGGCATACCGTTGTAATCGGGCGAGTTTGTACTTTCAGATGCAACAGAAATTTTGCGGATTGGTCAATCCGTTCGCGAGATATGGCGGTTTGGAAGTAAGAAACGCTTGAGAAACTCAAAATTTTCGCAGTTCTGATGCTCGAAACGAATAACTAGAACGGACTAGCGGAAAAGTACGCATACCGTTGTAATCGGGCGACTTTCTACTTTCAGATGCAACAGAAATTTTGCGGATTGGTCAATCCGTTCGCGAGATATGGCAGTTTGGAGGTAAGAAACGGTTGAGAAACTCAAAATTTTCACAGTTCTGATGCTCGAAACGAATAACCAGAACGGCCTAGGGGAAAAGTACGCATACCGTTGTAATCGGGCGAGTTTCTACTTTCAGATGGAACAGAAATTTTGCGGATTGGTCAATCCGTTCGCGAGATATGGCAGTTTGGAAGTATGAAACACTCGAGAAACACAAAATTTTCGCAGTTCTGATGCTCGAAACGAATAACTAGAGCGGCCTAGGGGAAAAGTACGCATACCGTTGTAATCGGGCGAGTTTCTACTTTCAGATGCATCAGAAATTTTGAGGATTGGTCAATCCGTTCGCGAGATATGGCAGTTTGGAGGTAAGAAACGCTTGAGAAACTCAAAATTTTCGCAGTTCTGATGCTCGAAACGAATAACTAGAACGGCCTAGGGGAAAAGTAGGCATACCGTTGTAATCGGGCGAGTTTGTACTTTCAGATGCAACAGAAATTTTGCGGATTGGTCAATCCGTTCGCGAGATATGGCAGTTTGGAGGTAAGAAACGCTTGAGAAACTCAAAATTTTCGCAGTTCTGATGCTCGAAACGAATAACTAGAACGGACTAGGGGAAAAGTACGCATACCGTTGTAATCGGGCGAGTTTCTACTTTCAGATGCAACAGAAATTTTGCGGATTGGTCAATCCGTTCGCGAGATATGGCAGTTTGGAGGTAAGAAACGCTTGAGAAACTCCAAATTTTCGCAGTTCTGATGCTCGACAAGCATAACTAGAACGTTCTAGGGGAAAAGTACGCATACCGTTGTAATCGGGCGACTTTCTACTTTCAGATGCAACAGAAATTTTGCGGATTGGTCAATCCGTTCGCGAGATATGGCAGTTTGGAGGTAAGAAACGGTTGAGAAACTCAAAATTTTCACAGTTCTGATGCTCGAAACGAATAACCAGAACGGCATAGGGGAAAAGTACGCATACCGTTGTAATCGGGCGAGTTTCTACTTTCAGATGCAACAGAAATTTTGCGGATTGTTCAATCCGTTCGCGAGATATGGCAGTTTGGAGGTAAGAAACGGTTGAGAAACTCAAAATTTTCACAGTTCTGATGCTCGAAACGAATAACCAGAACGGCCTAGGGGAAAAGTAGGCATACCGTTGTAATCGGGCGAGTTTGTACTTTCAGATGCAACAGAAATTTTGCGGATTGGTCAGTCCGTTCGCGAGATATGGCAGTTTGGAAGTAAGAAACGCTTGAGAAACTCAAAATTTTCGCAGTTCTGATGCTCGAAACGATTAACCAGAACGGCCTAGGGGAAAAGTACGCATACCGTTGTAATCGGGCGAGTTTCTACTTTCAGATGCAACAGAAATTTTGCGGATTAGTCAATCCGTTCGCGAGATATGGCAGTTTGGAGGTAAGAAACGCTTGAGAAACTCAAAATTTTCGCAGTTCTGATGCTCGACCAGCATAACTAGAACGTTCTAGGGGAAAAGTACGCATACCGTTGTAATCGGGCGACTTTCTACATTCAGATGCAACAGAAATTTTGCGGATTGGTCAATCCGTTCGCGAGATATGGCAGTTTGGAGGTAAGAAACGGTTGAGAAACTCAAAATTTTCACAGTTCTGATGCTCGAAACGAATAACCAGAACAGCCTAGGGGAAAAGTACGCATACCGTTGTAATCGGGCGAGTTTCTACTTTCAGATGCAACAGAAATTTTGCGGATTGGTCAATCCGTTCGCGAGATATGGCGGCTTGGAAGTAAGACACGCTTGAGAAACTCAAAATTTTCGCAGTTCTGATGCTCGAAACGAATAACTAGAACGGCCTAGGGGAAAAGTACGCATACCGTTGTAAACGGGCGAGTTTCTACCTTCAGATGCAACAGAAATTTTGCGGATTGCTCAATCCGTTCGCGAGGTATGGCAATTTGGAAGTAAGAAACGCTTGAGAAATTCAAAATTTTCGCATTCCGGTGCTCGAAACGAATAACAAGAACGGCCTAGGGGAAAAGTACGCATACCGTTGTAATCGGGCGAGTTTCTACTTTCAGATGCAACAGAAATGTTGCGGATTAGTCAATCCGTTCGCGAGATATGGCAGTTTGGAGGTAAGAAACGCTTGAGAAACTCAAAATTTTCGCAGTTCTGATGCTCGACAAGCATAACTAGACCGTTCTAGGGGAAAAGTACGCATACCGTTGTAATCGGGCGACTTTCTACTTTCATGTGCAACAGAAATTTTGCGGATTGGTCAATCCGTTCGCGAGATATGGCAGTTTGGAGGTAAGAAACGGTTGAGAAACTCAAAATTTTCACAGTTCTGATGCTCGAAACGAATAACCAGAACGGCCTAGGGGAAAAGTACGCATACCGTTGTAATCGGGCGAGTTTCTACTTTCAGATGCAACAGAAATTTTGCGGATTGGTCAATCCTTTCGCGAGATATGGCGGTTTGGAAGTAAGAAACGCTTGAGAAACTCAAAATTTTCGCAGTTCTGATGCTCGAAACGAATAACTAGAACGGCCTAGGGGAAAAGTACGCATACCGTTGTAAACGGGCGAGTTTCTACCTTCAGATGCAACAGAAATTTTGCGGATTGCTCAATCCGTTCGCGAGTTATGGCAATTTGGAGGTAAGAAACGCTTGAGAAACACAAAATTTTCGCAGTTCTGATGCTCGACAAGCATAACTAGAACGTTCTAGGGGAAAAGTACGCATACCGTTGTAATCGGGCGACTTTCTACTTTCAGATGCATCAGAAATTTTGCAGATTGGTCAATCCGTTCGCGAGATATGGCAGTTTGGAAGTAAGAAACGCTTGAGAAACTCAAAATTTTCGCAGTTCTGATGCTCGAAACGATTAACTAGAACGGCCTAGGGGAAAAGTACGCATACCGTTGTAATCGGGCGAGTTTCTACTTTCAGATGCAACAGAAATTTTGCGGATTGGTCAATCCGTTCGCGAGATATGGCAGTTTGTAGGTAAGAAACGCTTGAGAAACTCAACATTTTCGCAGTTCTGATGCTCGAAACGAATAACTAGAACGGCCTAGGGGAAAAGTAGGCATACCGTTGTAATCGGGCGAGTTTGTACTTTCAGATGCAACAGAAATTTTGAGGATTGGTCAATCCGTTCGCGAGATATGGCGGTTTGGAAGTAAGAAACGCTTGAGAAACTCAAAATTTTCGCAGTTCTGATGCTCGAAACGAATAACTAGAACGGCCTAGGGGAAAAGTACGCATACCGTTGTAAACGGGCGAGTTTCTACCTTCAGATGCAACAGAAATTTTGCGGATTGCTCAATCCGTTCGCGAGATATGGCAGTTTGGAGGTAAGAAACGCTTGGGAAACTCAACATTTTCGCAGTTCTGATGCTCGAAACGAATAACTAGAACGGCCCAGGGGAAAAGTAGGCATACCGTTGTAATCGGGCGAGTTTGTACTTTCAGATGCAACAGAAATTTTGCGGATTGGTCAATCCGTTCGCGAGATATGGCAGTTTGGAGGTAAGAAACGCTTGAGAAACTCAAAATTTTCGCAGTTCTGATGCTCGAAACGAATAACTAGAACGGCCTAGGGGAAAAGTACGCATACCGTTGTAATCGGGCGAGTTTCTACTTTCAGATGCAACAGAAATTTCGCGGATTAGTCAATCCGTTCGCGAGATATGGCAGTTTGGAGGTAAGAAACGCTTGAGAAACTCAAAATTTTCGCAGTTCTGATGCTCGAAACGATTAACCAGAACGGCCTAGGGGAAAAGTACGCATACCGTTGTAATCGGGCGAGTTTCTACCTTCAGATGCATCAGAAATTTTGCGGATTGGTCAATCCGTTCGCGAGATATGGCAGTTTGGAAGTAAGAAACGCTTGAGAAACTCAAAATTTTCGCAGTTCTGATGCTCGAAACGACTAACTAGATCGGCCTAGGGGAAAAGTACGCATACCGTTGTAATCGGGCGAGTTTCTACTTTCAGATGCAACAGAAATTTTGCGGATTGTTCAATCCGTTCGCGAGATATGGCAGTTTGGAGGTAAGAAACGCTTGAGAAACTCAAAATTTTCGCAGTTCTGATGCTCGAAACGAATAACAAGAACGGCCTAGGGGAAAAGTACGCATACCGTTGTAATCGGGCGAGTTTCTACTTTCAGATGCAACAGAAATGTTGCGGATTAGTCAATCCGTTCGCGAGATATGGCAGTTTGGAGGTAAGAAACGCTTGAGAAACTCAAAATTTTCGCAGTTCTGATGCTCGACAAGCATAACTAGACCGTTCTAGGGGAAAAGTACGCATACCGTTGTAATCGGGCGAGTTTCTACTTTCAGATGCAACAGAAATTTTGCGGATTGGTCAATCCGTTCGCGAGATATGGCGGTTTGGAAGTGAGAAACGCTTGAGAAACTCAAAATTTTCGCAGTTCTGATGCTCGAAACGAATAACTAGAACGGCCTAGGGGAAAAGTACGCATACCGTTGTAAACGGGCGAGTTTCTACCTTCAGATGCAAGAGAAATTTTGCGGATTGCTCAATCCGTTCGCGAGTTATGGCAATTTGGAGGTAAGAAACGCTTGAGAAACACAAAATTTTCGCAGTTCTGATGCTCGACAAGCATAACTAGAACGTTCTAGGGGAAAAGTACGCATACCGTTGTAATCGGGCGACTTTCTACTTTCAGATGCATCAGAAATTTTGCAGATTGGTCAATCCGTTCGCGAGATATGGCAGTTTGGAAGTAAGAAACGCTTGAGAAACTCAAAATTTTCGCAGTTCTGATGCTCGAAACGATTAACTAGAACGGCCCAGGGGAAAAGTACGCATACCGATGTAATCGGGCGAGTTTCTACTTTCAGATGCAACAGAAATTTTGCGGATTGGTCAATCCGTTCGCGAGATATGGCAGTTTGGAAGTAAGAAACGCTTGAGAAACTCAAAATTTTCGCAGTTCTGATGCTCGAAACGAATAACTAGAACGGCCTAGGGGAAAAGTACGCATACCGTTGTAATCGGGCGAGTTTCTACTTTCAGATGCAACAGAAATTTTGCGGATTAGTCAATCCGTTCGCGAGATATGGCAGTTTGGAGGTAAGAAACGCTTGAGAAACTCAAAATTTTCGCAGTTCTGATGCTCGAAACGAATAACTAGAACGGCCAAGGGGAAAAGTACGCATACCGTTGTAATCGGGCGAGTTTCTACTTTCAGATGCAACAGAAATTTTGCGGATTAGTCAATCCGTTCGCGAGATATGGCAGTTTGGAGGTAAGAAACGCTTGAGAAACTCAAAATTTTCGCAGTTCTGATGCTCGAAACGATTAACCAGAACGGCCTAGGGGAAAAGTACGCATACCGTTGTAATCGGGCGAGTTTCTACCTTCAGATGCATCAGAAATTTTGCGGATTGGTCAATCCGTTCGCGAGATATGGCAGTTTGGAAGTAAGAAACGCTTGAGAAACTCAAAATTTTCGCAGTTCTGATGCTCGAAACGATTAACTAGAACGGCCTAGGGGAAAAGTACGCATACCGTTGTAATCGGGCGAGTTTCTACTTTCAGATGCAACAGAAATTTTGCAGATTGGTCAATCCGTTCGCGAGATATGGCGGTTTGGAAGTAAGAAACGCTTGAGAAACTCAAAATTTTCGCAGTTCTGATGCTCGAAACGAATAACTAGAACGGCCTAGGGGAATAGTACGCATACCGTTGTAAACGGGCGAGTTTCTCCCTTCAGATGCAACAGAAATTTTGCGGATTGCTCAATCCGTTCGCGAGGTATGGCAATTTGGATGTAAGAAACGCTTGAAAAACTCAAAATTTTCGCAGTTCTGATGCTCGAAACGAATAACTAGAACGGACTAGGGGAAAAGTACGCATACCGTTGTAATCGGGCGAGTTTCTACTTTCAGATGCAACAGAAATTTTGCGGATTGGTCAATCCGTTCGCGAGATATGGCGGTTTGGAGGTAAGAAACGCTTGAGAAACTCAAAATTTTCGCAGTTCTGATGCTCGAAACGAATAACTAGAACGGCCTAGGGGAAAAGCACGCATACCGTTGTAATCGGGCGAGTTTCTACTTTCAGATGCAACAGAAATTTTGCGGATTGGTCAATCCGTTCGCGAGATATGGCAGTTTGTAGGTAAGAAACGCTTGAGAAACTCAACATTTTCGCAGTTCTGTTGCTCGAAACGAATAACTAGAGCGGCCTAGGGGAAAAGTACGCATACCGTTGTAATCGGGCGAGTTTCTACTTTCAGATGCATCAGAAATTTTGCGGATTGGTCAATCCGTTCGCGAGATATGGCAGTTTGGAAGTAAGAAACGCTTGAGAAACTCAAAATTTTCGCAGTTCTGATGCTCGAAACGATTAACCAGAACGGCCTAGGGGAAAAGTACGCATAACGTTGTAATCGGGCGAGTTTCTACCTTCAGATGCATCAGAAATTTTGCGGATTGGTCAATCCGTTCGCGAGATATGGCAGTTTGGAAGTAAGAAACGCTTGAGAAACTCAAAATTTTCGCAGTTCTGATGCTCGGAACGATTAACTAGAACGGCCTAGGGGAAAAGTACGCATACCGTTGTAATCGGGCGAGTTTCTACTTTCAGATGCAACAGAAATTTTGCGGATTGGTCAATCCGTTCGCGAGATATGGCGGTTTGGAAGTAAGAAACGCTTGAGAAACTCACAATTTTCGCAGTTCTGATGCTCGAAACGAATAACTAGAACGGCCTAGGGGAAAAGTACGCATACCGTTGTAATCGGGCGAGTTTCTACTTTCAGATGCAACAGAAATTTTGCGGATTGGTCAATCCGTTCGCGAGATATGGCGGCTTGGAAGTAAGACACGCTTGAGAAACTCAAAATTTTCGCAGTTCTGATGCTCGAAACGAATAACTAGAACGGCCTAGGGGAAAAGTACGCATACCGTTGTAAACGGGCGAGTTTCTACCTTCAGATGCAACAGAAATTTTGCGGATTGCTCAATCCGTTCGCGAGGTATGGCAATTTGGATGTAAGAAACGCTTGAAAAACTCAAAATTTTCGCAGTTCTGATGCTCGAAACGAATAACTAGAACGGACTAGGGGAAAAGTACGCATACCGTTGTAATCGGGCGAGTTTCTACTTTCAGATGCAACAGAAATTTTGCGGATTGGTCAATCCGTTCGCGAGATATGGCAGTTTGGAGGTAAGAAATGCTTGAGAAACTCAAAATTTTCGCAGTTCTGATGCTCGACAAGCATAACTAGAACGTTCTAGGGGAAAAGTACGCATACCGTTGTAATCGGGCGACTTTCTACTTTCAGATGCATCAGAAATTTTGCGGATTGGTCAATCCGTTCGCGAGATATGGCAGTTTGTAGGTAAGAAACGCTTGAGAAACTCAACATTTTCGCAGTTCTGTTGCACGAAACGAATAACTAGAGCGGCCTAGGGGAAAAGTACGCATACCGTTGTAATCGGGCGAGTTTCTACTTTCAGATGCATCAGAAATTTTGCGGATTGGTCAATCCGTTCGCGAGATATGGCAGTTTGGAAGTAAGAAACGCTTGAGAAACTCAAAATTTTCGCAGTTCTGATGCTCGAAACGATTAACCAGAACGGCCTAGGGGAAAAGTACGCATACCGTTGTAATCGGGCGAGTTTCTACCTTCAGATGCATCAGAAATTTTGCGGATTGGTTAATCCGTTCGCGAGATATGGCAGTTTGGAAGTAAGAAACGCTTGAGAAACTCAAAATTTTCGCAGTTCTGATGCTCGAAACGATTAACTAGAACGGCCTAGGGGAAAAGTACGCATACCGTTGTAATCGGGCGAGTTTCTACTTTCAGATGCAACAGAAATTTTGAGGATTGGTCAATCCGTTCGCGAGATATGGCAGTTTGGAGGTAAGAAACGCTTGAGAAACTCAAAATTTTCGCAGTTCTGATGCTCGACAAGCATAACTAGAACGTTCTAGGGGAAAAGTACGCATACCGTTGTAATCGGGCGACTTTCTACTTTCAGATGCATCAGAAATTTTGCGGATTTGTCAATCCGTTCGCGAGATATGGCAGTTTGGAAGTAAGAAACGCTTGAGAAACTCAAAATTTTCGCAGTTCTGATGCTCGAAACGATTAACTAGAACGGCCTAGGGGAAAAGTACGCATACCGTTGTAATCGGGCGAGTTTCTACTTTCAGATGCAACAGAAATATTGAGGGTTGGTCAATCCGTTCGCGAGATATGGTAGTTTGGAGGTAAGAAACGCTTGAGAAACTCAAAATTTTCGCAGTTCTGATGCTTGAAACGAATCACTAGAACGGCCTAGGGGAAAAGTAGGCATACCGTTGTAATCGGGCGAGTTTGTACTTTCAGATGCAACAGAAATTTTGCGGATTGGTCAATCCGTTCGCGAGATATGGCGGTTTGGAAGTAAGAAACGCTTGAGAAACTCAAAATTTTCGCAGTTCTGATGCTCGAAACGAATAACTAGAACGGACTAGCGGAAAAGTACGCATACCGTTGTAATCGGGCGAGTTTCTACTTTCAGATGCAACAGAAATTTTGCGGATTGGTCAATCCGTTCGCGAGATATGGCGGTTTGGAAGTAAGAAACGCTTGAGAAACTCACAATTTTCGCAGTTCTGATGCTCGAAACGAATAACTAGAACGGCCTAGGGGAAAAGTACGCATACCGTTGTAATCGGGCGAGTTTCTACTTTCAGATGCAACAGAAATTTTGCGGATTGGTCAATCCGTTCGCGAGATATGGCGGCTTGGAAGTAAGACACGCTTGAGAAACTCAAAATTTTCGCAGTTCTGATGCTCGAAACGAATAACTAGAACGGCCTAGGGGAAAAGTACGCATACCGTTGTAAACGGGCGAGTTTCTACCTTCAGATGCAACAGAAATTTTGCGGATTGCTCAATCCGTTCGCGAGGTATGGCAATTTGGATGTAAGAAACGCTTGAAAAACTCAAAATTTTCGCAGTTCTGATGCTCGAAACGAATAACTAGAACGGACTAGGGGAAAAGTACGCATACCGTTGTAATCGGGCGAGTTTCTACTTTCAGATGCAACAGAAATTTTGCGGATTGGTCAATCCGTTCGCGAGATATGGCGGTTTGGAGGTAAGAAACGCTTGAGAAACTCAAAATTTTCGCAGTTCTGATGCTCGAAACGAATAACTAGAACGGCCTAGGGGAAAAGCACGCATACCGTTGTAATCGGGCGAGTTTCTACTTTCAGATGCAACAGAAATTTTGCGGATTGGTCAATCCGTTCGCGAGATATGGCAGTTTGTAGGTAAGAAACGCTTGAGAAACTCAACATTTTCGCAGTTCTGTTGCTCGAAACGAATAACTAGAGCGGCCTAGGGGAAAAGTACGCATACCGTTGTAATCGGGCGAGTTTCTACTTTCAGATGCATCAGAAATTTTGCGGATTGGTCAATCCGTTCGCGAGATATGGCAGTTTGGAAGTAAGAAACGCTTGAGAAACTCAAAATTTTCGCAGTTCTGATGCTCGAAACGATTAACCAGAACGGCCTAGGGGAAAAGTACGCATAACGTTGTAATCGGGCGAGTTTCTACCTTCAGATGCATCAGAAATTTTGCGGATTGGTCAATCCGTTCGCGAGATATGGCAGTTTGGAAGTAAGAAACGCTTGAGAAACTCAAAATTTTCGCAGTTCTGATGCTCGGAACGATTAACTAGAACGGCCTAGGGGAAAAGTACGCATACCGTTGTAATCGGGCGAGTTTCTACTTTCAGATGCAACAGAAATTTTGCGGATTGGTCAATCCGTTCGCGAGATATGGCGGTTTGGAAGTAAGAAACGCTTGAGAAACTCACAATTTTCGCAGTTCTGATGCTCGAAACGAATAACTAGAACGGCCTAGGGGAAAAGTACGCATACCGTTGTAATCGGGCGAGTTTCTACTTTCAGATGCAACAGAAATTTTGCGGATTGGTCAATCCGTTCGCGAGATATGGCGGCTTGGAAGTAAGACACGCTTGAGAAACTCAAAATTTTCGCAGTTCTGATGCTCGAAACGAATAACTAGAACGGCCTAGGGGAAAAGTACGCATACCGTTGTAAACGGGCGAGTTTCTACCTTCAGATGCAACAGAAATTTTGCGGATTGCTCAATCCGTTCGCGAGGTATGGCAATTTGGATGTAAGAAACGCTTGAAAAACTCAAAATTTTCGCAGTTCTGATGCTCGAAACGAATAACTAGAACGGACTAGGGGAAAAGTACGCATACCGTTGTAATCGGGCGAGTTTCTACTTTCAGATGCAACAGAAATTTTGCGGATTGGTCAATCCGTTCGCGAGATATGGCAGTTTGGAGGTAAGAAATGCTTGAGAAACTCAAAATTTTCGCAGTTCTGATGCTCGACAAGCATAACTAGAACGTTCTAGGGGAAAAGTACGCATACCGTTGTAATCGGGCGACTTTCTACTTTCAGATGCATCAGAAATTTTGCGGATTGGTCAATCCGTTCGCGAGATATGGCAGTTTGTAGGTAAGAAACGCTTGAGAAACTCAACATTTTCGCAGTTCTGTTGCACGAAACGAATAACTAGAGCGGCCTAGGGGAAAAGTACGCATACCGTTGTAATCGGGCGAGTTTCTACTTTCAGATGCATCAGAAATTTTGCGGATTGGTCAATCCGTTCGCGAGATATGGCAGTTTGGAAGTAAGAAACGCTTGAGAAACTCAAAATTTTCGCAGTTCTGATGCTCGAAACGATTAACCAGAACGGCCTAGGGGAAAAGTACGCATACCGTTGTAATCGGGCGAGTTTCTACCTTCAGATGCATCAGAAATTTTGCGGATTGGTTAATCCGTTCGCGAGATATGGCAGTTTGGAAGTAAGAAACGCTTGAGAAACTCAAAATTTTCGCAGTTCTGATGCTCGAAACGATTAACTAGAACGGCCTAGGGGAAAAGTACGCATACCGTTGTAATCGGGCGAGTTTCTACTTTCAGATGCAACAGAAATTTTGAGGATTGGTCAATCCGTTCGCGAGATATGGCAGTTTGGAGGTAAGAAACGCTTGAGAAACTCAAAATTTTCGCAGTTCTGATGCTCGACAAGCATAACTAGAACGTTCTAGGGGAAAAGTACGCATACCGTTGTAATCGGGCGACTTTCTACTTTCAGATGCATCAGAAATTTTGCGGATTTGTCAATCCGTTCGCGAGATATGGCAGTTTGGAAGTAAGAAACGCTTGAGAAACTCAAAATTT
Organism: Ptiloglossa arizonensis; assembly: GCF_051014685.1. NCBI lineage: Eukaryota > Metazoa > Arthropoda > Insecta > Hymenoptera > Colletidae > Ptiloglossa > Ptiloglossa arizonensis. The sequence continues at coordinate 448,673 of NW_027478478.1, read as the reverse complement.
TCGCAGTTCTGATGCTCGAAACGATTAACTAGAACGGCCTAGGGGAAAAGTACGCATACCGTTGTAATCGGGCGAGTTTCTACTTTCAGATGCAACAGAAATATTGAGGGTTGGTCAATCCGTTCGCGAGATATGGTAGTTTGGAGGTAAGAAACGCTTGAGAAACTCAAAATTTTCGCAGTTCTGATGCTTGAAACGAATCACTAGAACGGCCTAGGGGAAAAGTAGGCATACCGTTGTAATCGGGCGAGTTTGTACTTTCAGATGCAACAGAAATTTTGCGGATTGGTCAATCCGTTCGCGAGATATGGCGGTTTGGAAGTAAGAAACGCTTGAGAAACTCAAAATTTTCGCAGTTCTGATGCTCGAAACGAATAACTAGAACGGACTAGCGGAAAAGTACGCATACCGTTGTAATCGGGCGAGTTTCTACTTTCAGATGCAACAGAAATTTTGCGGATTGGTCAATCCGTTCGCGAGATATGGCGGTTTGGAAGTAAGAAACGCTTGAGAAACTCACAATTTTCGCAGTTCTGATGCTCGAAACGAATAACTAGAACGGCCTAGGGGAAAAGTACGCATACCGTTGTAATCGGGCGAGTTTCTACTTTCAGATGCAACAGAAATTTTGCGGATTGGTCAATCCGTTCGCGAGATATGGCGGCTTGGAAGTAAGACACGCTTGAGAAACTCAAAATTTTCGCAGTTCTGATGCTCGAAACGAATAACTAGAACGGCCTAGGGGAAAAGTACGCATACCGTTGTAAACGGGCGAGTTTCTACCTTCAGATGCAACAGAAATTTTGCGGATTGCTCAATCCGTTCGCGAGGTATGGCAATTTGGATGTAAGAAACGCTTGAAAAACTCAAAATTTTCGCAGTTCTGATGCTCGAAACGAATAACTAGAACGGACTAGGGAAAAAGTACGCATACCGTTGTAATCGGGCGAGTTTCTACTTTCAGATGCAACAGAAATTTTGCGGATTGGTCAATCCGTTCGCGAGATATGGCAGTTTGGAGGTAAGAAATGCTTGAGAAACTCAAAATTTTCGCAGTTCTGACGCTCGACAAGCATAACTAGAACGTTCTAGGGGAAAAGTACGCATACCGTTGTAATCGGGCGACTTTCTACTTTCAGATGCATCAGAAATTTTGCGGATTGGTCAATCCGTTCGCGAGATATGGCAGTTTGTAGGTAAGAAACGCTTGAGAAACTCAACATTTTCGCAGTTCTGTTGCACGAAACGAATAACTAGAGCGGCCTAGGGGAAAAGTACGCATACCGTTGTAATCGGGCGAGTTTCTACTTTCAGATGCATCAGAAATTTTGCGGATTGGTCAATCCGTTCGCGAGATATGGCAGTTTGGAAGTAAGAAACGCTTGAGAAACTCAAAATTTTCGCAGTTCTGATGCTCGAAACGATTAACCAGAACGGCCTAGGGGAAAAGTACGCATACCGTTGTAATCGGGCGAGTTTCTACCTTCAGATGCATCAGAAATTTTGCGGATTGGTTAATCCGTTCGCGAGATATGGCAGTTTGGAAGTAAGAAACGCTTGAGAAACTCAAAATTTTCGCAGTTCTGATGCTCGAAACGATTAACTAGAACGGCCTAGGGGAAAAGTACGCATACCGTTGTAATCGGGCGAGTTTCTACTTTCAGATGCAACAGAAATTTTGAGGATTGGTCAATCCGTTCGCGAGATATGGCAGTTTGGAGGTAAGAAACGCTTGAGAAACTCAAAATTTTCGCAGTTCTGATGCTCGACAAGCATAACTAGAACGTTCTAGGGGAAAAGTACGCATACCGTTGTAATCGGGCGACTTTCTACTTTCAGATGCATCAGAAATTTTGCGGATTTGTCAATCCGTTCGCGAGATATGGCAGTTTGGAAGTAAGAAACGCTTGAGAAACTCAAAATTTTCGCAGTTCTGATGCTCGAAACGATTAACTAGAACGGCCTAGGGGAAAAGTACGCATACCGTTGTAATCGGGCGAGTTTCTACTTTCAGATGCAACAGAAATATTGAGGATTGGTCAATCCGTTCGCGAGATATGGTAGTTTGGAGGTAAGAAACGCTTGAGAAACTCAAAATTTTCGCAGTTCTGATGCTTGAAACGAATCACTAGAACGGCCTAGGGGAAAAGTAGGCATACCGTTGTAATCGGGCGAGTTTGTACTTTCAGATGCAACAGAAATTTTGCGGATTGGTCAATCCGTTCGCGAGATATGGCGGTTTGGAAGTAAGAAACGCTTGAGAAACTCAAAATTTTCGCAGTTCTGATGCTCGAAACGAATAACTAGAACGGACTAGCGGAAAAGTACGCATACCGTTGTAATCGGGCGAGTTTCTACTTTCAGATGCAACAGAAATTTTGCGGATTGGTCAATCCGTTCGCGAGATATGACAGTTTGGAGGTAAGAAACGCTTGAGAAACTCCAAATTTTCGCAGTTCTGATGCTCGACAAGCATAACTAGAACGTTCTAGGGGAAAAGTACGCATACCGTTGTAATCGGGCGACTTTCTACTTTCAGATGCAACAGAAATTTTGCGGATTGGTCAATCCGTTCGCGAGATATGGCAGTTTGGAGGTAAGAAACGGTTGAGAAACTCAAAATTTTCACAGTTCTGATGCTCGAAACGAATAACCAGAACGGCCTAGGGGAAAAGTACGCATACCGTTGTAATCGGGCGAGTTTCTACTTTCAGATGGAACAGAAATTTTGCGGATTGGTCAATCCGTTCGCGAGATATGGCAGTTTGGAAGTATGAAACACTTGAGAAACACAAAATTTTCGCAGTTCTGATGCTCGAAACGAATAACTAGAGCGGCCTAGGGGAAAAGTACGCATACCGTTGTAATCGGGCGAGTTTCTACTTTCAGATGCATCAGAAATTTTGAGGATTGGTCAATCCGTTCGCGAGATATGGCAGTTTGGAGGTAAGAAACGCTTGAGAAACTCAAAATTTTCGCAGTTCTGATGCTCGAAACGAATAACTAGAACGGCCTAGGGGAAAAGTAGGCATACCGTTGTAATCGGGCGAGTTTGTACTTTCAGATGCAACAGAAATTTTGCGGATTGGTCAATCCGTTCGCGAGATATGGCAGTTTGGAGGTAAGAAACGCTTGAGAAACTCAAAATTTTCGCAGTTCTGATGCTCGAAACGAATAACTAGAACGGACTAGGGGAAAAGTACGCATACCGTTGTAATCGGGCGAGTTTCTACTTTCAGATGCAACAGAAATTTTGCGGATTGGTCAATCCGTTCGCGAGATATGGCAGTTTGGAGGTAAGAAACGCTTGAGAAACTCCAAATTTTCGCAGTTCTGATGCTCGACAAGCATAACTAGAACGTTCTAGGGGAAAAGTACGCATACCGTTGTAATCGGGCGACTTTCTACTTTCAGATGCAACAGAAATTTTGCGGATTGGTCAATCCGTTCGCGAGATATGGCAGTTTGGAGGTAAGAAACGGTTGAGAAACTCAAAATTTTCACAGTTCTGATGCACGAAACGAATAACCAGAACGGCATAGGGGAAAAGTACGCATACCGTTGTAATCGGGCGAGTTTCTACTTTCAGATGCAACAGAAATTTTGCGGATTGTTCAATCCGTTCGCGAGATATGGCAGTTTGGAGGTAAGAAACGGTTGAGAAACTCAAAATTTTCACAGTTCTGATGCTCGAAACGAATAACCAGAACGGCCTAGGGGAAAAGTAGGCATACCGTTGTAATCGGGCGAGTTTGTACTTTCAGATGCATCAGAAATTTTGCGGATTGGTCAGTCCGTTCGCGAGATATGGCAGTTTGGAAGTAAGAAACGCTTGAGAAACTCAAAATTTTCGCAGTTCTGATGCTCGAAACGATTAACCAGAACGGCCTAGGGGAAAAGTACGCATACCGTTGTAATCGGGCGAGTTTCTACTTTCAGATGCAACAGAAATTTTGCGGATTAGTCAATCCGTTCGCGAGATATGGCAGTTTGGAGGTAAGAAACGCTTGAGAAACTCAAAATTTTCGCAGTTCTGATGCTCGACCAGCATAACTAGAACGTTCTAGGGGAAAAGTACGCATACCGTTGTAATCGGGCGACTTTCTACATTCAGATGCAACAGAAATTTTGCGGATTGGTCAATCCGTTCGCGAGATATGGCAGTTTGGAGGTAAGAAACGGTTGAGAAACTCAAAATTTTCACAGTTCTGATGCTCGAAACGAATAACCAGAACAGCCTAGGGGAAAAGTACGCATACCGTTGTAATCGGGCGAGTTTCTACTTTCAGATGCAACAGAAATTTTGCGGATTGGTCAATCCGTTCGCGAGATATGGCGGTTTGGAAGTAAGAAACGCTTAAGAAACTCAAAATTTTCGCAGTTCTGATGCTCGAAACGAATAACTAGAACGGACTAGCGGAAAAGTACGCATACCGTTGTAATCGGGCGAGTTTCTACTTTCAGATGCAACAGAAATTTTGCGGATTGGTCAATCCGTTCGCGAGATATGGCAGTTTGGAGGTAAGAAACGCTTGAGAAACTCCAAATTTTCGCAGTTCTGATGCTCGACAAGCATAACTAGAACGTTCTAGGGGAAAAGTACGCATACCGTTGTAATCGGGCGAGTTTCTACTTTCAGATGCATCAGAAATTTTGAGGATTGGTCAATCCGTTCGCGAGATATGGCAGTTTGGAGGTAAGAAACGCTTGAGAAACTCAAAATTTTCGCAGTTCTGATGCTCGAAACGAATAACTAGAACGGCCTAGGGGAAAAGTAGGCATACCGTTGTAATCGGGCGAGTTTGTACTTTCAGATGCAACAGAAATTTTGCGGATTGGTCAATCCGTTCGCGAGATATGGCAGTTTGGAAGTAAGAAACGCTTGAGAAACTCAAAATTTTCGCAGTTCTGATGCTCGAAACGAATAACTAGAACGGACTAGGGGAAAAGTACGCATACCGTTGTAATCGGGCGAGTTTCTACTTTCAGATGCAACAGAAATTTTGCGGATTGGTCAATCCGTTCGCGAGATATGGCAGTTTGGAGGTAAGAAACGCTTGAGAAACTCCAAATTTTCGCAGTTCTGATGCTCGACAAGCATAACTAGAACGTTCTAGGGGAAAAGTACGCATACCGTTGTAATCGGGCGACTTTCTACTTTCAGATGCAACAGAAATTTTGCGGATTGGTCAATCCGTTCGCGAGATATGGCAGTTTGGAGGTAAGAAACGGTTGAGAAACTCAAAATTTTCACAGTTCTGATGCTCGAAACGAATAACCAGAACGGCCTAGGGGAAAAGTACGCATACCGTTGTAATCGGGCGAGTTTCTACTTTCAGATGCAACAGAAATTTTGCGGATTGGTCAATCCGTTCGCGAGATATGGCAGTTTGGAAGTATGAAACACTTGAGAAACACAAAATTTTCGCAGTTCTGATGCTCGAAACGAATAACTAGAGCGGCCTAGGGGAAAAGTACGCATACCGTTGTAATCGGGCGAGTTTCTACTTTCAGATGCATCAGAAATTTTGCGGATTGGTCAATCCGTTCGCGAGATATGGCAGTTTGGAAGTAAGAAACGCTTGAGAAACTCAAAATTTTCGCAGTTCTGATGCTCGAAACGATTAACAAGAACGGCCTAGGGGAAAAGTACGCATACCGTTGTAATCGGGCGAGTTTGTACTTTCAGATGCAACAGAAATTTTGCGGATTGGTCAATCCGTTCGCGAGATATGGCAGTTTGGAGGTAAGAAACGCTTGAGAAACTCAAAATTTTCGCAGTTCTGATGCTCGAAACGAATAACTAGAACGGACTAGGGGAAAAGTACGCATACCGTTGTAATCGGGCGAGTTTCTACTTTCAGATGCAACAGAAATTTTGCGGATTGGTCAATCCGTTCGCGAGATATGGCAGTTTGGAGGTAAGAAACGCTTGAGAAACTCCAAATTTTCGCAGTTCTGATGCTCGACAAGCATAACTAGAACGTTCTAGGGGAAAAGTACGCATACCGTTGTAATCGGGCGACTTTCTACTTTCAGATGCAACAGAAATTTTGCGGATTGGTCAATCCGTTCGCGAGATATGGCAGTTTGGAGGTAAGAAACGGTTGAGAAACTCAAAATTTTCACAGTTCTGATGCACGAAACGAATAACCAGAACGGCATAGGGGAAAAGTACGCATACCGTTGTAATCGGGCGAGTTTCTACTTTCAGATGCAACAGAAATTTTGCGGATTGTTCAATCCGTTCGCGAGATATGGCAGTTTGGAGGTAAGAAACGGTTGAGAAACTCAAAATTTTCACAGTTCTGATGCTCGAAACGAATAACCAGAACGGCCTAGGGGAAAAGTAGGCATACCGTTGTAATCGGGCGAGTTTGTACTTTCAGATGCATCAGAAATTTTGCGGATTGGTCAGTCCGTTCGCGAGATATGGCAGTTTGGAAGTAAGAAACGCTTGAGAAACTCAAAATTTTCGCAGTTCTGATGCTCGAAACGATTAACCAGAACGGCCTAGGGGAAAAGTACGCATACCGTTGTAATCGGGCGAGTTTCTACTTTCAGATGCAACAGAAATTTTGCGGATTAGTCAATCCGTTCGCGAGATATGGCAGTTTGGAGGTAAGAAACGCTTGAGAAACTCAAAATTTTCGCAGTTCTGATGCTCGACCAGCATAACTAGAACGTTCTAGGGGAAAAGTACGCATACCGTTGTAATCGGGCGACTTTCTACATTCAGATGCAACAGAAATTTTGCGGATTGGTCAATCCGTTCGCGAGATATGGCAGTTTGGAGGTAAGAAACGGTTGAGAAACTCAAAATTTTCACAGTTCTGATGCTCGAAACGAATAACCAGAACAGCCTAGGGGAAAAGTACGCATACCGTTGTAATCGGGCGAGTTTCTACTTTCAGATGCAACAGAAATTTTGCGGATTGGTCAATCCGTTCGCGAGATATGGCGGTTTGGAAGTAAGAAACGCTTAAGAAACTCAAAATTTTCGCAGTTCTGATGCTCGAAACGAATAACTAGAACGGACTAGCGGAAAAGTACGCATACCGTTGTAATCGGGCGAGTTTCTACTTTCAGATGCAACAGAAATTTTGCGGATTGGTCAATCCGTTCGCGAGATATGGCAGTTTGGAGGTAAGAAACGCTTGAGAAACTCCAAATTTTCGCATTTCTGATGCTCGACAAGCATAACTAGAACGTTCTAGGGGAAAAGTACGCATACCGTTGTAATCGGGCGAGTTTCTACTTTCAGATGCATCAGAAATTTTGAGGATTGGTCAATCCGTTCGCGAGATATGGCAGTTTGGAGGTAAGAAACGCTTGAGAAACTCAAAATTTTCGCAGTTCTGATGCTCGAAACGAATAACTAGAACGGCCTAGGGGAAAAGTAGGCATACCGTTGTAATCGGGCGAGTTTGTACTTTCAGATGCAACAGAAATTTTGCGGATTGGTCAATCCGTTCGCGAGATATGGCAGTTTGGAAGTAAGAAACGCTTGAGAAACTCAAAATTTTCGCAGTTCTGATGCTCGAAACGAATAACTAGAACGGACTAGGGGAAAAGTACGCATACCGTTGTAATCGGGCGAGTTTCTACTTTCAGATGCAACAGAAATTTTGCGGATTGGTCAATCCGTTCGCGAGATATGGCAGTTTGGAGGTAAGAAACGCTTGAGAAACTCCAAATTTTCGCAGTTCTGATGCTCGACAAGCATAACTAGAACGTTCTAGGGGAAAAGTACGCATACCGTTGTAATCGGGCGACTTTCTACTTTCAGATGCAACAGAAATTTTGCGGATTGGTCAATCCGTTCGCGAGATATGGCAGTTTGGAGGTAAGAAACGGTTGAGAAACTCAAAATTTTCACAGTTCTGATGCTCGAAACGAATAACCAGAACGGCCTAGGGGAAAAGTACGCATACCGTTGTAATCGGGCGAGTTTCTACTTTCAGATGCAACAGAAATTTTGCGGATTGGTCAATCCGTTCGCGAGATATGGCAGTTTGGAAGTATGAAACACTTGAGAAACACAAAATTTTCGCAGTTCTGATGCTCGAAACGAATAACTAGAGCGGCCTAGGGGAAAAGTACGCATACCGTTGTAATCGGGCGAGTTTCTACTTTCAGATGCATCAGAAATTTTGCGGATTGGTCAATCCGTTCGCGAGATATGGCAGTTTGGAAGTAAGAAACGCTTGAGAAACTCAAAATTTTCGCAGTTCTGATGCTCGAAACGATTAACCAGAACGGCCTAGGGGAAAAGTACGCATACCGTTGTAATCGGGCGAGTTTCTACTTTCAGATGCATCAGAAATTTTGCGGATTGGTCAGTCCGTTCGCGAGATATGGCAGTTTGGAAGTAAGAAACGCTTGAGAAACTCAAAATTTTCGCAGTTCTGATGCTCGAAACGAATCACTAGAACGGCCTAGGGGAAAAGTAGGCATACCGTTGTAATCGGGCGAGTTTCTACTTTCAGATGCAACAGAAATTTTGCGGATTAGTCAATCCGTTCGCGAGATATGGCAGTTTGGATGTAAGAAACGCTTGAGAAACTCAAAATTTTCGCAGTTCTGATGCTCGACCAGCATAACTAGAACGGCCTAGGGGAAAAGTACGCACACCGTTGTAAACGGGCGAGTTTCTACCTTCAGATGCAACAGAAATTTTGCGGATTGCTCAATCCGTTCGCGAGGTATGGCAATTTGGATGTAAGAAACGCTTGAAAAACTCAAAATTTTCGCTGTTCTGATGCTCGACAAGCATAACTAGAACGTTCTAGGGGAAAAGTACGCATACCGTTGTAATCGGGCGACTTTCTACTTTCAGATGCATCAGAAATTTTTTGCATTGGTCAATCCGTTCGCGAGATATGGCAGTTTGGAAGTAAGAAACGCTTGAGAAACTCAAAGTTTTCGCAGTTCTGATGCTCGAAACGATTAACTAGAACGGCCTAGGGGAAAAGTACGCATACCGTTGTAATCGGGCGAGTTTCTACTTTCAGATGCAACAGAAATTTTGCGGATTGGTCAATCCGTTCGCGAGATATGGCGGTTTGGAGGTAAGAAACGCTTGAGAAACTCAAAATTTTCGCAGTTCTGATGCTCGAAACGAATAACTAGAACGGCCTAGGGGAAAAGTACGCATACCGTTGTAATCGGGCGAGTTTCTACTTTCAGATGCAACAGAAATTTTGCGGATTGGTCAATCCGTTCGCGAGATATGGCAGTTTGTAGGTAAGAAACGCTTGAGAAACTCAACATTTTCGCAGTTCTGTTGCTCGAAACGAATAACTAGAGCGGCCTAGGGGAAAAGTACGCATACCGTTGTAATCGGGCGAGTTTCTACTTTCAGATGCATCAGAAATTTTGCGGATTGGTCAATCCGTTCGCGAGATATGGCAGTTTGGAAGTAAGAAACGCTTGAGAAACTCAAAATTTTCGCAGTTCTGATGCTCGAAACGATTAACCAGAACGGCCTAGGGGAAAAGTACGCATACCGTTGTAATCGGGCGAGTTTCTACCTTCAGATGCATCAGAAATTTTGCGGATTGGTCAATCCGTTCGCGAGATATGGCAGTTTGGAAGTAAGAAACGCTTGAGAAACTCAAAATTTTCGCAGTTCTGATGCTCGGAACGATTAACTAGAACGGCCTAGGGGAAAAGTACGCATACCGTTGTAATCGGGCGAGTTTCTACTTTCAGATGCAACAGAAATTTTGCGGATTGGTCAATCCGTTCGCGAGATATGGCGGTTTGGATGTAAGAAACGCTTGAGAAACTCACAATTTTCGCAGTTCTGATGCTCGAAACGAATAACTAGAACGGCCTAGGGGAAAAGTACGCATACCGTTGTAATCGGGCGAGTTTCTACTTTCAGATGCAACAGAAATTTTGCGGATTGGTCAATCCGTTCGCGAGATATGGCGGCTTGGAAGTAAGACACGCTTGAGAAACTCAAAATTTTCGCAGTTCTGATGCTCGAAACGAATAACTAGAACGGCCTAGGGGAAAAGTACGCATACCGTTGTAATCGGGCGACTTTCTACTTTCAGATGCATCAGAAATTTTGCGGATTGGTCAATCCGTTCGCGAGATATGGCAGTTTGGAGGTAAGAAATGCTTGAGAAACTCAAAATTTTCGCAGTTCTGATGCTCGACAAGCATAACTAGAACGTTCTAGGGGAAAAGTACGCATACCGTTGTAATCGGGCGACTTTCTACTTTCAGATGCATCAGAAATTTTGCGGATTGGTCAATCCGTTCGCGAGATATGGCAGTTTGGAGGTAAGAAACGCTTGAGAAACTCAAAATTTTCGCAGTTCTGATGCTCGACAAGCATAACTAGAACGTTCTAGGGGAAAAGTACGCATACCGTTGTAATCGGGCGACTTTCTACTTTCAGATGCATCAGAAATTTTGCGGATTTGTCAATCCGTTCGCGAGATATGGCAGTTTGGAAGTAAGAAACGCTTGAGAAACTCAAAATTTTCGCAGTTCTGATGCTCGAAACGATTAACTAGAACGGCCTAGGGGAAAAGTACGCATACCGTTGTAATCGGGCGAGTTTCTACTTTCAGATGCAACAGAAATTTTGAGGATTGGTCAATCCGTTCGCGAGATATGGTAGTTTGGAGGTAAGAAACGCTTGAGAAACTCAAAATTTTCGCAGTTCTGATGCTCGAAACGAATCGCTAGAACGGCCTAGGGGAAAAGTAGGCATACCGTTGTAATCGGGCGAGTTTGTACTTTCAGATGCAACAGAAATTTTGCGGATTGGTCAATCCGTTCGCGAGATATGGCGGTTTGGAAGTAAGAAACGCTTGAGAAACTCAAAATTTTCGCAGTTCTGATGCTCGAAACGAATAACTAGAACGGACTAGCGGAAAAGTACGCATACCGTTGTAATCGGGCGAGTTTCTACTTTCAGATGCAACAGAAATTTTGCGGATTGGTCAATCCGTTCGCGAGATATGGCAGTTTGGAGGTAAGAAACGCTTGAGAAACTCCAAATTTTCGCAGTTCTGATGCTCGACAAGCATAACTAGAACGTTCTAGGGGAAAAGTACGCATACCGTTGTAATCGGGCGACTTTCTACTTTCAGATGCAACAGAAATTTTGCGGATTGGTCAATCCGTTCGCGAGATATGGCAGTTTGGAGGTAAGAAACGGTTGAGAAACTCAAAATTTTCACAGTTCTGATGCTCGAAACGAATAACCAGAACGGCCTAGGGGAAAAGTACGCATACCGTTGTAATCGGGCGAGTTTCTACTTTCAGATGGAACAGAAATTTTGCGGATTGGTCAATCCGTTCGCGAGATATGGCAGTTTGGAAGTATGAAACACTTGAGAAACACAAAATTTTCGCAGTTCTGATGCTCGAAACGAATAACTAGAGCGGCCTAGGGGAAAAGTACGCATACCGTTGTAATCGGGCGAGTTTCTACTTTCAGATGCATCAGAAATTTTGAGGATTGGTCAATCCGTTCGCGAGATATGGCAGTTTGGAGGTAAGAAACGCTTGAGAAACTCAAAATTTTCGCAGTTCTGATGCTCGAAACGAATAACTAGAACGGCCTAGGGGAAAAGTAGGCATACCGTTGTAATCGGGCGAGTTTGTACTTTCAGATGCAACAGAAATTTTGCGGATTGGTCAATCCGTTCGCGAGATATGGCAGTTTGGAGGTAAGAAACGCTTGAGAAACTCAAAATTTTCGCAGTTCTGATGCTCGAAACGAATAACTAGAACGGACTAGGGGAAAAGTACGCATACCGTTGTAATCGGGCGAGTTTCTACTTTCAGATGCAACAGAAATTTTGCGGATTGGTCAATCCGTTCGCGAGATATGGCAGTTTGGAGGTAAGAAACGCTTGAGAAACTCCAAATTTTCGCAGTTCTGATGCTCGACAAGCATAACTAGAACGTTCTAGGGGAAAAGTACGCATACCGTTGTAATCGGGCGACTTTCTACTTTCAGATGCAACAGAAATTTTGCGGATTGGTCAATCCGTTCGCGAGATATGGCAGTTTGGAGGTAAGAAACGGTTGAGAAACTCAAAATTTTCACAGTTCTGATGCTCGAAACGAATAACCAGAACGGCCTAGGGGAAAAGTACGCATACCGTTGTAATCGGGCGAGTTTCTACTTTCAGATGCAACAGAAATTTTGCGGATTGTTCAATCCGTTCGCGAGATATGGCAGTTTGGAGGTAAGAAACGGTTGAGAAACTCAAAATTTTCACAGTTCTGATGCTCGAAACGAATAACCAGAACGGCCTAGGGGAAAAGTAGGCATACCGTTGTAATCGGGCGAGTTTGTACTTTCAGATGCATCAGAAATTTTGCGGATTGGTCAGTCCGTTCGCGAGATATGGCAGTTTGGAAGCAAGAAACGCTTGAGAAACTCAAAATTTTCGCAGTTCTGATGCTCGAAACGATTAACCAGAACGGCCTAGGGGAAAAGTACGCATACCGTTGTAATCGGGCGAGTTTCTACTTTCAGATGCAACAGAAATTTTGCGGATTAGTCAATCCGTTCGCGAGATATGGCAGTTTGGAGGTAAGAAACGCTTGAGAAACTCAAAATTTTCGCAGTTCTGATGCTCGACCAGCATAACTAGAACGTTCTAGGGGAAAAGTACGCATACCGTTGTAATCGGGCGACTTTCTACATTCAGATGCAACAGAAATTTTGCGGATTGGTCAATCCGTTCGCGAGATATGGCAGTTTGGAGGTAAGAAACGGTTGAGAAACTCAAAATTTTCACAGTTCTGATGCTCGAAACGAATAACCAGAACAGCCTAGGGGAAAAGTACGCATACCGTTGTAATCGGGCGAGTTTCTACTTTCAGATGCAACAGAAATTTTGCGGATTGGTCAATCCGTTCGCGAGATATGGCGGTTTGGAAGTAAGAAACGCTTGAGAAACTCAAAATTTTCGCAGTTCTGATGCTCGAAACGAATAACTAGAACGGACTAGCGGAAAAGTACGCATACCGTTGTAATCGGGCGAGTTTCTACTTTCAGATGCAACAGAAATTTTGGGGATTGGTCAATCCGTTCGCGAGATATGGCAGTTTGGAGGTAAGAAACGCTTGAGAAACTCCAAATTTTCGCAGTTCTGATGCTCGACAAGCATAACTAGAACGTTCTAGGGGAAAAGTACGCATACCGTTGTAATCGGGCGACTTTCTACTTTCAGATGCAACAGAAATTTTGCGGATTGGTCAATCCGTTCGCGAGATATGGCAGTTTGGAGGTAAGAAACGGTTGAGAAACTCAAAATTTTCGCAGTTCTGATGCTCGACAAGCATAACTAGAACGTTCTAGGGGAAAAGTACGCATACCGTTGTAATCGGGCGAGTTTCTACTTTCTGATGGAACAGAAATTTTGCGGATTGGTCAATCCGTTCGCGAGATATGGCAGTTTGGAAGTATGAAACACTTGAGAAACACAAAATTTTCGCAGTTCTGATGCTCGAAACGAATAACTAGAGCGGCCTAGGGGAAAAGTACGCATACCGTTGTAATCGGGCGAGTTTCTACTTTCAGATGCATCAGAAATTTTGAGGATTGGTCAATCCGTTCGCGAGATATGGCAGTTTGGAGGTAAGAAACGCTTGAGAAACTCAAAATTTTCGCAGTTCTGATGCTCGAAACGAATAACTAGAACGGCCTAGGGGAAAAGTAGGCATACCGTTGTAATCGGGCGAGTTTGTACTTTCAGATGCAACAGAAATTTTGCGGATTGGTCAATCCGTTCGCGAGATATGGCAGTTTGGAGGTAAGAAACGCTTGAGAAACTCCAAATTTTCGCAGTTCTGATGCTCGACAAGCATAACTAGAACGTTCTAGGGGAAAAGTACGCATACCGTTGTAATCGGGCGACTTTCTACTTTCAGATGCAACAGAAATTTTGCGGATTGGTCAATCCGTTCGCGAGATATGGCAGTTTGGAGGTAAGAAACGGTTGAGAAACTCAAAATTTTCACAGTTCTGATGCTCGAAACGAATAACCAGAACGGCCTAGGGGAAAAGTACGCATACCGTTGTATTCGGGCGAGTTTCTACTTTCAGATGGAACAGAAATTTTGCGGATTGGTCAATCCGTTCGCGAGATATGGCAGTTTGGAAGTATGAAACACTTGAGAAACACAAAATTTTCGCAGTTCTGATGCTCGAAACGAATAACTAGAGCGGCCTAGGGGAAAAGTACGCATACCGTTGTAATCGGGCGAGTTTCTACTTTCAGATGCATCAGAAATTTTGAGGATTGGTCAATCCGTTCGCGAGATATGGCTGTTTGGAGGTAAGAAACGCTTGAGAAACTCAAAATTTTCGCAGTTCTGATGCTCGACAAGCATAACTAGAACGTTCTAGGGGAAAAGTACGCATACCGTTGTAATCGGGCGACTTTCTACTTTCAGATGCAACAGAAATTTTGCGGATTGGTCAATCCGTTCGCGAGATATGGCAGTTTGGAGGTAAGAAACGGTTGAGAAACTCAAAATTTTCACAGTTCTGATGCTCGAAACGAATAACCAGAACGGCCTAGGGGAAAAGTACGCATACCGTTGTAATCGGGCGAGTTTCTACTTTCAGATGGAACAGAAATTTTGCGGATTGGTCAATCCGTTCGCGAGATATGGCAGTTTGGAAGTATGAAACACTTGAAAAACACAAAATTTTCGCAGTTCTGATGCTCGAAACGAATAAATAGAGCGGCCTAGGGGAAAAGTACGCATACCGTTGTAATCGGGCGAGTTTCTACTTTCAGATGCATCAGAAATTTTGAGGATTGGTCAATCCGTTCGCGAGATATGGCAGTTTGGAGGTAAGAAACGCTTGTGAAACTCAAAATTTTCGCAGTTCTGATGCTCGAAACGAATAACTAGAACGGCCTAGGGGAAAAGTAGGCATACCGTTGTAATCGGGCGAGTTTGTACTTTCAGATGCAACAGAAATTTTGCGGATTGGTCAATCCGTTCGCGAGATATGGCAGTTTGGAGGTAAGAAACGCTTGAGAAACTCAAAATTTTCGCAGTTCTGATGCTCGAAACGAATAACTAGAACGGACTAGGGGAAAAGTACGCATACCGTTGTAATCGGGCGAGTTTCTACTTTCAGATGCAACAGAAATTTTGCGGATTGGTCAATCCGTTCGCGAGATATGGCAGTTTGGAGGTAAGAAACGCTTGAGAAACTCCAAATTTTCGCAGTTCTGATGCTCGACAAGCATAACTAGAACGTTCTAGGGGAAAAGTACGCATACCGTTGTAATCGGGCGACTTTCTACTTTCAGTTGCAATAGAAATTTTGCGGATTGGTCAAACCGTTCGCGAGATATGGCAGTTTGGAGGTAAGAAACGGTTGAGAAACTCAAAATTTTCACAGTTCTGATGCTCGAAACGAATAACCAGAACGGCCTAGGGGAAAAGTACGCATACCGTTGTAATCGGGCGAGTTTCTACCTTCAGATGCATCAGAAATTTTGCGGATTGGTCAATCCGTTCGCGAGATATGGCAGTTTGGAAGTAAGAAACGCTTGAGAAACTCAAAATTTTCGCAGTTCTGATGCTCGGAACGATTAACTAGAACGGCCTAGGGGAAAAGTACGCATACCGTTGTAATCGGGCGAGTTTCTACTTTCAGATGCAACAGAAATTTTGCGGATTGGTCAATCCGTGCGCGAGATATGGCGTTTTGGAAGTAAGAAACGCTTGAGAAACTCACAATTTTCGCAGTTCTGATGCTCGAAACGAATAACTAGAACGGCCTAGGGGAAAAGTACGCATACCGTTGTAATCGGGCGAGTTTCTACTTTCAGATGCAACAGAAATTTTGCGGATTGGTCAATCCGTTCGCGAGATATGGCGGTTTGGAAGTAAGACACGCTTGAGAAACTCAAAATTTTCGCAGTTCTGATGCTCGAAACGAATAACTAGAACGGCCTAGGGGAAAAGTACGCATACCGTTGTAAACGGGCGAGTTTCTACCTTCAGATGCAACAGAAATTTTGCGGATTGCTCAATCCGTTCGCGAGGTATGGCAATTTGGATGCAAGAAACGCTTGAAAAACTCAAAATTTTCGCAGTTCTGATGCTCGAAACGAATAACTAGAACGGACTAGGGGAAAAGTACGCATACCGTTGTAATCGGGCGAGTTTCTACTTTCAGATGCAACAGAAATTTTGCGGATTGGTCAATCCGTTCGCGAGATATGGCAGTTTGGAGGTAAGAAATGCTTGAGAAACTCAAAATTTTCGCAGTTCTGATGCTCGACAAGCATTACTAGAACGTTCTAGGGGAAAAGTACGCATACCGTTGTAATCGGGCGACTTTCTACTTTCAGATGCATCAGAAATTTTGCGGATTGGTCAATCCGTTCGCGAGATATGGCAGTTTGGAGGTAAGAAACGCTTGAGAAACACAAAATTTTCGCAGTTCTGATGCTCGAAACGAATAACTAGAGCGGCCTAGGGGAAAAGTACGCATACCGTTGTAATCGGGCGAGTTTCTACTTTCAGATGCTACAGAAATTTTGAGGATTGGTCAATCCGTTCGCGAGATATGGCAGTTTGGAGGTAAGAAACGCTTGAGAAACTCAAAATTTTCGCAGTTCTGATGCTCGAAACGAATAACTAGAACGGCCTAGGGGAAAAGTAGGCATACCGTTGTAATCGGGCGAGTTTGTACTTTCAGATGCAACAGAAATTTTATGGATTGGTCAATCCGTTCGCGAGATATGGCAGTTTGGAGGTAAGAAACGCTTGAGAAACTCAAAATTTTCGCAGTTCTGATGCTCGAAACGAATAACTAGAACGGACTAGGGGAAAAGTACGCATACCGTTGTAATCGGGCGAGTTTCTACTTTCAGATGCAACAGAAATTTTGCGGATTGGTCAATCCGTTCGCGAGATATGGCAGTTTGGAGGTAAGAAACGCTTGAGAAACTCCAAATTTTCGCAGTTCTGATGCTCGACAAGCATAACTAGAACGTTCTAGGGGAAAAGTACGCATACCGTTGTAATCGGGCGACTTTCTACTTTCAGATGCAACAGAAATTTTGCGGATTGGTCAATCCGTTCGCGAGATATGGCAGTTTGGAGGTAAGAAACGGTTGAGAAACTCAAAATTTTCACAGTTCTGATGCTCGAAACGAATAACCAGAACGGCCTAGGGGAAAAGTACGCATACCGTTGTAATCGGGCGAGTTTCTACTTTCAGATGCAACAGAAATTTTGCGGATTGGTCAATCCGTTCGCGAGATATGGAAGTTTGGAAGTATGAAACACTTGAGAAACACAAAATTTTCGCAGTTCTGATGCTCGAAACGAATAACTAGAGCGGCCTAGGGGAAAAGTAGGCATACCGTTGTAATCGGGCGAGTTTGTACTTTCAGATGCATCAGAAATTTTGCGGATTGGTCAATCCGTTCGCGAGATATGGCAGTTTGGAGGTAAGAAACGCTTGAGAAACTCAAAATTTTCGCAGTTCTGATGCTCGAAACGAATAACTAGAACGGACTAGGGGAAAAGTACGCATAACGTTGTAATCGGGCGAGTTTCTACTTTCAGATGCAACAGAAATTTTGCGGATTGGTCAATCCGTTCGCGAGATATGGCAGTTTGGAGGTAAGAAACGCTTGAGAAACTCCAAATTTTCGCAGTTCTGATGCTCGACAAGCATAACTAGAACCTTCTAGGGGAAAAGTACGCATACCGTTGTAATCGGGCGACTTTCTACTTTCAGATGCAACAGAAATTTTGCGGATTGGTCAATCCGTTCGCGAGATATGGCAGTTTGGAGGTAAGAAACGGTTGAGAAACTCAAAATTTTCACAGTTCTGATGCTCGAAACGAATAACCAGAACGGCCTAGAGGAAAAGTACGCATACCGTTGTAATCGGGCGAGTTTCTACCTTCAGATGCATCAGAAATTTTGCGGATTGGTCAATCCGTTCGCGAGATATGGCAGTTTGGAAGTAAGAAACGCTTGAGAAACTCAAAATTTTCGCAGTTCTGATGCTCGGAACGATTAACTAGAACGGCCTAGGGGAAAAGTACGCATACCGTTGTAATCGGGCGAGTTTCTACTTTCAGATGCAACAGAAATTTTGCGGATTGGTCAATCCGTGCGCGAGATATGGCGTTTTGGAAGTAAGAAACGCTTGAGAAACTCACAATTTTCGCAGTTCTGATGCTCGAAACGAATAACTAGAACGGCCTAGGGGAAAAGTACGCATACCGTTGTAATCGGGCGAGTTTCTACTTTCAGATGCAACAGAAATTTTGCGGATTGGTCAATCCGTTCGCGAGATATGGCGGTTTGGAAGTAAGACACGCTTGAGAAACTCAAAATTTTCGCAGTTCTGATGCTCGAAACGAATAACTAGAACGGCCTAGGGGAAAAGTACGCATACCGTTGTAAACGGGCGAGTTTCTACCTTCAGATGCAACAGAAATTTTGCGGATTGCTCAATCCGTTCGCGAGGTATGGCAATTTGGATGCAAGAAACGCTTGAAAAACTCAAAATTTTCGCAGTTCTGATGCTCGAAACGAATAACTAGAACGGACTAGGGGAAAAGTACGCATACCGTTGTAATCGGGCGAGTTTCTACTTTCAGATGCAACAGAAATTTTGCGGATTGGTCAATCCGTTCGCGAGATATGGCAGTTTGGAGGTAAGAAATGCTTGAGAAACTCAAAATTTTCGCAGTTCTGATGCTCGACAAGCATAACTAGAACGTTCTAGGGGAAAAGTACGCATACCGTTGTAATCGGGCGAGTTTCTACTTTCAGATGCAACAGAAATTTTGCGGATTGGTCAATCCGTTCGCGAGATATGGCAGTTTGGAGGTAAGAAACGCTTGAGAAACTCCAAATTTTCGCAGTTCTGATGCTCGACAAGCATAACTAGAACGTTCTAGGGGAAAAGTACGCATACCGTTGTAATCGGGCGACTTTCTACTTTCAGATGCAACAGAAATTTTGCGGATTGGTCAATCCGTTCGCGAGATATGGCAGTTTGGAGGTAAGAAACGGTTGAGAAACTCAAAATTTTCACAGTTCTGATGCTCGAAACGAATAACCAGAACGGCCTAGGGGAAAAGTACGCATACCGTTGTAATCGGGCGAGTTTCTACTTTCAGATGCAACAGAAATTTTGCGGATTGGTCAATCCGTTCGCGAGATATGGAAGTTTGGAAGTATGAAACACTTGAGAAACACAAAATTTTCGCAGTTCTGATGCTCGAAACGAATAACTAGAGCGGCCTAGGGGAAAAGTAGGCATACCGTTGTAATCGGGCGAGTTTGTACTTTCAGATGCATCAGAAATTTTGCGGATTGGTCAATCCGTTCGCGAGATATGGCAGTTTGGAGGTAAGAAACGCTTGAGAAACTCAAAATTTTCGCAGTTCTGATGCTCGAAACGAATAACTAGAACGGACTAGGGGAAAAGTACGCATAACGTTGTAATCGGGCGAGTTTCTACTTTCAGATGCAACAGAAATTTTGCGGATTGGTCAATCCGTTCGCGAGATATGGCAGTTTGGAGGTAAGAAACGCTTGAGAAACTCCAAATTTTCGCAGTTCTGATGCTCGACAAGCATAACTAGAACCTTCTAGGGGAAAAGTACGCATACCGTTGTAATCGGGCGACTTTCTACTTTCAGATGCAACAGAAATTTTGCGGATTGGTCAATCCGTTCGCGAGATATGGCAGTTTGGAGGTAAGAAACGGTTGAGAAACTCAAAATTTTCACAGTTCTGATGCTCGAAACGAATAACCAGAACGGCCTAGGGGAAAAGTACGCATACCGTTGTAATCGGGCGAGTTTCTACTTTCAGATGCATCAGAAATTTTGCGGATTGGTCAATCCGTTCGCGAGATATGGCGGTTTGGAAGTAAGAAACGCTTGAGAAACTCACAATTTTCGCAGTTCTGATGCTCGAAACGAATAACTAGAACGGCCTAGGGGAAAAGTACGCATACCGTTGTAATCGGGCGAGTTTCTACTTTCAGATGCAACAGAAATTTTGCGGATTGGTCAATCCGTTCGCGAGATATGGCGGTTTGGAAGTAAGAAACGCTTGAGAAACTCACAATTTTCGCAGTTCTGATGCTCGAAACGAATAACTAGAAAGGCCTAGGGGAAAAGTACGCATACCGTTGTAATCGGGCGAGTTTCTACTTTCAGATGCAACAGAAATTTTGCGGATTGGTCAATCCGTTCGCGAGATATGGCGGTTTGGAAGTAAGACACGCTTGAGAAACTCAAAATTTTCGCAGTTCTGATGCTCGAAACGAATAACTAGAACGGCCTAGGGGAAAAGTACGCATACCGTTGTAAACGGGCGAGTTTCTACCTTCAGATGCAACAGAAATTTTGCGGATTGCTCAATCCGTTCGCGAGGTATGGCAATTTGGATGTAAGAAACGCTTGAAAAACTCAAAATTTTCGCAGTTCTGATGCTCGAAACGAATAACTAGAACGGACTAGGGGAAAAGTACGCATACCGTTGTAATCGGGCGAGTTTCTACTTTCAGATGCAACAGAAATTTTGCGGATTGGTCAATCCGTTCGCGAGATATGGCAGTTTGGAGGTAAGAAATGCTTGAGAAACTCAAAATTTTCGCAGTTCTGATGCTCGACAAGCATAACTAGAACGGTCTAGGGGAAAAGTACGCATACCGTTGTAATCGGGCGACTTTCTACTTTCAGATGCAACAGAAATTTTGCGGATTGGTCAATCCGTTCGCGAGATATGGCAGTTTGGAAGTATGAAACACTTGAGAAACACAAAATTTTCGCAGTTCTGATGCTCGAAACGATTAACTAGAACGGCCTAGGGGAAAAGTACGCATACCGTTGTAATCGGGCGAGTTTCTACTTTCAGATGCATCAGAAATTTTGAGGATTGGTCAATCCGTTCGCGAGATATGGCAGTTTGGAGGTAAGAAACGGTTGAGAAACTCAAAATTTTCACAGTTCTGATGCTCGAAACGAATAACCAGAACGGCCTAGGGGAAAAGTACGCATACCGTTGTAATCGGGCGAGTTTCTACTTTCAGATGCAACAGAAATTTTGCGGATTGGTCAATCCGTTCGCGAGATATGGCAGTTTGGAAGTATGAAACACTTGAGAAACACAAAATTTTCGCAGTTCTGATGCTCGAAACGAATAACTAGAGCGGCCTAGGGGAAAAGTAGGCATACCGTTGTAATCGGGCGAGTTTGTACTTTCAGATGCATCAGAAATTTTGCGGATTGGTCAATCCGTTCGCGAGATATGGCAGTTTGGAGGTAAGAAACGCTTGAGAAACTCAAAATTTTCGCAGTTCTGATGCTCGAAACGAATAACTAGAACGGACTAGGGGAAAAGTACGCATACCGTTGTAATCGGGCGAGTTTCTACTTTCAGATGCAACAGAAATTTTGCGGATTGGTCAATCCGTTCGCGAGATATGGCAGTTTGGAGGTAAGAAACGCTTGAGAAACTCCAAATTTTCGCAGTTCTGTTGCTCGACAAGCATAACTAGAACCTTCTAGGGGAAAAGTACGCATACCGTTGTAATCGGGCGACTTTCTACTTTCAGATGCAACAGAAATTTTGCGGATTGGTCAATCCGTTCGCGAGATATGGCAGTTTGGAGGTAAGAAACGGTTGAGAAACTCAAAATTTTCACAGTTCTGATGCTCGAAACGAATAACCAGAACGGCCTAGGGGAAAAGTACGCATACCGTTGTAATCGGGCGAGTTTCTACTTTCAGATGGAACAGAAATTTTGCGGATTGGTCAATCCGTTCGCGAGATATGGCAGTTTGGAAGTATGAAACACTTGAGAAACACAAAATTTTCGCAGTTCTGATGCTCGAAACGAATAACTAGAGCGGCCTAGGGGAAAAGTACGCATACCGTTGTAATCGGGCGAGTTTCTACTTTCAGATGCATCAGAAATTTTGAGGATTGGTCAATCCGTTCGCGAGATATGGCAGTTTGGAGGTAAGAAACGCTTGAGAAACTCAAAATTTTCGCAGTTCTGATGCTCGACAAGCATAACTAGAACGTTCTAGGGGAAAAGTACGCATACCGTTGTAATCGGGCGACTTTCTACTTTCAGATGCAACAGAAATTTTGCGGATTGGTCAATCCGTTCGCGAGATATGGCAGTTTGGAGGTAAGAAACGGTTGAGAAACTCAAAATTTTCACAGTTCTGATGCTCGAAACGAATAACCAGAACGGCCTAGGGGAAAAGTACGCATACCGTTGTAATCGGGCGAGTTTCTACTTTCAGATGGAACAGAAATTTTGCGGATTGGTCAATCCGTTCGCGAGATATGGCAGTTTGGAAGTATGAAACACTTGAGAAACACAAAATTTTCGCAGTTCTGATGCTCGAAACGAATAACTAGAGCGGCCTAGGGGAAAAGTACGCATACCGTTGTAATCGGGCGAGTTTCTACTTTCAGATGCATCAGAAATTTTGAGGATTGGTCAATCCGTTCGCGAGATATGGCAGTTTGGAGGTAAGAAACGCTTGAGAAACTCAAAATTTTCGCAGTTCTGATGCTCGAAACGAATAACTAGAACGGCCTAGGGGAAAAGTAGGCATACCGTTGTAATCGGGCGAGTTTGTACTTTCAGATGCAACAGAAATTTTGCGGATTGGTCAATCCGTTCGCGAGATATGGCAGTTTGGAGGTAAGAAACGCTTGAGAAACTCAAAATTTTCGCAGTTCTGATGCTCGAAACGAATAACTAGAACGGACTAGGGGAAAAGTACGCATACCGTTGTAATCGGGCGAGTTTCTACTTTCAGATGCAACAGAAATTTTGCGGATTGGTCAATCCGTTCGCGAGATATGGCAGTTTGGAGGTAAGAAACGCTTGAGAAACTCCAAATTTTCGCAGTTCTGATGCTCGACAAGCATAACTAGAACGTTCTAGGGGAAAAGTACGCATACCGTTGTAATCGGGCGACTTTCTACTTTCAGATGCAATAGAAATTTTGCGGATTGGTCAAACCGTTCGCGAGATATGGCAGTTTGGAGGTAAGAAACGGTTGAGAAACTCAAAATTTTCACAGTTCTGATGCTCGAAACGAATAACCAGAACGGCCTAGGGGAAAAGTACGCATACCGTTGTAAACGGGCGAGTTTCTACCTTCAGATGCAACAGAAATTTTGCGGATTGCTCAATCCGTTCGCGAGGTATGGCAATTTGGATGTAAGAAACGCTTGAAAAACTCAAAATTTTCGCAGTTCTGATGCTCGAAACGAATAACTAGAACGGACTAGGGGAAAAGTACGCATACCGTTGTAATCGGGCGAGTTTCTACTTTCAGATGCAACAGAAATTTTGCGGATTGGTCAATCCGTTCGCGAGATATGGCAGTTTGGAGGTAAGAAATGCTTGAGAAACTCAAAATTTTCGCAGTTCTGATGCTCGACAAGCATAACTAGAACGTTCTAGGGGAAAAGTACGCATACCGTTGTAATCGGGCGACTTTCTACTTTCAGATGCATCAGAAATTTTGCGGATTGGTCAATCCGTTCGCGAGTTATGGCAATTTGGAAGTAAGAAACGCTTGAGAAACTCAAAATTTTCGCAGTTCTGATGCTCGAAACGATTAACTAGAACGGCCTAGGGGAAAAGTACGCATACCGTTGTAATCGGGCGAGTTTCTACTTTCAGATGCAACAGAAATTTTGAGGATTGGTCAATCCGTTCGCGAGATATGGCAGTTTGGATGTAAGAAACGCTTGAGAAACACAAAATTTTCGCAGTTCTGATGCTCGAAACGAATAACTAGAGCGGCCTAGGGGAAAAGTACGCATACCGTTGTAATCGGGCGAGTTTCTACTTTCAGACGCAACAGAAATTTTGAGGATTGGTCAATCCGTTCGCGAGATATGGCAGTTTGGAGGTAAGAAACGCTTGAGAAACTCAAAATTTTCGCAGTTCTGATGCTCGAAACGAATAACTAGAACGGCCTAGGGGAAAAGTAGGCATACCGTTGTAATCGGGCGAGTTTGTACTTTCAGATGCAACAGAAATTTTATGGATTGGTCAATCCGTTCGCGAGATATGGCAGTTTGGAGGTAAGAAACGCTTGAGAAACTCAAAATTTTCGCAGTTCTGATGCTCGAAACGAATAACTAGAACGGACTAGGGGAAAAGTACGCATACCGTTGTAATCGGGCGAGTTTCTACTTTCAGATGCAACAGAAATTTTGCGGATTGGTCAATCCGTTCGCGAGATATGGCAGTTTGGAGGTAAGAAACGCTTGAGAAACTCCAAATTTTCGCAGTTCTGATGCTCGACAAGCATAACTAGAACGTTCTAGGGGAAAAGTACGCATACCGTTGTAATCGGGCGACTTTCTACTTTCAGATGCAACAGAAATTTTGCGGATTGGTCAATCCGTTCGCGAGATATGGCAGTTTGGAGGTAAGAAACGGTTGAGAAACTCAAAATTTTCACAGTTCTGATGCTCGAAACGAATAACCAGAACGGCCTAGGGGAAAAGTACGCATACCGTTGTAATCGGGCGAGTTTCTACTTTCAGATGCAACAGAAATTTTGCGGATTGGTCAATCCGTTCGCGAGATATGGCAGTTTGGAAGTATGAAACACTTGAGAAACACAAAATTTTCGCAGTTCTGATGCTCGAAACGAATAACTAGAGCGGCCTAGGGGAAAAGTAGGCATACCGTTGTAATCGGGCGAGTTTGTACTTTCAGATGCATCAGAAATTTTGCGGATTGGTCAATCCGTTCGCGAGATATGGCAGTTTGGAGGTAAGAAACGCTTGAGAAACTCAAAATTTTCGCAGTTCTGATGCTCGAAACGAATAACTAGAACGGACTAGGGGAAAAGTACGCATACCGTTGTAATCGGGCGAGTTTCTACTTTCAGATGCAACAGAAATTTTGCGGATTGGTCAATCCGTTCGCGAGATATGGCAGTTTGGAGGTAAGAAACGCTTGAGAAACTCCAAATTTTCGCAGTTCTGTTGCTCGACAAGCATAACTAGAACCTTCTAGGGGAAAAGTACGCATACCGTTGTAATCGGGCGACTTTCTACTTTCAGATGCAACAGAAATTTTGCGGATTGGTCAATCCGTTCGCGAGATATGGCAGTTTGGAGGTAAGAAACGGTTGAGAAACTCAAAATTTTCACAGTTCTGATGCTCGAAACGAATAACCAGAACGGCCTAGGGGAAAAGTACGCATACCGTTGTAATCGGGCGAGTTTCTACTTTCAGATGGAACAGAAATTTTGCGGATTGGTCAATCCGTTCGCGAGATATGGCAGTTTGGAAGTATGAAACACTTGAGAAACACAAAATTTTCGCAGTTCTGATGCTCGAAACGAATAACTAGAGCGGCCTAGGGGAAATGTACGCATACCGTTGTAATCGGGCGAGTTTCTACTTTCAGATGCATCAGAAATTTTGAGGATTGGTCAATCCGTTCGCGAGATATGGCAGTTTGGAGGTAAGAAACGCTTGAGAAACTCAAAATTTTCGCAGTTCTGATGCTCGACAAGCATAACTAGAACGTTCTAGGGGAAAAGTACGCATACCGTTGTAATCGGGCGACTTTCTACTTTCAGATGCAACAGAAATTTTGCGGATTGGTCAATCCGTTCGCGAGATATGGCAGTTTGGAGGTAAGAAACGGTTGAGAAACTCAAATTTTCACAGTTCTGATGCTCGAAACGAATAACCAGAACGGCCTAGGGGAAAAGTACGCATACCGTTGTAATCGGGCGAGTTTCTACTTTCAGATGGAACAGAAATTTTGCGGATTGGTCAATCCGTTCGCGAGATATGGCAGTTTGGAAGTATGAAACACTTGAGAAACACAAAATTTTCGCAGTTCTGATGCTCGAAACGAATAACTAGAGCGGCCTAGGGGAAAAGTACGCATACCGTTGTAATCGGGCGAGTTTCTACTTTCAGATGCATCAGAAATTTTGAGGATTGGTCAATCCGTTCGCGAGATATGGCAGTTTGGAGGTAAGAAACGCTTGAGAAACTCAAAATTTTCGCAGTTCTGATGCTCGAAACGAATAACTAGAACGGCCTAGGGGAAAAGTAGGCATACCGTTGTAATCGGGCGAGTTTGTACTTTCAGATGCAACAGAAATTTTGCGGATTGGTCAATCCGTTCGCGAGATATGGCAGTTTGGAGGTAAGAAACGCTTGAGAAACTCAAAATTTTCGCAGTTCTGATGCTCGAAACGAATAACTAGAACGGACTAGGGGAAAAGTACGCATACCGTTGTAATCGGGCGAGTTTCTACTTTCAGATGCAACAGAAATTTTGCGGATTGGTCAATCCGTTCGCGAGATATGGCAGTTTGTAGGTAAGAAACGCTTGAGAAACTCCAAATTTTCGCAGTTCTGATGCTCGACAAGCATAACTAGAACGTTCTAGGGGAAAAGTACGCATACCGTTGTAATCGGGCGACTTTCTACTTTCAGATGCAATAGAAATTTTGCGGATTGGTCAAACCGTTCGCGAGATATGGCAGTTTGGAGGTAAGAAACGGTTGAGAAACTCAAAATTTTCACAGTTCTGATGCTCGAAACGAATAACCAGAACGGCCTAGGGGAAAAGTACGCATACCGTTGTAAACGGGCGAGTTTCTACCTTCAGATGCAACAGAAATTTTGCGGATTGCTCAATCCGTTCGCGAGGTATGGCAATTTGGATGTAAGAAACGCTTGAAAAACTCAAAATTTTCGCAGTTCTGATGCTCGAAACGAATAACTAGAACGGACTAGGGGAAAAGTACGCATACCGTTGTAATCGGGCGAGTTTCTACTTTCAGATGCAACAGAAATTTTGCGGATTGGTCAATCCGTTCGCGAGATATGGCAGTTTGGAGGTAAGAAATGCTTGAGAAACTCAAAATTTTCGCAGTTCTGATGCTCGACAAGCATAACTAGAACGTTCTAGGGGAAAAGTACGCATACCGTTGTAATCGGGCGACTTTCTACTTTCAGATGCATCAGAAATTTTGCGGATTGGTCAATCCGTTCGCGAGTTATGGCAATTTGGAAGTAAGAAACGCTTGAGAAACTCAAAATTTTCGCAGTTCTGATGCTCGAAACGATTAACTAGAACGGCCTAGGGGAAAAGTACGCATACCGTTGTAATCGGGCGAGTTTCTACTTTCAGATGCAACAGAAATTTTGAGGATTGGTCAATCCGTTCGCGAGATATGGCAGTTTGGATGTAAGAAACGCTTGAGAAACACAAAATTTTCGCAGTTCTGATGCTCGAAACGAATAACTAGAGCGGCCTAGGGGAAAAGTACGCATACCGTTGTAATCGGGCGAGTTTCTACTTTCAGACGCAACAGAAATTTTGAGGATTGGTCAATCCGTTCGCGAGATATGGCAGTTTGGAGGTAAGAAACGCTTGAGAAACTCAAATTTTCGCAGTTCTGATGCTCGAAACGAATAACTAGAACGGCCTAGGGGAAAAGTAGGCATACCGTTGTAATCGGGCGAGTTTGTACTTTCAGATGCAACAGAAATTTTATGGATTGGTCAATCCGTTCGCGAGATATGGCAGTTTGGAGGTAAGAAACGCTTGAGAAACTCAAAATTTTCGCAGTTCTGATGCTCGAAACGAATAACTAGAACGGACTAGGGGAAAAGTACGCATACCGTTGTAATCGGGCGAGTTTCTACTTTCAGATGCAACAGAAATTTTGCGGATTGGTCAATCCGTTCGCGAGATATGGCAGTTTGGAGGTAAGAAACGCTTGAGAAACTCCAAATTTTCGCAGTTCTGATGCTCGACAAGCATAACTAGAACGTTCTAGGGGAAAAGTACGCATACCGTTGTAATCGGGCGACTTTCTACTTTCAGATGCAACAGAAATTTTGCGGATTGGTCAATCCGTTCGCGAGATATGGCAGTTTGGAGGTAAGAAACGGTTGAGAAACTCAAAATTTTCACAGTTCTGATGCTCGAAACGAATAACCAGAACGGCCTAGGGGAAAAGTACGCATACCGTTGTAATCGGGCGAGTTTCTACTTTCAGATGCAACAGAAATTTTGCGGATTGGTCAATCCGTTCGCGAGATATGGCAGTTTGGAAGTATGAAACACTTGAGAAACACAAAATTTTCGCAGTTCTGATGCTCGAAACGAATAACTAGAGCGGCCTAGGGGAAAAGTAGGCATACCGTTGTAATCGGGCGAGTTTGTACTTTCAGATGCATCAGAAATTTTGCGGATTGGTCAATCCGTTCGCGAGATATGGCAGTTTGGAGGTAAGAAACGCTTGAGAAACTCAAAATTTTCGCAGTTCTGATGCTCGAAACGAATAACTAGAACGGACTAGGGGAAAAGTACGCATACCGTTGTAATCGGGCGAGTTTCTACTTTCAGATGCAACAGAAATTTTGCGGATTGGTCAATCCGTTCGCGAGATATGGCAGTTTGGAGGTAAGAAACGCTTGAGAAACTCCAAATTTTCGCAGTTCTGTTGCTCGACAAGCATAACTAGAACCTTCTAGGGAAAAGTACGCATACCGTTGTAATCGGGCGACTTTCTACTTTCAGATGCAACAGAAATTTTGCGGATTGGTCAATCCGTTCGCGAGATATGGCAGTTTGGAGGTAAGAAACGGTTGAGAAACTCAAAATTTTCACAGTTCTGATGCTCGAAACGAATAACCAGAACGGCCTAGGGGAAAAGTACGCATACCGTTGTAATCGGGCGAGTTTCTACTTTCAGATGGAACAGAAATTTTGCGGATTGGTCAATCCGTTCGCGAGATATGGCAGTTTGGAAGTATGAAACACTTGAGAAACACAAAATTTTCGCAGTTCTGATGCTCGAAACGAATAACTAGAGCGGCCTAGGGGAAATGTACGCATACCGTTGTAATCGGGCGAGTTTCTACTTTCAGATGCATCAGAAATTTTGAGGATTGGTCAATCCGTTCGCGAGATATGGCAGTTTGGAGGTAAGAAACGCTTGAGAAACTCAAAATTTTCGCAGTTCTGATGCTCGACAAGCATAACTAGAACGTTCTAGGGGAAAAGTACGCATACCGTTGTAATCGGGCGACTTTCTACTTTCAGATGCAACAGAAATTTTGCGGATTGGTCAATCCGTTCGCGAGATATGGCAGTTTGGAGGTAAGAAACGGTTGAGAAACTCAAAATTTTCACAGTTCTGATGCTCGAAACGAATAACCAGAACGGCCTAGGGGAAAAGTACGCATACCGTTGTAATCGGGCGAGTTTCTACTTTCAGATGGAACAGAAATTTTGCGGATTGGTCAATCCGTTCGCGAGATATGGCAGTTTGGAAGTATGAAACACTTGAGAAACACAAAATTTTCGCAGTTCTGATGCTCGAAACGAATAACTAGAGCGGCCTAGGGGAAAAGTACGCATACCGTTGTAATCGGGCGAGTTTCTACTTTCAGATGCATCAGAAATTTTGAGGATTGGTCAATCCGTTCGCGAGATATGGCAGTTTGGAGGTAAGAACGCTTGAGAAACTCAAAATTTTCGCAGTTCTGATGCTCGAAACGAATAACTAGAACGGCCTAGGGGAAAAGTAGGCATACCGTTGTAATCGGGCGAGTTTGTACTTTCAGATGCAACAGAAATTTTGCGGATTGGTCAATCCGTTCGCGAGATATGGCAGTTTGGAGGTAAGAAACGCTTGAGAAACTCAAAATTTTCGCAGTTCTGATGCTCGAAACGAATAACTAGAACGGACTAGGGGAAAAGTACGCATACCGTTGTAATCGGGCGAGTTTCTACTTTCAGATGCAACAGAAATTTTGCGGATTGGTCAATCCGTTCGCGAGATATGGCAGTTTGGAGGTAAGAAACGCTTGAGAAACTCCAAATTTTCGCAGTTCTGATGCTCGACAAGCATAACTAGAACGTTCTAGGGGAAAAGTACGCATACCGTTGTAATCGGGCGACTTTCTACTTTCAGATGCAATAGAAATTTTGCGGATTGGTCAATCCGTTCGCGAGATATGGCGGTTTGGAAGTAAGACACGCTTGAGAAACTCAAAATTTTCGCAGTTCTGATGCTCGAAACGAATAACTAGAACGGCCTAGGGGAAAAGTACGCATACCGTTGTAAACGGGCGAGTTTCTACCTTCAGATGCAACAGAAATTTTGCGGATTGGTCAATCCGTTCGCGAGATATGGCAGTTTGGAAGTATGAAACACTTGAGAAACACAAAATTTTCGCAGTTCTGATGCTCGAAACGAATAACTAGAGCGGCCTAGGGGAAAAGTACGCATACCGTTGTAATCGGGCGAGTTTCTACTTTCAGATGCAACAGAAATTTTTGCGGATTGGTCAATCCGTTCGCGAGATATGGCGGTTTGGAAGTAAGAAACGCTTGAGAAACTCACAATTTTCGCAGTTCTGATGCTCGAAACGAATAACTAGAAAGGCCTAGGGGAAAAGTACGCATTACCGTTGTAATCGGGCGAGTTTCTACTTTCAGATGCAACAGAAATTTTGCGGATTGGTCAATCCGTTCGCGAGATATGGCGGTTTGGAAGTAAGACACGCTTGAGAAACACAAAATTTTCGCAGTTCTGATGCTCGAAACGAATAACTAGAACGGCCTAGGGGAAAAGTACGCATACCGTTGTAAACGGGCGAGTTTCTACCTTCAGATGCAACAGAAATTTTGCGGATTGCTCAATCCGTTCGCGAGGTATGGCAATTTGGATGTAAGAAACGCTTGAAAAACTCAAAATTTTCGCAGTTCTGATGCTCGAAACGAATAACTAGAACGGACTAGGGGAAAAGTACGCATACCGTTGTAATCGGGCGAGTTTCTACTTTCAGATGCAACAGAAATTTTGCGGATTGGTCAATCCGTTCGCGAGATATGGCAGTTTGGAGGTAAGAAATGCTTGAGAAACTCAAAATTTTCGCAGTTCTGATGCTCGACAAGCATAACTAGAACGGTCTAGGGGAAAAGTACGCATACCGTTGTAATCGGGCGACTTTCTACTTTCAGATGCAACAGAAATTTTGCGGATTGGTCAATCCGTTCGCGAGATATGGCAGTTTGGAGGTAAGAAACGCTTGAGAAACTCCAAATTTTCGCAGTTCTGATGCTCGACAAGCATAACTAGAACGTTCTAGGGGAAAAGTACGCATACCGTTGTAATCGGGCGACTTTCTACTTTCAGATGAAACAGAAATTTTGCGGATTGGTCAATCCGTTCGCGAGATATGGCAGTTTGGAGGTAAGAAACGGTTGAGAAACTCAAAATTTTCACAGTTCTGATGCTCGAAACGAATAACCAGAACGGCCTAGGGGAAAAGTACGCATACCGTTGTAATCGGGCGAGTTTCTACTTTCAGATGGAACAGAAATTTTGCGGATTGGTCAATCCGTTCGCGAGATATGGCAGTTTGGAAGTATGAAACACTTGAGAAACACAAAATTTTCGCAGTTCTGATGCTCGAAACGAATAACTAGAGCGGCCTAGGGGAAAAGTACGCATACCGTTGAAATCGGGCGAGTTTCTACTTTCAGATGCATCAGAAATTTTGAGGATTGGTCAATCCGTTCGCGAGAGATGACAGTTTGGAGGTAAGAAACGCTTGAGAAACTCAAAATTTTCGCAGTTCTGATGCTCGAAACGAATAACTAGAACGGCCTAGGGGAAAAGTAGGCATACCGTTGTAATCGGGCGAGTTTGTACTTTCAGATGCAACAGAAATTTTGCGGATTGGTCAATCCGTTCGCGAGATATGGCAGTTTGGATGTAAGAAACGCTTGAGAAACTCAAAATTTTCGCAGTTCTGATGCTCGAAACGAATAACTAGAACGGACTAGGGAAAAGTACGCATACCGTTGTAATCGGGCGAGTTTCTACTTTCAGATGCAACAGAAATTTTGCGGATTGGTCAATCCGTTCGCGAGATATGGCAGTTTGGAGGTAAGAAACGCTTGAGAAACTCCAAATTTTCGCAGTTCTGATGCTCGACAAGCATAACTAGAACGTTCTAGGGGAAAAGTACGCATACCGTTGTAATCGGGCGACTTTCTACTTTCAGATGCAATAGAAATTTTGCGGATTGGTCAAACCGTTCGCGAGATATGGCAGTTTGGAGGTAAGAAACGGTTGAGAAACCCAAAATTTTCACAGTTCTGATGCTCGAAACGAATAACCAGAACGGCCTAGGGGAAAAGTACGCAAACCGTTGTAATCGGGCGAGTTTCTACCTTCAGATGCATCAGAAATTTTGCGGATTGGTCAATCCGTTCGCGAGATATGGCAGTTTGGAAGTAAGAAACGCTTGAGAAACTCAAAATTTTCGCAGTTCTGATGCTCGGAACGATTAACTAGAACGGCCTAGGGGAAAAGTACGCATACCGTTGTAATCGGGCGAGTTTCTACTTTCAGATGCAACAGAAATTTTGCGGATTGGTCAATCCGTTCGCGAGATATGGCGGTTTGGAAGTAAGAAACGCTTGAGAAACTCACAATTTTCGCAGTTCTGATGCTCGAAACGAATAACTAGAACGGCCTAGGGAAAAGTACGCATACCGTTGTAATCGGGCGAGTTTCTACTTTCAGATGCAACAGAAATTTTGCGGATTGGTCAATCCGTTCGCGAGATATGGCGGTTTGGAAGTAAGACACGCTTGAGAAACTCAAAATTTTCGCAGTTCTGATGCTCGAAACGAATAACTAGAACGGCCTAGGGGAAAAGTACGCATACCGTTTTAACGGGCGAGTTTCTACCTTCAGATGCAACAGAAATTTTGCGGATTGCTCAATCCGTTCGCGAGGTATGGCAATTTGGATGTAAGAAACGCTTGAAAAACTCAAAATTTTCGCAGTTCTGATGCTCGAAACGAATAACTAGAACGGACTAGGGGAAAAGTACGCATACCGTTGTAATCGGGCGAGTTTCTACTTTCAGATGCAACAGAAATTTTGCGGATTGGTCAATCCGTTCGCGAGATATGGCAGTTTGGAGGTAAGAAATGCTTGAGAAACTCAAAATTTTCGCAGTTCTGATGCTCGACAAGCATAACTAGAACGTTCTAGGGGAAAAGTACGCATACCGTTGTAATCGGGCGACTTTCTACTTTCAGATGCATCAGAAATTTTGCGGATTGGTCAATCCGTTCGCGAGATATGGCAGTTTGGAAGTAAGAAACGCTTGAGAAACTCAAAATTTTCGCAGTTCTGATGCTCGAAACGATTAACTAGAACGGCCTAGGGGAAAAGTACGCATACCGTTGTAATCGGGCGAGTTTCTACTTTCAGATGCAACAGAAATTTTGAGGATTGGTCAATCCGTTCGCGAGATATGGCAGTTTGGAGGTAAGAAACGCTTGAGAAACACAAAATTTTCGCAGTTCTGATGCTCGAAACGAATAACTAGAGCGGCCTAGGGGAAAAGTACGCATACCGTTGAAATCGGGCGAGTTTCTACTTTCAGATGCATCAGAAATTTTGCGGATTGGTCAATCCGTTCGCGAGATATGGCAGTTTGGAGGTAAGAAACGCTTGAGAAACTCAAAATTTTCGCAGTTCTGATGCTCGAAACGAATAACTAGAACGGACTAGGGGAAAAGTACGCATACCGTTGTAATCGGGCGAGTTTCTACTTTCAGATGCAACAGAAATTTTGCGGATTGGTCAATCCGTTCGCGAGATATGGCAGTTTGGAGGTAAGAAACGCTTGAGAAACTCCAAATTTTCGCAGTTCTGATGCTCGACAAGCATAACTAGAACGTTCTAGGGGAAAAGTACGCATACCGTTGTAATCGGGCGACTTTCTACTTTCAGATGCAATAGAAATTTTGCGGATTGGTCAAACCGTTCGCGAGATATGGCAGTTTGGAGGTAAGAAACGGTTGAGAAACTCAAAATTTTCGCAGTTCTGATGCTCGAAACGAATAACTAGGACGGCCTAGGGGAAAAGTACGCATACCGTTTTAACGGGCGAGTTTCTACCTTCAGATGCAACAGAAATTTTGCGGATTGCTCAATCCGTTCGCGAGGTATGGCAATTTGGATGTAAGAAATGCTTGAGAAACTCAAAATTTTCGCAGTTCTGATGCTCGACAAGCATAACTAGAACGTTCTAGGGGAAAAGTACGCATACCGTTGTAATCGGGCGACTTTCTACTTTCAGATGCATCAGAAATTTTGCGGATTGGTCAATCCGTTCGCGAGATATGGCAGTTTGGAAGTAAGAAACGCTTGAGAAACTCAAAATTTTCGCAGTTCTGATGCTCGAAACGAATAACTAGGACGGCCTAGGGGAAAAGTACGCATACCGTTTTAACGGGCGAGTTTCTACCTTCAGATGCAACAGAAATTTTGCGGATTGCTCAATCCGTTCGCGAGGTATGGCAATTTGGATGTAAGAAATGCTTGAGAAACTCAAAATTTTCGCAGTTCTGATGCTCGACAAGCATAACTAGAACGTTCTAGGGGAAAAGTACGCATACCGTTGTAATCGGGCGACTTTCTACTTTCAGATGCATCAGAAATTTTGCGGATTGGTCAATCCGTTCGCGAGATATGGCAGTTTGGAAGTAAGAAACGCTTGAGAAACTCAAAATTTTCGCAGTTCTGATGCTCGAAACGATTAACTAGAACGGCCTAGGGGAAAAGTACGCATACCGTTGTAATCGGGCGAGTTTCTACTTTCAGATGCAACAGAAATTTTATGGATTGGTCAATCCGTTCGCGAGATATGGCAGTTTGGAGGTAAGAAACGGTTGAGAAACTCAAAATTTTCACAGTTCTGATGCTCGAAACGAATAACCAGAACGGCCTAGGGGAAAAGTACGCATACCGTTGTAATCGGGCGAGTTTCTACTTTCAGATGCAACAGAAATTTTGCGGATTGGTCAATCCGTTCGCGAGATATGGCAGTTTGGAAGTATGAAACACTTGAGAAACACAAAATTTTCGCAGTTCTGATGCTCGAAACGAATAACTAGAACGTTCTAGGGGAAAAGTACGCATACCGTTGTAATCGGGCGAGTTTGTACTTTCAGATGCATCAGAAATTTTGCGGATTGGTCAATCCGTTCGCGAGATATGGCAGTTTGGAGGTAAGAAACGCTTGAGAAACTCAAAATTTTCGCAGTTCTGATGCTCGAAACGAATAACTAGAACGGACTAGGGGAAAAGTACGCATACCGTTGTAATCGGGCGAGTTTCTACTTTCAGATGCAACAGAAATTTTGCGGATTGGTCAATCCCTTCGCGAGATATGGCAGTTTGGAGGTAAGAAACGCTTGAGAAACTCCAAATTTTCGCAGTTCTGATGCTCGACAAGCATAACTAGAACGTTCTAGGGGAAAAGTACGCATACCGTTGTAATCGGGCGACTTTCTACTTTCAGATGCAACAGAAATTTTGCGGATTGGTCAATCCGTTCGCGAGATATGGCAGTTTGGAGGTAAGAAACGGTTGAGAAACTCAAAATTTTCACAGTTCTGATGCTCGAAACGAATAACCAGAACGGCCTAGGGGAAAAGTACGCATACCGTTGTAATCGGGCGAGTTTCTACTTTCAGATGCATCAGAAATTTTGCGGATTGGTCAGTCCGTTCGCGAGATATGGCAGTTTGGAAGTAAGAAACGCTTGAGAAACTCAAAATTTTCGCAGTTCTGATGCTCGAAACGATTAACTAGAACGGCCTAGGGGAAAAGTACGCATACCGTTGATATCGGGTGAGTTTCTACTTTCAGATGCAACAGAAATTTTGCGGATTAGTCAATCCGTTCGCGAGATATGGCAGTTTGGAGGTAAGAAACGCTTGAGAAACTCAAAATTTTCGCAGTTCTGATGCTCGACCAGCATAACTAGAACGTTCTAGGGGAAAAGTACGCATACCGTTGTAATCGGGCGACTTTCTACATTCAGATGCTACAGAAATTTTGCGGATTGGTCAATCCGTTCTCGAGATATGGCAGTTTGGAGGTAAGAAACGGTTGAGAAACTCAAAATTTTCACAGTTCTGATGCTCGAAACGAATAACCAGAACGGCCTAGGGGAAAAGTACGCATACCGTTGTAATCGGGCGAGTTTCTACTTTCAGATGCAACAGAAATTTTGCGGATTGGTCAATCCGTTCGCGAGATATGGCAGTTTGGAAGTATGAAACACTTGAGAAACACAAAATTTTCGCAGTTCTGATGCTCGAAACGAATAACTAGAGCGGCCTAGGGGAAAAGTACGCATACCGTTGTAATCGGGCGAGTTTCTACTTTCAGATGCATCAGAAATTTTGCGGATTGGTCAATCCGTTCGCGAGATATGGCAGTTTGGAAGCAAGAAACGCTTGAGAAACTCAAAATTTTCGCAGTTCTGATGCTCGAAACGATTAACCAGAACGGCCTAGGGGAAAAGTACGCATACCGTTGTAATCGGGCGAGTTTCTACTTTCAGATGCATCAGAAATTTTGCGGATTGGTCAGTCCGTTCGCGAGATATGGCAGTTTGGAAGTAAGAAACGCTTGAGAAACTCAAAATTTTCGCAGTTCTGATGCTCGAAACGATTAACTAGAACGGCCTAGGGGAAAAGTACGCATACCGTTGATATCGGGTGAGTTTCTACTTTCAGATGCAACAGAAATTTTGCGGATTAGTCAATCCGTTCGCGAGATATGGCAGTTTGGAGGTAAGAAACGCTTGAGAAACTCAAAATTTTCGCAGTTCTGATGCTCGAAACGAATAACTAGAACGGCCTAGGGGAAAAGTACGCATACCGTTGTAATCGGGCGACTTTCTACTTTCAGATGCAACAGAAATTTTGCGGATTGATCAATCCGTTCGCGAGATATGGCAGTTTGGAGGTAAGAAACGGTTGAGAAACTCAAAATTTTCACAGTTCTGATGCTCGAAACGAATAACCAGAACGGCCTAGGGGAAAAGTACGCATACCGTTGTAATCGGGCGAGTTTCTACTTTCAGATGCAACAGAAATTTTGCGGATTGGTCAGTCCGTTCGCGAGATATGGCAGTTTGGAAGTATGAAACACTTGAGAAACACAAAATTTTCGCAGTTCTGATGCTCGAAACGATTAACTAGAACGGCCTAGGGGAAAAGTACGCATACCGTTGTAATCGGGCGAGTTTCTACTTGCAGATGCAACAGAAATTTTGAGGATTAGTCAATCCGTTCGCGAGATATGGCAGTTTGGAGGTAAGAAACGCTTGAGAAACTCAAAATTTTCGCAGTTCTGATGCTCGACCAGCATAACTAGAACGTTCTAGGGGAAAAGTACGCATACCGTTGTAATCGGGCGAGTTTCTAGTTTCAGATGCAACAGAAATTTTGCGGATTGGTCAATCCGTTCGCGAGATATGGCAGTTTGGAAGTATGAAACACTTGAGAAACACAAAATTTTCGCAGTTCTGATGATCGAAACGAATAACTAGAGCGGCCTAGGCGAAAAGTACGCATACCGTTGTAATCGGGCGAGTTTCTACTTTCAGATGCAACAGAAATTTTGAGGATTGGTCAATCCGTTCGCGAGATATGGCAGTTTGGAGGTAAGAAACGCTTGAGAAACTCAAAATTTTCGCAGTTCTGATGCTCGAAACGAATAACTAGAACGGCCTAGGGGAAAAGTAGGCATACCGTTGTAATCGGGCGAGTTTGTACTTTCAGATGCAACAGAAATTTTGCGGATTGGTCAATCCGTTCGCGAGATATGGCAGTTTGGAGGTAAGAAACGCTTGAGAAACTCAAAATTTTCGCAGTTCTGATGCTCGAAACGAATAACTAGAACGGACTAGGGGAAAAGTACGCATACCGTTGTAATCGGGCGAGTTTCTACTTTCAGATGCAACAGAAATTTTGCGGATTGGTCAATCCGTTCGCGAGATATGGCAGTTTGGAGGTAAGAAACGCTTGAGAAACTCCAAATTTTCGCAGTTCTGATGCTCGACAAGCATAACTAGAACGTTCTAGGGGAAAAGTACGCATACCGTTGTAATCGGGCGACTTTCTACTTTCAGATGCAACAGAAATTTTGCGGATTGGTCAATCCGTTCGCGAGATATGGCAGTTTGGAGGTAAGAAACGGTTGAGAAACTCAAAATTTTCACAGTTCTGATGCTCGAAACGAATAACCAGAACGGCCTAGGGGAAAAGTACGCATACCGTTGTAATCGGGCGAGTTTCTACTTTCAGATGCAACAGAAATTTTGCGGATTGGTCAATCCGTTCGCGAGATATGGCAGTTTGGAAGTATGAAACACTTGAGAAACACAAAATTTTCGCAGTTCTGATGCTCGAAACGAATAACTAGAGCGGCCTAGGGGAAAAGTACGCATACCGTTGTAATCGGGCGAGTTTCTACTTTCAGATGCATCAGAAATTTTGCGGATTAGTCAATCCGTTCGCGAGATATGGCAGTTTGGAGGTAAGAAACGCTTGAGAAACTCAAAATTTTCGCAGTTCTGATGCTCGACCAGCATAACTAGAACGTTCTAGGGGAAAAGTACGCATACCGTTGTAATCGGGCGACTTTCTACATTCAGATGCAACAGAAATTTTGCGGATTGGTCAATCTGTTCGCGAGATATGGCAGTTTGGAGGTAAGAAACGGTTGAGAAACTCAAAATTTTCACAGTTCTGATGCTCGAAACGAATAACCAGAACGGCCTAGGGGAAAAGTACGCATACCGTTGTAATCGGGCGACTTTCTACATTCAGATGCAACAGAAATTTTGCGGATTGGTCAATCCGTTCGCGAGATATGGCAGTTTGGAGGTAAGAAACGGTTGAGAAACTCAAAATTTTCACAGTTCTGATGCTCGAAACGAATAACCAGAACGGCCTCGGGGAAAGTACGCATACCGTTGTAATCGGGCGAGTTTCTACTTTCAGATGGAACAGAAATTTTGCGGATTGGTCAATCCGTTCGCGAGATATGGCAGTTTGGAAGTATGAAACACTTGAGAAACACAAAATTTTCGCAGTTCTGATGCTCGAAACGAATAACTAGAGCGGCCTAGGGAAAAGTACGCATACCGTTGAAATCGGGCGAGTTTCTACTTTCAGATGCATCAGAAATTTTGAGGATTGGTCAATCCGTTCGCGAGATATGGCAGTTTGGAGGTAAGAAACGCTTGAGAAACTCAAAATTTTCGCAGTTCTGATGCTCGAAACGAATAACTAGAACGGCCTAGGGGAAAAGTAGGCATACCGTTGTAATCGGGCGAGTTTGTACTTTCAGATGCAACAGAAATTTTGCGGATTGGTCAATCCGTTCGCGAGATATGGCAGTTTGGAGGTAAGAAACGCTTGAGAAACTCAAAATTTTCGCAGTTCTGATGCTCGACAAGCATAACTAGAACGTTCTAGGGGAAAAGTACGCATACCGTTGTAATCGGGCGACTTTCTACTTTCAGATGCAATAGAAATTTTGCGGATTGGTCAAACCGTTCGCGAGATATGGCAGTTTGGAGGTAAGAAACGGTTGAGAAACCCAAAATTTTCACAGTTCTGATGCTCGAAACGAATAACCAGAACGGCCTAGGGGAAAAGTACGCATACCGTTGTAATCGGGCGAGTTTCTACCTTCAGATGCATCAGAAATTTTGCGGATTGGTCAATCCGTTCGCGAGATATGGCAGTTTGGAAGTAAGAAACGCTTGAGAAACTCAAAATTTTCGCAGTTCTGATGCTCGGAACGATTAACTAGAACGGCCTAGGGGAAAAGTACGCATACCGTTGTAATCGGGCGAGTTTCTACTTTCAGATGCAACAGAAATTTTGCGGATTGGTCAATCCGTTCGCGAGATATGGCGGTTTGGAAGTAAGAAACGCTTGAGAAACTCACAATTTTCGCAGTTCTGATGCTCGAAACGAATAACTAGAACGGCCTAGGGGAAAAGTACGCATACCGTTGTAATCGGGCGAGTTTCTACTTTCAGATGCAACAGAAATTTTGCGGATTGGTCAATCCGTTCGCGAGATATGGCGGTTTGGAAGTAAGACACGCTTGAGAAACTCAAAATTTTCGCAGTTCTGATGCTCGAAACGAATAACTAGAACGGCCTAGGGGAAAAGTACGCATACCGTTGTAAACGGGCGAGTTTCTACCTTCAGATGCAACAGAAATTTTGCGGATTGCTCAATCCGTTCGCGAGGTATGGCAATTTGGATGTAAGAAACGCTTGAAAAACTCAAAATTTTCGCAGTTCTGATGCTCGAAACGAATAACTAGAACGGACTAGGGGAAAAGTACGCATACCGTTGTAATCGGGCGAGTTTCTACTTTCAGATGCAACAGAAATTTTGCGGATTGGTCAATCCGTTCGCGAGATATGGCAGTTTGGAGGTAAGAAATGCTTGAGAAACTCAAAATTTTCGCAGTTCTGATGCTCGACAAGCATAACTAGAACGTTCTAGGGGAAAAGTACGCATACCGTTGTAATCGGGCGACTTTCTACTTTCAGATGCATCAGAAATTTTGCGGATTGGTCAATCCGTTCGCGAGATATGGCAGTTTGGAAGTAAGAAACGCTTGAGAAACTCAAAATTTTCGCAGTTCTGATGCTCGAAACGATTAACTAGATCGGCCTAGGGGAAAAGTACGCATACCGTTGTAATCGGGCGAGTTTCTACTTTCAGATGCAACAGAAATTTTGAGGATTGGTCAATCCGTTCGCGAGATATGGCAGTTTGGAGGTAAGAAACGCTTGAGAAACACAAAATTTTCGCAGTTCTGATGCTCGAAACGAATAACTAGAGCGGCCTAGGGGAAAAGTACGCATACCGTTGAAATCGGGCGAGTTTCTACTTTCAGATGCATCAGAAATTTTGAGGATTGGTCAATCCGTTCGCGAGATATGGCAGTTTGGAGGTAAGAAACGCTTGAGAAACTCAAAATTTTCGCAGTTCTGATGCTCGAAACGAATAACTAGAACGGCCTAGGGGAAAAGTAGGCATACCGTTGTAATCGGGCGAGTTTGTACTTTCAGATGCAACAGAAATTTTGCGGATTGGTCAATCCGTTCGCGAGATATGGCAGTTTGGAGGTAAGAAACGCTTGAGAAACTCAAAATTTTCGCAGTTCTGATGCTCGAAACGAATAACTAGAACGGACTAGGGGAAAAGTACGCATACCGTTGTAATCGGGCGAGTTTCTACTTTCAGATGCAACAGAAATTTTGCGGATTGGTCAATCCGTTCGCGAGATATGGCAGTTTGGAGGTAAGAAACGCTTGAGAAACTCCAAATTTTCGCAGTTCTGATGCTCGACAAGCATAACTAGAACGTTCTAGGGGAAAAGTACGCATACCGTTGTAATCGGGCGACTTTCTACTTTCAGATGCAATAGAAATTTTGCGGATTGGTCAAACCGTTCGCGAGATATGGCAGTTTGGAGGTAAGAAACGGTTGAGAAACTCAAAATTTTCACAGTTCTGATGCTCGAAACGAATAACCAGAACGGCCTAGGGGAAAAGTACGCATACCGTTGTAATCGGGCGAGTTTCTACCTTCAGATGCATCAGAAATTTTGCGGATTGGTCAATCCGTTCGCGAGATATGGCAGTTTGGAAGTAAGAAACGCTTGAGAAACTCAAAATTTTCGCAGTTCTGATGCTCGGAACGATTAACTAGAACGGCCTAGGGGAAAAGTACGCATACCGTTGTAATCGGGCGAGTTTCTACTTTCAGATGCAACAGAAATTTTGCGGATTGGTCAATCCGTTCGCGAGATATGGCGGTTTGGAAGTAAGAAACGCTTGAGAAACTCACAATTTTCGCAGTTCTGATGCTCGAAACGAATAACTAGAACGGCCTAGGGGAAAAGTACGCATACCGTTGTAATCGGGCGAGTTTCTACTTTCAGATGCAACAGAAATTTTGCGGATTGGTCAATCCGTTCGCGAGATATGGCGGTTTGGAAGTAAGACACGCTTGAGAAACTCAAAATTTTCGCAGTTCTGATGCTCGAAACGAATAACTAGAACGGCCTAGGGGAAAAGTACGCATACCGTTGTAAACGGGCGAGTTTCTACCTTCAGATGCAACAGAAATTTTGCGGATTGCTCAATCCGTTCGCGAGGTATGGCAATTTGGATGTAAGAAACGCTTGAAAAACTCAAAATTTTCGCAGTTCTGATGCTCGAAACGAATAACTAGAACGGACTAGGGGAAAAGTACGCATACCGTTGTAATCGGGCGAGTTTCTACTTTCAGATGCAACAGAAATTTTGCGGATTGGTCTTCCGTTCGCGAGATATGGCAGTTTGGAGGTAAGAAATGCTTGAGAAACTCAAAATTTTCGCAGTTCTGATGCTCGACAAGCATAACTAGAACGTTCTAGGGGAAAAGTACGCATACCGTTGTAATCGGGCGACTTTCTACTTTCAGATGCATCAGAAATTTTGCGGATTGGTCAATCCGTTCGCGAGATATGGCAGTTTGGAAGTAAGAAACGCTTGAGAAACTCAAAATTTTCGCAGTTCTGATGCTCGAAACGATTAACTAGAACGGCCTAGGGGAAAAGTACGCATACCGTTGTAATCGGGCGAGTTTCTACTTTCAGATGCAACAGAAATTTTGAGGATTGGTCAATCCGTTCGCGAGATATGGCAGTTTGGAGGTAAGAAACGCTTGAGAAACACAAAATTTTCGCAGTTCTGATGCTCGAAACGAATAACTAGAGCGGCCTAGGGGAAAAGTACGCATACCGTTGTAATCGGGCGAGTTTCTACTTTCAGATGCAACAGAAATTTTGAGGATTGGTCAATCCGTTCGCGAGATATGGCAGTTTGGAGGTAAGAAACGCTTGAGAAACTCAAAATTTTCGCAGTTCTGATGCTCGAAACGAATAACTAGAACGGCATAGGGGAAAAGTAGGCATACCGTTGTAATCGGGCGAGTTTGTACTTTCAGATGCAACAGAAATTTTATGGATTGGTCAATCCGTTCGCGAGATATGGCAGTTTGGAGGTAAGAAACGCTTGAGAAACTCAAAATTTTCGCAGTTCTGATGCTCGAAACGAATAACTAGAACGGACTAGGGGAAAAGTACGCATACCGTTGTAATCGAGCGAGTTTCTACTTTCAGATGCAACAGAAATTTTGCGGATTGGTCAATCCGTTCGCGAGATATGGCAGTTTGGAGGTAAGAAACGCTTGAGAAACTCCAAATTTTCGCAGTTCTGATGCTCGACAAGCATAACTAGAACGTTCTAGGGGAAAAGTACGCATACCGTTGTAATCGGGCGACTTTCTACTTTCAGATGCAACAGAAATTTTGCGGATTGGTCAATCCGTTCGCGAGATATGGCAGTTTGGAGGTAAGAAACGGTTGAGAAACTCAAAATTTTCACAGTTCTGATGCTCGAAACGAATAATCAGAACGGCCTAGGGGAAAAGTACGCATACCGTTGTAATCGGGCGAGTTTCTACTTTCAGATGCAACAGAAATTTTGCGGATTGGTCAATCCGTTCGCGAGATATGGCAGTTTGGAAGTATGAAACACTTGAGAAACACAAAATTTTCGCAGTTCTGATGCTCGAAACGAATAACTAGAGCGGCCTAGGGGAAAAGTAGGCATACCGTTGTAATCGGGCGAGTTTGTACTTTCAGATGCATCAGACATTTTGCGGATTGGTCAATCCGTTCGCGAGATATGGCAGTTTGGAGGTAAGAAACGCTTGAGAAACTCAAAATTTTCGCAGTTCTGATGCTCGACCAGCATAACTAGAACGTTCTAGGGGAAAAGTACGCATACCGTTGTAATCGGGCGAGTTTCTACTTTCAGATGCAACAGAAATTTTGCGGATTGGTCAATCCGTTCGCGAGATATGGCAGTTTGGAAGTATGAAACACTTGAGAAACACAAAATTTTCGCAGTTCTGATGCTCGAAACGAATAACTAGAGCGGCCTAGGGGAAAAGTACGCATACCGTTGTAATCGGGCGAGTTTCTACTTTCAGATGCATCAGAAATTTTGCGGATTGGTCAATCCGTTCGCGAGATATGGCAGTTTGGAAGCAAGAAACGCTTGAGAAACTCAAAATTTTCGCAGTTCTGATGCTCGAAACGATTAACCAGAACGGCCTAGGGGAAAAGTACGCATACCGTTGTAATCGGGCGAGTTTCTACTTTCAGATGCATCAGAAATTTTGCGGATTGGTCAGTCCGTTCGCGAGATATGGCAGTTTGGAAGTAAGAAACGCTTGAGAAACTCAAAATTTTCGCAGTTCTGATGCTCGAAACGATTAACTAGAACGGCCTAGGGGAAAAGTACGCATACCGTTGATATCGGGTGAGTTTCTACTTTCAGATGCAACAGAAATTTTGCGGATTAGTCAATCCGTTCGCGAGATATGGCAGTTTGGAGGTAAGAAACGCTTGAGAAACTCAAAATTTTCGCAGTTCTGATGCTCGACAAGCATAACTAGAACGTTCTAGGGGAAAAGTACGCATACCGTTGTAATCGGGCGACTTTCTACTTTCAGATGCAACAGAAATTTTGCGGATTGGTCAATCCGTTCGCGAGATATGGCAGTTTGGAGGTAAGAAACGGTTGAGAAACTCAAAATTTTCACAGTTCTGATGCTCGAAACGAATAACCAGAACGGCCTAGGGGAAAAGTACGCATACCGTTGTAATCGGGCGAGTTTCTACTTTCAGATGCAACAGAAATTTTGCGGATTGGTCAATCCGTTCGCGAGATATGGCAGTTTGGAGGTAAGAAACGCTTGAGA
The DNA here is from genome assembly GCF_051014685.1 of Ptiloglossa arizonensis. Classification (NCBI taxonomy): domain Eukaryota; kingdom Metazoa; phylum Arthropoda; class Insecta; order Hymenoptera; family Colletidae; genus Ptiloglossa; species Ptiloglossa arizonensis. Next base: position 403,895 of record NW_027478478.1, on the reverse strand, counting down.
AACTCCAAATTTTCGCAGTTCTGATGCTCGACAAGCATAACTAGAACGTTCTAGGGGAAAAGTACGCATACCGTTGTAATCGGGCGACTTTCTACTTTCAGATGCAACAGAAATTTTGCGGATTGGTCAATCCGTTCGCGAGATATGGCAGTTTGGAGGTAAGAAACGGTTGAGAAACTCAAAATTTTCACAGTTCTGATGCTCGAAACGAATAATCAGAACGGCCTAGGGGAAAAGTACGCATACCGTTGTAATCGGGCGAGTTTCTACTTTCAGATGCAACAGAAATTTTGCGGATTGGTCAATCCGTTCGCGAGATATGGCAGTTTGGAAGTATGAAACACTTGAGAAACACAAAATTTTCGCAGTTCTGATGCTCGAAACGAATAACTAGAGCGGCCTAGGGGAAAAGTAGGCATACCGTTGTAATCGGGCGAGTTTGTACTTTCAGATGCATCAGACATTTTGCGGATTGGTCAATCCGTTCGCGAGATATGGCAGTTTGGAGGTAAGAAACGCTTGAGAAACTCAAAATTTTCGCAGTTCTGATGCTCGACCAGCATAACTAGAACGTTCTAGGGGAAAAGTACGCATACCGTTGTAATCGGGCGAGTTTCTACTTTCAGATGCAACAGAAATTTTGCGGATTGGTCAATCCGTTCGCGAGATATGGCAGTTTGGAAGTATGAAACACTTGAGAAACACAAAATTTTCGCAGTTCTGATGCTCGAAACGAATAACTAGAGCGGCCTAGGGGAAAAGTACGCATACCGTTGTAATCGGGCGAGTTTCTACTTTCAGATGCATCAGAAATTTTGCGGATTGGTCAATCCGTTCGCGAGATATGGCAGTTTGGAAGCAAGAAACGCTTGAGAAACTCAAAATTTTCGCAGTTCTGATGCTCGAAACGATTAACCAGAACGGCCTAGGGGAAAAGTACGCATACCGTTGTAATCGGGCGAGTTTCTACTTTCAGATGCATCAGAAATTTTGCGGATTGGTCAGTCCGTTCGCGAGATATGGCAGTTTGGAAGTAAGAAACGCTTGAGAAACTCAAAATTTTCGCAGTTCTGATGCTCGAAACGATTAACTAGAACGGCCTAGGGGAAAAGTACGCATACCGTTGATATCGGGTGAGTTTCTACTTTCAGATGCAACAGAAATTTTGCGGATTAGTCAATCCGTTCGCGAGATATGGCAGTTTGGAGGTAAGAAACGCTTGAGAAACTCAAAATTTTCGCAGTTCTGATGCTCGACAAGCATAACTAGAACGTTCTAGGGGAAAAGTACGCATACCGTTGTAATCGGGCGACTTTCTACTTTCAGATGCAACAGAAATTTTGCGGATTGGTCAATCCGTTCGCGAGATATGGCAGTTTGGAGGTAAGAAACGGTTGAGAAACTCAAAATTTTCACAGTTCTGATGCTCGAAACGAATAACCAGAACGGCCTAGGGGAAAAGTACGCATACCGTTGTAATCGGGCGAGTTTCTACTTTCAGATGGAACAGAAATTTTGCGGATTGGTCAATCCGTTCGCGAGATATGGCAGTTTGGAAGTATGAAACACTTGAGAAACACAAAATTTTCGCAGTTCTGATGCTCGAAACGAATAACTAGAGCGGCCTAGGGGAAAAGTACGCATACCGTTGTAATCGGGCGAGTTTCTACTTTCAGATGCATCAGAAATTTTGAGGATTGGTCAATCCGTTCGCGAGATATGGCAGTTTGGAGGTAAGAAACGCTTGAGAAACTCAAAATTTTCGCAGTTCTGATGCTCGACAAGCATAACTAGAACGTTCTAGGGGAAAAGTACGCATACCGTTGTAATCGGGCGACTTTCTACTTTCAGATGCAACAGAAATTTTGCGGATTGGTCAATCCGTTCGCGAGATATGGCAGTTTGGAGGTAAGAAACGGTTGAGAAACTCAAAATTTTCACAGTTCTGATGCTCGAAACGAATAACCAGAACGGCCTAGGGGAAAAGTACGCATACCGTTGTAATCGGGCGAGTTTCTACTTTCAGATGGAACAGAAATTTTGCGGATTGGTCAATCCGTTCGCGAGATATGGCAGTTTGGAAGTATGAAACACTTGAGAAACACAAAATTTTCGCAGTTCTGATGCTCGAAACGAATAACTAGAGCGGCCTAGGGGAAAAGTACGCATACCGTTGTAATCGGGCGAGTTTCTACTTTCAGATGCATCAGAAATTTTGAGGATTGGTCAATCCGTTCGCGAGATATGGCAGTTTGGAGGTAAGAAACGCTTGAGAAACTCAAAATTTTCGCAGTTCTGATGCTCGAAACGAATAACTAGAACGGCCTAGGGGAAAAGTAGGCATACCGTTGTAATCGGGCGAGTTTGTACTTTCAGATGCAACAGAAATTTTGCGGATTGGTCAATCCGTTCGCGAGATATGGCAGTTTGGAGGTAAGAAACGCTTGAGAAACTCAAAATTTTCGCAGTTCTGATGCTCGAAACGAATAACTAGAACGGACTAGGGGAAAAGTACGCATACCGTTGTAATCGGGCGAGTTTCTACTTTCAGATGCAACAGAAATTTTGCGGATTGGTCAATCCGTTCGCGAGATATGGCAGTTTGGAGGTAAGAAACGCTTGAGAAACTCCAAATTTGCGCAGTTCTGATGCTCGACAAGCATAACTAGAACGTTCTAGGGGAAAAGTACGCATACCGTTGTAATCGGGCGACTTTCTACTTTCAGATGCAATAGAAATTTTGCGGATTGGTCAAACCGTTCGCGAGATATGGCAGTTTGGAGGTAAGAAACGGTTGAGAAACTCAAAATTTTCACAGTTCTGATGCTCGAAACGAATAACCAGAACGGCCTAGGGGAAAAGTACGCATACCGTTGTAATCGGGCGAGTTTCTACCTTCAGATGCATCAGAAATTTTGCGGATTGGTCAATCCGTTCGCGAGATATGGCAGTTTGGAAGTAAGAAACGCTAGAGAAACTCAAAATTTTCGCAGTTCTGATGCTCGGAACGATTAACTAGAACGGCCTAGGGGAAAAGTACGCATACCGTTGTAATCGGGCGAGTTTCTACTTTCAGATGCAACAGAAATTTTGCGGATTGGTCAATCCGTTCGCGAGATATGGCGTTTTGGAAGTAAGAAACGCTTGAGAAACTCACAATTTTCGCAGTTCTGATGCTCGAAACGAATAACTAGAACGGCCTAGGGGAAAAGTACGCATACCGTTGTAATCGGGCGAGTTTCTACTTTCAGATGCAACAGAAATTTTGCGGATTGGTCAATCCGTTCGCGAGATATGGCGGTTTGGAAGTAAGACACGCTTGAGAAACTCAAAATTTTCGCAGTTCTGATGCTCGAAACGAATAACTAGAACGGCCTAGGGGAAAAGTACGCATACCGTTGTAAACGGGCGAGTTTCTACCTTCAGATGCAACAGAAATTTTGCGGATTGCTCAATCCGTTCGCGAGGTATGGCAATTTGGATGTAAGAAACGCTTGAAAAACTCAAAATTTTCGCAGTTCTGATGCTCGAAACGAATAACTAGAACGGACTAGGGGAAAAGTACGCATACCGTTGTAATCGGGCGAGTTTCTACTTTCAGATGCAACAGAAATTTTGCGGATTGGTCAATCCGTTCGCGAGATATGGCAGTTTGGAGGTAAGAAATGCTTGAGAAACTCAAAATTTTCGCAGTTCTGATGCTCGACAAGCATAACTAGAACGTTCTAGGGGAAAAGTACGCATACCGTTGTAATCGGGCGACTTTCTACTTTCAGATGCATCAGAAATTTTGCGGATTGGTCAATCCGTTCGCGAGATATGGCAATTTGGAAGTAAGAAACGCTTGAGAAACTCAAAATTTTCGCAGTTCTGATGCTCGAAACGATTAACTAGAACGGCCTAGGGGAAAAGTACGCATACCGCTGTAATCGGGCGAGTTTCTACTTTCAGATGCAACAGAAATTTTGAGGATTGGTCAATCCGTTCGCGAGATATGGCAGTTTGGAGGTAAGAAACGCTTGAGAAACACAAAATTTTCGCAGTTCTGATGCTCGAAACGAATAACTAGAGCGGCCTAGGGGAAAAGTACGCATACCGTTGTAATCGGGCGAGTTTCTACTTTCAGATGCAACAGAAATTTTGAGGATTGGTCAATCCGTTCGCGAGATATGGCAGTTTGGAGGTAAGAAACGCTTGAGAAACTCAAAATTTTCGCAGTTCTGATGCTCGAAACGAATAACTAGAACGGCCTAGGGGAAAAGTAGGCATACCGTTGTAATCGGGCGAGTTTGTACTTTCAGATGCAACAGAAATTTTATGGATTGGTCAATCCGTTCGCGAGATATGGCAGTTTGGAGGTAAGAAACGCTTGAGAAACTCAAAATTTTCGCAGTTCTGATGCTCGAAACGAATAACTAGAACGGACTAGGGGAAAAGTACGCATACCGTTGTAATCGGGCGAGTTTCTACTTTCAGATGCAACAGAAATTTTGCGGATTGGTCAATCCGTTCGCGAGATATGGCAGTTTGGAGGTAAGAAACGCTTGAGAAACTCCAAATTTTCGCAGTTCTGATGCTCGACAAGCATAACTAGAACGTTCTAGGGGAAAAGTACGCATACCGTTGTAATCGGGCGACTTTCTACTTTCAGATGCAACAGAAATTTTGCGGATTGGTCAATCCGTTCGCGAGATATGGCAGTTTGGAGGTAAGAAACGGTTGAGAAACTCAAAATTTTCACAGTTCTGATGCTCGAAACGAATAACCAGAACGGCCTAGGGGAAAAGTACGCATACCGTTGTAATCGGGCGAGTTTCTACTTTCAGATGCAACAGAAATTTTGCGGATTGGTCAATCCGTTCGCGAGATATGGCAGTTTGGAAGTATGAAACACTTGAGAAACACAAAATTTTCGCAGTTCTGATGCTCGAAACGAATAACTAGAGCGGCCTAGGGGAAAAGTAGGCATACCGTTGTAATCGGGCGAGTTTGTACTTTCAGATGCATCAGAAATTTTGCGGATTGGTCAATCCGTTCGCGAGATATGGCAGTTTGGAGGTAAGAAACGCTTGAGAAACTCAAAATTTTCGCAGTTCTGATGCTCGAAACGAATAACTAGAACGGACTAGGGGAAAAGTACGCATACCGTTGTAATCGGGCGAGTTTCTACTTTCAGATGCAACAGAAATTTTGCGGATTGGTCAATCCGTTCGCGAGATATGGCAGTTTGGAGGTAAGAAACGCTTGAGAAACTCCAAATTTTCGCAGTTCTGATGCTCGACAAGCATAACTAGAACCTTCTAGGGGAAAAGTACGCATACCGTTGTAATCGGGCGACTTTCTACTTTCAGATGCAACAGAAATTTTGCGGATTGGTCAATCCGTTCGCGAGATATGGCAGTTTGGAGGTAAGAAACGGTTGAGAAACTCAAAATTTTCACAGTTCTGATGCTCGAAACGAATAACCAGAACGGCCTAGGGGAAAAGTACGCATACCGTTGTAATCGGGCGAGTTTCTACTTTCAGATGCATCAGAAATTTTGCGGATTGGTCAATCCGTTCGCGAGATATGGCGGTTTGGAAGTAAGAAACGCTTGAGAAACTCACAATTTTCGCAGTTCTGATGCTCGAAACGAATAACTAGAACGGCCTAGGGGAAAAGTACGCATACCGTTGTAATCGGGCGAGTTTCTACTTTCAGATGCAACAGAAATTTTGCGGATTGGTCAATCCGTTCGCGAGATATGGCGGTTTGGAAGTAAGAAACGCTTGAGAAACTCACAATTTTCGCAGTTCTGATGCTCGAAACGAATAACTAGAAAGGCCTAGGGGAAAAGTACGCATACCGTTGTAATCGGGCGAGTTTCTACTTTCAGATGCAACAGAAATTTTGCGGATTGGTCAATCCGTTCGCGAGATATGGCGGTTTGGAAGTAAGACACGCTTGAGAAACTCAAAATTTTCGCAGTTCTGATGCTCGAAACGAATAACTAGAACGGCCTAGGGGAAAAGTACGCATACCGTTGTAAACGGGCGAGTTTCTACCTTCAGATGCAACAGAAATTTTGCGGATTGCTCAATCCGTTCGCGAGGTATGGCAATTTGGATGTAAGAAACGCTTGAAAAACTCAAAATTTTCGCAGTTCTGATGCTCGAAACGAATAACTAGAACGGACTAGGGGAAAAGTACGCATACCGTTGTAATCAGGCGAGTTTCTACTTTCAGATGCAACAGAAATTTTGCGGATTGGTCAATCCGTTCGCGAGATATGGCAGTTTGGAGGTAAGAAATGCTTGAGAAACTCAAAATTTTCGCAGTTCTGATGCTCGACAAGCATAACTAGAACGGTCTAGGGGAAAAGTACGCATACCGTTGTAATCGGGCGACTTTCTACTTTCAGATGCAACAGAAATTTTGCGGATTGGTCAATCCGTTCGCGAGATATGGCAGTTTGGAAGTATGAAACACTTGAGAAACACAAAATTTTCGCAGTTCTGATGCTCGAAACGATTAACTAGAACGGCCTAGGGGAAAAGTACGCATACCGTTGTAATCGGGCGAGTTTCTACTTTCAGATGCATCAGAAATTTTGAGGATTGGTCAAACCGTTCGCGAGATATGGCAGTTTGGAGGTAAGAAACGGTTGAGAAACTCAAAATTTTCACAGTTCTGATGCTCGAAACGAATAACTAGAACGGCCTAGGGGAAAAGTAGGCATACCGTTGTAATCGGGCGAGTTTGTACTTTCAGATGCAACAGAAATTTTGCGGATTGGTCAATCCGTTCGCGAGATATGGCAGTTTGGAGGTAAGAAACGCTTGAGAAACTCCAAATTTTCGCAGTTCTGATGCTCGACAAGCATAACTAGAACGTTCTAGGGGAAAAGTACGCATACCGTTGTAATCGGGCGACTTTCTACTTTCAGATGCAACAGAAATTTTGCGGATTGGTCAATCCGTTCGCGAGATATGGCAGTTTGGAGGTAAGAAACGGTTGAGAAACTCAAAATTTTCACAGTTCTGATGCTCGAAACGAATAACCAGAACGGCCTAGGGGAAAAGTACGCATACCGTTGTAATCGGGCGAGTTTCTACTTTCAGATGGAACAGAAATTTTGCGGAGTGGTCAATCCGTTCGCGAGATATGGCAGTTTGGAAGTATGAAACACTTGAGAAACACAAAATTTTCGCAGTTCTGATGCTCGAAACGAATAACTAGAGCGGCCTAGGGGAAAAGTAAGCATACCGTTGTAATCGGGCGAGTTTCTACTTTCAGATGCATCAGAAATTTTGAGGATTGGTCAATCCGTTCGCGAGATATGGCAGTTTGGAGGTAAGAAACGCTTGAGAAACTCCAAATTTTCGCAGTTCTGATGCTCGACAAGCATAACTAGAACGTTCTAGGGGAAAAGTACGCATACCGTTGTAATCGGGCGACTTTCTACTTTCAGATGCAACAGAAATTTTGCGGATTGGTCAATCCGTTCGCGAGATATGGCAGTTTGGAGGTAAGAAACGGTTGAGAAACTCAAAATTTTCACAGTTCTGATGCTCGAAACGAATAACCAGAACGGCCTAGGGGAAAAGTACGCATACCGTTGTAATCGGGCGAGTTTCTACTTTCAGATGCATCAGAAATTTTGCGGATTGGTCAATCCGTTCGCGAGATATGGCGGTTTGGAAGTAAGAAACGCTTGAGAAACTCACAATTTTCGCAGTTCTGATGCTCGAAACGAATAACTAGAAAGGCCTAGGGGAAAAGTACGCATACCGTTGTAATCGGGCGAGTTTCTACTTTCAGATGCAACAGAAATTTTGCGGATTGGTCAATCCGTTCGCGAGATATGGCGGTTTGGAAGTAAGAAACGCTTGAGAAACTCACAATTTTCGCAGTTCTGATGCTCGAAACGAATAACTAGAAAGGCCTAGGGGAAAAGTACGCATACCGTTGTAATCGGGCGAGTTTCTACTTTCAGATGCAACAGAAATTTTGCGGATTGGTCAATCCGTTCGCGAGATATGGCGGTTTGGAAGTAAGACACGCTTGAGAAACTCAAAATTTTCGCAGTTCTGATGCTCGAAACGAATAACTAGAACGGCCTAGGGGAAAAGTACGCATACCGTTGTAAACGGGCGAGTTTCTACCTTCAGATGCAACAGAAATTTTGCGGATTGCTCAATCCGTTCGCGAGGTATGGCAATTTGGATGTAAGAAACGCTTGAAAAACTCAAAATTTTCGCAGTTCTGATGCTCGAAACGAATAACTAGAACGGACTAGGGGAAAAGTACGCATACCGTTGTAATCGGGCGAGTTTCTACTTGCAGATGCAACAGAAATTTTGCGGATTGGTCAATCCGTTCGCGAGATATGGCAGTTTGGAGGTAAGAAATGCTTGAGAAACTCAAAATTTTCGCAGTTCTGATGCTCGAAACGAATAACTAGAACGGCCTAGGGGAAAAGTACGCATACCGTTGTAATCGGGCGAGTTTCTACTTTCAGATGCAACAGAAATTTTGAGGATTGGTCAATCCGTTCGCGAGATATGGCAGTTTGGAGGTAAGAAACGCTTGAGAAACTCAAAATTTTCGCAGTTCTGATGCTCGACAAGCATAACTAGAACGTTCTAGGGGAAAAGTACGCATACCGTTGTAATCGGGCGACTTTCTACTTTCAGATGCAACAGAAATTTTGCGGATTGGTCAATCCGTTCGCGAGATATGGCAGTTTGGAGGTAAGAAACGGTTGAGAAACTCAAAATTTTCACAGTTCTGATGCTCGAAACGAATAACCAGAACGGCCTAGGGGAAAAGTACGCATACCGTTGTAATCGGGCGAGTTTCTACTTTCAGATGGAACAGAAATTTTGCGGATTGGTCAATCCGTTCGCGAGATATGGCAGTTTGGAAGTATGAAACACTTGAGAAACACAAAATTTTCGCAGTTCTGATGCTCGAAACGAATAACTAGAGCGGCCTAGGGGAAAAGTACGCATACCGTTGTAATCGGGCGAGTTTCTACTTTCAGATGCATCAGAAATTTTGAGGATTGGTCAATCCGTTCGCGAGATATGGCAGTTTGGAGGTAAGAAACGCTTGAGAAACTCAAAATTTTCGCAGTTCTGATGCTCGAAACGAATAACTAGAACGGCCTAGGGGAAAAGTAGGCATACCGTTGTAATCGGGCGAGTTTGTACTTTCAGATGCAACAGAAATTTTGCGGATTGGTCAATCCGTTCGCGAGATATGGCAGTTTGGAGGTAAGAAACGCTTGAGAAACTCAAAATTTTCGCAGTTCTGATGCTCGACAAGCATAACTAGAACGTTCTAGGGGAAAAGTACGCATACCGTTGTAATCGGGCGACTTTCTACTTTCAGATGCAATAGAAATTTTGCGGATTGGTCAAACCGTTCGCGAGATATGGCAGTTTGGAGGTAAGAAACGGTTGAGAAACCCAAAATTTTCACAGTTCTGATGCTCGAAACGAATAACCAGAACGGCCTAGGGGAAAAGTACGCATACCGTTGTAATCGGGCGAGTTTCTACCTTCAGATGCATCAGAAATTTTGCGGATTGGTCAATCCGTTCGCGAGATATGGCAGTTTGGAAGTAAGAAACGCTTGAGAAACTCAAAATTTTCGCAGTTCTGATGCTCGGAACGATTAACTAGAACGGCCTAGGGGAAAAGTACGCATACCGTTGTAATCGGGCGAGTTTCTACTTTCAGATGCAACAGAAATTTTGCGGATTGGTCAATCCGTTCGCGAGATATGGCGGTTTGGAAGTAAGAAACGCTTGAGAAACTCACAATTTTCGCAGTTCTGATGCTCGAAACGAATAACTAGAACGGCCTAGGGGAAAAGTACGCATACCGTTGTAATCGGGCGAGTTTCTACTTTCAGATGCAACAGAAATTTTGCGGATTGGTCAATCCGTTCGCGAGATATGGCGGTTTGGAAGTAAGACACGCTTGAGAAACTCAAAATTTTCGCAGTTCTGATGCTCGAAACGAATAACTAGAACGGCCTAGGGGAAAAGTACGCATACCGTTGTAAACGGGCGAGTTTCTACCTTCAGATGCAACAGAAATTTTGCGGATTGCTCAATCCGTTCGCGAGGTATGGCAATTTGGATGTAAGAAACGCTTGAAAAACTCAAAATTTTCGCAGTTCTGATGCTCGAAACGAATAACTAGAACGGACTAGGGGAAAAGTACGCATACCGTTGTAATCGGGCGAGTTTCTACTTTCAGATGCAACAGAAATTTTGCGGATTGGTCAATCCGTTCGCGAGATATGGCAGTTTGGAGGTAAGAAATGCTTGAGAAACTCAAAATTTTCGCAGTTCTGATGCTCGACAAGCATAACTAGAACGTTCTAGGGGAAAAGTACGCATACCGTTGTAATCGGGCGACTTTCTACTTTCAGATGCATCAGAAATTTTGCGGATTGGTCAATCCGTTCGCGAGATATGGCAGTTTGGAAGTAAGAAACGCTTGAGAAACTCAAAATTTTCGCAGTTCTGATGCTCGAAACGATTAACTAGATCGGCCTAGGGGAAAAGTACGCATACCGTTGTAATCGGGCGAGTTTCTACTTTCAGATGCAACAGAAATTTTGAGGATTGGTCAATCCGTTCGCGAGATATGGCGGTTTGGAAGTAAGAAACGCTTGAGAAACTCACAATTTTCGCAGTTCTGATGCTCGAAACGAATAACTAGAACGGCCTAGGGGAAAAGTACGCATACCGTTGTAATCGGGCGAGTTTCTACTTTCAGATGCAACAGAAATTTTGCGGATTGGTCAATCCGTTCGCGAGATATGGCGGTTTGGAAGTAAGACACGCTTGAGAAACTCAAAATTTTCGCAGTTCTGATGCTCGAAACGAATAACTAGAACGGCCTAGGGGAAAAGTACGCATACCGTTGTAAACGGGCGAGTTTCTACCTTCAGATGCAACAGAAATTTTGCGGATTGCTCAATCCGTTCGCGAGGTATGGCAATTTGGATGTAAGAAACGCTTGAAAAACTCAAAATTTTCGCAGTTCTGATGCTCGAAACGAATAACTAGAACGGACTAGGGGAAAAGTACGCATACCGTTGTAATCGGGCGAGTTTCTACTTTCAGATGCAACAGAAATTTTGCGGATTGGTCTTCCGTTCGCGAGATATGGCAGTTTGGAGGTAAGAAATGCTTGAGAAACTCAAAATTTTCGCAGTTCTGATGCTCGACAAGCATAACTAGAACGTTCTAGGGGAAAAGTACGCATACCGTTGTAATCGGGCGACTTTCTACTTTCAGATGCATCAGAAATTTTGCGGATTGGTCAATCCGTTCGCGAGATATGGCAGTTTGGAAGTAAGAAACGCTTGAGAAACTCAAAATTTTCGCAGTTCTGATGCTCGAAACGATTAACTAGAACGGCCTAGGGGAAAAGTACGCATACCGTTGTAATCGGGCGAGTTTCTACTTTCAGATGCAACAGAAATTTTGGGGATTGGTCAATCCGTTCGCGAGATATGGCAGTTTGGAGGTAAGAAACGCTTGAGAAACACAAAATTTTCGCAGTTCTGATGCTCGAAACGAATAACTAGAGCGGCCTAGGGGAAAAGTACGCATACCGTTGTAATCGGGCGAGTTTCTACTTTCAGATGCAACAGAAATTTTGAGGATTGGTCAATCCGTTCGCGAGATATGGCAGTTTGGAGGTAAGAAACGCTTGAGAAACTCAAAATTTTCGCAGTTCTGATGCTCGAAACGAATAACTAGAACGGCATAGGGGAAAAGTAGGCATACCGTTGTAATCGGGCGAGTTTGTACTTTCAGATGCAACAGAAATTTTATGGATTGGTCAATCCGTTCGCGAGATATGGCAGTTTGGAGGTAAGAAACGCTTGAGAAACTCAAAATTTTCGCAGTTCTGATGCTCGAAACGAATAACTAGAACGGACTAGGGGAAAAGTACGCATACCGTTGTAATCGAGCGAGTTTCTACTTTCAGATGCAACAGAAATTTTGCGGATTGGTCAATCCGTTCGCGAGATATGGCAGTTTGGAGGTAAGAAACGCTTGAGAAACTCCAAATTTTCGCAGTTCTGATGCTCGACAAGCATAACTAGAACGTTCTAGGGGAAAAGTACGCATACCGTTGTAATCGGGCGACTTTCTACTTTCAGATGCAACAGAAATTTTGCGGATTGGTCAATCCGTTCGCGAGATATGGCAGTTTGGAGGTAAGAAACGGTTGAGAAACTCAAAATTTTCACAGTTCTGATGCTCGAAACGAATAATCAGAACGGCCTAGGGGAAAAGTACGCATACCGTTGTAATCGGGCGAGTTTCTACTTTCAGATGCAACAGAAATTTTGCGGATTGGTCAATCCGTTCGCGAGATATGGCAGTTTGGAAGTATGAAACACTTGAGAAACACAAAATTTTCGCAGTTCTGATGCTCGAAACGAATAACTAGAGCGGCCTAGGGGAAAAGTAGGCATACCGTTGTAATCGGGCGAGTTTGTACTTTCAGATGCATCAGACATTTTGCGGATTGGTCAATCCGTTCGCGAGATATGGCAGTTTGGAGGTAAGAAACGCTTGAGAAACTCAAAATTTTCGCAGTTCTGATGCTCGACCAGCATAACTAGAACGTTCTAGGGGAAAAGTACGCATACCGTTGTAATCGGGCGAGTTTCTACTTTCAGATGCAACAGAAATTTTGCGGATTGGTCAATCCGTTCGCGAGATATGGCAGTTTGGAAGTATGAAACACTTGAGAAACACAAAATTTTCGCAGTTCTGATGCTCGAAACGAATAACTAGAGCGGCCTAGGGGAAAAGTACGCATACCGTTGTAATCGGGCGAGTTTCTACTTTCAGATGCATCAGAAATTTTGCGGATTGGTCAATCCGTTCGCGAGATATGGCAGTTTGGAAGCAAGAAACGCTTGAGAAACTCAAAATTTTCGCAGTTCTGATGCTCGAAACGATTAACCAGAACGGCCTAGGGGAAAAGTACGCATACCGTTGTAATCGGGCGAGTTTCTACTTTCAGATGCATCAGAAATTTTGCGGATTGGTCAGTCCGTTCGCGAGATATGGCAGTTTGGAAGTAAGAAACGCTTGAGAAACTCAAAATTTTCGCAGTTCTGATGCTCGAAACGATTAACTAGAACGGCCTAGGGGAAAAGTACGCATACCGTTGATATCGGGTGAGTTTCTACTTTCAGATGCAACAGAAATTTTGCGGATTAGTCAATCCGTTCGCGAGATATGGCAGTTTGGAGGTAAGAAACGCTTGAGAAACTCAAAATTTTCGCAGTTCTGATGCTCGACAAGCATAACTAGAACGTTCTAGGGGAAAAGTACGCATACCTTTGTAATCGGGCGACTTTCTACTTTCAGATGCAACAGAAATTTTGCGGATTGGTCAATCCGTTCGCGAGATATGGCAGTTTGGAGGTAAGAAACGGTTGAGAAACTCAAAATTTTCACAGTTCTGATGCTCGAAACGAATAACCAGAACGGCCTAGGGGAAAAGTACGCATACCGTTGTAATCGGGCGAGTTTCTACTTTCAGATGCAACAGAAATTTTGCGGATTGGTCAATCCGTTCGCGAGATATGGCAGTTTGGAGGTAAGAAACGCTTGAGAAACTCCAAATTTTCGCAGTTCTGATGCTCGACAAGCATAACTAGAACGTTCTAGGGGAAAAGTACGCATACCGTTGTAATCGGGCGACTTTCTACTTTCAGATGCAACAGAAATTTTGCGGATTGGTCAATCCGTTCGCGAGATATGGCAGTTTGGAGGTAAGAAACGGTTGAGAAACTCAAAATTTTCACAGTTCTGATGCTCGAAACGAATAATCAGAACGGCCTAGGGGAAAAGTACGCATACCGTTGTAATCGGGCGAGTTTCTACTTTCAGATGCAACAGAAATTTTGCGGATTGGTCAATCCGTTCGCGAGATATGGCAGTTTGGAAGTATGAAACACTTGAGAAACACAAAATTTTCGCAGTTCTGATGCTCGAAACGAATAACTAGAGCGGCCTAGGGGAAAAGTAGGCATACCGTTGTAATCGGGCGAGTTTGTACTTTCAGATGCATCAGACATTTTGCGGATTGGTCAATCCGTTCGCGAGATATGGCAGTTTGGAGGTAAGAAACGCTTGAGAAACTCAAAATTTTCGCAGTTCTGATGCTCGACCAGCATAACTAGAACGTTCTAGGGGAAAAGTACGCATACCGTTGTAATCGGGCGAGTTTCTACTTTCAGATGCAACAGAAATTTTGCGGATTGGTCAATCCGTTCGCGAGATATGGCAGTTTGGAAGTATGAAACACTTGAGAAACACAAAATTTTCGCAGTTCTGATGCTCGAAACGAATAACTAGAGCGGCCTAGGGGAAAAGTACGCATACCGTTGTAATCGGGCGAGTTTCTACTTTCAGATGCATCAGAAATTTTGCGGATTGGTCAATCCGTTCGCGAGATATGGCAGTTTGGAAGCAAGAAACGCTTGAGAAACTCAAAATTTTCGCAGTTCTGATGCTCGAAACGATTAACCAGAACGGCCTAGGGGAAAAGTACGCATACCGTTGTAATCGGGCGAGTTTCTACTTTCAGATGCATCAGAAATTTTGCGGATTGGTCAGTCCGTTCGCGAGATATGGCAGTTTGGAAGTAAGAAACGCTTGAGAAACTCAAAATTTTCGCAGTTCTGATGCTCGAAACGATTAACTAGAACGGCCTAGGGGAAAAGTACGCATACCGTTGATATCGGGTGAGTTTCTACTTTCAGATGCAACAGAAATTTTGCGGATTAGTCAATCCGTTCGCGAGATATGGCAGTTTGGAGGTAAGAAACGCTTGAGAAACTCAAAATTTTCGCAGTTCTGATGCTCGACAAGCATAACTAGAACGTTCTAGGGGAAAAGTACGCATACCGTTGTAATCGGGCGACTTTCTACTTTCAGATGCAACAGAAATTTTGCGGATTGGTCAATCCGTTCGCGAGATATGGCAGTTTGGAGGTAAGAAACGGTTGAGAAACTCAAAATTTTCACAGTTCTGATGCTCGAAACGAATAACCAGAACGGCCTAGGGGAAAAGTACGCATACCGTTGTAATCGGGCGAGTTTCTACTTTCAGATGGAACAGAAATTTTGCGGATTGGTCAATCCGTTCGCGAGATATGGCAGTTTGGAAGTATGAAACACTTGAGAAACACAAAATTTTCGCAGTTCTGATGCTCGAAACGAATAACTAGAGCGGCCTAGGGGAAAAGTACGCATACCGTTGTAATCGGGCGAGTTTCTACTTTCAGATGCATCAGAAATTTTGAGGATTGGTCAATCCGTTCGCGAGATATGGCAGTTTGGAGGTAAGAAACGCTTGAGAAACTCAAAATTTTCGCAGTTCTGATGCTCGACAAGCATAACTAGAACGTTCTAGGGGAAAAGTACGCATACCGTTGTAATCGGGCGACTTTCTACTTTCAGATGCAACAGAAATTTTGCGGATTGGTCAATCCGTTCGCGAGATATGGCAGTTTGGAGGTAAGAAACGGTTGAGAAACTCAAAATTTTCACAGTTCTGATGCTCGAAACGAATAACCAGAACGGCCTAGGGGAAAAGTACGCATACCGTTGTAATCGGGCGAGTTTCTACTTTCAGATGGAACAGAAATTTTGCGGATTGGTCAATCCGTTCGCGAGATATGGCAGTTTGGAAGTATGAAACACTTGAGAAACACAAAATTTTCGCAGTTCTGATGCTCGAAACGAATAACTAGAGCGGCCTAGGGGAAAAGTACGCATACCGTTGTAATCGGGCGAGTTTCTACTTTCAGATGCATCAGAAATTTTGAGGATTGGTCAATCCGTTCGCGAGATATGGCAGTTTGGAGGTAAGAAACGCTTGAGAAACTCAAAATTTTCGCAGTTCTGATGCTCGAAACGAATAACTAGAACGGCCTAGGGGAAAAGTAGGCATACCGTTGTAATCGGGCGAGTTTGTACTTTCAGATGCAACAGAAATTTTGCGGATTGGTCAATCCGTTCGCGAGATATGGCAGTTTGGAGGTAAGAAACGCTTGAGAAACTCAAAATTTTCGCAGTTCTGATGCTCGAAACGAATAACTAGAACGGAATAGGGGAAAAGTACGCATACCGTTGTAATCGGGCGAGTTTCTACTTTCAGATGCAACAGAAATTTTGCGGATTGGTCAATCCGTTCGCGAGATATGGCAGTTTGGAGGTAAGAAACGCTTGAGAAACTCCAAATTTGCGCAGTTCTGATGCTCGACAAGCATAACTAGAACGTTCTAGGGGAAAAGTACGCATACCGTTGTAATCGGGCGACTTTCTACTTTCAGATGCAATAGAAATTTTGCGGATTGGTCAAACCGTTCGCGAGATATGGCAGTTTGGAGGTAAGAAACGGTTGAGAAACTCAAAATTTTCACAGTTCTGATGCTCGAAACGAATAACCAGAACGGCCTAGGGGAAAAGTACGCATACCGTTGTAATCGGGCGAGTTTCTACCTTCAGATGCATCAGAAATTTTGCGGATTGGTCAATCCGTTCGCGAGATATGGCAGTTTGGAAGTAAGAAACGCTAGAGAAACTCAAAATTTTCGCAGTTCTGATGCTCGGAACGATTAACTAGAACGGCCTAGGGGAAAAGTACGCATACCGTTGTAATCGGGCGAGTTTCTACTTTCAGATGCAACAGAAATTTTGCGGATTGGTCAATCCGTTCGCGAGATATGGCGTTTTGGAAGTAAGAAACGCTTGAGAAACTCACAATTTTCGCAGTTCTGATGCTCGAAACGAATAACTAGAACGGCCTAGGGGAAAAGTACGCATACCGTTGTAATCGGGCGAGTTTCTACTTTCAGATGCAACAGAAATTTTGCGGATTGGTCAATCCGTTCGCGAGATATGGCGGTTTGGAAGTAAGACACGCTTGAGAAACTCAAAATTTTCGCAGTTCTGATGCTCGAAACGAATAACTAGAACGGCCTAGGGGAAAAGTACGCATACCGTTGTAAACGGGCGAGTTTCTACCTTCAGATGCAACAGAAATTTTGCGGATTGCTCAATCCGTTCGCGAGGTATGGCAATTTGGATGTAAGAAACGCTTGAAAAACTCAAAATTTTCGCAGTTCTGATGCTCGAAACGAATAACTAGAACGGACTAGGGGAAAAGTACGCATACCGTTGTAATCGGGCGAGTTTCTACTTTCAGATGCAACAGAAATTTTGCGGATTGGTCAATCCGTTCGCGAGATATGGCAGTTTGGAGGTAAGAAATGCTTGAGAAACTCAAAATTTTCGCAGTTCTGATGCTCGACAAGCATAACTAGAACGTTCTAGGGGAAAAGTACGCATACCGTTGTAATCGGGCGACTTTCTACTTTCAGATGCATCAGAAATTTTGCGGATTGGTCAATCCGTTCGCGAGATATGGCAATTTGGAAGTAAGAAACGCTTGAGAAACTCAAAATTTTCGCAGTTCTGATGCTCGAAACGATTAACTAGAACGGCCTAGGGGAAAAGTACGCATACCGCTGTAATCGGGCGAGTTTCTACTTTCAGATGCAACAGAAATTTTGAGGATTGGTCAATCCGTTCGCGAGATATGGCAGTTTGGAGGTAAGAAACGCTTGAGAAACACAAAATTTTCGCAGTTCTGATGCTCGAAACGAATAACTAGAGCGGCCTAGGGGAAAAGTACGCATACCGTTGTAATCGGGCGAGTTTCTACTTTCAGATGCAACAGAAATTTTGAGGATTGGTCAATCCGTTCGCGAGATATGGCAGTTTGGAGGTAAGAAACGCTTGAGAAACTCAAAATTTTCGCAGTTCTGATGCTCGAAACGAATAACTAGAACGGCCTAGGGGAAAAGTAGGCATACCGTTGTAATCGGGCGAGTTTGTACTTTCAGATGCAACAGAAATTTTATGGATTGGTCAATCCGTTCGCGAGATATGGCAGTTTGGAGGTAAGAAACGCTTGAGAAACTCAAAATTTTCGCAGTTCTGATGCTCGAAACGAATAACTAGAACGGACTAGGGGAAAAGTACGCATACCGTTGTAATCGGGCGAGTTTCTACTTTCAGATGCAACAGAAATTTTGCGGATTGGTCAATCCGTTCGCGAGATATGGCAGTTTGGAGGTAAGAAACGCTTGAGAAACTCCAAATTTTCGCAGTTCTGATGCTCGACAAGCATAACTAGAACGTTCTAGGGGAAAAGTACGCATACCGTTGTAATCGGGCGACTTTCTACTTTCAGATGCAACAGAAATTTTGCGGATTGGTCAATCCGTTCGCGAGATATGGCAGTTTGGAGGTAAGAAACGGTTGAGAAACTCAAAATTTTCACAGTTCTGATGCTCGAAACGAATAACCAGAACGGCCTAGGGGAAAAGTACGCATACCGTTGTAATCGGGCGAGTTTCTACTTTCAGATGCAACAGAAATTTTGCGGATTGGTCAATCCGTTCGCGAGATATGGCAGTTTGGAAGTATGAAACACTTGAGAAACACAAAATTTTCGCAGTTCTGATGCTCGAAACGAATAACTAGAGCGGCCTAGGGGAAAAGTAGGCATACCGTTGTAATCGGGCGAGTTTGTACTTTCAGATGCATCAGAAATTTTGCGGATTGGTCAATCCGTTCGCGAGATATGGCAGTTTGGAGGTAAGAAACGCTTGAGAAACTCAAAATTTTCGCAGTTCTGATGCTCGAAACGAATAACTAGAACGGACTAGGGGAAAAGTACGCATACCGTTGTAATCGGGCGAGTTTCTACTTTCAGATGCAACAGAAATTTTGCGGATTGGTCAATCCGTTCGCGAGATATGGCAGTTTGGAGGTAAGAAACGCTTGAGAAACTCCAAATTTTCGCAGTTCTGATGCTCGACAAGCATAACTAGAACCTTCTAGGGGAAAAGTACGCATACCGTTGTAATCGGGCGACTTTCTACTTTCAGATGCAACAGAAATTTTGCGGATTGGTCAATCCGTTCGCGAGATATGGCAGTTTGGAGGTAAGAAACGGTTGAGAAACTCAAAATTTTCACAGTTCTGATGCTCGAAACGAATAACCAGAACGGCCTAGGGGAAAAGTACGCATACCGTTGTAATCGGGCGAGTTTCTACTTTCAGATGCATCAGAAATTTTGCGGATTGGTCAATCCGTTCGCGAGATATGGCGGTTTGGAAGTAAGAAACGCTTGAGAAACTCACAATTTTCGCAGTTCTGATGCTCGAAACGAATAACTAGAACGGCCTAGGGGAAAAGTACGCATACCGTTGTAATCGGGCGAGTTTCTACTTTCAGATGCAACAGAAATTTTGCGGATTGGTCAATCCGTTCGCGAGATATGGCGGTTTGGAAGTAAGAAACGCTTGAGAAACTCACAATTTTCGCAGTTCTGATGCTCGAAACGAATAACTAGAAAGGCCTAGGGGAAAAGTACGCATACCGTTGTAATCGGGCGAGTTTCTACTTTCAGATGCAACAGAAATTTTGCGGATTGGTCAATCCGTTCGCGAGATATGGCGGTTTGGAAGTAAGACACGCTTGAGAAACTCAAAATTTTCGCAGTTCTGATGCTCGAAACGAATAACTAGAACGGCCTAGGGGAAAAGTACGCATACCGTTGTAAACGGGCGAGTTTCTACCTTCAGATGCAACAGAAATTTTGCGGATTGCTCAATCCGTTCGCGAGGTATGGCAATTTGGATGTAAGAAACGCTTGAAAAACTCAAAATTTTCGCAGTTCTGATGCTCGAAACGAATAACTAGAACGGACTAGGGGAAAAGTACGCATACCGTTGTAATCAGGCGAGTTTCTACTTTCAGATGCAACAGAAATTTTGCGGATTGGTCAATCCGTTCGCGAGATATGGCAGTTTGGAGGTAAGAAATGCTTGAGAAACTCAAAATTTTCGCAGTTCTGATGCTCGACAAGCATAACTAGAACGGTCTAGGGGAAAAGTACGCATACCGTTGTAATCGGGCGACTTTCTACTTTCAGATGCAACAGAAATTTTGCGGATTGGTCAATCCGTTCGCGAGATATGGCAGTTTGGAAGTATGAAACACTTGAGAAACACAAAATTTTCGCAGTTCTGATGCTCGAAACGATTAACTAGAACGGCCTAGGGGAAAAGTACGCATACCGTTGTAATCGGGCGAGTTTCTACTTTCAGATGCATCAGAAATTTTGAGGATTGGTCAAACCGTTCGCGAGATATGGCAGTTTGGAGGTAAGAAACGGTTGAGAAACTCAAAATTTTCACAGTTCTGATGCTCGAAACGAATAACTAGAACGGCCTAGGGGAAAAGTAGGCATACCGTTGTAATCGGGCGAGTTTGTACTTTCAGATGCAACAGAAATTTTGCGGATTGGTCAATCCGTTCGCGAGATATGGCAGTTTGGAGGTAAGAAACGCTTGAGAAACTCCAAATTTTCGCAGTTCTGATGCTCGACAAGCATAACTAGAACGTTCTAGGGGAAAAGTACGCATACCGTTGTAATCGGGCGACTTTCTACTTTCAGATGCAACAGAAATTTTGCGGATTGGTCAATCCGTTCGCGAGATATGGCAGTTTGGAGGTAAGAAACGGTTGAGAAACTCAAAATTTTCACAGTTCTGATGCTCGAAACGAATAACCAGAACGGCCTAGGGGAAAAGTACGCATACCGTTGTAATCGGGCGAGTTTCTACTTTCAGATGGAACAGAAATTTTGCGGATTGGTCAATCCGTTCGCGAGATATGGCAGTTTGGAAGTATGAAACACTTGAGAAACACAAAATTTTCGCAGTTCTGATGCTCGAAACGAATAACTAGAGCGGCCTAGGGGAAAAGTAAGCATACCGTTGTAATCGGGCGAGTTTCTACTTTCAGATGCATCAGAAATTTTGAGGATTGGTCAATCCGTTCGCGAGATATGGCAGTTTGGAGGTAAGAAACGCTTGAGAAACTCCAAATTTTCGCAGTTCTGATGCTCGACAAGCATAACTAGAACGTTCTAGGGGAAAAGTACGCATACCGTTGTAATCGGGCGACTTTCTACTTTCAGATGCAACAGAAATTTTGCGGATTGGTCAATCCGTTCGCGAGATATGGCAGTTTGGAGGTAAGAAACGGTTGAGAAACTCAAAATTTTCACAGTTCTGATGCTCGAAACGAATAACCAGAACGGCCTAGGGGAAAAGTACGCATACCGTTGTAATCGGGCGAGTTTCTACTTTCAGATGCATCAGAAATTTTGCGGATTGGTCAATCCGTTCGCGAGATATGGCGGTTTGGAAGTAAGAAACGCTTGAGAAACTCACAATTTTCGCAGTTCTGATGCTCGAAACGAATAACTAGAAAGGCCTAGGGGAAAAGTACGCATACCGTTGTAATCGGGCGAGTTTCTACTTTCAGATGCAACAGAAATTTTGCGGATTGGTCAATCCGTTCGCGAGATATGGCGGTTTGGAAGTAAGAAACGCTTGAGAAACTCACAATTTTCGCAGTTCTGATGCTCGAAACGAATAACTAGAAAGGCCTAGGGGAAAAGTACGCATACCGTTGTAATCGGGCGAGTTTCTACTTTCAGATGCAACAGAAATTTTGCGGATTGGTCAATCCGTTCGCGAGATATGGCGGTTTGGAAGTAAGACACGCTTGAGAAACTCAAAATTTTCGCAGTTCTGATGCTCGAAACGAATAACTAGAACGGCCTAGGGGAAAAGTACGCATACCGTTGTAAACGGGCGAGTTTCTACCTTCAGATGCAACAGAAATTTTGCGGATTGCTCAATCCGTTCGCGAGGTATGGCAATTTGGATGTAAGAAACGCTTGAAAAACTCAAAATTTTCGCAGTTCTGATGCTCGAAACGAATAACTAGAACGGACTAGGGGAAAAGTACGCATACCGTTGTAATCGGGCGAGTTTCTACTTGCAGATGCAACAGAAATTTTGCGGATTGGTCAATCCGTTCGCGAGATATGGCAGTTTGGAGGTAAGAAATGCTTGAGAAACTCAAAATTTTCGCAGTTCTGATGCTCGAAACGAATAACTAGAACGGCCTAGGGGAAAAGTACGCATACCGTTGTAATCGGGCGAGTTTCTACTTTCAGATGCAACAGAAATTTTGAGGATTGGTCAATCCGTTCGCGAGATATGGCAGTTTGGAGGTAAGAAACGCTTGAGAAACTCAAAATTTTCGCAGTTCTGATGCTCGACAAGCATAACTAGAACGTTCTAGGGGAAAAGTACGCATACCGTTGTAATCGGGCGACTTTCTACTTTCAGATGCAACAGAAATTTTGCGGATTGGTCAATCCGTTCGCGAGATATGGCAGTTTGGAGGTAAGAAACGGTTGAGAAACTCAAAATTTTCACAGTTCTGATGCTCGAAACGAATAACCAGAACGGCCTAGGGGAAAAGTACGCATACCGTTGTAATCGGGCGAGTTTCTACTTTCAGATGGAACAGAAATTTTGCGGATTGGTCAATCCGTTCGCGAGATATGGCAGTTTGGAAGTATGAAACACTTGAGAAACACAAAATTTTCGCAGTTCTGATGCTCGAAACGAATAACTAGAGCGGCCTAGGGGAAAAGTACGCATACCGTTGTAATCGGGCGAGTTTCTACTTTCAGATGCATCAGAAATTTTGAGGATTGGTCAATCCGTTCGCGAGATATGGCAGTTTGGAGGTAAGAAACGCTTGAGAAACTCAAAATTTTCGCAGTTCTGATGCTCGACAAGCATAACTAGAACGTTCTAGGGGAAAAGTACGCATACCGTTGTAATCGGGCGACTTTCTACTTTCAGATGCAACAGAAATTTTGCGGATTGGTCAATCCGTTCGCGAGATATGGCAGTTTGGAGGTAAGAAACGGTTGAGAAACTCAAAATTTTCACAGTTCTGATGCTCGAAACGAATAACCAGAACGGCCTAGGGGAAAAGTACGCATACCGTTGTAATCGGGCGAGTTTCTACTTTCAGATGGAACAGAAATTTTGCGGATTGGTCAATCCGTTCGCGAGATATGGCAGTTTGGAAGTATGAAACACTTGAGAAACACAAAATTTTCGCAGTTCTGATGCTCGAAACGAATAACTAGAGCGGCCTAGGGGAAAAGTACGCATACCGTTGTAATCGGGCGAGTTTCTACTTTCAGATGCATCAGAAATTTTGAGGATTGGTCAATCCGTTCGCGAGATATGGCAGTTTGGAGGTAAGAAACGCTTGAGAAACTCAAAATTTTCGCAGTTCTGATGCTCGACAAGCATAACTAGAACCTTCTAGGGGAAAAGTACGCATACCGTTGTAATCGGGCGACTTTCTACTTTCAGATGCAACAGAAATTTTGCGGATTGGTCAATCCGTTCGCGAGATATGGCAGTTTGGAGGTAAGAAACGGTTGAGAAACTCAAAATTTTCACAGTTCTGATGCTCGAAACGAATAACCAGAACGGCCTAGGGGAAAAGTACGCATACCGTTGTAATCGGGCGAGTTTCTACTTTCAGATGCATCAGAAATTTTGCGGATTGGTCAATCCGTTCGCGAGATATGGCGGTTTGGAAGTAAGAAACGCTTGAGAAACTCACAATTTTCGCAGTTCTGATGCTCGAAACGAATAACTAGAACGGCCTAGGGGAAAAGTACGCATACCGTTGTAATCGGGCGAGTTTCTACTTTCAGATGCAACAGAAATTTTGCGGATTGGTCAATCCGTTCGCGAGATATGGCAGTTTGGAGGTAAGAAACGGTTGAGAAACTCAAAATTTTCACAGTTCTGATGCTCGAAACGAATAACCAGAACGGCCTAGGGGAAAAGTACGCATACCGTTGTAATCGGGCGAGTTTCTACTTTCAGATGGAACAGAAATTTTGCGGATTGGTCAATCCGTTCGCGAGATATGGCAGTTTGGAAGTATGAAACACTTGAGAAACACAAAATTTTCGCAGTTCTGATGCTCGAAACGAATAACTAGAGCGGCCTAGGGGAAAAGTACGCATACCGTTGTAATCGGGCGAGTTTCTACTTTCAGATGCATCAGAAATTTTGAGGATTGGTCAATCCGTTCGCGAGATATGGCAGTTTGGAGGTAAGAAACGCTTGAGAAACTCAAAATTTTCGCAGTTCTGATGCTCGAAACGAATAACTAGAACGGCCTAGGGGAAAAGTAGGCATACCGTTGTAATCGGGCGAGTTTGTACTTTCAGATGCAACAGAAATTTTGCGGATTGGTCAATCCGTTCGCGAGATATGGCAGTTTGGAGGTAAGAAACGCTTGAGAAACTCAAAATTTTCGCAGTTCTGATGCTCGAAACGAATAACTAGAACGGACTAGGGGAAAAGTACGCATACCGTTGTAATCGGGCGAGTTTCTACTTTCAGATGCAACAGAAATTTTGCGGATTGGTCAATCCGTTCGCGAGATATGGCAGTTTGGAGGTAAGAAACGCTTGAGAAACTCCAAATTTTCGCAGTTCTGATGCTCGACAAGCATAACTAGAACGTTCTAGGGGAAAAGTACGCATACCGTTGTAATCGGGCGACTTTCTACTTTCAGATGCAATAGAAATTTTGCGGATTGGTCAAACCGTTCGCGAGATATGGCAGTTTGGAGGTAAGAAACGGTTGAGAAACTCAAAATTTTCACAGTTCTGATGCTCGAAACGAATAACCAGAACGGCCTAGGGGAAAAGTACGCATACCGTTGTAAACGGGCGAGTTTCTACCTTCAGATGCAACAGAAATTTTGCGGATTGCTCAATCCGTTCGCGAGGTATGGCAATTTGGATGTAAGAAACGCTTGAAAAACTCAAAATTTTCGCAGTTCTGATGCTCGAAACGAATAACTAGAACGGACTAGGGGAAAAGTACGCATACCGTTGTAATCGGGCGAGTTTCTACTTTCAGATGCAACAGAAATTTTGCGGATTGGTCAATCCGTTCGCGAGATATGGCAGTTTGGAGGTAAGAAATGCTTGAGAAACTCAAAATTTTCGCAGTTCTGATGCTCGACAAGCATAACTAGAACGTTCTAGGGGAAAAGTACGCATACCGTTGTAATCGGGCGACTTTCTACTTTCAGATGCATCAGAAATTTTGCGGATTGGTCAATCCGTTCGCGAGATATGGCAATTTGGAAGTAAGAAACGCTTGAGAAACTCAAAATTTTCGCAGTTCTGATGCTCGAAACGATTAACTAGAACGGCCTAGGGGAAAAGTACGCATACCGTTGTAATCGGGCGAGTTTCTACTTTCAGATGCAACAGAAATTTTGAGGATTGGTCAATCCGTTCGCGAGATATGGCAGTTTGGATGTAAGAAACGCTTGAGAAACACAAAATTTTCGCAGTTCTGATGCTCGAAACGAATAACTAGAGCGGCCTAGGGGAAAAGTACGCATACCGTTGTAATCGGGCGAGTTTCTACTTTCAGATGCAACAGAAATTTTGAGGATTGGTCAATCCGTTCGCGAGATATGGCAGTTTGGAGGTAAGAAACGCTTGAGAAACTCAAAATTTTCGCAGTTCTGATGCTCGAAACGAATAACTAGAACGGCCTAGGGGAAAAGTAGGCATACCGTTGTAATCGGGCGAGTTTGTACTTTCAGATGCAACAGAAATTTTATGGATTGGTCAATCCGTTCGCGAGATATGGCAGTTTGGAGGTAAGAAACGCTTGAGAAACTCAAAATTTTCGCAGTTCTGATGCTCGAAACGAATAACTAGAACGGACTAGGGGAAAAGTACGCATACCGTTGTAATCGGGCGAGTTTCTACTTTCAGATGCAACAGAAATTTTGCGGATTGGTCAATCCGTTCGCGAGATATGGCAGTTTGGAGGTAAGAAACGCTTGAGAAACTCCAAATTTTCGCAGTTCTGATGCTCGACAAGCATAACTAGAACGTTCTAGGGGAAAAGTACGCATACCGTTGTAATCGGGCGACTTTCTACTTTCAGATGCAACAGAAATTTTGCGGATTGGTCAATCCGTTCGCGAGATATGGCAATTTGGAAGTAAGAAACGCTTGAGAAACTCAAAATTTTCGCAGTTCTGATGCTCGAAACGATTAACTAGAACGGCCTAGGGGAAAAGTACGCATACCGTTGTAATCGGGCGAGTTTCTACTTTCAGATGCAACAGAAATTTTGAGGATTGGTCAATCCGTTCGCGAGATATGGCAGTTTGGATGTAAGAAACGCTTGAGAAACACAAAATTTTCGCAGTTCTGATGCTCGAAACGAATAACTAGAGCGGCCTAGGGGAAAAGTACGCATACCGTTGTAATCGGGCGAGTTTCTACTTTCAGATGCAACAGAAATTTTGAGGATTGGTCAATCCGTTCGCGAGATATGGCAGTTTGGAGGTAAGAAACGCTTAAGAAACTCAAAATTTTCGCAGTTCTGATGCTCGAAACGAATAACTAGAACGGCCTAGGGGAAAAGTAGGCATACCGTTGTAATCGGGCGAGTTTGTACTTTCAGATGCAACAGAAATTTTATGGATTGGTCAATCCGTTCGCGAGATATGGCAGTTTGGAGGTAAGAAACGCTTGAGAAACTCAAAATTTTCGCAGTTCTGATGCTCGAAACGAATAACTAGAACGGACTAGGGGAAAAGTACGCATACCGTTGTAATCGGGCGAGTTTCTACTTTCAGATGCAACAGAAATTTTGCGGATTGGTCAATCCGTTCGCGAGATATGGCAGTTTGGAGGTAAGAAACGCTTGAGAAACTCCAAATTTTCGCAGTTCTGATGCTCGACAAGCATAACTAGAACGTTCTAGGGGAAAAGTACGCATACCGTTGTAATCGGGCGACTTTCTACTTTCAGATGCAACAGAAATTTTGCGGATTGGTCAATCCGTTCGCGAGATATGGCAGTTTGGAGGTAAGAAACGGTTGAGAAACTCAAAATTTTCACAGTTCTGATGCTCGAAACGAATAACCAGAACGGCCTAGGGGAAAAGTACGCATACCGTTGTAATCGGGCGAGTTTCTACTTTCAGATGCAACAGAAATTTTGCGGATTGGTCAATCCGTTCGCGAGATATGGCAGTTTGGAAGTATGAAACACTTGAGAAACACAAAATTTTCGCAGTTCTGATGCTCGAAACGAATAACTAGAGCGGCCTAGGGGAAAAGTAGGCATACCGTTGTAATCGGGCGAGTTTGTACTTTCAGATGCATCAGAAATTTTGCGGATTGGTCAATCCGTTCGCGAGATATGGCAGTTTGGAGGTAAGAAACGCTTGAGAAACTCAAAATTTTCGCAGTTCTGATGCTCGAAACGAATAACTAGAACGGACTAGGGGAAAAGTACGCATACCGTTGTAATCGGGCGAGTTTCTACTTTCAGATGCAACAGAAATTTTGCGGATTGGTCAATCCGTTCGCGAGATATGGCAGTTTGGAGGTAAGAAACGCTTGAGAAACTCCAAATTTTCGCAGTTCTGATGCTCGACAAGCATAACTAGAACGTTCTAGGGGAAAAGTACGCATACCGTTGTAATCGGGCGACTTTCTACTTTCAGATGCAACAGAAATTTTGCGGATTGGTCAATCCGTTCGCGAGATATGGCAGTTTGGAGGTAAGAAACGGTTGAGAAACTCAAAATTTTCACAGTTCTGATGCTCGAAACGAATAACCAGAACGGCCTAGGGGAAAAGTACGCATACCGTTGTAAACGGGCGAGTTTCTACCTTCAGATGCAACAGAAATTTTGCGGATTGCTCAATCCGTTCGCGAGATATGGCGGTTTGGAAGTAAGAAACGCTTGAGAAACTCACAATTTTCGCAGTTCTGATGCTCGAAACGAATAACTAGAACGGCCTAGGGGAAAAGTACGCATACCGTTGTAATCGGGCGAGTTTCTACTTTCAGATGCAACAGAAATTTTGCGGATTGGTCAATCCGTTCGCGAGATATGGCGGTTTGGAAGTAAGAAACGCTTGAGAAACTCACAATTTTCGCAGTTCTGATGCTCGAAACGAATAACTAGAAAGGCCTAGGGGAAAAGTACGCATACCGTTGTAATCGGGCGAGTTTCTACTTTCAGATGCAACAGAAATTTTGCGGATTGGTCAATCCGTTCGCGAGATATGGCGGTTTGGAAGTAAGACACGCTTGAGAAACTCAAAATTTTCGCAGTTCTGATGCTCGAAACGAATAACTAGAACGGCCTAGGGGAAAAGTACGCATACCGTTGTAAACGGGCGAGTTTCTACCTTCAGATGCAACAGAAATTTTGCGGATTGCTCAATCCGTTCGCGAGGTATGGCAATTTGGATGTAAGAAACGCTTGAAAAACTCAAAATTTTCGCAGTTCTGATGCTCGAAACGAATAACTAGAACGGACTAGGGGAAAAGTACGCATACCGTTGTAATCGGGCGAGTTTCTACTTTCAGATGCAACAGAAATTTTGCGGATTGGTCAATCCGTTCGCGAGATATGGCAGTTTGGAGGTAAGAAATGCTTGAGAAACTCAAAATTTTCGCAGTTCTGATGCTCGACAAGCATAACTAGAACGGTCTAGGGGAAAAGTACGCATACCGTTGTAATCGGGCGACTTTCTACTTTCAGATGCAACAGAAATTTTGCGGATTGGTCAATCCGTTCGCGAGATATGGCAGTTTGGAGGTAAGAAACGCTTGAGAAACTCAAAATTTTCGCAGTTCTGATGCTCGACAAGCATAACTAGAACGTTCTAGGGGAAAAGTACGCATACCGTTGTAATCGGGCGACTTTCTACTTTCAGATGCAACAGAAATTTTGCGGATTGGTCAATCCGTTCGCGAGATATGGCAGTTTGGAGGTAAGAAACGGTTGAGAAACTCAAAATTTTCACAGTTCTGATGCTCGAAACGAATAACCAGAACGGCCTAGGGGAAAAGTACGCATACCGTTGTAATCGGGCGAGTTTCTACTTTCAGATGGAACAGAAATTTTGCGGATTGGTCAATCCGTTCGCGAGATATGGCAGTTTGGAAGTATGAAACACTTGAGAAACACAAAATTTTCGCAGTTCTGATGCTCGAAACGAATAACTAGAGCGGCCTAGGGGAAAAGTACGCATACCGTTGAAATCGGGCGAGTTTCTACTTTCAGATGCATCAGAAATTTTGAGGATTGGTCAATCCGTTCGCGAGATATGGCAGTTTGGAGGTAAGAAACGCTTGAGAAACTCAAAATTTTCGCAGTTCTGATGCTCGAAACGAATAACTAGAACGGCCTAGGGGAAAAGTAGGCATACCGTTGTAATCGGGCGAGTTTGTACTTTCAGATGCAACAGAAATTTTGCGGATTGGTCAATCCGTTCGCGAGATATGGCAGTTTGGAGGTAAGAAACGCTTGAGAAACTCAAAATTTTCGCAGTTCTGATGCTCGAAACGAATAACTAGAACGGACTAGGGGAAAAGTACGCATACCGTTGTAATCGGGCGAGTTTCTACTTTCAGATGCAACAGAAATTTTGCGGATTGGTCAATCCGTTCGCGAGATATGGCAGTTTGGAGGTAAGAAACGCTTGAGAAACTCCAAATTTTCGCAGTTCTGATGCTCGACAAGCATAACTAGAACGTTCTAGGGGAAAAGTACGCATACCGTTGTAATCGGGCGACTTTCTACTTTCAGATGCAATAGAAATTTTGCGGATTGGTCAAACCGTTCGCGAGATATGGCAGTTTGGAGGTAAGAAACGGTTGAGAAACCCAAAATTTTCACAGTTCTGATGCTCGAAACGAATAACCAGAACGGCCTAGGGGAAAAGTACGCATACCGTTGTAATCGGGCGAGTTTCTACCTTCAGATGCATCAGAAATTTTGCGGATTGGTCAATCCGTTCGCGAGATATGGCAGTTTGGAAGTAAGAAACGCTTGAGAAACTCAAAATTTTCGCAGTTCTGATGCTCGGAACGATTAACTAGAACGGCCTAGGGGAAAAGTACGCATACCGTTGTAATCGGGCGAGTTTCTACTTTCAGATGCAACAGAAATTTTGCGGATTGGTCAATCCGTTCGCGAGATATGGCAGTTTGGAGGTAAGAAACGGTTGAGAAACTCAAAATTTTCACAGTTCTGATGCTCGAAACGAATAACCAGAACGGCCTAGGGGAAAAGTACGCATACCGTTGTAAACGGGCGAGTTTCTACCTTCAGATGCAACAGAAATTTTGCGGATTGCTCAATCCGTTCGCGAGATATGGCGGTTTGGAAGTAAGAAACGCTTGAGAAACTCACAATTTTCGCAGTTCTGATGCTCGAAACGAATAACTAGAACGGCCTAGGGGAAAAGTACGCATACCGTTGTAATCGGGCGAGTTTCTACTTTCAGATGCAACAGAAATTTTGCGGATTGGTCAATCCGTTCGCGAGATATGGCGGTTTGGAAGTAAGAAACGCTTGAGAAACTCACAATTTTCGCAGTTCTGATGCTCGAAACGAATAACTAGAAAGGCCTAGGGGAAAAGTACGCATACCGTTGTAATCGGGCGAGTTTCTACTTTCAGATGCAACAGAAATTTTGCGGATTGGTCAATCCGTTCGCGAGATATGGCGGTTTGGAAGTAAGACACGCTTGAGAAACTCAAAATTTTCGCAGTTCTGATGCTCGAAAAGAATAACTAGAACGGCCTAGGGGAAAAGTACGCATACCGTTGTAAACGGGCGAGTTTCTACCTTCAGATGCAACAGAAATTTTGCGGATTGCTCAATCCGTTCGCGAGGTATGGCAATTTGGATGTAAGAAACGCTTGAAAAACTCAAAATTTTCGCAGTTCTGATGCTCGAAACGAATAACTAGAACGGACTAGGGGAAAAGTACGCATACCGTTGTAATCGGGCGAGTTTCTACTTTCAGATGCAACAGAAATTTTGCGGATTGGTCAATCCGTTCGCGAGATATGGCAGTTTGGAGGTAAGAAATGCTTGAGAAACTCAAAATTTTCGCAGTTCTGATGCTCGACAAGCATAACTAGAACGGTCTAGGGGAAAAGTACGCATACCGTTGTAATCGGGCGACTTTCTACTTTCAGATGCAACAGAAATTTTGCGGATTGGTCAATCCGTTCGCGAGATATGGCAGTTTGGAGGTAAGAAACGCTTGAGAAACTCAAAATTTTCGCAGTTCTGATGCTCGACAAGCATAACTAGAACGTTCTAGGGGAAAAGTACGCATACCGTTGTAATCGGGCGACTTTCTACTTTCAGATGCAACAGAAATTTTGCGGATTGGTCAATCCGTTCGCGAGATATGGCAGTTTGGAGGTAAGAAACGGTTGAGAAACTCAAAATTTTCACAGTTCTGATGCTCGAAACGAATAACCAGAACGGCCTAGGGGAAAAGTACGCATACCGTTGTAATCGGGCGAGTTTCTACTTTCAGATGGAACAGAAATTTTGCGGATTGGTCAATCCGTTCGCGAGATATGGCAGTTTGGAAGTATGAAACACTTGAGAAACACAAAATTTTCGCAGTTCTGATGCTCGAAACGAATAACTAGAGCGGCCTAGGGGAAAAGTACGCATACCGTTGAAATCGGGCGAGTTTCTACTTTCAGATGCATCAGAAATTTTGAGGATTGGTCAATCCGTTCGCGAGATATGGCAGTTTGGAGGTAAGAAACGCTTGAGAAACTCAAAATTTTCGCAGTTCTGATGCTCGAAACGAATAACTAGAACGGCCTAGGGGAAAAGTACGCATACCGTTGAAATCGGGCGAGTTTCTACTTTCAGATGCATCAGAAATTTTGAGGATTGGTCAATCCGTTCGCGAGATATGGCAGTTTGGAGGTAAGAAACGCTTGAGAAACTCAAAATTTTCGCAGTTCTGATGCTCGAAACGAATAACTAGAACGGCCTAGGGGAAAAGTAGGCATACCGTTGTAATCGGGCGAGTTTGTACTTTCAGATGCAACAGAAATTTTGCGGATTGGTCAATCCGTTCGCGAGATATGGCAGTTTGGAGGTAAGAAACGCTTGAGAAACTCAAAATTTTCGCAGTTCTGATGCTCGAAACGAATAACTAGAACGGACTAGGGGAAAAGTACGCATACCGTTGTAATCGGGCGAGTTTCTACTTTCAGATGCAACAGAAATTTTGCGGATTGGTCAATCCGTTCGCGAGATATGGCAGTTTGGAGGTAAGAAACGCTTGAGAAACTCCAAATTTTCGCAGTTCTGATGCTCGACAAGCATAACTAGAACGTTCTAGGGGAAAAGTACGCATACCGTTGTAATCGGGCGACTTTCTACTTTCAGATGCAATAGAAATTTTGCGGATTGGTCAAACCGTTCGCGAGATATGGCAGTTTGGAGGTAAGAAACGGTTGAGAAACCCAAAATTTTCACAGTTCTGATGCTCGAAACGAATAACCAGAACGGCCTAGGGGAAAAGTACGCATACCGTTGTAATCGGGCGAGTTTCTACCTTCAGATGCATCAGAAATTTTGCGGATTGGTCAATCCGTTCGCGAGATATGGCAGTTTGGAAGTAAGAAACGCTTGAGAAACTCAAAATTTTCGCAGTTCTGATGCTCGGAACGATTAACTAGAACGGCCTAGGGGAAAAGTACGCATACCGTTGTAATCGGGCGAGTTTCTACTTTCAGATGCAACAGAAATTTTGCGGATTGGTCAATCCGTTCGCGAGATATGGCAGTTTGGAGGTAAGAAACGGTTGAGAAACTCAAAATTTTCACAGTTCTGATGCTCGAAACGAATAACCAGAACGGCCTAGGGGAAAAGTACGCATACCGTTGTAAACGGGCGAGTTTCTACCTTCAGATGCAACAGAAATTTTGCGGATTGCTCAATCCGTTCGCGAGATATGGCGGTTTGGAAGTAAGAAACGCTTGAGAAACTCACAATTTTCGCAGTTCTGATGCTCGAAACGAATAACTAGAACGGCCTAGGGGAAAAGTACGCATACCGTTGTAATCGGGCGAGTTTCTACTTTCAGATGCAACAGAAATTTTGCGGATTGGTCAATCCGTTCGCGAGATATGGCGGTTTGGAAGTAAGAAACGCTTGAGAAACTCACAATTTTCGCAGTTCTGATGCTCGAAACGAATAACTAGAAAGGCCTAGGGGAAAAGTACGCATACCGTTGTAATCGGGCGAGTTTCTACTTTCAGATGCAACAGAAATTTTGCGGATTGGTCAATCCGTTCGCGAGATATGGCGGTTTGGAAGTAAGACACGCTTGAGAAACTCAAAATTTTCGCAGTTCTGATGCTCGAAACGAATAACTAGAACGGCCTAGGGGAAAAGTACGCATACCGTTGTAAACGGGCGAGTTTCTACCTTCAGATGCAACAGAAATTTTGCGGATTGCTCAATCCGTTCGCGAGGTATGGCAATTTGGATGTAAGAAACGCTTGAAAAACTCAAAATTTTCGCAGTTCTGATGCTCGAAACGAATAACTAGAACGGACTAGGGGAAAAGTACGCATACCGTTGTAATCGGGCGAGTTTCTACTTTCAGATGCAACAGAAATTTTGCGGATTGGTCAATCCGTTCGCGAGATATGGCAGTTTGGAGGTAAGAAATGCTTGAGAAACTCAAAATTTTCGCAGTTCTGATGCTCGACAAGCATAACTAGAACGGTCTAGGGGAAAAGTACGCATACCGTTGTAATCGGGCGACTTTCTACTTTCAGATGCAACAGAAATTTTGCGGATTGGTCAATCCGTTCGCGAGATATGGCAGTTTGGAGGTAAGAAACGCTTGAGAAACTCAAAATTTTCGCAGTTCTGATGCTCGACAAGCATAACTAGAACGTTCTAGGGGAAAAGTACGCATACCGTTGTAATCGGGCGACTTTCTACTTTCAGATGCAACAGAAATTTTGCGGATTGGTCAATCCGTTCGCGAGATATGGCAGTTTGGAGGTAAGAAACGGTTGAGAAACTCAAAATTTTCACAGTTCTGATGCTCGAAACGAATAACCAGAACGGCCTAGGGGAAAAGTACGCATACCGTTGTAATCGGGCGAGTTTCTACTTTCAGATGGAACAGAAATTTTGCGGATTGGTCAATCCGTTCGCGAGATATGGCAGTTTGGAAGTATGAAACACTTGAGAAACACAAAATTTTCGCAGTTCTGATGCTCGAAACGAATAACTAGAGCGGCCTAGGGGAAAAGTACGCATACCGTTGAAATCGGGCGAGTTTCTACT
Organism: Ptiloglossa arizonensis; assembly: GCF_051014685.1. NCBI lineage: Eukaryota > Metazoa > Arthropoda > Insecta > Hymenoptera > Colletidae > Ptiloglossa > Ptiloglossa arizonensis. The sequence continues at coordinate 369,675 of NW_027478478.1, read as the reverse complement.
TTCAGATGCATCAGAAATTTTGAGGATTGGTCAATCCGTTCGCGAGATATGGCAGTTTGGAGGTAAGAAACGCTTGAGAAACTCAAAATTTTCGCAGTTCTGATGCTCGAAACGAATAACTAGAACGGCCTAGGGGAAAAGTACGCATACCGTTGAAATCGGGCGAGTTTCTACTTTCAGATGCATCAGAAATTTTGAGGATTGGTCAATCCGTTCGCGAGATATGGCAGTTTGGAGGTAAGAAACGCTTGAGAAACTCAAAATTTTCGCAGTTCTGATGCTCGAAACGAATAACTAGAACGGCCTAGGGGAAAAGTAGGCATACCGTTGTAATCGGGCGAGTTTGTACTTTCAGATGCAACAGAAATTTTGCGGATTGGTCAATCCGTTCGCGAGATATGGCAGTTTGGAGGTAAGAAACGCTTGAGAAACTCAAAATTTTCGCAGTTCTGATGCTCGAAACGAATAACTAGAACGGACTAGGGGAAAAGTACGCATACCGTTGTAATCGGGCGAGTTTCTACTTTCAGATGCAACAGAAATTTTGCGGATTGGTCAATCCGTTCGCGAGATATGGCAGTTTGGAGGTAAGAAACGCTTGAGAAACTCCAAATTTTCGCAGTTCTGATGCTCGACAAGCATAACTAGAACGTTCTAGGGGAAAAGTACGCATACCGTTGTAATCGGGCGACTTTCTACTTTCAGATGCAATAGAAATTTTGCGGATTGGTCAAACCGTTCGCGAGATATGGCAGTTTGGAGGTAAGAAACGGTTGAGAAACCCAAAATTTTCACAGTTCTGATGCTCGAAACGAATAACCAGAACGGCCTAGGGGAAAAGTACGCATACCGTTGTAATCGGGCGAGTTTCTACCTTCAGATGCATCAGAAATTTTGCGGATTGGTCAATCCGTTCGCGAGATATGGCAGTTTGGAAGTAAGAAACGCTTGAGAAACTCAAAATTTTCGCAGTTCTGATGCTCGGAACGATTAACTAGAACGGCCTAGGGGAAAAGTACGCATACCGTTGTAATCGGGCGAGTTTCTACTTTCAGATGCAACAGAAATTTTGCGGATTGGTCAATCCGTTCGCGAGATATGGCAGTTTGGAGGTAAGAAACGGTTGAGAAACTCAAAATTTTCACAGTTCTGATGCTCGAAACGAATAACCAGAACGGCCTAGGGGAAAAGTACGCATACCGTTGTAAACGGGCGAGTTTCTACCTTCAGATGCAACAGAAATTTTGCGGATTGCTCAATCCGTTCGCGAGATATGGCGGTTTGGAAGTAAGAAACGCTTGAGAAACTCACAATTTTCGCAGTTCTGATGCTCGAAACGAATAACTAGAACGGCCTAGGGGAAAAGTACGCATACCGTTGTAATCGGGCGAGTTTCTACTTTCAGATGCAACAGAAATTTTGCGGATTGGTCAATCCGTTCGCGAGATATGGCGGTTTGGAAGTAAGAAACGCTTGAGAAACTCACAATTTTCGCAGATCTGATGCTCGAAACGAATAACTAGAAAGGCCTAGGGGAAAAGTACGCATACCGTTGTAATCGGGCGAGTTTCTACTTTCAGATGCAACAGAAATTTTGCGGATTGGTCAATCCGTTCGCGAGATATGGCAGTTTGGAGGTAAGAAACGCTTGAGAAACTCAAAATTTTCGCAGTTCTGATGCTCGAAACGAATAACTAGAACGGCCTAGGGGAAAAGTACGCATACCGTTGAAATCGGGCGAGTTTCTACTTTCAGATGCATCAGAAATTTTGAGGATTGGTCAATCCGTTCGCGAGATATGGCAGTTTGGAGGTAAGAAACGCTTGAGAAACTCAAAATTTTCGCAGTTCTGATGCTCGAAACGAATAACTAGAACGGCCTAGGGGAAAAGTAGGCATACCGTTGTAATCGGGCGAGTTTGTACTTTCAGATGCAACAGAAATTTTGCGGATTGGTCAATCCGTTCGCGAGATATGGCAGTTTGGAGGTAAGAAACGCTTGAGAAACTCAAAATTTTCGCAGTTCTGATGCTCGAAACGAATAACTAGAACGGACTAGGGGAAAAGTACGCATACCGTTGTAATCGGGCGAGTTTCTACTTTCAGATGCAACAGAAATTTTGCGGATTGGTCAATCCGTTCGCGAGATATGGCAGTTTGGAGGTAAGAAACGCTTGAGAAACTCCAAATTTTCGCAGTTCTGATGCTCGACAAGCATAACTAGAACGTTCTAGGGGAAAAGTACGCATACCGTTGTAATCGGGCGACTTTCTACTTTCAGATGCAATAGAAATTTTGCGGATTGGTCAAACCGTTCGCGAGATATGGCAGTTTGGAAGTAAGAAACGCTTGAGAAACTCAAAATTTTCGCAGTTCTGATGCTCGGAACGATTAACTAGAACGGCCTAGGGGAAAAGTACGCATACCGTTGTAATCGGGCGAGTTTCTACTTTCAGATGCAACAGAAATTTTGCGGATTGGTCAATCCGTTCGCGAGATATGGCAGTTTGGAGGTAAGAAACGGTTGAGAAACTCAAAATTTTCACAGTTCTGATGCTCGAAACGAATAACCAGAACGGCCTAGGGGAAAAGTACGCATACCGTTGTAAACGGGCGAGTTTCTACCTTCAGATGCAACAGAAATTTTGCGGATTGCTCAATCCGTTCGCGAGATATGGCGGTTTGGAAGTAAGAAACGCTTGAGAAACTCACAATTTTCGCAGTTCTGATGCTCGAAACGAATAACTAGAACGGCCTAGGGGAAAAGTACGCATACCGTTGTAATCGGGCGAGTTTCTACTTTCAGATGCAACAGAAATTTTGCGGATTGGTCAATCCGTTCGCGAGATATGGCGGTTTGGAAGTAAGAAACGCTTGAGAAACTCACAATTTTCGCAGTTCTGATGCTCGAAACGAATAACTAGAAAGGCCTAGGGGAAAAGTACGCATACCGTTGTAATCGGGCGAGTTTCTACTTTCAGATGCAACAGAAATTTTGCGGATTGGTCAATCCGTTCGCGAGATATGGCAGTTTGGAGGTAAGAAACGCTTGAGAAACTCAAAATTTTCGCAGTTCTGATGCTCGAAACGAATAACTAGAACGGCCTAGGGGAAAAGTACGCATACCGTTGAAATCGGGCGAGTTTCTACTTTCAGATGCATCAGAAATTTTGAGGATTGGTCAATCCGTTCGCGAGATATGGCAGTTTGGAGGTAAGAAACGCTTGAGAAACTCAAAATTTTCGCAGTTCTGATGCTCGAAACGAATAACTAGAACGGCCTAGGGGAAAAGTAGGCATACCGTTGTAATCGGGCGAGTTTGTACTTTCAGATGCAACAGAAATTTTGCGGATTGGTCAATCCGTTCGCGAGATATGGCAGTTTGGAGGTAAGAAACGCTTGAGAAACTCAAAATTTTCGCAGTTCTGATGCTCGAAACGAATAACTAGAACGGACTAGGGGAAAAGTACGCATACCGTTGTAATCGGGCGAGTTTCTACTTTCAGATGCAACAGAAATTTTGCGGATTGGTCAATCCGTTCGCGAGATATGGCAGTTTGGAGGTAAGAAACGCTTGAGAAACTCCAAATTTTCGCAGTTCTGATGCTCGACAAGCATAACTAGAACGTTCTAGGGGAAAAGTACGCATACCGTTGTAATCGGGCGACTTTCTACTTTCAGATGCAATAGAAATTTTGCGGATTGGTCAAACCGTTCGCGAGATATGGCAGTTTGGAGGTAAGAAACGGTTGAGAAACCCAAAATTTTCACAGTTCTGATGCTCGAAACGAATAACCAGAACGGCCTAGGGGAAAAGTACGCATACCGTTGTAATCGGGCGAGTTTCTACCTTCAGATGCATCAGAAATTTTGCGGATTGGTCAATCCGTTCGCGAGATATGGCAGTTTGGAAGTAAGAAACGCTTGAGAAACTCAAAATTTTCGCAGTTCTGATGCTCGGAACGATTAACTAGAACGGCCTAGGGGAAAAGTACGCATACCGTTGTAATCGGGCGAGTTTCTACTTTCAGATGCAACAGAAATTTTGCGGATTGGTCAATCCGTTCGCGAGATATGGCAGTTTGGAGGTAAGAAACGGTTGAGAAACTCAAAATTTTCACAGTTCTGATGCTCGAAACGAATAACCAGAACGGCCTAGGGGAAAAGTACGCATACCGTTGTAAACGGGCGAGTTTCTACCTTCAGATGCAACAGAAATTTTGCGGATTGCTCAATCCGTTCGCGAGATATGGCGGTTTGGAAGTAAGAAACGCTTGAGAAACTCACAATTTTCGCAGTTCTGATGCTCGAAACGAATAACTAGAACGGCCTAGGGGAAAAGTACGCATACCGTTGTAATCGGGCGAGTTTCTACTTTCAGATGCAACAGAAATTTTGCGGATTGGTCAATCCGTTCGCGAGATATGGCGGTTTGGAAGTAAGAAACGCTTGAGAAACTCACAATTTTCGCAGTTCTGATGCTCGAAACGAATAACTAGAAAGGCCTAGGGGAAAAGTACGCATACCGTTGTAATCGGGCGAGTTTCTACTTTCAGATGCAACAGAAATTTTGCGGATTGGTCAATCCGTTCGCGAGATATGGCGGTTTGGAAGTAAGACACGCTTGAGAAACTCAAAATTTTCGCAGTTCTGATGCTCGAAACGAATAACTAGAACGGCCTAGGGGAAAAGTACGCATACCGTTGTAAACGGGCGAGTTTCTACCTTCAGATGCAACAGAAATTTTGCGGATTGCTCAATCCGTTCGCGAGGTATGGCAATTTGGATGTAAGAAACGCTTGAAAAACTCAAAATTTTCGCAGTTCTGATGCTCGAAACGAATAACTAGAACGGACTAGGGGAAAAGTACGCATACCGTTGTAATCGGGCGAGTTTCTACTTTCAGATGCAACAGAAATTTTGCGGATTGGTCAATCCGTTCGCGAGATATGGCAGTTTGGAGGTAAGAAATGCTTGAGAAACTCAAAATTTTCGCAGTTCTGATGCTCGACAAGCATAACTAGAACGGTCTAGGGGAAAAGTACGCATACCGTTGTAATCGGGCGACTTTCTACTTTCAGATGCAACAGAAATTTTGCGGATTGGTCAATCCGTTCGCGAGATATGGCAGTTTGGAGGTAAGAAACGCTTGAGAAACTCAAAATTTTCGCAGTTCTGATGCTCGACAAGCATAACTAGAACGTTCTAGGGGAAAAGTACGCATACCGTTGTAATCGGGCGACTTTCTACTTTCAGATGCAACAGAAATTTTGCGGATTGGTCAATCCGTTCGCGAGATATGGCAGTTTGGAGGTAAGAAACGGTTGAGAAACTCAAAATTTTCACAGTTCTGATGCTCGAAACGAATAACCAGAACGGCCTAGGGGAAAAGTACGCATACCGTTGTAATCGGGCGAGTTTCTACTTTCAGATGGAACAGAAATTTTGCGGATTGGTCAATCCGTTCGCGAGATATGGCAGTTTGGAAGTATGAAACACTTGAGAAACACAAAATTTTCGCAGTTCTGATGCTCGAAACGAATAACTAGAGCGGCCTAGGGGAAAAGTACGCATACCGTTGAAATCGGGCGAGTTTCTACTTTCAGATGCATCAGAAATTTTGAGGATTGGTCAATCCGTTCGCGAGATATGGCAGTTTGGAGGTAAGAAACGCTTGAGAAACTCAAAATTTTCGCAGTTCTGATGCTCGAAACGAATAACTAGAACGGCCTAGGGGAAAAGTACGCATACCGTTGAAATCGGGCGAGTTTCTACTTTCAGATGCATCAGAAATTTTGAGGATTGGTCAATCCGTTCGCGAGATATGGCAGTTTGGAGGTAAGAAACGCTTGAGAAACTCAAAATTTTCGCAGTTCTGATGCTCGAAACGAATAACTAGAACGGCCTAGGGGAAAAGTAGGCATACCGTTGTAATCGGGCGAGTTTGTACTTTCAGATGCAACAGAAATTTTGCGGATTGGTCAATCCGTTCGCGAGATATGGCAGTTTGGAGGTAAGAAACGCTTGAGAAACTCAAAATTTTCGCAGTTCTGATGCTCGAAACGAATAACTAGAACGGACTAGGGGAAAAGTACGCATACCGTTGTAATCGGGCGAGTTTCTACTTTCAGATGCAACAGAAATTTTGCGGATTGGTCAATCCGTTCGCGAGATATGGCAGTTTGGAGGTAAGAAACGCTTGAGAAACTCCAAATTTTCGCAGTTCTGATGCTCGACAAGCATAACTAGAACGTTCTAGGGGAAAAGTACGCATACCGTTGTAATCGGGCGACTTTCTACTTTCAGATGCAATAGAAATTTTGCGGATTGGTCAAACCGTTCGCGAGATATGGCAGTTTGGAGGTAAGAAACGGTTGAGAAACCCAAAATTTTCACAGTTCTGATGCTCGAAACGAATAACCAGAACGGCCTAGGGGAAAAGTACGCATACCGTTGTAATCGGGCGAGTTTCTACCTTCAGATGCATCAGAAATTTTGCGGATTGGTCAATCCGTTCGCGAGATATGGCAGTTTGGAAGTAAGAAACGCTTGAGAAACTCAAAATTTTCGCAGTTCTGATGCTCGGAACGATTAACTAGAACGGCCTAGGGGAAAAGTACGCATACCGTTGTAATCGGGCGAGTTTCTACTTTCAGATGCAACAGAAATTTTGCGGATTGGTCAATCCGTTCGCGAGATATGGCAGTTTGGAGGTAAGAAACGGTTGAGAAACTCAAAATTTTCACAGTTCTGATGCTCGAAACGAATAACCAGAACGGCCTAGGGGAAAAGTACGCATACCGTTGTAAACGGGCGAGTTTCTACCTTCAGATGCAACAGAAATTTTGCGGATTGCTCAATCCGTTCGCGAGATATGGCGGTTTGGAAGTAAGAAACGCTTGAGAAACTCACAATTTTCGCAGTTCTGATGCTCGAAACGAATAACTAGAACGGCCTAGGGGAAAAGTACGCATACCGTTGTAATCGGGCGAGTTTCTACTTTCAGATGCAACAGAAATTTTGCGGATTGGTCAATCCGTTCGCGAGATATGGCGGTTTGGAAGTAAGAAACGCTTGAGAAACTCACAATTTTCGCAGTTCTGATGCTCGAAACGAATAACTAGAAAGGCCTAGGGGAAAAGTACGCATACCGTTGTAATCGGGCGAGTTTCTACTTTCAGATGCAACAGAAATTTTGCGGATTGGTCAATCCGTTCGCGAGATATGGCGGTTTGGAAGTAAGACACGCTTGAGAAACTCAAAATTTTCGCAGTTCTGATGCTCGAAACGAATAACTAGAACGGCCTAGGGGAAAAGTACGCATACCGTTGTAAACGGGCGAGTTTCTACCTTCAGATGCAACAGAAATTTTGCGGATTGCTCAATCCGTTCGCGAGGTATGGCAATTTGGATGTAAGAAACGCTTGAAAAACTCAAAATTTTCGCAGTTCTGATGCTCGAAACGAATAACTAGAACGGACTAGGGGAAAAGTACGCATACCGTTGTAATCGGGCGAGTTTCTACTTTCAGATGCAACAGAAATTTTGCGGATTGGTCAATCCGTTCGCGAGATATGGCAGTTTGGAGGTAAGAAATGCTTGAGAAACTCAAAATTTTCGCAGTTCTGATGCTCGACAAGCATAACTAGAACGGTCTAGGGGAAAAGTACGCATACCGTTGTAATCGGGCGACTTTCTACTTTCAGATGCAACAGAAATTTTGCGGATTGGTCAATCCGTTCGCGAGATATGGCAGTTTGGAGGTAAGAAACGCTTGAGAAACTCAAAATTTTCGCAGTTCTGATGCTCGACAAGCATAACTAGAACGTTCTAGGGGAAAAGTACGCATACCGTTGTAATCGGGCGACTTTCTACTTTCAGATGCAACAGAAATTTTGCGGATTGGTCAATCCGTTCGCGAGATATGGCAGTTTGGAGGTAAGAAACGGTTGAGAAACTCAAAATTTTCACAGTTCTGATGCTCGAAACGAATAACCAGAACGGCCTAGGGGAAAAGTACGCATACCGTTGTAATCGGGCGAGTTTCTACTTTCAGATGGAACAGAAATTTTGCGGATTGGTCAATCAAGTTCGCGAGATATGGCAGTTTGGAAGTATGAAACACTTGAGAAACACAAAATTTTCGCAGTTCTGATGCTCGAAACGAATAACTAGAGCGGCCTAGGGGAAAAGTACGCATACCGTTGAAATCGGGCGAGTTTCTACTTTCAGATGCATCAGAAATTTTGAGGATTGGTCAATCCGTTCGCGAGATATGGCAGTTTGGAGGTAAGAAACGCTTGAGAAACTCAAAATTTTCGCAGTTCTGATGCTCGAAACGAATAACTAGAACGGCCTAGGGGAAAAGTAGGCATACCGTTGTAATCGGGCGAGTTTGTACTTTCAGATGCAACAGAAATTTTGCGGATTGGTCAATCCGTTCGCGAGATATGGCAGTTTGGAGGTAAGAAACGCTTGAGAAACTCAAAATTTTCGCAGTTCTGATGCTCGAAACGAATAACTAGAACGGACTAGGGGAAAAGTACGCATACCGTTGTAATCGGGCGAGTTTCTACTTTCAGATGCAACAGAAATTTTGCGGATTGGTCAATCCGTTCGCGAGATATGGCAGTTTGGAGGTAAGAAACGCTTGAGAAACTCCAAATTTTCGCAGTTCTGATGCTCGACAAGCATAACTAGAACGTTCTAGGGGAAAAGTACGCATACCGTTGTAATCGGGCGACTTTCTACTTTCAGATGCAATAGAAATTTTGCGGATTGGTCAAACCGTTCGCGAGATATGGCAGTTTGGAGGTAAGAAACGGTTGAGAAACCCAAAATTTTCACAGTTCTGATGCTCGAAACGAATAACCAGAACGGCCTAGGGGAAAAGTACGCATACCGTTGTAATCGGGCGAGTTTCTACCTTCAGATGCATCAGAAATTTTGCGGATTGGTCAATCCGTTCGCGAGATATGGCAGTTTGGAAGTAAGAAACGCTTGAGAAACTCAAAATTTTCGCAGTTCTGATGCTCGGAACGATCAACTAGAACGGCCTAGGGGAAAAGTACGCATACCGTTGTAATCGGGCGAGTTTCTACTTTCAGATGCAACAGAAATTTTGCGGATTGGTCAATCCGTTCGCGAGATATGGCGGTTTGGAAGTAAGAAACGCTTGAGAAACTCACAATTTTCGCAGTTCTGATGCTCGAAACGAATAACTAGAACGGCCTAGGGGAAAAGTACGCATACCGTTGTAATCGGGCGAGTTTCTACTTTCAGATGCAACAGAAATTTTGCGGATTGGTCAATCCGTTCGCGAGATATGGCGGTTTGGAAGTAAGACACGCTTGAGAAACTCAAAATTTTCGCAGTTCTGATGCTCGAAACGAATAACTAGAACGGCCTAGGGGAAAAGTACGCATACCGTTTTAACGGGCGAGTTTCTACCTTCAGATGCAACAGAAATTTTGCGGATTGCTCAATCCGTTCGCGAGGTATGGCAATTTGGATGTAAGAAACGCTTGAAAAACTCAAAATTTTCGCAGTTCTGATGCTCGAAACGAATAACTAGAACGGACTAGGGGAAAAGTACGCATACCGTTGTAATCGGGCGAGTTTCTACTTTCAGATGCAACAGAAATTTTGCGGATTGGTCAATCCGTTCGCGAGATATGGCAGTTTGGAGGTAAGAAATGCTTGAGAAACTCAAAATTTTCGCAGTTCTGATGCTCGACAAGCATAACTAGAACGTTCTAGGGGAAAAGTACGCATACCGTTGTAATCGGGCGACTTTCTACTTTCAGATGCATCAGAAATTTTGCGGATTGGTCAATCCGTTCGCGAGATATGGCAGTTTGGAAGTAAGAAACGCTTGAGAAACTCAAAATTTTCGCAGTTCTGATGCTCGAAACGATTAACTAGAACGGCCTAGGGGAAACGTACGCATACCGTTGTAATCGGGCGAGTTTCTACTTTCAGATGCAACAGAAATTTTGAGGATTGGTCAATCCGTTCGCGAGATATGGCAGTTTGGAGGTAAGAAACGCTTGAGAAACACAAAATTTTCGCAGTTCTGATGCTCGAAACGAATAACTAGAGCGGCCTAGGGGAAAAGTACGCATACCGTTGAAATCGGGCGAGTTTCTACTTTCAGATGCATCAGAAATTTTGAGGATTGGTCAATCCGTTCGCGAGATATGGCAGTTTGGAGGTAAGAAACGCTTGAGAAACTCAAAATTTTCGCAGTTCTGATGCTCGAAACGAATAACTAGAACGGCCTAGGGGAAAAGTAGGCATACCGTTGTAATCGGGCGAGTTTGTACTTTCAGATGCAACAGAAATTTTGCGGATTGGTCAATCCGTTCGCGAGATATGGCAGTTTGGAGGTAAGAAACGCTTGAGAAACTCAAAATTTTCGCAGTTCTGATGCTCGAAACGAATAACTAGAACGGACTAGGGGAAAAGTACGCATACCGTTGTAATCGGGCGAGTTTCTACTTTCAGATGCAACAGAAATTTTGCGGATTGGTCAATCCGTTCGCGAGATATGGCAGTTTGGAGGTAAGAAACGCTTGAGAAACTCCAAATTTTCGCAGTTCTGATGCTCGACAAGCATAACTAGAACGTTCTAGGGGAAAAGTACGCATACCGTTGTAATCGGGCGACTTTCTACTTTCAGATGCAATAGAAATTTTGCGGATTGGTCAAACCGTTCGCGAGATATGGCAGTTTGGAGGTAAGAAACGGTTGAGAAACTCAAAATTTTCACAGTTCTGATGCTCGAAACGAATAACCAGAACGGCCTAGGGGAAAAGTACGCATACCGTTGTAATCGGGCGAGTTTCTACCTTCAGATGCATCAGAAATTTTGCGGATTGGTCAATCCGTTCGCGAGATATGGCAGTTTGGAAGTAAGAAACGCTTGAGAAACTCAAAATTTTCGCAGTTCTGATGCTCGGAACGATTAACTAGAACGGCCTAGGGGAAAAGTACGCATACCGTTGTAATCGGGCGAGTTTCTACTTTCAGATGCAACAGAAATTTTGCGGATTGGTCAATCCGTTCGCGAGATATGGCGGTTTGGAAGTAAGAAACGCTTGAGAAACTCACAATTTTCGCAGTTCTGATGCTCGAAACGAATAACTAGAACGGCCTAGGGGAAAAGTACGCATACCGTTGTAATCGGGCGAGTTTCTACTTTCAGATGCAACAGAAATTTTGCGGATTGGTCAATCCGTTCGCGAGATATGGCGGTTTGGAAGTAAGACACGCTTGAGAAACTCAAAATTTTCGCAGTTCTGATGCTCGAAACGAATAACTAGAACGGCCTAGGGGAAAAGTACGCATACCGTTGTAAACGGGCGAGTTTCTACCTTCAGATGCAACAGAAATTTTGCGGATTGCTCAATCCGTTCGCGAGGTATGGCAATTTGGATGTAAGAAACGCTTGAAAAACTCAAAATTTTCGCAGTTCTGATGCTCGAAACGAATAACTAGAACGGACTAGGGGAAAAGTACGCATACCGTTGTAATCGGGCGAGTTTCTACTTTCAGATGCAACAGAAATTTTGCGGATTGGTCAATCCGTTCGCGAGATATGGCAGTTTGGAGGTAAGAAATGCTTGAGAAACTCAAAATTTTCGCAGTTCTGATGCTCGACAAGCATAACTAGAACGTTCTAGGGGAAAAGTACGCATACCGTTGTAATCGGGCGACTTTCTACTTTCAGATGCATCAGAAATTTTGCGGATTGGTCAATCCGTTCGCGAGATATGGCAGTTTGGAAGTAAGAAACGCTTGAGAAACTCAAAATTTTCGCAGTTCTGATGCTCGAAACGATTAACTAGAACGGCCTAGGGGAAAAGTACGCATACCGTTGTAATCGGGCGAGTTTCTACTTTCAGATGCAACAGAAATTTTGAGGATTGGTCAATCCGTTCGCGAGATATGGCAGTTTGGAGGTAAGAAACGCTTGAGAAACACAAAATTTTCGCAGTTCTGATGCTCGAAACGAATAACTAGAGCGGCCTAGGGGAAAAGTACGCATACCGTTGTAATCGGGCGAGTTTCTACTTTCAGATGCAACAGAAATTTTGAGGATTGGTCAATCCGTTCGCGAGATATGGCAGTTTGGAGGTAAGAAACGCTTGAGAAACTCAAAATTTTCGCAGTTCTGATGCTCGAAACGAATAACTAGAACGGCCTAGGGGAAAAGTAGGCATACCGTTGTAATCGGGCGAGTTTGTACTTTCAGATGCAACAGAAATTTTATGGATTGGTCAATCCGTTCGCGAGATATGGCAGTTTGGAGGTAAGAAACGCTTGAGAAACTCAAAATTTTCGCAGTTCTGATGCTCGAAACGAATAACCAGAACGGACTAGGGGAAAAGTACGCATACCGTTGTAATCGGGCGAGTTTCTACTTTCAGATGCAACAGAAATTTTGCGGATTGGTCAATCCGTTCGCGAGATATGGCAGTTTGGAGGTAAGAAACGCTTGAGAAACTCCAAATTTTCGCAGTTCTGATGCTCGACAAGCATAACAAGAACGTTCTAGGGGAAAAGTACGCATACCGTTGTAATCGGGCGACTTTCTACTTTCAGATGCAACAGAAATTTTGCGGATTGGTCAATCCGTTCGCGAGATATGGCAGTTTGGAGGTAAGAAACGGTTGAGAAACTCAAAATTTTCACAGTTCTGATGCTCGAAACGAATAACCAGAACGGCCTAGGGGAAAAGTACGCATACCGTTGTAATCGGGCGAGTTTCTACTTTCAGATGCAACAGAAATTTTGCGGATTGGTCAATCCGTTCGCGAGATATGGCAGTTTGGAAGTATGAAACACTTGAGAAACACAAAATTTTCGCAGTTCTGATGCTCGAAACGAATAACTAGAGCGGCCTAGGGGAAAAGTAGGCATACCGTTGTAATCGGGCGAGTTTGTACTTTCAGATGCATCAGAAATTTTGCGGATTGGTCAATCCGTTCGCGAGATATGGCAGTTTGGAGGTAAGAAACGCTTGAGAAACTCAAAATTTTCGCAGTTCTGATGCTCGAAACGAATAACTAGAACGGACTAGGGGAAAAGTACGCATACCGTTGTAATCGGGCGAGTTTCTACTTTCAGATGCAACAGAAATTTTGCGGATTGGTCAATCCGTTCGCGAGATATGGCAGTTTGGAGGTAAGAAACGCTTGAGAAACTCCAAATTTTCGCAGTTCTGATGCTCGACAAGCATAACTAGAACGTTCTAGGGGAAAAGTACGCATACCGTTGTAATCGGGCGACTTTCTACTTTCAGATGCAATAGAAATTTTGCGGATTGGTCAAACCGTTCGCGAGATATGGCAGTTTGGAGGTAAGAAACGGTTGAGAAACTCAAAATTTTCACAGTTCTGATGCTCGAAACGAATAACCAGAACGGCCTAGGGGAAAAGTACGCATACCGTTGTAATCGGGCGAGTTTCTACCTTCAGATGCATCAGAAATTTTGCGGATTGGTCAATCCGTTCGCGAGATATGGCAGTTTGGAAGTAAGAAACGCTTGAGAAACTCAAAATTTTCGCAGTTCTGATGCTCGGAACGATTAACTAGAACGGCCTAGGGGAAAAGTACGCATACCGTTGTAATCGGGCGAGTTTCTACTTTCAGATGCAACAGAAATTTTGCGGATTGGTCAATCCGTTCGCGAGATATGGCGGTTTGGAAGTAAGAAACGCTTGAGAAACTCACAATTTTCGCAGTTCTGATGCTCGAAACGAATAACTAGAACGGCCTAGGGGAAAAGTACGCATACCGTTGTAATCGGGCGAGTTTCTACTTTCAGATGCAACAGAAATTTTGCGGATTGGTCAATCCGTTCGCGAGATATGGCGGTTTGGAAGTAAGACACGCTTGAGAAACTCAAAATTTTCGCAGTTCTGATGCTCGAAACGAATAACTAGAACGGCCTAGGGGAAAAGTACGCATACCGTTGTAAACGGGCGAGTTTCTACCTTCAGATGCAACAGAAATTTTGCGGATTGCTCAATCCGTTCGCGAGGTATGGCAATTTGGATGTAAGAAACGCTTGAAAAACTCAAAATTTTCGCAGTTCTGATGCTCGAAACGAATAACTAGAACGGACTAGGGGAAAAGTACGCATACCGTTGTAATCGGGCGAGTTTCTACTTTCAGATGCAACAGAAATTTTGCGGATTGGTCAATCCGTTCGCGAGATATGGCAGTTTGGAGGTAAGAAATGCTTGAGAAACTCAAAATTTTCGCAGTTCTGATGCTCGACAAGCATAACTAGAACGTTCTAGGGGAAAAGTACGCATACCGTTGTAATCGGGCGACTTTCTACTTTCAGATGCATCAGAAATTTTGCGGATTGGTCAATCCGTTCGCGAGATATGGCAGTTTGGAAGTAAGAAACGCTTGAGAAACTCAAAATTTTCGCAGTTCTGATGCTCGAAACGATTAACTAGAACGGCCTAGGGGAAAAGTACGCATACCGTTGTAATCGGGCGAGTTTCTACTTTCAGATGCAACAGAAATTTTGAGGATTGGTCAATCCGTTCGCGAGATATGGCAGTTTGGAGGTAAGAAACGCTTGAGAAACACAAAATTTTCGCAGTTCTGATGCTCGAAACGAATAACTAGAGCGGCCTAGGGGAAAAGTACGCATACCGTTGTAATCGGGCGAGTTTCTACTTTCAGATGCAACAGAAATTTTGAGGATTGGTCAATCCGTTCGCGAGATATGGCAGTTTGGAGGTAAGAAACGCTTGAGAAACTCAAAATTTTCGCAGTTCTGATGCTCGAAACGAATAACTAGAACGGCCTAGGGGAAAAGTAGGCATACCGTTGTAATCGGGCGAGTTTGTACTTTCAGATGCAACAGAAATTTTATGGATTGGTCAATCCGTTCGCGAGATATGGCAGTTTGGAGGTAAGAAACGCTTGAGAAACTCAAAATTTTCGCAGTTCTGATGCTCGAAACGAATAACTAGAACGGACTAGGGGAAAAGTACGCATACCGTTGTAATCGGGCGAGTTTCTACTTTCAGATGCAACAGAAATTTTGCGGATTGGTCAATCCGTTCGCGAGATATGGCAGTTTGGAGGTAAGAAACGCTTGAGAAACTCCAAATTTTCGCAGTTCTGATGCTCGACAAGCATAACAAGAACGTTCTAGGGGAAAAGTACGCATACCGTTGTAATCGGGCGACTTTCTACTTTCAGATGCAACAGAAATTTTGCGGATTGGTCAATCCGTTCGCGAGATATGGCAGTTTGGAGGTAAGAAACGGTTGAGAAACTCAAAATTTTCACAGTTCTGATGCTCGAAACGAATAACCAGAACGGCCTAGGGGAAAAGTACGCATACCGTTGTAATCGGGCGAGTTTCTACTTTCAGATGCAACAGAAATTTTGCGGATTGGTCAATCCGTTCGCGAGATATGGCAGTTTGGAAGTATGAAACACTTGAGAAACACAAAATTTTCGCAGTTCTGATGCTCGAAACGAATAACTAGAGCGGCCTAGGGGAAAAGTAGGCATACCGTTGTAATCGGGCGAGTTTGTACTTTCAGATGCATCAGAAATTTTGCGGATTGGTCAATCCGTTCGCGAGATATGGCAGTTTGGAGGTAAGAAACGCTTGAGAAACTCAAAATTTTCGCAGTTCTGATGCTCGAAACGAATAACTAGAACGGACTAGGGGAAAAGTACGCATACCGTTGTAATCGGGCGAGTTTCTACTTTCAGATGCAACAGAAATTTTGCGGATTGGTCAATCCGTTCGCGAGATATGGCAGTTTGGAGGTAAGAAACGCTTGAGAAACTCCAAATTTTCGCAGTTCTGATGCTCGACAAGCATAACTAGAACGTTCTAGGGGAAAAGTACGCATACCGTTGTAATCGGGCGACTTTCTACTTTCAGATGCAACAGAAATTTTGCGGATTGGTCAATCCGTTCGCGAGATATGGCAGTTTGGAGGTAAGAAACGGTTGAGAAACTCAAAATTTTCACAGTTCTGATGCTCGAAACGAATAACCAGAACGGCCTAGGGGAAAAGTACGCATACCGTTGTAATCGGGCGAGTTTCTACTTTCAGATGCATCAGAAATTTTGCGGATTGGTCAGTCCGTTCGCGAGATATGGCAGTTTGGAAGTAAGAAACGCTTGAGAAACTCAAAATTTTCGCAGTTCTGATGCTCGAAACGATTAACTAGAACGGCCTAGGGGAAAAGTACGCATACCGTTGATATCGGGTGAGTTTCTACTTTCAGATGCAACAGAAATTTTGCGGATTAGTCAATCCGTTCGCGAGATATGGCAGTTTGGAGGTAAGAAACGCTTGAGAAACTCAAAATTTTCGCAGTTCTGATGCTCGACCAGCATAACTAGAACGTTCTAGGGGAAAAGTACGCATACCGTTGTAATCGGGCGACTTTCTACATTCAGATGCTACAGAAATTTTGCGGATTGGTCAATCCGTTCTCGAGATATGGCAGTTTGGAGGTAAGAAACGGTTGAGAAACTCAAAATTTTCACAGTTCTGATGCTCGAAACGAATAACCAGAACGGCCTAGGGGAAAAGTACGCATACCGTTGTAATCGGGCGAGTTTCTACTTTCAGATGCAACAGAAATTTTGCGGATTGGTCAATCCGTTCGCGAGATATGGCAGTTTGGAAGTATGAAACACTTGAGAAACACAAAATTTTCGCAGTTCTGATGCTCGAAACGAATAACTAGAGCGGCCTAGGGGAAAAGTACGCATACCGTTGTAATCGGGCGAGTTTCTACTTTCAGATGCATCAGAAATTTTGCGGATTGGTCAATCCGTTCGCGAGATATGGCAGTTTGGAAGCAAGAAACGCTTGAGAAACTCAAAATTTTCGCAGTTCTGATGCTCGAAACGATTAACCAGAACGGCCTAGGGGAAAAGTACGCATACCGTTGTAATCGGGCGAGTTTCTACTTTCAGATGCATCAGAAATTTTGCGGATTGGTCAGTCCGTTCGCGAGATATGGCAGTTTGGAAGTAAGAAACGCTTGAGAAACTCAAAATTTTCGCAGTTCTGATGCTCGAAACGATTAACTAGAACGGCCTAGGGGAAAAGTACGCATACCGTTGTAATCGGGCGAGTTTCTACTTTCAGATGCATCAGAAATTTTGCGGATTGGTCAGTCCGTTCGCGAGATATGGCAGTTTGGAAGTAAGAAACGCTTGAGAAACTCAAAATTTTCGCAGTTCTGATGCTCGAAACGATTAACTAGAACGGCCTAGGGGAAAAGTACGCATACCGTTGATATCGGGTGAGTTTCTACTTTCAGATGCAACAGAAATTTTGCGGATTAGTCAATCCGTTCGCGAGATATGGCAGTTTGGAGGTAAGAAACGCTTGAGAAACTCAAAATTTTCGCAGTTCTGATGCTCGACCAGCATAACTAGAACGTTCTAGGGGAAAAGTACGCATACCGTTGTAATCGGGCGACTTTCTACATTCAGATGCTACAGAAATTTTGCGGATTGGTCAATCCGTTCTCGAGATATGGCAGTTTGGAGGTAAGAAACGGTTGAGAAACTCAAAATTTTCACAGTTCTGATGCTCGAAACGAATAACCAGAACGGCCTAGGGGAAAAGTACGCATACCGTTGTAATCGGGCGAGTTTCTACTTTCAGATGCAACAGAAATTTTGCGGATTGGTCAATCCGTTCGCGAGATATGGCAGTTTGGAAGTATGAAACACTTGAGAAACACAAAATTTTCGCAGTTCTGATGCTCGAAACGAATAACTAGAGCGGCCTAGGGGAAAAGTACGCATACCGTTGTAATCGGGCGAGTTTCTACTTTCAGATGCATCAGAAATTTTGCGGATTGGTCAATCCGTTCGCGAGATATGGCAGTTTGGAAGCAAGAAACGCTTGAGAAACTCAAAATTTTCGCAGTTCTGATGCTCGAAACGATTAACCAGAACGGCCTAGGGGAAAAGTACGCATACCGTTGTAATCGGGCGAGTTTCTACTTTCAGATGCATCAGAAATTTTGCGGATTGGTCAGTCCGTTCGCGAGATATGGCAGTTTGGAAGTAAGAAACGCTTGAGAAACTCAAAATTTTCGCAGTTCTGATGCTCGAAACGATTAACTAGAACGGCCTAGGGGAAAAGTACGCATACCGTTGTAATCGGGCGAGTTTCTACTTTCAGATGCAACAGAAATTTTGAGGATTGGTCAATCCGTTCGCGAGATATGGCAGTTTGGATGTAAGAAACGCTTGAGAAACACAAAATTTTCGCAGTTCTGATGCTCGAAACGAATAACTAGAGCGGCCTAGGGGAAAAGTACGCATACCGTTGTAATCGGGCGAGTTTCTACTTTCAGATGCAACAGAAATTTTGAGGATTGGTCAATCCGTTCGCGAGATATGGCAGTTTGGAGGTAAGAAACGCTTGAGAAACTCAAAATTTTCGCAGTTCTGATGCTCGACAAGCATAACTAGAACGTTCTAGGGGAAAAGTACGCATACCGTTGTAATCGGGCGACTTTCTACTTTCAGATGCAACAGAAATTTTGCGGATTGGTCAATCCGTTCGCGAGATATGGCAGTTTGGAGGTAAGAAACGGTTGAGAAACTCAAAATTTTCACAGTTCTGATGCTCGAAACGAATAACCAGAACGGCCTAGGGGAAAAGTACGCATACCGTTGTAATCGGGCGAGTTTCTACTTTCAGATGGAACAGAAATTTTGCGGATTGGTCAATCCGTTCGCGAGATATGGCAGTTTGGAAGTATGAAACACTTGAGAAACACAAAATTTTCGCAGTTCTGATGCTCGAAACGAATAACTAGAGCGGCCTAGGGGAAAAGTACGCATACCGTTGTAATCGGGCGAGTTTCTACTTTCAGATGCATCAGAAATTTTGAGGATTGGTCAATCCGTTCGCGAGATATGGCAGTTTGGAGGTAAGAAACGCTTGAGAAACTCAAAATTTTCGCAGTTCTGATGCTCGAAACGAATAACTAGAACGGCCTAGGGGAAAAGTAGGCATACCGTTGTAATCGGGCGAGTTTGTACTTTCAGATGCAACAGAAATTTTGCGGATTGGTCAATCCGTTCGCGAGATATGGCAGTTTGGAGGTAAGAAACGCTTGAGAAACTCAAAATTTTCGCAGTTCTGATGCTCGAAACGAATAACTAGAACGGACTAGGGGAAAAGTACGCATACCGTTGTAATCGGGCGAGTTTCTACTTTCAGATGCAACAGAAATTTTGCGGATTGGTCAATCCGTTCGCGAGATATGGCAGTTTTGAGGTAAGAAACGCTTGAGAAACTCCAAATTTTCGCAGTTCTGATGCTCGACAAGCATAACTAGAACGTTCTAGGGGAAAAGTACGCATACCGTTGTAATCGGGCGACTTTCTACTTTCAGATGCAATAGAAATTTTGCGGATTGGTCAAACCGTTCGCGAGATATGGCAGTTTGGAGGTAAGAAACGGTTGAGAAACTCAAAATTTTCACAGTTCTGATGCTCGAAACGAATAACCAGAACGGCCTAGGGGAAAAGTACGCATACCGTTGTAAACGGGCGAGTTTCTACCTTCAGATGCAACAGAAATTTTGCGGATTGCTCAATCCGTTCGCGAGGTATGGCAATTTGGATGTAAGAAACGCTTGAAAAACTCAAAATTTTCGCAGTTCTGATGCTCGAAACGAATAACTAGAACGGACTAGGGGAAAAGTACGCATACCGTTGTAATCGGGCGAGTTTCTACTTTCAGATGCAACAGAAATTTTGCGGATTGGTCAATCCGTTCGCGAGATATGGCAGTTTGGAGGTAAGAAATGCTTGAGAAACTCAAAATTTTCGCAGTTCTGATGCTCGACAAGCATAACTAGAACGTTCTAGGGGAAAAGTACGCATACCGTTGTAATCGGGCGACTTTCTACTTTCAGATGCATCAGAAATTTTGCGGATTGGTCAATCCGTTCGCGAGATATGGCAATTTGGAAGTAAGAAACGCTTGAGAAACTCAAAATTTTCGCAGTTCTGATGCTCGAAACGATTAACTAGAACGGCCTAGGGGAAAAGTACGCATACCGTTGTAATCGGGCGAGTTTCTACTTTCAGATGCAACAGAAATTTTGAGGATTGGTCAATCCGTTCGCGAGATATGGCAGTTTGGATGTAAGAAACGCTTGAGAAACACAAAATTTTCGCAGTTCTGATGCTCGAAACGAATAACTAGAGCGGCCTAGGGGAAAAGTACGCATACCGTTGTAATCGGGCGAGTTTCTACTTTCAGATGCAACAGAAATTTTGAGGATTGGTCAATCCGTTCGCGAGATATGGCAGTTTGGAGGTAAGAAACGCTTGAGAAACTCAAAATTTTCGCAGTTCTGATGCTCGAAACGAATAACTAGAACGGCCTAGGGGAAAAGTAGGCTTACCGTTGTAATCGGGCGAGTTTGTACTTTCAGATGCAACAGAAATTTTATGGATTGGTCAATCCGTTCGCGAGATATGGCAGTTTGGAGGTAAGAAACGCTTGAGAAACTCAAAATTTTCGCAGTTCTGATGCTCGAAACGAATAACTAGAACGGACTAGGGGAAAAGTACGCATACCGTTGTAATCGGGCGAGTTTCTACTTTCAGATGCAACAGAAATTTTGCGGATTGGTCAATCCGTTCGCGAGATATGGCAGTTTGGAGGTAAGAAACGCTTGAGAAACTCCAAATTTTCGCAGTTCTGATGCTCGACAAGCATAACTAGAACGTTCTAGGGGAAAAGTACGCATACCGTTGTAATCGGGCGACTTTCTACTTTCAGATGCAACAGAAATTTTGCGGATTGGTCAATCCGTTCGCGAGATATGGCAGTTTGGAGGTAAGAAACGGTTGAGAAACTCAAAATTTTCACAGTTCTGATGCTCGAAACGAATAACCAGAACGGCCTAGGGGAAAAGTACGCATACCGTTGTAATCGGGCGAGTTTCTACTTTCAGATGCAACAGAAATTTTGCGGATTGGTCAATCCGTTCGCGAGATATGGCAGTTTGGAAGTATGAAACACTTGAGAAACACAAAATTTTCGCAGTTCTGATGCTCGAAACGAATAACTAGAGCGGCCTAGGGGAAAAGTAGGCATACCGTTGTAATCGGGCGAGTTTGTACTTTCAGATGCATCAGAAATTTTGCGGATTGGTCAATCCGTTCGCGAGATATGGCAGTTTGGAGGTAAGAAACGCTTGAGAAACTCAAAATTTTCGCAGTTCTGATGCTCGAAACGAATAACTAGAACGGACTAGGGGAAAAGTACGCATACCGTTGTAATCGGGCGAGTTTCTACTTTCAGATGCAACAGAAATTTTGCGGATTGGTCAATCCGTTCGCGAGATATGGCAGTTTGGAGGTAAGAAACGCTTGAGAAACTCCAAATTTTCGCAGTTCTGATGCTCGACAAGCATAACTAGAACGTTCTAGGGGAAAAGTACGCATACCGTTGTAATCGGGCGACTTTCTACTTTCAGATGCAACAGAAATTTTGCGGATTGGTCAATCCGTTCGCGAGATATGGCAGTTTGGAGGTAAGAAACGGTTGAGAAACTCAAAATTTTCACAGTTCTGATGCTCGAAACGAATAACCAGAACGGCCTAGGGGAAAAGTACGCATACCGTTGTAATCGGGCGAGTTTCTACTTTCAGATGCATCAGAAATTTTGCGGATTGGTCAATCCGTTCGCGAGATATGGCGGTTTGGAAGTAAGAAACGCTTGAAAAACTCAAAATTTTCGCAGTTCTGATGCTCGAAACGAATAACTAGAACGGACTAGGGGAAAAGTACGCATACCGTTGTAATCGGGCGAGTTTCTACTTTCAGATGCAACAGAAATTTTGCGGATTGGTCAATCCGTTCGCGAGATATGGCAGTTTGGAGGTAAGAAATGCTTGAGAAACTCAAAATTTTCGCAGTTCTGATGCTCGACAAGCATAACTAGAACGTTCTAGGGGAAAAGTACGCATACCGTTGTAATCGGGCGACTTTCTACTTTCAGATGCATCAGAAATTTTGCGGATTGGTCAATCCGTTCGCGAGATATGGCAATTTGGAAGTAAGAAACGCTTGAGAAACTCAAAATTTTCGCAGTTCTGATGCTCGAAACGATTAACTAGAACGGCCTAGGGGAAAAGTACGCATACCGTTGTAATCGGGCGAGTTTCTACTTTCAGATGCAACAGAAATTTTGAGGATTGGTCAATCCGTTCGCGAGATATGGCAGTTTGGATGTAAGAAACGCTTGAGAAACACAAAATTTTCGCAGTTCTGATGCTCGAAACGAATAACTAGAGCGGCCTAGGGGAAAAGTACGCATACCGTTGTAATCGGGCGAGTTTCTACTTTCAGATGCAACAGAAATTTTGAGGATTGGTCAATCCGTTCGCGAGATATGGCAGTTTGGAGGTAAGAAACGCTTGAGAAACTCAAAATTTTCGCAGTTCTGATGCTCGAAACGAATAACTAGAACGGCCTAGGGGAAAAGTAGGCTTACCGTTGTAATCGGGCGAGTTTGTACTTTCAGATGCAACAGAAATTTTATGGATTGGTCAATCCGTTCGCGAGATATGGCAGTTTGGAGGTAAGAAACGCTTGAGAAACTCAAAATTTTCGCAGTTCTGATGCTCGAAACGAATAACTAGAACGGACTAGGGGAAAAGTACGCATACCGTTGTAATCGGGCGAGTTTCTACTTTCAGATGCAACAGAAATTTTGCGGATTGGTCAATCCGTTCGCGAGATATGGCAGTTTGGAGGTAAGAAACGCTTGAGAAACTCCAAATTTTCGCAGTTCTGATGCTCGACAAGCATAACTAGAACGTTCTAGGGGAAAAGTACGCATACCGTTGTAATCGGGCGACTTTCTACTTTCAGATGCAACAGAAATTTTGCGGATTGGTCAATCCGTTCGCGAGATATGGCAGTTTGGAGGTAAGAAACGGTTGAGAAACTCAAAATTTTCACAGTTCTGATGCTCGAAACGAATAACCAGAACGGCCTAGGGGAAAAGTACGCATACCGTTGTAATCGGGCGAGTTTCTACTTTCAGATGCAACAGAAATTTTGCGGATTGGTCAATCCGTTCGCGAGATATGGCAGTTTGGAAGTATGAAACACTTGAGAAACACAAAATTTTCGCAGTTCTGATGCTCGAAACGAATAACTAGAGCGGCCTAGGGGAAAAGTAGGCATACCGTTGTAATCGGGCGAGTTTGTACTTTCAGATGCATCAGAAATTTTGCGGATTGGTCAATCCGTTCGCGAGATATGGCAGTTTGGAGGTAAGAAACGCTTGAGAAACTCAAAATTTTCGCAGTTCTGATGCTCGAAACGAATAACTAGAACGGACTAGGGGAAAAGTACGCATACCGTTGTAATCGGGCGAGTTTCTACTTTCAGATGCAACAGAAATTTTGCGGATTGGTCAATCCGTTCGCGAGATATGGCAGTTTGGAGGTAAGAAACGCTTGAGAAACTCCAAATTTTCGCAGTTCTGATGCTCGACAAGCATAACTAGAACGTTCTAGGGGAAAAGTACGCATACCGTTGTAATCGGGCGACTTTCTACTTTCAGATGCAACAGAAATTTTGCGGATTGGTCAATCCGTTCGCGAGATATGGCAGTTTGGAGGTAAGAAACGGTTGAGAAACTCAAAATTTTCACAGTTCTGATGCTCGAAACGAATAACCAGAACGGCCTAGGGGAAAAGTACGCATACCGTTGTAATCGGGCGAGTTTCTACTTTCAGATGCATCAGAAATTTTGCGGATTGGTCAATCCGTTCGCGAGATATGGCGGTTTGGAAGTAAGAAACGCTTGAGAAACTCACAATTTTCGCAGTTCTGTTGCTCGAAACGAATAACTAGAACGGCCTAGGGGAAAAGTACGCATACCGTTGTAATCGGGCGAGTTTCTACTTTCAGATGCAACAGAAATTTTGCGGATTGGTCAATCCGTTCGCGAGATATGGCGGTTTGGAAGTAAGAAACGCTTGAGAAACTCACAATTTTCGCAGTTCTGATGCTCGAAACGAATAACTAGAAAGGCCTAGGGGAAAAGTACGCATACCGTTGTAATCGGGCGAGTTTCTACTTTCAGATGCAACAGAAATTTTGCGGATTGGTCAATCCGTTCGCGAGATATGGCGGTTTGGAAGTAAGACACGCTTGAGAAACTCAAAATTTTCGCAGTTCTGATGCTCGAAACGAATAACTAGAACGGCCTAGGGGAAAAGTACGCATACCGTTGTAAACGGGCGAGTTTCTACCTTCAGATGCAACAGAAATTTTGCGGATTGCTCAATCCGTTCGCGAGGTATGGCAATTTGGATGTAAGAAACGCTTGAAAAACTCAAAATTTTCGCAGTTCTGATGCTCGAAACGAATAACTAGAACGGACTAGGGGAAAAGTACGCATACCGTTGTAATCGGGCGAGTTTCTACTTTCAGATGCAACAGAAATTTTGCGGATTGGTCAATCCGTTCGCGAGATATGGCAGTTTGGAGGTAAGAAATGCTTGAGAAACTCAAAATTTTCGCAGTTCTGATGCTCGACAAGCATAACTAGAACGGTCTAGGGGAAAAGTACGCATACCGTTGTAATCGGGCGACTTTCTACTTTCAGATGCAACAGAAATTTTGCGGATTGGTCAATCCGTTCGCGAGATATGGCAGTTTGGAGGTAAGAAACGCTTGAGAAACTCAAAATTTTCGCAGTTCTGATGCTCGACAAGCATAACTAGAACGTTCTAGGGGAAAAGTACGCATACCGTTGTAATCGGGCGACTTTCTACTTTCAGATGCAACAGAAATTTTGCGGATTGGTCAATCCGTTCGCGAGATATGGCAGTTTGGAGGTAAGAAACGGTTGAGAAACTCAAAATTTTCACAGTTCTGATGCTCGAAACGAATAACCAGAACGGCCTAGGGGAAAAGTACGCATACCGTTGTAATCGGGCGAGTTTCTACTTTCAGATGGAACAGAAATTTTGCGGATTGGTCAATCCGTTCGCGAGATATGGCAGTTTGGAAGTATGAAACACTTGAGAAACACAAAATTTTCGCAGTTCTGATGCTCGAAACGAATAACTAGAGCGGCCTAGGGGAAAAGTACGCATACCGTTGAAATCGGGCGAGTTTCTACTTTCAGATGCATCAGAAATTTTGAGGATTGGTCAATCCGTTCGCGAGATATGGCAGTTTGGAGGTAAGAAACGCTTGAGAAACTCAAAATTTTCGCAGTTCTGATGCTCGAAACGAATAACTAGAACGGCCTAGGGGAAAAGTAGGCATACCGTTGTAATCGGGCGAGTTTGTACTTTCAGATGCAACAGAAATTTTGCGGATTGGTCAATCCGTTCGCGAGATATGGCAGTTTGGAGGTAAGAAACGCTTGAGAAACTCAAAATTTTCGCAGTTCTGATGCTCGAAACGAATAACTAGAACGGACTAGGGGAAAAGTACGCATACCGTTGTAATCGGGCGAGTTTCTACTTTCAGATGCAACAGAAATTTTGCGGATTGGTCAATCCGTTCGCGAGATATGGCAGTTTGGAGGTAAGAAACGCTTGAGAAACTCCAAATTTTCGCAGTTCTGATGCTCGACAAGCATAACTAGAACGTTCTAGGGGAAAAGTACGCATACCGTTGTAATCGGGCGACTTTCTACTTTCAGATGCAATAGAAATTTTGCGGATTGGTCAAACCGTTCGCGAGATATGGCAGTTTGGAGGTAAGAAACGGTTGAGAAACCCAAAATTTTCACAGTTCTGATGCTCGAAACGAATAACCAGAACGGCCTAGGGGAAAAGTACGCATACCGTTGTAATCGGGCGAGTTTCTACCTTCAGATGCATCAGAAATTTTGCGGATTGGTCAATCCGTTCGCGAGATATGGCAGTTTGGAAGTAAGAAACGCTTGAGAAACTCAAAATTTTCGCAGTTCTGATGCTCGGAACGATTAACTAGAACGGCCTAGGGGAAAAGTACGCATACCGTTGTAATCGGGCGAGTTTCTACTTTCAGATGCAACAGAAATTTTGCGGATTGGTCAATCCGTTCGCGAGATATGGCGGTTTGGAAGTAAGAAACGCTTGAGAAACTCAAAATTTTCGCAGTTCTGATGCTCGAAACGAATAACTAGAACGGACTAGGGGAAAAGTACGCATACCGTTGTAATCGGGCGAGTTTCTACTTTCAGATGCAACAGAAATTTTGCGGATTGGTCAATCCGTTCGCGAGATATGGCAGTTTGGAGGTAAGAAATGCTTGAGAAACTCAAAATTTTCGCAGTTCTGATGCTCGACAAGCATAACTAGAACGTTCTAGGGGAAAAGTACGCATACCGTTGTAATCGGGCGACTTTCTACTTTCAGATGCATCAGAAATTTTGCGGATTGGTCAATCCGTTCGCGAGATATGGCAGTTTGGAAGTAAGAAACGCTTGAGAAACTCAAAATTTTCGCAGTTCTGATGCTCGAAACGATTAACTAGAACGGCCTAGGGGAAACGTACGCATACCGTTGTAATCGGGCGAGTTTCTACTTTCAGATGCAACAGAAATTTTGAGGATTGGTCAATCCGTTCGCGAGATATGGCAGTTTGGAGGTAAGAAACGCTTGAGAAACACAAAATTTTCGCAGTTCTGATGCTCGAAACGAATAACTAGAGCGGCCTAGGGGAAAAGTACGCATACCGTTGAAATCGGGCGAGTTTCTACTTTCAGATGCATCAGAAATTTTGAGGATTGGTCAATCCGTTCGCGAGATATGGCAGTTTGGAGGTAAGAAACGCTTGAGAAACTCAAAATTTTCGCAGTTCTGATGCTCGAAACGAATAACTAGAACGGACTAGGGGAAAAGTACGCATACCGTTGTAATCGGGCGAGTTTCTACTTTCAGATGCAACAGAAATTTTGCGGATTGGTCAATCCGTTCGCGAGATATGGCAGTTTGGAGGTAAGAAACGCTTGAGAAACTCCAAATTTTCGCAGTTCTGATGCTCGACAAGCATAACTAGAACGTTCTAGGGGAAAAGTACGCATACCGTTGTAATCGGGCGACTTTCTACTTTCAGATGCAATAGAAATTTTGCGGATTGGTCAAACCGTTCGCGAGATATGGCAGTTTGGAGGTAAGAAACGGTTGAGAAACTCAAAATTTTCACAGTTCTGATGCTCGAAACGAATAACCAGAACGGCCTAGGGGAAAAGTACGCATACCGTTGTAATCGGGCGAGTTTCTACCTTCAGATGCATCAGAAATTTTGCGGATTGGTCAATCCGTTCGCGAGATATGGCAGTTTGGAAGTAAGAAACGCTTGAGAAACTCAAAATTTTCGCAGTTCTGATGCTCGGAACGATTAACTAGAACGGCCTAGGGGAAAAGTACGCATACCGTTGTAATCGGGCGAGTTTCTACTTTCAGATGCAACAGAAATTTTGCGGATTGGTCAATCCGTTCGCGAGATATGGCGGTTTGGAAGTAAGAAACGCTTGAGAAACTCACAATTTTCGCAGTTCTGATGCTCGAAACGAATAACTAGAACGGCCTAGGGAAAAGTACGCATACCGTTGTAATCGGGCGAGTTTCTACTTTCAGATGCAACAGAAATTTTGCGGATGGTCAATCCGTTCGCGAGATATGGCGGTTTGGAAGTAAGACACGCTTGAGAAACTCAAAATTTTCGCAGTTCTGATGCTCGAAACGAATAACTAGAACGGCCTAGGGGAAAAGTACGCATACCGTTGTAAACGGGCGAGTTTCTACCTTCAGATGCAACAGAAATTTTGCGGATTGCTCAATCGTTCGCGAGGTATGGCAATTTGGATGTAAGAAACGCTTGAAAAACTCAAAATTTTCGCAGTTCTGATGCTCGAAACGAATAACTAGAACGGACTAGGGGAAAAGTACGCATACCGTTGTAATCGGGCGACTTTCTACTTTCAGATGCATCAGAAATTTTGCGGATTGGTCAATCCGTTCGCGAGATATGGCAGTTTGGAAGTAAGAAACGCTTGAGAAACTCAAAATTTTCGCAGTTCTGATGCTCGAAACGATTAACTAGAACGGCCTAGGGGAAAAGTACGCATACCGTTGTAATCGGGCGAGTTTCTACTTTCAGATGCAACAGAAATTTTGAGGATTGGTCAATCCGTTCGCGAGATATGGCAGTTTGGAGGTAAGAAACGCTTGAGAAACACAAAATTTTCGCAGTTCTGATGCTCGAAACGAATAACTAGAGCGGCCTAGGGGAAAAGTACGCATACCGTTGTAATCGGGCGAGTTTCTACTTTCAGATGCAACAGAAATTTTGAGGATTGGTCAATCCGTTCGCGAGATATGGCAGTTTGGAGGTAAGAAACGCTTGAGAAACTCAAAATTTTCGCAGTTCTGATGCTCGAAACGAATAACTAGAACGGCCTAGGGGAAAAGTAGGCATACCGTTGTAATCGGGCGAGTTTGTACTTTCAGATGCAACAGAAATTTTATGGATTGGTCAATCCGTTCGCGAGATATGGCAGTTTGGAGGTAAGAAACGCTTGAGAAACTCAAAATTTTCGCAGTTCTGATGCTCGAAACGAATAACTAGAACGGACTAGGGGAAAAGTACGCATACCGTTGTAATCGGGCGAGTTTCTACTTTCAGATGCAACAGAAATTTTGCGGATTGGTCAATCCGTTCGCGAGATATGGCAGTTTGGAGGTAAGAAACGCTTGAGAAACTCCAAATTTTCGCAGTTCTGATGCTCGACAAGCATAACAAGAACGTTCTAGGGGAAAAGTACGCATACCGTTGTAATCGGGCGACTTTCTACTTTCAGATGCCACAGAAATTTTGCGGATTGGTCAATCCGTTCGCGAGATATGGCAGTTTGGAGGTAAGAAACGGTTGAGAAACTCAAAATTTTCACAGTTCTGATGCTCGAAACGAATAACCAGAACGGCCTAGGGGAAAAGTACGCATACCGTTGTAATCGGGCGAGTTTCTACTTTCAGATGCAACAGAAATTTTGCGGATTGGTCAATCCGTTCGCGAGATATGGCAGTTTGGAAGTATGAAACACTTGAGAAACACAAAATTTTCGCAGTTCTGATGCTCGAAACGAATAACTAGAGCGGCCTAGGGGAAAAGTAGGCATACCGTTGTAATCGGGCGAGTTTGTACTTTCAGATGCATCAGAAATTTTGCGGATTGGTCAATCCGTTCGCGAGATATGGCAGTTTGGAGGTAAGAAACGCTTGAGAAACTCAAAATTTTCGCAGTTCTGATGCTCGAAACGAATAACTAGAACGGACTAGGGGAAAAGTACGCATACCGTTGTAATCGGGCGAGTTTCTACTTTCAGATGCAACAGAAATTTTGCGGATTGGTCAATCCGTTCGCGAGATATGGCAGTTTGGAGGTAAGAAACGCTTGAGAAACTCCAAATTTTCGCAGTTCTGATGCTCGACAAGGCATAACTAGAACGTTCTAGGGGAAAAGTACGCATACCGTTGTAATCGGGCGACTTTCTACATTCAGATGCTACAGAAATTTTGCGGATTGGTCAATCCGTTCTCGAGATATGGCAGTTTGGAGGTAAGAAACGGTTGAGAAACTCAAAATTTTCACAGTTCTGATGCTCGAAACGAATAACCAGAACGGCCTAGGGGAAAAGTACGCATACCGTTGTAATCGGGCGAGTTTCTACTTTCAGATGCAACAGAAATTTTGCGGATTGGTCAATCCGTTCGCGAGATATGGCAGTTTGGAAGTATGAAACACTTGAGAAACACAAAATTTTCGCAGTTATGATGCTCGAAACGAATAACTAGAGCGGCCTAGGGGAAAAGTACGCATACCGTTGTAATCGGGCGAGTTTCTACTTTCAGATGCATCAGAAATTTTGCGGATTGGTCAATCCGTTCGCGAGATATGGCAGTTTGGAAGCAAGAAACGCTTGAGAAACTCAAAATTTTCGCAGTTCTGATGCTCGAAACGATTAACCAGAACGGCCTAGGGGAAAAGTACGCATACCGTTGTAATCGGGCGAGTTTCTACTTTCAGATGCATCAGAAATTTTGCGGATTGGTCAGTCCGTTCGCGAGATATGGCAGTTTGGAAGTAAGAAACGCTTGAGAAACTCAAAATTTTCGCAGTTCTGATGCTCGAAACGATTAACTAGAACGGCCTAGGGGAAAAGTACGCATACCGTTGATATCGGGTTAGTTTCTACTTTCAGATGCAACAGAAATTTTGCGGATTAGTCAATCCGTTCGCGAGATATGGCAGTTTGGAGGTAAGAAACGCTTGAGAAACTCAAAATTTTCGCAGTTCTGATGCTCGACCAGCATAACTAGAACGTTCTAGGGGAAAAGTACGCATACCGTTGTAATCGGGCGACTTTCTACATTCAGATGCAACAGAAATTTTGCGGATTGGTCAATCCGTTCGCGAGATATGGCAGTTTGGAGGTAAGATACGGTGAGAAACTCAAAATTTTCACAGTTCTGATGCTCGAAACGAATAACCAGAACGGCCTAGGGGAAAAGTACGCATACCGTTGTAATCGGGCGAGTTTCTACTTTCAGATGCAACAGAAATTTTGAGGATTGGTCAATCCGTTCGCGAGATATGGCAGTTTGGAGGTAAGAAACGCTTGAGAAACTCAAAATTTTCGCAGTTCTGATGCTCGAAACGAATAACTAGAACGGCCTAGGGGAAAAGTAGGCATACCGTTGTAATCGGGCGAGTTTGTACTTTCAGATGCAACAGAAATTTTGCGGATTGGTCAATTCGTTCGCGAGATATGGCAGTTTGGAGGTAAGAAACGCTTGAGAAACTCAAAATTTTCGCAGTTCTGATGCTCGAAACGAATAACTAGAACGGCCTAGGGGAAAAGTAGGCATACCGTTGTAATCGGGCGAGTTTCTACTTTCAGATGCATCAGAAATTTTGCGGATTGGTCAGTCCGTTCGCGAGATATGGCAGTTTGGAAGTAAGAAACGCTTGAGAAACTCAAAATTTTCGCAGTTCTGATGCTCGAAACGATTAACTAGAACGGCCTAGGGGAAAAGTACGCATACCGTTGTAATCGGGCGAGTTTCTACTTTCAGATGCAACAGAAATTTTGAGGATTAGTCAATCCGTTCGCGAGATATGGCAGTTTGGAGGTAAGAAACGCTTGAGAAACTCAAAATTTTCGCAGTTCTGATGCTCGACCAGCATAACTAGAACGGCCTAGGGGAAAAGTACGCATACCGTTGTAATCGGGCGAGTTTCTACTTTCAGATGGAACAGAAATTTTGCGGATTGGTCAATCCGTTCGCGAGATATGGCAGTTTGGAAGTATGAAACACTTGAGAAACACAAAATTTTCGCAGTTCTGATGCTCGAAACGAATAACTAGAGCGGCCTAGAGGAAAAGTACGCATACCGTTGAAATCGGGCGAGTTTCTACTTTCAGATGCATCAGAAATTTTGAGGATTGGTCAATCCGTTCGCGAGATATGGCAGTTTGGAGGTAAGAAACGCTTGAGAAACTCAAAATTTTCGCAGTTCTGATGCTCGAAACGAATAACTAGAACGGCCTAGGGGAAAAGTAGGCATACCGTTGTAATCGGGCGAGTTTGTACTTTCAGATGCAACAGAAATTTTGCGGATTGGTCAATCCGTTCGCGAGATATGGCAGTTTGGAGGTAAGAAACGCTTGAGAAACTCAAAATTTTCGCAGTTCTGATGCTCGAAACGAATAACTAGAACGGACTAGGGGAAAAGTACGCATACCGTTGTAATCGGGCGAGTTTCTACTTTCAGATGCAACAGAAATTTTGCGGATTGGTCAATCCGTTCGCGAGATATGGCAGTTTGGAGGTAAGAAACGCTTGAGAAACTCCAAATTTTCGCAGTTCTGATGCTCGACAAGCATAACTAGAACGTTCTAGGGGAAAAGTACGCATACCGTTGTAATCGGGCGACTTTCTACTTTCAGATGCAATAGAAATTTTGCGGATTGGTCAAACCGTTCGCGAGATATGGCAGTTTGGAGGTAAGAAACGGTTGAGAAACCCAAAATTTTCACAGTTCTGATGCTCGAAACGAATAACCAGAACGGCCTAGGGGAAAAGTACGCATACCGTTGTAATCGGGCGAGTTTCTACCTTCAGATGCATCAGAAATTTTGCGGATTGGTCAATCCGTTCGCGAGATATGGCAGTTTGGAAGTAAGAAACGCTTGAGAAACTCAAAATTTTCGCAGTTCTGATGCTCGGAACGATTAACTAGAACGGCCTAGGGGAAAAGTACGCATACCGTTGTAATCGGGCGAGTTTCTACTTTCAGATGCAACAGAAATTTTGCGGATTGGTCAATCCGTTCGCGAGATATGGCGGTTTGGAAGTAAGAAACGCTTGAGAAACTCACAATTTTCGCAGTTCTGATGCTCGAAACGAATAACTAGAACGGCCTAGGGGAAAAGTACGCATACCGTTGTAATCGGGCGAGTTTCTACTTTCAGATGCAACAGAAATTTTGCGGATTGGTCAATCCGTTCGCGAGATATGGCGGTTTGGAAGTAAGACACGCTTGAGAAACTCAAAATTTTCGCAGTTCTGATGCTCGAAACGAATAACTAGAACGGCCTAGGGGAAAAGTACGCATACCGTTGTAAACGGGCGAGTTTCTACCTTCAGATGCAACAGAAATTTTGCGGATTGCTCAATCCGTTCGCGAGGTATGGCAATTTGGATGTAAGAAACGCTTGAAAAACTCAAAATTTTCGCAGTTCTGATGCTCGAAACGAATAACTAGAACGGACTAGGGGAAAAGTACGCATACCGTTGTAATCGGGCGAGTTTCTACTTTCAGATGCAACAGAAATTTTGCGGATTGGTCAATCCGTTCGCGAGATATGGCAGTTTGGAGGTAAGAAATGCTTGAGAAACTCAAAATTTTCGCAGTTCTGATGCTCGACAAGCATAACTAGAACGTTCTAGGGGAAAAGTACGCATACCGTTGTAATCGGGCGACTTTCTACTTTCAGATGCATCAGAAATTTTGCGGATTGGTCAATCCGTTCGCGAGATATGGCAGTTTGGAAGTAAGAAACGCTTGAGAAACTCAAAATTTTCGCAGTTCTGATGCTCGAAACGATTAACTAGAACGGCCTAGGGGAAAAGTACGCATACCGTTGTAATCGGGCGAGTTTCTACTTTCAGATGCAACAGAAATTTTGAGGATTGGTCAATCCGTTCGCGAGATATGGCAGTTTGGAGGTAAGAAACGCTTGAGAAACACAAAATTTTCGCAGTTCTGATGCTCGAAACGAATAACTAGAGCGGCCTAGGGGAAAAGTACGCATACCGTTGAAATCGGGCGAGTTTCTACTTTCAGATGCATCAGAAATTTTGAGGATTGGTCAATCCGTTCGCGAGATATGGCAGTTTGGAGGTAAGAAACGCTTGAGAAACTCAAAATTTTCGCAGTTCTGATGCTCGAAACGAATAACTAGAACGGCCTAGGGGAAAAGTAGGCATACCGTTGTAATCGGGCGAGTTTGTACTTTCAGATGCAACAGAAATTTTGCGGATTGGTCAATCCGTTCGCGAGATATGGCAGTTTGGAGGTAAGAAACGCTTGAGAAACTCAAAATTTTCGCAGTTCTGATGCTCGAAACGAATAACTAGAACGGACTAGGGGAAAAGTACGCATACCGTTGTAATCGGGCGAGTTTCTACTTTCAGATGCAACAGAAATTTTGCGGATTGGTCAATCCGTTCGCGAGATATGGCAGTTTGGAGGTAAGAAACGCTTGAGAAACTCCAAATTTTCGCAGTTCTGATGCTCGACAAGCATAACTAGAACGTTCTAGGGGAAAAGTACGCATACCGTTGTAATCGGGCGACTTTCTACTTTCAGATGCAATAGAAATTTTGCGGATTGGTCAAACCGTTCGCGAGATATGGCAGTTTGGAGGTAAGAAACGGTTGAGAAACTCAAAATTTTCACAGTTCTGATGCTCGAAACGAATAACCAGAACGGCCTAGGGGAAAAGTACGCATACCGTTGTAATCGGGCGAGTTTCTACCTTCAGATGCATCAGAAATTTTGCGGATTGGTCAATCCGTTCGCGAGATATGGCAGTTTGGAAGTAAGAAACGCTTGAGAAACTCAAAATTTTCGCAGTTCTGATGCTCGGAACGATTAACTAGAACGGCCTAGGGGAAAAGTACGCATACCGTTGTAATCGGGCGAGTTTCTACTTTCAGATGCAACAGAAATTTTGCGGATTGGTCAATCCGTTCGCGAGATATGGCGGTTTGGAAGTAAGAAACGCTTGAGAAACTCACAATTTTCGCAGTTCTGATGCTCGAAACGAATAACTAGAACGGCCTAGGGGAAAAGTACGCATACCGTTGTAATCGGGCGAGTTTCTACTTTCAGATGCAACAGAAATTTTGCGGATTGGTCAATCCGTTCGCGAGATATGGCGGTTTGGAAGTAAGACACGCTTGAGAAACTCAAAATTTTCGCAGTTCTGATGCTCGAAACGAATAACTAGAACGGCCTAGGGGAAAAGTACGCATACCGTTGTAAACGGGCGAGTTTCTACCTTCAGATGCAACAGAAATTTTGCGGATTGCTCAATCCGTTCGCGAGGTATGGCAATTTGGATGTAAGAAACGCTTGAAAAACTCAAAATTTTCACAGTTCTGATGCTCGAAACGAATAACCAGAACGGCCTAGGGGAAAAGTACGCATACCGTTGTAATCGGGCGAGTTTCTACTTTCAGATGCAACAGAAATTTTGCGGATTGGTCAATCCGTTCGCGAGATATGGCAGTTTGGAGGTAAGAAATGCTGAGAAACTCAAAATTTTCGCAGTTCTGATGCTCGACAAGCATAACTAGAACGTTCTAGGGGAAAAGTACGCATACCGTTGTAATCGGGCGACTTTCTACTTTCAGATGCATCAGAAATTTTGCGGATTGGTCAATCCGTTCGCGAGATATGGCAGTTTGGAAGTAAGAAACGCTTGAGAAACTCAAAATTTTCGCAGTTCTGATGCTCGAAACGATTAACTAGAACGGCCTAGGGGAAAAGTACGCATACCGTTGTAATCGGGCGAGTTTCTACTTTCAGATGCAACAGAAATTTTGAGGATTGGTCAATCCGTTCGCGAGATATGGCAGTTTGGAGGTAAGAAACGCTTGAGAAACACAAAATTTTCGCAGTTCTGATGCTCGAAACGAATAACTAGAGCGGCCTAGGGGAAAAGTACGCATACCGTTGTAATCGGGCGAGTTTCTACTTTCAGATGCAACAGAAATTTTGAGGATTGGTCAATCCGTTCGCGAGATATGGCAGTTTGGAGGTAAGAAACGCTTGAGAAACTCAAAATTTTCGCAGTTCTGATGCTCGAAACGAATAACTAGAACGGCCTAGGGGAAAAGTAGGCATACCGTTGTAATCGGGCGAGTTTGTACTTTCAGATGCAACAGAAATTTTATGGATTGGTCAATCCGTTCGCGAGATATGGCAGTTTGGAGGTAAGAAACGCTTGAGAAACTCAAAATTTTCGCAGTTCTGATGCTCGAAACGAATAACTAGAACGGACTAGGGGAAAAGTACGCATACCGTTGTAATCGGGCGAGTTTCTACTTTCAGATGCAACAGAAATTTTGCGGATTGGTCAATCCGTTCGCGAGATATGGCAGTTTGGAGGTAAGAAACGCTTGAGAAACTCCAAATTTTCGCAGTTCTGATGCTCGACAAGCATAACTAGAACGTTCTAGGGGAAAAGTACGCATACCGTTGTAATCGGGCGACTTTCTACTTTCAGATGCAACAGAAATTTTGCGGATTGGTCAATCCGTTCGCGAGATATGGCAGTTTGGAGGTAAGAAACGGTTGAGAAACTCAAAATTTTCACAGTTCTGATGCTCGAAACGA
The DNA here is from genome assembly GCF_051014685.1 of Ptiloglossa arizonensis. Classification (NCBI taxonomy): domain Eukaryota; kingdom Metazoa; phylum Arthropoda; class Insecta; order Hymenoptera; family Colletidae; genus Ptiloglossa; species Ptiloglossa arizonensis. The sequence continues at coordinate 333,689 of NW_027478478.1, read as the reverse complement.
ATAATCAGAACGGCCTAGGGGAAAAGTACGCATACCGTTGTAATCGGGCGAGTTTCTACTTTCAGATGCAACAGAAATTTTGCGGATTGGTCAATCCGTTCGCGAGATATGGCAGTTTGGAAGTATGAAACACTTGAGAAACACAAAATTTTCGCAGTTCTGATGCTCGAAACGAATAACTAGAGCGGCCTAGGGGAAAAGTAGGCATACCGTTGTAATCGGGCGAGTTTGTACTTTCAGATGCATCAGAAATTTTGCGGATTGGTCAATCCGTTCGCGAGATATGGCAGTTTGGAGGTAAGAAACGCTTGAGAAACTCAAAATTTTCGCAGTTCTGATGCTCGGAACGAATAACTAGAACGGCCTAGGGGAAAAGTACGCATACCGTTGTAAACGGGCGAGTTTCTACCTTCAGATGCAACAGAAATTTTGCGGATTGCTCAATCCGTTCGCGAGGTATGGCAATTTGGATGTAAGAAACGCTTGAAAAACTCAAAATTTTCGCAGTTCTGATGCTCGAAACGAATAACTAGAACGGACTAGGGGAAAAGTACGCATACCGTTGTAATCGGGCGAGTTTCTACTTTCAGATGCAACAGAAATTTTGCGGATTGGTCAATCCGTTCGCGAGATATGGCAGTTTGGAGGTAAGAAATGCTTGAGAAACTCAAAATTTTCGCAGTTCTGATGCTCGACAAGCATAACTAGAACGTTCTAGGGGAAAAGTACGCATACCGTTGTAATCGGGCGACTTTCTACTTTCAGATGCATCAGAAATTTTGCGGATTGGTCAATCCGTTCGCGAGATATGGCAGTTTGGAAGTAAGAAACGCTTGAGAAACTCAAAATTTTCGCAGTTCTGATGCTCGAAACGATTAACTAGAACGGCCTAGGGGAAAAGTACGCATACCGTTGAAATCGGGCGAGTTTCTACTTTCAGATGCATCAGAAATTTTGAGGATTGGTCAATCCGTTCGCGAGATATGGCAGTTTGGAGGTAAGAAACGCTTGAGAAACTCAAAATTTTCGCAGTTCTGATGCTCGAAACGAATAACTAGAACGGCCTAGGGGAAAAGTAGGCATACCGTTGTAATCGGGCGAGTTTGTACTTTCAGATGCAACAGAAATTTTGCGGATTGGTCAATCCGTTCGCGAGATATGGCAGTTTGGAGGTAAGAAACGCTTGAGAAACTCAAAATTTTCGCAGTTCTGATGCTCGAAACGAATAACTAGAACGGACTAGGGGAAAAGTACGCATACCGTTGTAATCGGGCGAGTTTCTACTTTCAGATGCAACAGAAATTTTGCGGATTGGTCAATCCGTTCGCGAGATATGGCAGTTTGGAGGTAAGAAACGCTTGAGAAACTCCAAATTTTCGCAGTTCTGATGCTCGACAAGCATAACTAGAACGTTCTAGGGGAAAAGTACGCATACCGTTGTAATCGGGCGACTTTCTACTTTCAGATGCAATAGAAATTTTGCGGATTGGTCAAACCGTTCGCGAGATATGGCAGTTTGGAGGTAAGAAACGGTTGAGAAACTCAAAATTTTCACAGTTCTGATGCTCGAAACGAATAACCAGAACGGCCTAGGGGAAAAGTACGCATACCGTTGTAATCGGGCGAGTTTCTACCTTCAGATGCATCAGAAATTTTGCGGATTGGTCAATCCGTTCGCGAGATATGGCAGTTTGGAAGTAAGAAACGCTTGAGAAACTCAAAATTTTCGCAGTTCTGATGCTCGGAACGATTAACTAGAACGGCCTAGGGGAAAAGTACGCATACCGTTGTAATCGGGCGAGTTTCTACTTTCAGATGCAACAGAAATTTTGCGGATTGGTCAATCCGTTCGCGAGATATGGCGGTTTGGAAGTAAGAAACGCTTGAGAAACTCACAATTTTCGCAGTTCTGATGCTCGAAACGAATAACTAGAACGGCCTAGGGGAAAAGTACGCATACCGTTGTAATCGGGCGAGTTTCTACTTTCAGATGCAACAGAAATTTTGCGGATTGGTCAATCCGTTCGCGAGATATGGCGGTTTGGAAGTAAGACACGCTTGAGAAACTCAAAATTTTCGCAGTTCTGATGCTCGAAACGAATAACTAGAACGGCCTAGGGGAAAAGTACGCATACCGTTGTAAACGGGCGAGTTTCTACCTTCAGATGCAACAGAAATTTTGCGGATTGCTCAATCCGTTCGCGAGGTATGGCAATTTGGATGTAAGAAACGCTTGAAAAACTCAAAATTTTCACAGTTCTGATGCTCGAAACGAATAACCAGAACGGCCTAGGGGAAAAGTACGCATACCGTTGTAATCGGGCGAGTTTCTACTTTCAGATGCAACAGAAATTTTGCGGATTGGTCAATCCGTTCGCGAGATATGGCAGTTTGGAGGTAAGAAATGCTTGAGAAACTCAAAATTTTCGCAGTTCTGATGCTCGACAAGCATAACTAGAACGTTCTAGGGGAAAAGTACGCATACCGTTGTAATCGGGCGACTTTCTACTTTCAGATGCATCAGAAATTTTGCGGATTGGTCAATCCGTTCGCGAGATATGGCAGTTTGGAAGTAAGAAACGCTTGAGAAACTCAAAATTTTCGCAGTTCTGATGCTCGAAACGATTAACTAGAACGGCCTAGGGGAAAAGTACGCATACCGTTGTAATCGGGCGAGTTTCTACTTTCAGATGCAACAGAAATTTTGAGGATTGGTCAATCCGTTCGCGAGATATGGCAGTTTGGAGGTAAGAAACGCTTGAGAAACACAAAATTTTCGCAGTTCTGATGCTCGAAACGAATAACTAGAGCGGCCTAGGGGAAAAGTACGCATACCGTTGTAATCGGGCGAGTTTCTACTTTCAGATGCAACAGAAATTTTGAGGATTGGTCAATCCGTTCGCGAGATATGGCAGTTTGGAGGTAAGAAACGCTTGAGAAACTCAAAATTTTCGCAGTTCTGATGCTCGAAACGAATAACTAGAACGGCCTAGGGGAAAAGTAGGCATACCGTTGTAATCGGGCGAGTTTGTACTTTCAGATGCAACAGAAATTTTATGGATTGGTCAATCCGTTCGCGAGATATGGCAGTTTGGAGGTAAGAAACGCTTGAGAAACTCAAAATTTTCGCAGTTCTGATGCTCGAAACGAATAACTAGAACGGACTAGGGGAAAAGTACGCATACCGTTGTAATCGGGCGAGTTTCTACTTTCAGATGCAACAGAAATTTTGCGGATTGGTCAATCCGTTCGCGAGATATGGCAGTTTGGAGGTAAGAAACGCTTGAGAAACTCCAAATTTTCGCAGTTCTGATGCTCGACAAGCATAACTAGAACGTTCTAGGGGAAAAGTACGCATACCGTTGTAATCGGGCGACTTTCTACTTTCAGATGCAACAGAAATTTTGCGGATTGGTCAATCCGTTCGCGAGATATGGCAGTTTGGAGGTAAGAAACGGTTGAGAAACTCAAAATTTTCACAGTTCTGATGCTCGAAACGAATAATCAGAACGGCCTAGGGGAAAAGTACGCATACCGTTGTAATCGGGCGAGTTTCTACTTTCAGATGCAACAGAAATTTTGCGGATTGGTCAATCCGTTCGCGAGATATGGCAGTTTGGAAGTATGAAACACTTGAGAAACACAAAATTTTCGCAGTTCTGATGCTCGAAACGAATAACTAGAGCGGCCTAGGGGAAAAGTAGGCATACCGTTGTAATCGGGCGAGTTTGTACTTTCAGATGCATCAGAAATTTTGCGGATTGGTCAATCCGTTCGCGAGATATGGCAGTTTGGAGGTAAGAAACGCTTGAGAAACTCAAAATTTTCGCAGTTCTGATGCTCGAAACGAATAACTAGAACGGCCTAGGGGAAAAGTACGCATACCGTTGTAAACGGGCGAGTTTCTACCTTCAGATGCAACAGAAATTTTGCGGATTGCTCAATCCGTTCGCGAGGTATGGCAATTTGGATGTAAGAAACGCTTGAAAAACTCAAAATTTTCGCAGTTCTGATGCTCGAAACGAATAACTAGAACGGACTAGGGGAAAAGTACGCATACCGTTGTAATCGGGCGAGTTTCTACTTTCAGATGCAACAGAAATTTTGCGGATTGGTCAATCCGTTCGCGAGATATGGCAGTTTGGAGGTAAGAAATGCTTGAGAAACTCAAAATTTTCGCAGTTCTGATGCTCGACAAGCATAACTAGAACGTTCTAGGGGAAAAGTACGCATACCGTTGTAATCGGGCGACTTTCTACTTTCAGATGCATCAGAAATTTTGCGGATTGGTCAATCCGTTCGCGAGATATGGCAGTTTGGAAGTAAGAAACGCTTGAGAAACTCAAAATTTTCGCAGTTCTGATGCTCGAAACGATTAACTAGAACGGCCTAGGGGAAAAGTACGCATACCGTTGTAATCGGGCGAGTTTCTACTTTCAGATGCAACAGAAATTTTGAGGATTGGTCAATCCGTTCGCGAGATATGGCAGTTTGGAGGTAAGAAACGCTTGAGAAACACAAAATTTTCGCAGTTCTGATGCTCGAAACGAATAACTAGAGCGGCCTAGGGGAAAAGTACGCATACCGTTGTAATCGGGCGAGTTTCTACTTTCAGATGCAACAGAAATTTTGAGGATTGGTCAATCCGTTCGCGAGATATGGCAGTTTGGAGGTAAGAAACGCTTGAGAAACTCAAAATTTTCGCAGTTCTGATGCTCGAAACGAATAACTAGAACGGCCTAGGGGAAAAGTAGGCATACCGTTGTAATCGGGCGAGTTTGTACTTTCAGATGCAACAGAAATTTTATGGATTGGTCAATCCGTTCGCGAGATATGGCAGTTTGGAGGTAAGAAACGCTTGAGAAACTCAAAATTTTCGCAGTTCTGATGCTCGAAACGAATAACTAGAACGGACTAGGGGAAAAGTACGCATACCGTTGTAATCGGGCGAGTTTCTACTTTCAGATGCAACAGAAATTTTGCGGATTGGTCAATCCGTTCGCGAGATATGGCAGTTTGGAGGTAAGAAACGCTTGAGAAACTCCAAATTTTCGCAGTTCTGATGCTCGACAAGCATAACTAGAACGTTCTAGGGGAAAAGTACGCATACCGTTGTAATCGGGCGACTTTCTACTTTCAGATGCAACAGAAATTTTGCGGATTGGTCAATCCGTTCGCGAGATATGGCAGTTTGGAGGTAAGAAACGGTTGAGAAACTCAAAATTTTCACAGTTCTGATGCTCGAAACGAATAATCAGAACGGCCTAGGGGAAAAGTACGCATACCGTTGTAATCGGGCGAGTTTCTACTTTCAGATGCAACAGAAATTTTGCGGATTGGTCAATCCGTTCGCGAGATATGGCAGTTTGGAAGTATGAAACACTTGAGAAACACAAAATTTTCGCAGTTCTGATGCTCGAAACGAATAACTAGAGCGGCCTAGGGGAAAAGTAGGCATACCGTTGTAATCGGGCGAGTTTGTACTTTCAGATGCATCAGAAATTTTGCGGATTGGTCAATCCGTTCGCGAGATATGGCAGTTTGGAGGTAAGAAACGCTTGAGAAACTCAAAATTTTCGCAGTTCTGATGCTCGAAACGAATAACTAGAACGGACTAGGGGAAAAGTACGCATACCGTTGTAATCGGGCGAGTTTCTACTTTCAGATGCAACAGAAATTTTGCGGATTGGTCAATCCGTTCGCGAGATATGGCAGTTTGGAGGTAAGAAACGCTTGAGAAACTCCAAATTTTCGCAGTTCTGATGCTCGACAAGCATAACTAGAACGTTCTAGGGGAAAAGTACGCATACCGTTGTAATCGGGCGACTTTCTACTTTCAGATGCAACAGAAATTTTGCGGATTGGTCAATCCGTTCGCGAGATATGGCAGTTTGGAGGTAAGAAACGGTTGAGAAACTCAAAATTTTCACAGTTCTGATGCTCGAAACGAATAACCAGAACGGCCTAGGGGAAAAGTACGCATACCGTTGTAATCGGGCGAGTTTCTACTTTCAGATGCATCAGAAATTTTGCGGATTGGTCAGTCCGTTCGCGAGATATGGCAGTTTGGAAGTAAGAAACGCTTGAGAAACTCAAAATTTTCGCAGTTCTGATGCTCGAAACGATTAACTAGAACGGCCTAGGGGAAAAGTACGCATACCGTTGATATCGGGTGAGTTTCTACTTTCAGATGCAACAGAAATTTTGCGGATTAGTCAATCCGTTCGCGAGATATGGCAGTTTGGAGGTAAGAAACGCTTGAGAAACTCAAAATTTTCGCAGTTCTGATGCTCGACCAGCATAACTAGAACGTTCTAGGGGAAAAGTACGCATACCGTTGTAATCGGGCGACTTTCTACATTCAGATGCTACAGAAATTTTGCGGATTGGTCAATCCGTTCTCGAGATATGGCAGTTTGGAGGTAAGAAACGGTTGAGAAACTCAAAATTTTCACAGGTCTGATGCTCGAAACGAATAACCAGAACGGCCTAGGGGAAAAGTACGCATACCGTTGTAATCGGGCGAGTTTCTACTTTCAGATGCAACAGACATTTTGCGGATTGGTCAATCCGTTCGCGAGATATGGCAGTTTGGAAGTATGAAACACTTGAGAAACACAAAATTTTCGCAGTTCTGATGCTCGAAACGAATAACTAGAGCGGCCTAGGGGAAAAGTACGCATACCGTTGTAATCGGGCGAGTTTCTACTTTCAGATGCATCAGAAATTTTGCGGATTGGTCAATCCGTTCGCGAGATATGGCAGTTTGGAGGTAAGAAACGGTTGAGAAACTCAAAATTTTCACAGTTCTGATGCTCGAAACGAATAACCAGAACGGCCTAGGGGAAAAGTACGCATACCGTTGTAATCGGGCGAGTTTCTACTTTCAGATGCAACAGAAATTTTGAGGATTGGTCAATCCGTTCGCGAGATATGGCAGTTTGGAGGTAAGAAACGCTTGAGAAACTCAAAATTTTCGCAGTTCTGATGCTCGAAACGAATAACTAGAACGGCCTAGGGGAAAAGTAGGCATACCGTTGTAATCGGGCGAGTTTGTACTTTCAGATGCAACAGAAATTTTGCGGATTGGTCAATCCGTTCGCGAGATATGGCAGTTTGGAGGTAAGAAACGCTTGAGAAACTCAAAATTTTCGCAGTTCTGATGCTCGAAACGAATAACTAGAACGGCCTAGGGGAAAAGTAGGCATACCGTTGTAATCGGGCGAGTTTCTACTTTCAGATGCATCAGAAATTTTGCGGATTGGTCAGTCCGTTCGCGAGATATGGCAGTTTGGAAGTAAGAAACGCTTGAGAAACTCAAAATTTTCGCAGTTCTGATGCTCGAAACGATTAACTAGAACGGCCTAGGGGAAAAGTACGCATACCGTTGTAATCGGGCGAGTTTCTACTTTCAGATGCAACAGAAATTTTGAGGATTAGTCAATCCGTTCGCGAGATATGGCAGTTTGGAGGTAAGAAACGCTTGAGAAACTCAAAATTTTCGCAGTTCTGATGCTCGACCAGCATAACTAGAACGTTCTAGGGGAAAAGTACGCATACCGTTGTAATCGGGCGAGTTTCTACTTTCAGATGCAACAGAAATTTTGCGGATTGGTCAATCCGTTCGCGAGATATGGCAGTTTGGAAGTATGAAACACTTGAGAAACACAAAATTTTCGCAGTTCTGATGCTCGAAACGAATAACTAGAGCGGCCTAGGGGAAAAGTACGCATACCGTTGTAATCGGGCGAGTTTCTACTTTCAGATGCAACAGAAATTTTGAGGATTGGTCAATCCGTTCGCGAGATATGGCAGTTTGGAGGTAAGAAACGCTTGAGAAACTCAAAATTTTCGCAGTTCTGATGCTCGAAACGAATAACTAGAACGGCCTAGGGGAAAAGTAGGCATACCGTTGTAATCGGGCGAGTTTGTACTTTCAGATGCAACAGAAATTTTGCGGATTGGTCAATCCGTTCGCGAGATATGGCAGTTTGGAGGTAAGAAACGCTTGAGAAACTCAAAATTTTCGCAGTTCTGATGCTCGAAACGAATAACTAGAACGGACTAGGGGAAAAGTACGCATACCGTTGTAATCGGGCGAGTTTCTACTTTCAGATGCAACAGAAATTTTGCGGATTGGTCAATCCGTTCGCGAGATATGGCAGTTTGGAGGTAAGAAACGCTTGAGAAACTCCAAATTTTCGCAGTTCTGATGCTCGACAAGCATAACTAGAACGTTCTAGGGGAAAAGTACGCATACCGTTGTAATCGGGCGACTTTCTACTTTCAGATGCAACAGAAATTTTGCGGATTGGTCAATCCGTTCGCGAGATATGGCAGTTTGGAGGTAAGAAACGGTTGAGAAACTCAAAATTTTCACAGTTCTGATGCTGGAAACGAATAACCAGAACGGCCTAGGGGAAAAGTACGCATACCGTTGTAATCGGGCGAGTTTCTACTTTCAGATGCAACAGAAATTTTGCGGATTGGTCAATCCGTTCGCGAGATATGGCAGTTTGGAAGTATGAAACACTTGAGAAACACAAAATTTTCGCAGTTCTGATGCTCGAAACGAATAACTAGAGCGGCCTAGGGGAAAAGTACGCATACCGTTGTAATCGGGCGACTTTCTACTTTCAGATGCATCAGAAATTTTGCGGATTAGTCAATCCGTTCGCGAGATATGGCAGTTTGGAGGTAAGAAACGCTTGAGAAACTCAAAATTTTCGCAGTTCTGATGCTCGACCAGCATAACTAGAACGTTCTAGGGGAAAAGTACGCATACCGTTGTAATCGGGCGACTTTCTACATTCAGATGCAACAGAAATTTTGCGGATTGGTCAATCCGTTCGCGAGATATGGCAGTTTGGAGGTAAGAAACGGTTGAGAAACTCAAAATTTTCACAGTTCTGATGCTCGAAACGAATAACCAGAACGGCCTAGGGGAAAAGTACGCATACCGTTGTAATCGGGCGACTTTCTACATTCAGATGCAACAGAAATTTTGCGGATTGGTCAATCCGTTCGCGAGATATGGCAGTTTGGAGGTAAGAAACGGTTGAGAATCTCAAAATTTTCACAGTTCTGATGCTCGAAACGAATAACCAGAACGGCCTAGGGGAAAAGTACGCATACCGTTGTAATCGGGCGAGTTTCTACTTTCAGATGCAACAGAAATTTTGCGGATTGGTCAATCCGTTCGCGAGATATGGCAGTTTGGAAGTATGAAACACTTGAGAAACACAAAATTTTCGCAGTTCTGATGCTCGAAACGAATAACTAGAGCGGCCTAGGGGAAAAGTACGCATACCGTTGTAATCGGGCGAGTTTTAGGTGGACCGGAAAGTAATGTCGTTTCTGCGCATGTCACTATTTGATTGTCATTTGTCAGCTCATTGTGTACATTAAAGTCGTAGCAAAGACATTCAGAGGTTATAGTGACTTGTTTAGTTGTAAATAATTAAATTTAAAATTTTTCTTTACAATTTTGGGTGAAATGGCCAGCCAAATACCAGAAGAGTTACATATCCGGCATTGCATGCTTTTTGAGTTTCGCAAGGGTAGTAACGCAACAGTTGCTACCAAAAACATTTGCGATGTTTATCCAAATGCATTAGACGTTCGTAAATGCCAAAGGTGGTTTTGCAAGTTCAAATCCGGTAATTTTGATCTTTCCGACTCGTATCGATCAGGAAGACCAACAACGTTAGACAATGACGTGTTAAGTGCGGAAGTGGAAGCAAATCCGTGTCAGACAATCGAGGAATTGTCAAACAGTCTTAACCAACCTTGGTCGACCATCCAAGAACATTTGCAGCAGATTGGGAAAGTAAGCAGAGCAGGTGTTTGGGTCCCGCATAATCTGTCCGAAGAGAACAAGGCTAACCGATCCACCACATGCAACTTATTGCTTCAACGGCACAATACAGAAGCGTTTTTTGATCGCTTGATCACCGTAGATGAAAAGTGGGTTCTTTATGATAATCCAAAACGCAAAAGGCAGTGGCTCTCTCCAAATGAATCGCCACAAAGTACTGCTAAGCCAGGTTTACACCCCAAAAAGGCCCTTTTGTGTGTTTGGTGGAGTATTCGCGGCGTTGTTCATTTTGAAGTGCTGAAACCTGGACAGACTGTGAATGCAGACCTTTACTGTGAACAATTAGATCGTGTAAATAAATCTTTAATTGAAAAGTGGCCAGCGATTGTCAACAGAAAAGGCGTTATTCTGCAAGACGATAATGCAAGACCGCACTGCGCAAGACGAACCTTGGCAAAAATTAATGAATTGGGGTGGGAGGTACTGCCTCACCCACCATACTCGCCCGATGTTGCACCATCGGATTTCCATTTATTCCGATCGCTTCAACACTTTCTAAGTGGCAAAAGATTTGCAAATTTGGATGATATTCAAAATGCCATCTCTGTATATTTTGCTCAAAAACCAATTGATTTTTATCGATCCGGCATTGAAAATTTGCACAATAGATGGCAAAAGGTTGTTGATAATGAGGGTGATTATATCATTGATTAAAAATAAAAACTCGTTAAAAATTTATGTATTTGAATTTAATGTCGGGAAACGACATTACTTTCCGGTCCCCCCGGAATTTCTTTCAGATGCATCAGAAATTTTGCGGATTGGTCAATCCGTTCGCGAGATATGGCAGTTTGGAAGTAAGAAACGCTTGAGAAACTCAAAATTTTCGCAGTTCTGATGCTCGAAACGATTAACCAGAACGGCCTAGGGGAAAAGTACGCATACCGTTGTAATCGGGCGAGTTTCTACTTTCAGATGCATCAGAAATTTTGCTGATTGGTCAGTCCGTTCGCGAGATATGGCAGTTTGGAAGTAAGAAACGCTTGAGAAACTCAAAATTTTCGCAGTTCTGATGCTCGAAACGATTAACTAGAACGGCCTAGGGGAAAAGTACGCATACCGTTGTAATCGGGCGAGTTTCTACTTTCAGATGCAACAGAAATTTTGCGGATTGGTCAATCCGTTCGCGAGATATGGCAGTTTGGAGGTAAGAAACGGTTGAGAAACTCAAAATTTTCACAGTTCTGATGCTCGAAACGAATAACCAGAACGGCCTAGGGGAAAAGTACGCATACCGTTGTAATCGGGCGAGTTTCTACTTTCAGATGGAACAGAAATTTTGCGGATTGGTCAATCCGTTCGCGAGATATGGCAGTTTGGAAGTATGAAACACTTGAGAAACACAAAATTTTCGCAGTTCTGATGCTCGAAACGAATAACTAGAGCGGCCTAGGGGAAAAGTACGCATACCGTTGTAATCGGGCGAGTTTCTACTTTCAGATGCATCAGAAATTTTGAGGATTGGTCAATCCGTTCGCGAGATATGGCAGTTTGGAGGTAAGAAACGCTTGAGAAACTCAAAATTTTCGCAGTTCTGATGCTCGAAACGAATAACTAGAACGGCCTAGGGGAAAAGTAGGCATACCGTTGTAATCGGGCGAGTTTGTACTTTCAGATGCAACAGAAATTTTGCGGATTGGTCAATCCGTTCGCGAGATATGGCAGTTTGGAGGTAAGAAACGCTTGAGAAACTCAAAATTTTCGCAGTTCTGATGCTCGAAACGAATAACTAGAACGGACTAGGGGAAAAGTACGCATACCGTTGTAATCGGGCGAGTTTCTACTTTCAGATGCAACAGAAATTTTGCGGATTGGTCAATCCGTTCGCGAGATATGGCAGTTTGGAGGTAAGAAACGCTTGAGAAACTCCAAATTTTCGCAGTTCTGATGCTCGACAAGCATAACTAGAACGTTCTAGGGGAAAAGTACGCATACCGTTGTAATCGGGCGACTTTCTACTTTCAGATGCAACAGAAATTTTGCGGATTGGTCAATCCGTTCGCGAGGTATGGCAGTTTGGAGGTAAGAAACGGTTGAGAAACTCAAAATTTTCACAGTTCTGATGCTCGAAACGAATAACCAGAACGGCCTAGGGGAAAAGTACGCATACCGTTGTAATCGGGCGAGTTTCTACCTTCAGATGCATCAGAAATTTTGCGGATTGGTCAATCCGTTCGCGAGATATGGCAGTTTGGAAGTAAGAAACGCTTGAGAAACTCAAAATTTTCGCAGTTCTGATGCTCGGAACGATTAACTAGAACGGCCTAGGGGAAAAGTACGCATACCGTTGTAATCGGGCGAGTTTCTACTTTCAGATGCAACAGAAATTTTGCGGATTGGTCAATCCGTTCGCGAGATATGGCGGTTTGGAAGTAAGAAACGCTTGAGAAACTCACAATTTTCGCAGTTCTGATGCTCGAAACGAATAACTAGAACGGCCTAGGGGAAAAGTACGCATACCGTTGTAATCGGGCGAGTTTCTACTTTCAGATGCAACAGAAATTTTGCGGATTGGTCAATCCGTTCGCGAGATATGGCGGTTTGGAAGTAAGACACGCTTGAGAAACCCAAAATTTTCGCAGTTCTGATGCTCGAAACGAATAACTAGAACGGCCTAGGGGAAAAGTACGCATACCGTTGTAAACGGGCGAGTTTCTACCTTCAGATGCAACAGAAATTTTGCGGATTGCTCAATCCGTTCGCGAGGTATGGCAATTTGGATGTAAGAAACGCTTGAAAAACTCAAAATTTTCGCAGTTCTGATGCTCGAAACGAATAACTAGAACGGACTAGGGGAAAAGTACGCATACCGTTGTAATCGGGCGAGTTTCTACTTTCAGATGCAACAGAAATTTTCGGATTGGTCAATCCGTTCGCGAGATATGGCAGTTTGGAGGTAAGAAATGCTTGAGAAACTCAAAATTTTCGCAGTTCTGATGCTCGACAAGCATAACTAGAACGGTCTAGGGGAAAAGTACGCATACCGTTGTAATCGGGCGACTTTCTACTTTCAGATGCAACAGAAATTTTGCGGATTGGTCGATCCGTTCGCGAGATATGGCAGTTTGGAGGTAAGAAACGCTTGAGAAACTCAAAATTTTCGCAGTTCTGATGCTCGACAAGCATAACTAGAACGTTCTAGGGGAAAAGTACGCATACCGTTGTAATCGGGCGACTTTCTACTTTCAGATGCAACAGAAATTTTGCGGATTGGTCAATCCGTTCGCGAGATATGGCAGTTTGGAGGTAAGAAACGGTTGAGAAACTCAAAATTTTCACAGTTCTGATGCTCGAAACGAATAACCAGAACGGCCTAGGGGAAAAGTACGCATACCGTTGTAATCGGGCGAGTTTCTACTTTCAGATGGAATAGAAATTTTGCGGATTGGTCAATCCGTTCGCGAGATATGGCAGTTTGGAAGTATGAAACACTTGAGAAACACAAAATTTTCGCAGTTCTGATGCTCGAAACGAATAACTAGAGCGGCCTAGGGGAAAAGTACGCATACCGTTGTAATCGGGCGAGTTTCTACTTTCAGATGCATCAGAAATTTTGAGGATTGGTCAATCCGTTCGCGAGATATGGCAGTTTGGAGGTAAGAAACGCTTGAGAAACTCAAAATTTTCGCAGTTCTGATGCTCGAAACGAATAACTAGAACGGCCTAGGGGAAAAGTAGGCATACCGTTGTAATCGGGCGAGTTTGTACTTTCAGATGCAACAGAAATTTTGCGGATTGGTCAATCCGTTCGCGAGATATGGCAGTTTGGAGGTAAGAAACGCTTGAGAAACTCAAAATTTTCGCAGTTCTGATGCTCGAAACGAATAACTAGAACGGACTAGGGGAAAAGTACGCATACCGTTGTAATCGGGCGAGTTTCTACTTTCAGATGCAACAGAAATTTTGCGGATTGGTCAATCCGTTCGCGAGGTATGGCAGTTTGGAGGTAAGAAACGGTTGAGAAACTCAAAATTTTCACAGTTCTGATGCTCGAAACGAATAACCAGAACGTTCTAGGGGAAAAGTACGCATACCGTTGTAATCGGGCGAGTTTCTACCTTCAGATGCATCACAAATTTTGCGGATTGGTCAATCCGTTCGCGAGATATGGCAGTTTGGAAGTAAGAAACGCTTGAGAAACTCAAAATTTTCGCAGTTCTGATGCTCGGAACGATTAACTAGAACGGCCTAGGGGAAAAGTACGCATACCGTTGTAATCGGGCGAGTTTCTACTTTCAGATGCAACAGAAATTTTGCGGATTGGTCAATCCGTTCGCGAGATATGGCGGTTTGGAAGTAAGAAACGCTTGAGAAACTCACAATTTTCGCAGTTCTGATGCTCGAAACGAATAACTAGAACGGCCTAGGGGAAAAGTACGCATACCGTTGTAATCGGGCGAGTTTCTACTTTCAGATGCAACAGAAATTTTGCGGATTGGTCAATCCGTTCGCGAGATATGGCGGTTTGGAAGTAAGACACGCTTGAGAAACTCAAAATTTTCGCAGTTCTGATGCTCGAAACGAATAACTAGAACGGCCTAGGGGAAAAGTACGCATACCGTTGTAAACGGGCGAGTTTCTACCTTCAGATGCAACAGAAATTTTGCGGATTGCTCAATCCGTTCGCGAGGTATGGCAATTTGGATGTAAGAAACGCTTGAAAAACTCAAAATTTTCGCAGTTCTGATGCTCGAAACGAATAACTAGAACGGACTAGGGGAAAAGTACGCATACCGTTGTAATCGGGCGAGTTTCTACTTTCAGATGCAACAGAAATTTTCGGATTGGTCAATCCGTTCGCGAGATATGGCAGTTTGGAAGTAAGAAATGCTTGAGAAACTCAAAATTTTCGCAGTTCTGATGCTCGACAAGCATAACTAGAACGGTCTAGGGGAAAAGTACGCATACCGTTGTAATCGGGCGACTTTCTACTTTCAGATGCAACAGAAATTTTGCGGATTGGTCGATCCGTTCGCGAGATATGGCAGTTTGGAGGTAAGAAACGCTTGAGAAACTCAAAATTTTCGCAGTTCTGATGCTCGACAAGCATAACTAGAACGTTCTAGGGGAAAAGTACGCATACCGTTGTAATCGGGCGACTTTCTACTTTCAGATGCAACAGAAATTTTGCGGATTGGTCAATCCGTTCGCGAGATATGGCAGTTTGGAGGTAAGAAACGGTTGAGAAACTCAAAATTTTCACAGTTCTGATGCTCGAAACGAATAACCAGAACGGCCTAGGGGAAAAGTACGCATACCGTTGTAATCGGGCGAGTTTCTACTTTCAGATGGAACAGAAATTTTGCGGATTGGTCAATCCGTTCGCGAGATATGGCAGTTTGGAAGTATGAAACACTTGAGAAACACAAAATTTTCGCAGTTCTGATGCTCGAAACGAATAACTAGAGCGGCCTAGGGGAAAAGTACGCATACCGTTGTAATCGGGCGAGTTTCTACTTTCAGATGCATCAGAAATTTTGAGGATTGGTCAATCCGTTCGCGAGTAATGGCAGTTTGGAGGTAAGAAACGCTTGAGAAACTCAAAATTTTCGCAGTTCTGATGCTCGAAACGAATAACTAGAACGGCCTAGGGGAAAAGTAGGCATACCTTTGTAATCGGGCGAGTTTCTACCTTCAGATGCAACAGAAATTTTGCGGATTGCTCAATCCGTTCGCGAGGTATGGCAATTTGGATGTAAGAAACGCTTGAAAAACTCAAAATTTTCGCAGTTCTGATGCTCGAAACGAATAACTAGAACGGACTAGGGGAAAAGTACGCATACCGTTGTAATCGGGCGAGTTTCTACTTTCAGATGCAACAGAAATTTTGCGGATTGGTCAATCCGTTCGCGAGATATGGCAGTTTGGAGGTAAGAAATGCTTGAGAAACTCAAAATTTTCGCAGTTCTGATGCTCGACAAGCATAACTAGAACGGCCTAGGGGAAAAGTACGCATACCGTTGTAATCGGGCGAGTTTCTACTTTCAGATGCAACAGAAGTTTTGAGGATTGGTCAATCCGTTCGCGAGATATGGCAGTTTGGAGGTAAGAAACGCTTGAGAAACACAAAATTTTCGCAGTTCTGATGCTCGAAACGAATAACCAGAACGGCCTAGGGGAAAAGTACGCATACCGTTGTAATCGGGCGAGTTTCTACTTTCAGATGCAACAGAAATTTTGCGGATTGGTCAATCCGTTCGCGAGATATGGCAGTTTGGAAGTATGAAACACTTGAGAAACACAAAATTTTCGCAGTTCTGATGCTCGAAACGAATAACTAGAGCGGCCTAGGGGAAAAGTAGGCATACCGTTGTAATCGGGCGAGTTTGTACTTTCAGATGCATCAGAAATTTTGAGGATTGGTCAATCCGTTCGCGAGATATGGCAGTTTGGAGGTAAGCAACGCTTGAGAAACACAAAATTTTCGCAGTTCTGATGCTCGAAACGAATAACTAGAACGGACTAGGGGAAAAGTACGCATACCGTTGTAATCGCGCGACTTTCTACTTTCAGATGCAACAGAAATTTTGCGGATTGGTCAATCCGTTCGCGAGATATGGCAGTTTGGAGGTAAGAAACGGTTGAGAAACTCAAAATTTTCACAGTTCTGATGCTCGAAACGAATAACCAGAACGGCCTAGGGGAAAAGTACGCATACCGTTGTAATCGGGCGAGTTTCTACTTTCAGATGCAACAGAAATTTTGCGGATTGGTCAATCCGTTCGCGAGATATGGCAGTTTGGAAGTATGAAACACTTGAGAAACACAAAATTTTCGCAGTTCTGATGCTCGAAACGAATAACTAGAGCGGCCTAGGGGAAAAGTACGCATACCGTTGTAATCGGGCGAGTTTCTACTTTCAGATGCATCAGAAATTTTGCGGATTGGTCAATCCGTTCGCGAGATATGGCAGTTTGGAAGTAAGAAACGCTTGAGAAACTCAAAATTTTCGCAGTTCTGATGCTCGAAACGATTAACCAGAACGGCCTAGGGGAAAAGTACGCATACCGTTGTAATCGGGCGAGTTTCTACTTTCAGATGCATCAGAAATTTTGCGGATTGGTCAGTCCGTTCGCGAGATATGGCAGTTTGGAAGTAAGAAACGCTTGAGAAACTCAAAATTTTCGCAGTTCTGATGCTCGAAACGATTAACTAGAACGGCCTAGGGGAAAAGTACGCATACCGTTGATATCGGGTGAGTTTCTACTTTCAGATGCAACAGAAATTTTGCGGATTAGACAATCCGTTCGCGAGATATGGCAGTTTGGAGGTAAGAAACGCTTGAGAAACTCAAAATTTTCGCAGTTCTGATGCTCGACCAGCATAACTAGAACGTTCTAGGGGAAAAGTACGCATACCGTTGTAATCGGGCGACTTTCTACATTCAGATGCAACAGAAATTTTGCGGATTGGTCAATCCGTTCGCGAGATATGGCAGTTTGGAGGTAAGAAACGGTTGAGAAACTCAAAATTTTCACAGTTCTGATGCTCGAAACGAATAACCAGAACGGCCTAGGGGAAAAGTACGCATACCGTTGTAATCGGGCGAGTTTCTACTTTCAGATGCAACAGAAATTTTGAGGATTGGTCAATCCGTTCGCGAGATATGGCAGTTTGGAGGTAAGAAACGCTTGAGAAACTCAAAATTTTCGCAGTTCTGATGCTCGAAACGAATAACTAGAACGGCCTAGGGGAAATGTAGGCATACCGTTGTAATCGGGCGAGTTTGTACTTTCAGATGCAACAGAAATTTTGCGGATTGGTCAATCCGTTCGCGAGATATGGCAGTTTGGAGGTAAGAAACGCTTGAGAAACTCAAAATTTTCGCAGTTCTGATGCTCGAAACGAATAACTAGAACGGCCTAGGGGAAAAGTAGGCATACCGTTGTAATCGGGCGAGTTTCTACTTTCAGATGCATCAGAAATTTTGCGGATTGGTCAGTCCGTTCGCGAGATATGGCAGTTTGGAAGTAAGAAACGCTTGAGAAACTCAAAATTTTCGCAGTTCTGATGCTCGAAACGATTAACTAGAACGGCCTAGGGGAAAAGTACGCATACCGTTGTAATCGGGCGAGTTTCTACTTTCAGATGCAACAGAAATTTTGAGGATTAGTCAATCCGTTCGCGAGATATGGCAGTTTGGAGGTAAGAAACGCTTGAGAAACTCAAAATTTTCGCAGTTCTGATGCTCGACCAGCATAACTAGAACGTTCTAGGGGAAAAGTACGCATACCGTTGTAATCGGGCGAGTTTCTACTTTCAGATGCAACAGAAATTTTGCGGATTGGTCAATCCGTTCGCGAGATATGGCAGTTTGGAAGTATGAAACACTTGAGAAACACAAAATTTTCGCAGTTCTGATGCTCGAAACGAATAACTAGAGCGGCCTAGGGGAAAAGTACGCATACCGTTGTAATCGGGCGAGTTTCTACTTTCAGATGCAACAGAAATTTTGAGGATTGGTCAATCCGTTCGCGAGATATGGCAGTTTGGAGGTAAGAAACGCTTGAGAAACTCAAAATTTTCGCAGTTCTGATGCTCGAAACGAATAACTAGAACGGCCTAGGGGAAAAGCAGGCATACCGTTGTAATCGGGCGAGTTTGTACTTTCAGATGCAACAGAAATTTTGCGGATTGGTCAATCCGTTCGCGAGATATGGCAGTTTGGAGGTAAGAAACGCTTGAGAAACTCAAAATTTTCGCAGTTCTGATGCTCGAAACGAATAACTAGAACGGACTAGGGGAAAAGTACGCATACCGTTGTAATCGGGCGAGTTTCTACTTTCAGATGCAACAGAAATTTTGCGGATTGGTCAATCCGTTCGCGAGATATGGCAGTTTGGAGGTAAGAAACGCTTGAGAAACTCAAAATTTTCACAGTTCTGATGCTCGACAAGCATAACTAGAACGTTCTAGGGGAAAAGTACGCATACCGTTGTAATCGGGCGACTTTCTACTTTGAGATGCAACAGAAATTTTGCGGATTGGTCAATCCGTTCGCGAGATATGGCAGTTTGGAGGTAAGAAACGGTTGAGAAACTCAAAATTTTCACAGTTCTGATGCTCGAAACGAATAACCAGAACGGCCTAGGGGAAAAGTACGCATACCGTTGTAATCGGGCGAGTTTCTACTTTCAGATGCAACAGAAATTTTGCGGATTGGTCAATCCGTTCGCGAGATATGGCAGTTTGGAAGTATGAAACACTTGAGAAACACAAAATTTTCGCAGTTCTGATGCTCGAAACGAATAACTAGAGCGGCCTAGGGGAAAAGTACGCATACCGTTGTAATCGGGCGAGTTTTAGGTGGACCGGAAAGTAATGTCGTTTCTGCGCATGTCACTATTTGATTGTCATTTGTCAGCTCATTGTGTACATTAAAGTCGTAGCAAAGACATTCTGAGGTTATAGTGACTTGTTTAGTTGTAAATAATTAAATTTAAAATTTTTCTTTACAATTTTGGGTGAAATGGCCAGCCAAATACCAGAAGAGTTACATATCCGGCATTGCATGCTTTTTGAGTTTCGCAAGGGTAGTAACGCAACAGTTGCTACCAAAAACATTTGCGATGTTTATCCAAATGCATTAGACGTTCGTAAATGCCAAAGGTGGTTTTGCAAGTTCAAATCCGGTAATTTTGATCTTTCCGACTCGTATCGATCAGGAAGACCAACAACGTTAGACAATGACGTGTTAAGTGCGGAAGTGGAAGCAAATCCGTGTCAGACAATCGAGGAATTGTCAAACAGTCTTAACCAACCTTGGTCGACCATCCAAGAACATTTGCAGCAGATTGGGAAAGTAAGCAGAGCAGGTGTTTGGGTCCCGCATAATCTGTCCGAAGAGAACAAGGCTAACCGATCCACCACATGCAACTTATTGCTTCAACGGCACAATACAGAAGCGTTTTTTGATCGCTTGATCACCGGAGATGAAAAGTGGGTTCTTTATGATAATCCAAAACGCAAAAGGCAGTGGCTCTCTCCAAATGAATCGCCACAAAGTACTGCTAAGCCAGGTTTACACCCCAAAAAGGCCCTTTTGTGTGTTTGGTGGAGTATTCGCGGCGTTGTTCATTTTGAAGTGCTGAAACCTGGACAGACTGTGAATGCAGACCTTTACTGTGAACAATTAGATCGTGTAAATAAATCTTTAATTGAAAAGTGGCCAGCGATTGTCAACAGAAAAGGCGTTATTCTGCAAGACGATAATGCAAGACCGCACTGCGCAAGACGAACCTTGGCAAAAATTAATGAATTGGGGTGGGAGGTACTGCCTCACCCACCATACTCGCCCGATGTTGCACCATCGGATTTCCATTTATTCCGATCGCTTCAACACTTTCTAAGTGGCAAAAGATTTGCAAATTTGGATGATATTCAAAATGCCATCTCTGTATATTTTGCTCAAAAACCAATTGATTTTTATCGATCCGGCATTGAAAATTTGCACACTAGATGGCAAAAGGTTGTTGATAATGAGGGTGATTATATCATTGATTAAAAATAAAAACTCGTTAAAAATTTATGTATTTGAATTTAATGTCGGGAAACGACATTACTTTCCGGTCCCCCCGGAATTTCTTTCAGATGCATCAGAAATTTTGCGGATTGGTCAATCCGTTCGCGAGATATGGCAGTTTGGAAGTAAGAAACGCTTGAGAAACTCAAAATTTTCGCAGTTCTGATGCTCGAAACGATTAACCAGAACGGCCTAGGGGAAAAGTACGCATACCGTTGTAATCGGGCGAGTTTCTACTTTCAGATGCATCAGAAATTTTGCGGATTGGTCAGTCCGTTCGCGAGATATGGCAGTTTGGAAGTAAGAAACGCTTGAGAAACTCAAAATTTTCGCAGTTCTGATGCTCGAAACGATTAACTAGAACGGCCTAGGGGAAAAGTACGCATACCGTTGTAATCGGGCGAGTTTCTACTTTCAGATGCAACAGAAATTTTGCGGATTGGTCAATCCGTTCGCGAGATATGGCGGTTTGGAAGTAAGAAACGCTTGAGAAACTCAAAATTTTCGCAGTTCTGATGCTCGAAACGAATAACTAGAACGGCCTAGGGGAAAAGTACGCATACCGTTGCAAACGGGCGAGTTTCTACCTTCAGATGCAACAGAAATTTTGCGGATTGCTCAATCCGTTCGCGAGGTATGGCAATTTGGAAGTAAGAAACGCTTGAAAAACTCAAAATTTTCGCAGTTCTGATGCTCGAAACGAATAACTAGAACGGCCTAGGGGAAAAGTAGGCATACCGTTGTAATCGGGCGAGTTTGTACTTTCAGATGCAACAGAAATTTTGCGGATTGGTCAATCCGTTCGCGAGATATGGCAGTTTGGAGGTAAGAAACGCTTGAGAAACTCAAAATTTTCGCAGTTCTGATGCTCGAAACGAATAACTAGAACGGACTAGGGGAAAAGTACGCATACCGTTGTAATCGGGCGAGTTTCTACTTTCAGATGCAACAGAAATTTTGCGGATTGGTCAATCCGTTCGCGAGATATGGCAGTTTGGAGGTAAGAAACGCTTGAGAAACTCCAAATTTTCGCAGTTCTGATGCTCGACAAGCATAACTAGAACGTTCTAGGGGAAAAGTACGCATACCGTTGTAATCGGGCGACTTTCTACTTTCAGATGCAACAGAAATTTTGCGGATTGGTCAATCCGTTCGCGAGATATGGCAGTTTGGAGGTAAGAAACGGTTGAGAAACTCAAAATTTTCACAGTTCTGATGCTCGAAACGAATAACCAGAACGGCCTAGGGGAAAAGTACGCATACCGTTGTAATCGGGCGAGTTTCTACTTTCAGATGCAACAGAAATTTTGCGGATTGGTCAATCCGTTCGCGAGATATGGCAGTTTGGAAGTATGAAACACTTGAGAAACACAAAATTTTCGCAGTTCTGATGCTCGAAACGAATAACTAGAGCGGCCTAGGGGAAAAGTACGCATACCGTTGTAATCGGGCGAGTTTTAGGTGGACCGGAAAGTAATGTCGTTTCTGCGCATGTCACTATTTGATTGTCATTTGTCAGCTCATTGTGTACATTAAAGTCGTAGCAAAGACATTCTGAGGTTATAGTGACTTGTTTAGTTGTAAATAATTAAATTTAAAATTTTTCTTTACAATTTTGGGTGAAATGGCCAGCCAAATACCAGAAGAGTTACATATCCGGCATTGCATGCTTTTTGAGTTTCGCAAGGGTAGTAACGCAACAGTTGCTGCCAAAAACATTTGCGATGTTTATCCAAATGCATTAGACGTTCGTAAATGCCAAAGGTGGTTTTGCAAGTTCAAATCCGGTAATTTTGATCTTTCCGACTCGTATCGATCAGGAAGACCAACAACGTTAGACAATGACGTGTTAAGTGCGGAAGTGGAAGCAAATCCGTGTCAGACAATCGAGGAATTGTCAAACAGTCTTAACCAACCTTGGTCGACCATCCAAGAACATTTGCAGCAGATTGGGAAAGTAAGCAGAGCAGGTGTTTGGGTCCCGCATAATCTGTCCGAAGAGAACAAGGCTAACCGATCCACCACATGCAACTTATTGCTTCAACGGCACAATACAGAAGCGTTTTTTGATCGCTTGATCACCGGAGATGAAAAGTGGGTTCTTTATGATAATCCAAAACGCAAAAGGCAGTGGCTCTCTCCAAATGAATCGCCACAAAGTACTGCTAAGCCAGGTTTACACCCCAAAAAGGCCCTTTTGTGTGTTTGGTGGAGTATTCGCGGCGTTGTTCATTTTGAAGTGCTGAAACCTGGACAGACTGTGAATGCAGACCTTTACTGTGAACAATTAGATCGTGTAAATAAATCTTTAATTGAAAAGTGGCCAGCGATTGTCAACAGAAAAGGCGTTATTCTGCAAGACGATAATGCAAGACCGCACTGCGCAAGACGAACCTTGGCAAAAATTAATGAATTGGGGTGGGAGGTACTGCCTCACCCACCATACTCGCCCGATGTTGCACCATCGGATTTCCATTTATTCCGATCGCTTCAACACTTTCTAAGTGGCAAAAGATTTGCAAATTTGGATGATATTCAAAATGCCATCTCTGTATATTTTGCTCAAAAACCAATTGATTTTTATCGATCCGGCATTGAAAATTTGCACAATAGATGGCAAAAGGTTGTTGATAATGAGGGTGATTATATCATTGATTAAAAATAAAAACTCGTTAAAAATTTATGTATTTGAATTTAATGTCGGGAAACGACATTACTTTCCGGTCCCCCCGGAATTTCTTTCAGATGCATCAGAAATTTTGCGGATTGGTCAATCCGTTCGCGAGATATGGCAGTTTGGAAGTAAGAAACGCTTGAGAAACTCAAAATTTTCGCAGTTCTGATGCTCGAAACGATTAACCAGAACGGCCTAGGGGAAAAGTACGCATACCGTTGTAATCGGGCGAGTTTCTACTTTCAGATGCATCAGAAATTTTGCTGATTGGTCAGTCCGTTCGCGAGATATGGCAGTTTGGAAGTAAGAAACGCTTGAGAAACTCAAAATTTTCGCAGTTCTGATGCTCGAAACGATTAACTAGAACGGCCTAGGGGAAAAGTACGCATACCGTTGTAATCGGGCGAGTTTCTACTTTCAGATGCAACAGAAATTTTGCGGATTGGTCAATCCGTTCGCGAGATATGGCAGTTTGGAGGTAAGAAACGGTTGAGAAACTCAAAATTTTCACAGTTCTGATGCTCGAAACGAATAACCAGAACGGCCTAGGGGAAAAGTACGCATACCGTTGTAATCGGGCGAGTTTCTACTTTCAGATGGAACAGAAATTTTGCGGATTGGTCAATCCGTTCGCGAGATATGGCAGTTTGGAAGTATGAAACACTTGAGAAACACAAAATTTTCGCAGTTCTGATGCTCGAAACGAATAACTAGAGCGGCCTAGGGGAAAAGTACGCATACCGTTGTAATCGGGCGAGTTTCTACTTTCAGATGCATCAGAAATTTTGAGGATTGGTCAATCCGTTCGCGAGATATGGCAGTTTGGAGGTAAGAAACGCTTGAGAAACTCAAAATTTTCGCAGTTCTGATGCTCGAAACGAATAACTAGAACGGCCTAGGGGAAAAGTAGGCATACCGTTGTAATCGGGCGAGTTTGTACTTTCAGATGCAACAGAAATTTTGCGGATTGGTCAATCCGTTCGCGAGATATGGCAGTTTGGAGGTAAGAAACGCTTGAGAAACTCAAAATTTTCGCAGTTCTGATGCTCGAAACGAATAACTAGAACGGACTAGGGGAAAAGTACGCATACCGTTGTAATCGGGCGAGTTTCTACTTTCAGATGCAACAGAAATTTTGCGGATTGGTCAATCCGTTCGCGAGATATGGCAGTTTGGAGGTAAGAAACGCTTGAGAAACTCCAAATTTTCGCAGTTCTGATGCTCGACAAGCATAACTAGAACGTTCTAGGGGAAAAGTACGCATACCGTTGTAATCGGGCGACTTTCTACTTTCAGATGCAACAGAAATTTTGCGGATTGGTCAATCCGTTCGCGAGGTATGGCAGTTTGGAGGTAAGAAACGGTTGAGAAACTCAAAATTTTCACAGTTCTGATGCTCGAAACGAATAACCAGAACGGCCTAGGGGAAAAGTACGCATACCGTTGTAATCGGGCGAGTTTCTACCTTCAGATGCATCAGAAATTTTGCGGATTGGTCAATCCGTTCGCGAGATATGGCAGTTTGGAAGTAAGAAACGCTTGAGAAACTCAAAATTTTCGCAGTTCTGATGCTCGGAACGATTAACTAGAACGGCCTAGGGGAAAAGTACGCATACCGTTGTAATCGGGCGAGTTTCTACTTTCAGATGCAACAGAAATTTTGCGGATTGGTCAATCCGTTCGCGAGATATGGCGGTTTGGAAGTAAGAAACGCTTGAGAAACTCACAATTTTCGCAGTTCTGATGCTCGAAACGAATAACTAGAACGGCCTAGGGGAAAAGTACGCATACCGTTGTAATCGGGCGAGTTTCTACTTTCAGATGCAACAGAAATTTTGCGGATTGGTCAATCCGTTCGCGAGATATGGCGGTTTGGAAGTAAGACACGCTTGAGAAACTCAAAATTTTCGCAGTTCTGATGCTCGAAACGAATAACTAGAACGGCCTAGGGGAAAAGTACGCATACCGTTGTAAACGGGCGAGTTTCTACCTTCAGATGCAACAGAAATTTTGCGGATTGCTCAATCCGTTCGCGAGGTATGGCAATTTGGATGTAAGAAACGCTTGAAAAACTCAAAATTTTCGCAGTTCTGATGCTCGAAACGAATAACTAGAACGGACTAGGGGAAAAGTACGCATACCGTTGTAATCGGGCGAGTTTCTACTTTCAGATGCAACAGAAATTTTCGGATTGGTCAATCCGTTCGCGAGATATGGCAGTTTGGAGGTAAGAAATGCTTGAGAAACTCAAAATTTTCGCAGTTCTGATGCTCGACAAGCATAACTAGAACGGTCTAGGGGAAAAGTACGCATACCGTTGTAATCGGGCGACTTTCTACTTTCAGATGCAACAGAAATTTTGCGGATTGGTCGATCCGTTCGCGAGATATGGCAGTTTGGAGGTAAGAAACGCTTGAGAAACTCAAAATTTTCGCAGTTCTGATGCTCGACAAGCATAACTAGAACATTCTAGGGGAAAAGTACGCATACCGTTGTAATCGGGCGACTTTCTACTTTCAGATGCAACAGAAATTTTGCGGATTGGTCAATCCGTTCGCGAGATATGGCAGTTTGGAGGTAAGAAACGGTTGAGAAACTCAAAATTTTCACAGTTCTGATGCTCGAAACGAATAACCAGAACGGCCTAGGGGAAAAGTACGCATACCGTTGTAATCGGGCGAGTTTCTACTTTCAGATGCAACAGAAATTTTGCGGATTGGTCAATCCGTTCGCGAGATATGGCGGTTTGGAAGTAAGAAACGCTTGAGAAACTCACAATTTTCGCAGTTCTGATGCTCGAAACGATTAACTAGAACGGCCTAGGGGAAAAGTACGCATACCGTTGTAATCGGGCGAGTTTCTACTTTCAGATGCAACAGAAATTTTGCGGATTGGTCAATCCGTTCGCGAGATATGGCGGTTTGGAAGTAAGAAACGCTTGAGAAACTCAAAATTTTCGCAGTTCTGATGCTCGAAACGAATAACTAGAACGGCCTAGGGGAAAAGTACGCATACCGTTGTAAACGGGCGAGTTTCTACCTTCAGATGCAACAGAAATTTTGCGGATTGCTCAATCCGTTCGCGAGGTATGGCAATTTGGAAGTAAGAAACGCTTGAAAAACTCAAAATTTTCGCAGTTCTGATGCTCGAAACGAATAACTAGAACGGCCTAGGGGAAAAGTAGGCATACCGTTGTAATCGGGCGAGTTTGTACTTTCAGATGCAACAGAAATTTTGCGGATTGGTCAATCCGTTCGCGAGATATGGCAGTTTGGAGGTAAGAAACGCTTGAGAAACTCAAAATTTTCGCAGTTCTGATGCTCGAAACGAATAACTAGAACGGACTAGGGGAAAAGTACGCATACCGTTGTAATCGGGCGAGTTTCTACTTTCAGATGCAACAGAAATTTTGCGGATTGGTCAATCCGTTCGCGAGATATGGCAGTTTGGAGGTAAGAAACGCTTGAGAAACTCCAAATTTTCGCAGTTCTGATGCTCGACAAGCATAACTAGAACGTTCTAGGGGAAAAGTACGCATACCGTTGTAATCGGGCGACTTTCTACTTTCAGATGCAACAGAAATTTTGCGGATTGGTCAATCCGTTCGCGAGATATGGCAGTTTGGAGGTAAGAAACGGTTGAGAAACTCAAAATTTTCACAGTTCTGATGCTCGAAACGAATAACCAGAACGGCCTAGGGGAAAAGTACGCATACCGTTGTAATCGGGCGAGTTTCTACTTTCAGATGCAACAGAAATTTTGCGGATTGGTCAATCCGTTCGCGAGATATGGCAGTTTGGAAGTATGAAACACTTGAGAAACACAAAATTTTCGCAGTTCTGATGCTCGAAACGAATAACTAGAGCGGCCTAGGGGAAAAGTACGCATACCGTTGTAATCGGGCGAGTTTTAGGTGGACCGGAAAGTAATGTCGTTTCTGCGCATGTCACTATTTGATTGTCATTTGTCAGCTCATTGTGTACATTAAAGTCGTAGCAAAGACATTCTGAGGTTATAGTGACTTGTTTAGTTGTAAATAATTAAATTTAAAATTTTTCTTTACAATTTTGGGTGAAATGGCCAGCCAAATACCAGAAGAGTTACATATCCGGCATTGCATGCTTTTTGAGTTTCGCAAGGGTAGTAACGCAACAGTTGCTACCAAAAACATTTGCGATGTTTATCCAAATGCATTAGACGTTCGTAAATGCCAAAGGTGGTTTTGCAAGTTCAAATCCGGTAATTTTGATCTTTCCGACTCGTATCGATCAGGAAGACCAACAACGTTAGACAATGACGTGTTAAGTGCGGAAGTGGAAGCAAATCCGTGTCAGACAATCGAGGAATTGTCAAACAGTCTTAACCAACCTTGGTCGACCATCCAAGAACATTTGCAGCAGATTGGGAAAGTAAGCAGAGCAGGTGTTTGGGTCCCGCATAATCTGTCCGAAGAGAACAAGGCTAACCGATCCACCACATGCAACTTATTGCTTCAACGGCACAATACAGAAGCGTTTTTTGATCGCTTGATCACCGGAGATGAAAAGTGGGTTCTTTATGATAATCCAAAACGCAAAAGGCAGTGGCTCTCTCCAAATGAATCGCCACAAAGTACTGCTAAGCCAGGTTTACACCCCAAAAAGGCCCTTTTGTGTGTTTGGTGGAGTATTCGCGGCGTTGTTCATTTTGAAGTGCTGAAACCTGGACAGACTGTGAATGCAGACCTTTACTGTGAACAATTAGATCGTGTAAATAAATCTTTAATTGAAAAGTGGCCAGCGATTGTCAACAGAAAAGGCGTTATTCTGCAAGACGATAATGCAAGACCGCACTGCGCAAGACGAACCTTGGCAAAAATTAATGAATTGGGGTGGGAGGTACTGCCTCACCCACCATACTCGCCCGATGTTGCACCATCGGATTTCCATTTATTCCGATCGCTTCAACACTTTCTAAGTGGCAAAAGATTTGCAAATTTGGATGATATTCAAAATGCCATCTCTGTATATTTTGCTCAAAAACCAATTGATTTTTATCGATCCGGCATTGAAAATTTGCACACTAGATGGCAAAAGGTTGTTGATAATGAGGGTGATTATATCATTGATTAAAAATAAAAACTCGTTAAAAATTTATGTATTTGAATTTAATGTCGGGAAACGACATTACTTTCCGGTCCCCCCGGAATTTCTTTCAGATGCATCAGAAATTTTGCGGATTGGTCAATCCGTTCGCGAGATATGGCAGTTTGGAAGTAAGAAACGCTTGAGAAACTCAAAATTTTCGCAGTTCTGATGCTCGAAACGATTAACCAGAACGGCCTAGGGGAAAAGTACGCATACCGTTGTAATCGGGCGAGTTTCTACTTTCAGATGCATCAGAAATTTTGCGGATTGGTCAGTCCGTTCGCGAGATATGGCAGTTTGGAAGTAAGAAACGCTTGAGAAACTCAAAATTTTCGCAGTTCTGATGCTCGAAACGATTAACTAGAACGGCCTAGGGGAAAAGTACGCATACCGTTGTAATCGGGCGAGTTTCTACTTTCAGATGCAACAGAAATTTTGCGGATTGGTCAATCCGTTCGCGAGATATGGCGGTTTGGAAGTAAGAAACGCTTGAGAAACTCAAAATTTTCGCAGTTCTGATGCTCGAAACGAATAACTAGAACGGCCTAGGGGAAAAGTACGCATACCGTTGCAAACGGGCGAGTTTCTACCTTCAGATGCAACAGAAATTTTGCGGATTGCTCAATCCGTTCGCGAGGTATGGCAATTTGGAAGTAAGAAACGCTTGAAAAACTCAAAATTTTCGCAGTTCTGATGCTCGAAACGAATAACTAGAACGGCCTAGGGGAAAAGTAGGCATACCGTTGTAATCGGGCGAGTTTGTACTTTCAGATGCAACAGAAATTTTGCGGATTGGTCAATCCGTTCGCGAGATATGGCAGTTTGGAGGTAAGAAACGCTTGAGAAACTCAAAATTTTCGCAGTTCTGATGCTCGAAACGAATAACTAGAACGGACTAGGGGAAAAGTACGCATACCGTTGTAATCGGGCGAGTTTCTACTTTCAGATGCAACAGAAATTTTGCGGATTGGTCAATCCGTTCGCGAGATATGGCAGTTTGGAGGTAAGAAACGCTTGAGAAACTCCAAATTTTCGCAGTTCTGATGCTCGACAAGCATAACTAGAACGTTCTAGGGGAAAAGTACGCATACCGTTGTAATCGGGCGACTTTCTACTTTCAGATGCAACAGAAATTTTGCGGATTGGTCAATCCGTTCGCGAGATATGGCAGTTTGGAGGTAAGAAACGGTTGAGAAACTCAAAATTTTCACAGTTCTGATGCTCGAAACGAATAACCAGAACGGCCTAGGGGAAAAGTACGCATACCGTTGTAATCGGGCGAGTTTCTACTTTCAGATGCAACAGAAATTTTGCGGATTGGTCAATCCGTTCGCGAGATATGGCAGTTTGGAAGTATGAAACACTTGAGAAACACAAAATTTTCGCAGTTCTGATGCTCGAAACGAATAACTAGAGCGGCCTAGGGGAAAAGTACGCATACCGTTGTAATCGGGTGAGTTTCTACTTTCAGATGCATCAGAAATTTTGCGGATTGGTCAATCCGTTCCCGAGATATGGCAGTTTGGAAGTAAGAAACGCTTGAGAAACTCAAAATTTTCGCAGTTCTGATGCTCGAAACGATTAACCAGAACGGCCTAGGGGAAAAGTACGCATACCGTTGTAATCGGGCGAGTTTCTACTTTCAGATGCATCGGAAATTTTGCGGATTGGTCAGTCCGTTCGCGAGATATGGCAGTTTGGAAGTAAGAAACGCTTGAGAAACTCAAAATTTTCGCAGTTCTGATGCTCGAAACGATTAACTAGAACGGCCTAGGGGAAAAGTACGCATACCGTTGATATCGGGTGAGTTTCTACTTTCAGATGCAACAGAAATTTTGCGGATTAGTCAATCCGTTCGCGAGATATGGCAGTTTGGAGGTAAGAAACGCTTGAGAAACTCAAAATTTTCGCAGTTCTGATGCTCAACAGCATAACTAGAACGTTCTAGGGGAAAAGTACGCATACCGTTGTAATCGGGCGACTTTCTACATTCAGATGCAACAGAAATTTTGCGGATTGGTCAATCCGTTCGCGAGATATGGCAGTTTGGAGGTAAGAAACGGTTGAGAAACTCAAAATTTTCACAGTTTTGATGCTCGAAACGAATAACCAGAACGGCCTAGGGGAAAAGTACGCATACCGTTGTAATCGGGCGAGTTTCTACTTTCAGATGCAACAGAAATTTTGCGGATTGGTCAATCCGTTCGCGAGACATGGCAGTTTGGAAGTATGAAACACTTGAGAAACACAAAATTTTCGCAGTTCTGATGCTCGAAACGAATAACTAGAGCGGCCTAGGGGAAAAGTACGCATACCGTTGTAATCGGGCGAGTTTCTACTTTCAGATGCATCAGAAATTTTGCGGATTGGTCAATCCGTTCGCGAGATATGGCAGTTTGGAACTAAGAAACGCTTGAGAAACTCAAAATTTTCGCAGTTCTGATGCTCGAAACGATTAACCAGAACGGCCTAGAGGAAAAGTACGCATACCGTTGTAATCGGGCGAGTTTCTACTTTCAGATGCATCAGAAATTTTGCGGATTGGTCAGTCCGTTCGCGAGATATGGCAGTTTGGAAGTAAGAAACGCTTGAGAAACTCAAAATTTTCGCAGTTCTGATGCTCGAAACGATTAACTAGAACGGCCTAGGGGAAAAGTACGCATACCGTTGATATCGGGTGAGTTTCTACTTTCAGATGCAACAGAAATTTTGCGGATTAGTCAATCCGTTCGCGAGATATGGCAGTTTGGAGGTAAGAAACGCTTGAGAAACTCAAAATTTTCGCAGTTCTGATGCTCGACCAGCATAACTAGAACGTTCTAGGGGAAAAGTACGCATACCGTTGTAATCGGGCGACTTTCTACATTCAGATGCAACAGAAATTTTGCGGATTGGTCAATCCGTTCGCGAGATATGGCAGTTTGGAGGTAAGAAACGGTTGAGAAACTCAAAATTTTCACAGTTCTGATGCTCGAAACGAATAACCAGAACAGCCTACGGGAAAAGTACGCATACCGTTGTAATCGGGCGAGTTTCTACTTTCAGATGCAAAGAAATTTTGCGGATTGGTCAATCCGTTCGCGAGATATGGCAGTTTGGAAGTATGAAACACTTGAGAAACACAAAATTTTCGCAGTTCTGATGCTCGAAACGAATAACTAGAGCGGCCTAGGGGAAAAGTACGCATACCGTTGTAATCGGGCGAGTTTCTACTTTCAGATGCATCAGAAATTTTGCGGATTGGTCAATCCGTTCGCGAGATATGGCAGTTTGGAAGTAAGAAACGCTTGAGAAACTCAAAATTTTTGCAGTTCTGATGCTCGAAACGATTAACCAGAACGGCCTAGGGGAAAAGTACGCATACCGTTGTAATCGGGCGACTTTCTACTTTCAGATGCAACAGAAATTTTGCGGATTGCTCAATCCGTTCGCGAGGTATGGCAATTTGGAAGTAAGAAACGCTTGAAAAACTCAAAATTTTCGCAGTTCTGATGTTGGAAACGAATAACTAGAACGGACTAGGGGAAAAGTACGCATACCGTTGTAATCGGGCGAGTTTCTACTTTCAGATGCAACAGAAATTTTGCGGATTGGTCAATCCGTTCGCGAGATATGGCAGTTTGGAGGTAAGAAATGCTTGAGAAACTCAAAATTTTCGCAGTTCTGATGCTCGACAAGCATAACTAGAACGTTCTAGGGGAAAAGTACGCATACCGTTGTAATCGGGCGACTTTCTACTTTCAGATGCGACAGAAATTTTGCGGATTGGTCAATCCGTTCGCGAGATATGGCAGTTTGGAGGTAAGAAACGGTTGAGAAACTCAAAATTTTCACAGTTCTGATGCTCGAAACGAATAACCAGAACGGCCTAGGGGAAAAGTACGCATACCGTTGTAATCGGGCGAGTTTCTACTTTCAGATGCAACAGAAATTTTGCGGATTGGTCAATCCGTTCGCGAGATATGGCAGTTTGGAAGTATGAAACACTTGAGAAACACAAAATTTTCGCAGTTCTGATGCTCGAAACGAATAACTAGAGCGGCCTAGGGGAAAAGTACGCATACCGTTGTAATCGGGCGAGTTTCTACTTTCAGATGCATCAGAAATTTTGCGGATTGGTCAATCCGTTCCCGAGATATGGCAGTTTGGAAGTAAGAAACGCTTGAGAAACTCAAAATTTTCGCAGTTCTGATGCTCGAAACGATTAACCAGAACGGCCTAGGGGAAAAGTACGCATACCGTTGTAATCGGGCGAGTTTCTACTTTCAGATGCATCGGAAATTTTGCGGATTGGTCAGTCCGTTCGCGAGATATGGCAGTTTGGAAGTAAGAAACGCTTGAAAAACTCAAAATTTTCGCAGTTCTGATGCTCGAAACGATTAACTAGAACGGCCTAGGGGAAAAGTACGCATACCGTTGATATCGGGCGAGTTTCTACTTTCAGATGCAACAGAAATTTTGCGGATTAGTCAATCCGTTCGCGAGATATGGCAGTTTGGAGGTAAGAAACGCTTGAGAAACTCAAAATTTTCGCAGTTCTGATGCTCGACAGCATAACTAGAACGTTCTAGGGGAAAAGTACGCATACCGTTGTAATCGGGCGACTTTCTACATTCAGATGCAACAGAAATTTTGCGGATTGGTCAATCCGTTCGCGAGATATGGCAGTTTGGAGGTAAGAAACGGTTGAGAAACTCAAAATTTTCACAGTTTTGATGCTTGAAACGAATAACCAGAACGGCCTAGGGGAAAAGTACGCATACCGTTGTAATCGGGCGAGTTTCTACTTTCAGATGCAACAGAAATTTTGCGGATTGGTCAATCCGTTCGCGAGATATGGCAGTTTGGAAGTATGAAACACTTGATAAACACAAAATTTTCGCAGTTCTGATGCTCGAAACGAATAACTAGAGCGGCCTAGGGGAAAAGTACGCATACCGTTGTAATCGGGCGAGTTTCTACTTTCAGATGCAAAGAAATTTTGCGGATTGGTCAATCCGTTCGCGAGATATGGCAGTTTGGAAGTATGAAACACTTGAGAAACACAAAATTTTCGCAGTTCTGATGCTCGAAACGAATAACTAGAGCGGCCTAGGGGAAAAGTACGCATACCGTTGTAATCGGGCGAGTTTCTACTTTCAGATGCATCAGAAATTTTGCGGATTGGTCAATCCGTTCGCCAGATATGGCAGTTTGGAAGTAAGAAACGCTTGAGAAACTCAAAATTTTCGCAGTTCTGATGCTCGAAACGATTAACCAGAACGGCCTAGGGGAAAAGTACGCATACCGTTGTAATCGGGCGACTTTCTACTTTCAGATGCAACAGAAATTTTGCGGATTGCTCAATCCGTTCGCGAGGTATGGCAATTTGGAAGTAAGAAACGCTTGAAAAACTCAAAATTTTCGCAGTTCTGATGCTGGAAACGAATAACTAGAACGGACTAGGGGAAAAGTACGCATACCGTTGTAATCGGGCGAGTTTCTACTTTCAGATGCAACAGAAATTTTGCGGATTGGTCAATCCGTTCGCGAGATATGGCAGTTTGGAGGTAAGAAATGCTTGAGAAACTCAAAATTTTCGCAGTTCTGATGCTCGACAAGCATAACTAGAACGTTCTAGGGGAAAAGTACGCATACCGTTGTAATCGGGCGACTTTCTACTTTCAGATGCGACAGAAATTTTGCGGATTGGTCAATCCGTTCGCGAGATATGGCAGTTTGGAGGTAAGAAACGGTTGAGAAACTCAAAATTTTCACAGTTCTGATGCTCGAAACGAATAACCAGAACGGCCTAGGGGAAAAGTACGCATACCGTTGTAATCGGGCGAGTTTCTACTTTCAGATGCAACAGAAATTTTGCGGATTGGTCAATCCGTTCGCGAGATATGGCAGTTTGGAAGTATGAAACACTTGAGAAACACAAAATTTTCGCAGTTCTGATGCTCGAAACGAATAACTAGAGCGGCCTAGGGGAAAAGTACGCACACCGTTGTAATCGGGCGAGTTTCTACTTTCAGATGCATCAGAAATTTTGCGGATTGGTCAATCCGTTCCCGAGATATGGCAGTTTGGAAGTAAGAAACGCTTGAGAAACTCAAAATTTTCGTAGTTCTGATGCTCGAAACGATTAACCAGAACGGCCTAGGGGAAAAGTACGCATACCGTTGTAATCGGGCGAGTTTCTACTTTCAGATGCATCGGAAATTTTGCGGATTGGTCAGTCCGTTCGCGAGATATGGCAGTTTGGAAGTAAGAAACACTTGAGAAACACAAAATTTTCGCAGTTCTGATGCTCGAAACGAATAACTAGAGCGGCCTAGGGGAAAAGTACGCATACCGTTGTAATCGGGCGAGTTTTAGGTGGACCGGAAAGTAATGTCGTTTCTGCGCATGTCACTATTTGATTGTCATTTGTCAGCTCATTGTGTACATTAAAGTCGTAGCAAAGACATTCTGAGGTTATAGTGACTTGTTTAGTTGTAAATAATTAAATTTAAAATTTTTCTTTACAATTTTGGGTGAAATGGCCAGCCAAATACCAGAAGAGTTACATATCCGGCATTGCATGCTTTTTGAGTTTCGCAAGGGTAGTAACGCAACAGTTGCTACCAAAAACATTTGCGATGTTTATCCAAATGCATTAGACGTTCGTAAATGCCAAAGGTGGTTTTGCAAGTTCAAATCCGGTAATTTTGATCTTTCCGACTCGTATCGATCAGGAAGACCAACAACGTTAGACAATGACGTGTTAAGTGCGGAAGTGGAAGCAAATCCGTGTCAGACAATCGAGGAATTGTCAAACAGTCTTAACCAACCTTGGTCGACCATCCAAGAACATTTGCAGCAGATTGGGAAAGTAAGCAGAGCAGGTGTTTGGGTCCCGCATAATCTGTCCGAAGAGAACAAGGCTAACCGATCCACCACATGCAACTTATTGCTTCAACGGCACAATACAGAAGCGTTTTTTGATCGCTTGATCACCGGAGATGAAAAGTGGGTTCTTTATGATAATCCAAAACGCAAAAGGCAGTGGCTCTCTCCAAATGAATCGCCACAAAGTACTGCTAAGCCAGGTTTACACCCCAAAAAGGCCCTTTTGTGTGTTTGGTGGAGTATTCGCGGCGTTGTTCATTTTGAAGTGCTGAAACCTGGACAGACTGTGAATGCAGACCTTTACTGTGAACAATTAGATCGTGTAAATAAATCTTTAATTGAAAAGTGGCCAGCGATTGTCAACAGAAAAGGCGTTATTCTGCAAGACGATAATGCAAGACCGCACTGCGCAAGACGAACCTTGGCAAAAATTAATGAATTGGGGTGGGAGGTACTGCCTCACCCACCATACTCGCCCGATGTTGCACCATCGGATTTCCATTTATTCCGATCGCTTCAACACTTTCTAAGTGGCAAAAGATTTGCAAATTTGGATGATATTCAAAATGCCATCTCTGTATATTTTGCTCAAAAACCAATTGATTTTTATCGATCCGGCATTGAAAATTTGCACAATAGATGGCAAAAGGTTGTTGATAATGAGGGTGATTATATCATTGATTAAAAATAAAAACTCGTTAAAAATTTATGTATTTGAATTTAATGTCGGGAAACGACATTACTTTCCGGTCCCCCCGGAATTTCTTTCAGATGCATCAGAAATTTTGCGGATTGGTCAATCCGTTCGCGAGATATGGCAGTTTGGAAGTAAGAAACGCTTGAGAAACTCAAAATTTTCGCAGTTCTGATGCTCGAAACGATTAACCAGAACGGCCTAGGGGAAAAGTACGCATACCGTTGTAATCGGGCGAGTTTCTACTTTCAGATGCATCAGAAATTTTGCGGATTGGTCAGTCCGTTCGCGAGATATGGCAGTTTGGAAGTAAGAAACGCTTGAGAAACTCAAAATTTTCGCAGTTCTGATGCTCGAAACGATTAACTAGAACGGCCTAGGGAAAAAGTACGCATACCGTTGTAATCGGGCGAGTTTCTACTTTCAGATGCAACAGAAATTTTGCGGATTGGTCAATCCGTTCGCGAGATATGGCAGTTTGGAGGTAAGAAACGGTTGAGAAACTCAAAATTTTCACAGTTCTGATGCTCGAAACGAATAACTAGAACGGCCTAGGGGAAAAGTACGCATACTGTCGTAAACGGGCGAGTTTCTACCTTCAGATGCAACAGAAATTTTGCGGATTGGTCAATCCGTTCGCGAGATATGGCAGTTTGGAGGTAAGAAACGCTTGAGAAACTCAAAATTTTCGCAGTTCTGATGCTCGAAACGAATAACTAGAACGGCCTAGGGGAAAAGTACGCATACCGTCGTAAACGGGCGAGTTTCTACCTTCAGATGCAACAGAAATTTTGCGGATTGCTCAATCCGTTCGCGAGGTATGGCAATTTGGAAGTAAGAAACGCTTGAAAAACTCAAAATTTTCGCTGTTCTGATGCTCGAAACGAATAACTAGAACGGACTAGGGGAAAAGTACGCACACCGTTGTAATCGGGCGAGTTTCTACTTTCAGATGCAACAGAAATTTTGCGGATTGGTCAATCCGTTCGCGAGATATGGCAGTTTGGAGGTAAGAAACGCTTGAGAAACTCAAAATTTTCGCAGTTCTGATGCTCGAAACGATTAACCAGAACGGCCTAGGGGAAAAGTACGCATACCGTTGTAATCGGGCGAGTTTCTACTTTCAGATGCATCGGAAATTTTGCGGATTGGTCAGTCCGTTCGCGAGATATGGCAGTTTGGAAGTAAGAAACGCTTGAGAAACTCAAAATTTTCGCAGTTCTGATGCTCGAAACGATTAACTAGAACGGCCTAGGGGAAAAGTACGCATACCGTTGATATCGGGTGAGTTTCTACTTTCAGATGCAACAGAAATTTTGCGGATTAGTCAATCCGTTCGCGAGATATGGCAGTTTGGAGGTAAGAAACGCTTGAGAAACTCAAAATTTTCGCAGTTCTGATGCTCGACAGCATAACTAGAACGTTCTAGGGGAAAAGTACGCATACCGTTGTAATCGGGCGACTTTCTACATTCAGATGCAACAGAAATTTTGCGGATTGGTCAATCCGTTCGCGAGATATGGCAGTTTGGAGGTAAGAAACGGTTGAGAAACTCAAAATTTTCACAGTTTTGATGCTCGAAACGAATAACCAGAACGGCCTAGGGGAAAAGTACGCATACCGTTGTAATCGGGCGAGTTTCTACTTTCAGATGCAACAGAAATTTTGCGGATTGGTCAATCCGTTCGCGAGATATGGCAGTTTGGAAGTATGAAACACTTGAGAAACACAAAATTTTCGCAGTTCTGATGCTCGAAACGAATAACTAGAGCGGCCTAGGGGAAAAGTACGCATACCGTTGTAATCGGGCGAGTTTCTACTTTCAGATGCATCAGAAATTTTGCGGATTGGTCAATCCGTTCGCGAGATATGGCAGTTTGGAAGTAAGAAACGCTTGAGAAACACAAAATTTTCGCAGTTCTGATGCTCGAAACGATTAACCAGAACGGCCTAGGGGAAAAGTACGCATACCGTTGTAATCGGGCGAGTTTCTACTTTCAGATGCATCAGAAATTTTGCGGATTGGTCAGTCCGTTCGCGAGATATGGCAGTTTGGAAGTAAGAAACGCTTGAGAAACTCAAAATTTTCGCAGTTCTGATGCACGAAACGATTAACTAGAACGGCCTAGG
Organism: Ptiloglossa arizonensis; assembly: GCF_051014685.1. Classification (NCBI taxonomy): domain Eukaryota; kingdom Metazoa; phylum Arthropoda; class Insecta; order Hymenoptera; family Colletidae; genus Ptiloglossa; species Ptiloglossa arizonensis. The sequence continues at coordinate 295,793 of NW_027478478.1, read as the reverse complement.
GGAAAAGTACGCATACCGTTGATATCGGGTGAGTTTCTACTTTCAGATGCAACAGAAATTTTGCGGATTAGTCAATCCGTTCGCGAGATATGGCAGTTTGGAGGTAAGAAACGCTTGAGAAACTCAAAATTTTCGCAGTTCTGATGCTCGACCAGCATAACTAGAACGTTCTAGGGGAAAAGTACACATACCGTTGTAATCGGGCGACTTTCTACATTCAGATGCAACAGAAATTTTGCGGATTGGTCAATCCGTTCGCGAGATATGGCAGTTTGGAGGAAAGAAACGGTTGAGAAACTCAAAAATTTCACAGTTCTGATGCTCGAAACGAATAACCAGAACAGCCTACGGGAAAAGTAAGCATACCGTTGTAATCGGGCGAGTTTCTACTTTCAGATGCAAAGAAATTTTGCGGATTGGTCAATCCGTTCGCGAGATATGGCAGTTTGGATGTATGAAACACTTGAGAAACACAAAATTTTCGCAGTTCTGATGCTCGAAACGAATAACTAGAGCGGCCTAGGGGAAAAGTACGCATACCGTTGTAATCGGGCGAGTTTCTACTTTCAGATGCATCAGAAATTTTGCGGATTGGTCAATCCGTTCGCGAGATATGGCAGTTTGGAAGTAAGAAACGCTTGAGAAACTCAAAATTTTCGCAGTTCTGATGCTCGAAACGATTAACCAGAACGGCCTAGGGGAAAAGTACGCATACCGTTGTAATCGGGCGACTTTCTACTTTCAGATGCAACAGAAATTTTGCGGATTGCTCAATCCGTTCGCGAGGTATGGCAATTTGGAAGTAAGAAACGCTTGAAAAACTCAAAATTTTCGCAGTTCTGATGCTGGAAACGAATAACTAGAACGGACTAGGGGAAAAGTACGCATACCGTTGTAATCGGGCGAGTTTCTACTTTCAGATGCAACAGAAATTTTGCGGATTGGTCAATCCGTTCGCGAGATATGGCAGTTTGGAGGTAAGAAATGCTTGAGAAACTCAAAATTTTCGCAGTTCTGATGCTCGACAAGCATAACTAGAACGTTCTAGGGGAAAAGTACGCATACCGTTGTAATCGGGCGACTTTCTACTTTCAGATGCATCAGAAATTTTGCGGATTGGTCAATCCGTTCGCGAGATATGGCAGTTTGGAAGTAAGAAACGCTTGAGAAACTCAAAATTTTCGCAGTTCTGATGCTCGAAACGATTAACTAGAACGGCCTAGGGGAAAGGTACGCATACCGTTCTAATCGGGCGAGTTTCTACTTTCAGATGCAACAGAAATTTTGCGGATTGGTCAATCCGTTCGCGAGATATGGCGGTTTGGAAGTAAGAAACGCTTGAGAAACTCAAAATTTTCGCAGTCCTGATGCTCGAAACGAATAACTAGAACGGCCTAGGGGAAAAGTACGCATACCGTTGTAATCGGGCGAGTTTCTACTTTCAGATGCAACAGAAATTTTGCGGATTGGTCAATCCGTTCGCGAGATATGGCAGTTTGGAGGTAAGAAACGCTTGAGAAACTCAAAATTTTCGCAGTTCTGATGCTCGAAACGAATAACTAGAACGGACTAGGGGAAAAGTACGCATACCGTTGTAATCGGGCGAGTTTCTACTTTCAGATGCAACAGAAATTTTGCGGATTGCTCAATCCGTTCGCGAGGTATGGCAATTTGGAAGTAAGAAACGCTTGAAAAACTCAAAATTTTCGCAGTTCTGATGCTGGAAACGAATAACTAGAACGGACTAGGGGAAAAGTACGCATACCGTTGTAATCGGGCGAGTTTCTACTTTCAGATGCAACAGAAATTTTGCGGATTGGTCAATCCGTTCGCGAGATATGGCAGTTTGGAGGTAAGAAATGCTTGAGAAACTCAAAATTTTCGCAGTTCTGATGTTCGACAAGCATAACTAGAACGTTCTAGGGAAAAGTACGCATACCGTTGTAATCGGGCGACTTTCTACTTTCAGATGCATCAGAAATTTTGCGGATTGGTCAATCCGTTCGCGAGATATGGCAGTTTGGAAGTAAGAAACGCTTGAGAAACTCAAAATTTTCGCAGTTCTGATGCTCGAAACGATTAACTAGAACGGCCTAGGGGAAAAGTACGCATACCGTTGTAATCGGGCGAGTTTCTACTTTCAGATGCAACAGAAATTTTGCGGATTGGTCAATCCGTTCGCGAGATATGGCGGTTTGGAAGTAAGAAACGCTTGAGAAACTCAAAATTTTCGCAGTCCTGATGCTCGAAACGAATAACTAGAACGGCCTAGGGGAAAAGTACGCATACCGTTGTAATCGGGCGAGTTTCTACTTTCAGATGCAACAGAAATTTTGCGGATTGGTCAATCCGTTCGCGAGATATGGCAGTTTGGAGGTAAGAAACGCTTGAGAAACTCAAAATTTTCGCAGTTCTGATGCTCGAAACGAATAACTAGAACGGACTAGGGGAAAAGTACGCATACCGTTGTAATCGGGCGAGTTTCTACTTTCAGATGCAACAGAAATTTTGCGGATTGGTCAATCCGTTCGCGAGATATGGCAGTTTGGAGGTAAGAAACGCTTGAGAAACTCCAAATTTTCGCAGTTCTGATGCTCGACAAGCATAACTAGAACGTTCTAGGGGAAAAGTACGCATACCGTTGTAATCGGGCGACTTTCTACTTTCAGATGCAACAGAAATTTTGCGGATTGGTCAATCCGTTCGCGAGATATGGCAGTTTGGAGGTAAGAAACGGTTGAGAAACTCAAAATTTTCACAGTTCTGATGCTCGAAACGAATAACCAGAACGGCCTAGGGGAAAAGTACGCATACCGTTGTAATCGGGCGAGTTTCTACTTTCAGATGCAACAGAAATTTTGCGGATTGGTCAATCCGTTCGCGAGATATGGCAGTTTGGAAGTATGAAACACTTGAGAAACACAAAATTTTCGCAGTTCTGATGCTCGAAACGAATAACTAGAGCGGCCTAGGGGAAAAGTACGCATACCGTTGTAATCGGGCGAGTTTCTACTTTCAGATGCATCAGAAATTTTGCGGATTGGTCAATCCGTTCCCGAGATATGGCAGTTTGGAAGTAAGAAACGCTTGAGAAACTCAAAATTTTCGCAGTTCTGATGTTCGAAACGATTAACCAGAACGGCCTAGGGGAAAAGTACGCATACCGTTGTAATCGGGCGAGTTTCTACTTTCAGATGCATCGGAAATTTTGCGGATTGGTCAGTCCGTTCGCGAGATATGGCAGTTTGGAAGTAAGAAACGCTTGAGAAACTCAAAATTTTCGCAGTTCTGATGCTCGAAACGATTAACTAGAACGGCCTAGGGGAAAAGTACGCATACCGTTGTAATCGGGCGAGTTTCTACTTTCAGATGCATCGGAAATTTTGCGGATTGGTCAGTCCGTTCGCGAGATATGGCAGTTTGGAGGTAAGAAACGCTTGAGAAACTCAAAATTTTCGCAGTTCTGATGCTCGAAACGATTAACTAGAACGGCCTAGGGAAAAAGTACGCATACCGTTGATATCGGGTGAGTTTCTACTTTCAGATGCAACAGAAATTTTGCGGATTAGTCAATCCGTTCGCGAGATATGGCAGTTTGGAGGTAAGAAACGCTTGAGAAACTCAAAATTTTCGCAGTTCTGATGCTCGACAGCATAACTAGAACGTTCTAGGGGAAAAGTACGCATACCGTTGTAATCGGGCGACTTTCTACATTCAGATGCAACAGAAATTTTGCGGATTGGTCAATCCGTTCGCGAGATATGGCAGTTTGGAGGTAAGAAACGGTTGAGAAACTCAAAATTTTCACAGTTTTGATGCTCGAAACGAATAACCAGAACGGCCTAGGGGAAAAGTACGCATACCGTTGTAATCGGGCGAGTTTCTACTTTCAGATGCAACAGAAATTTTGCGGATTGGTCAATCCGTTCGCGAGATATGGCAGTTTGGAAGTATGAAACACTTGAGAAACACAAAATTTTCGCAGTTCTGATGCTCGAAACGAATAACTAGAGCGGCCTAGGGGAAAAGTACGCATACCGTTGTAATCGGGCGAGTTTCTACTTTCAGATGCATCAGAAATTTTGCGGATTGGTCAATCCGTTCGCGAGATATGGCAGTTTGGAAGTAAGAAACGCTTGAGAAACTCAAAATTTTCGCAGTTCTGATGCTCGAAACGATTAACCAGAACGGCCTAGGGGAAAAGTACGCATACCGTTGTAATCGGGCGAGTTTCTACTTTCAGATGCATCAGAAATTTTGCGGATTGGTCAATCCGTTCGCGAGATATGGCAGTTTGGAAGTAAGAAACGCTTGAGAAACTCAAAATTTTCGCAGTTCTGATGCTCGAAACGATTAACCAGAACGGCCTAGGGGAAAAGTACGCATACCGTTGTAATCGTGCGACTTTCTACTTTCAGATGCAACAGAAATTTTGCGGATTGCTCAATCCGTTCGCGAGGTATGGCAATTTGGAAGTAAGAAACGCTTGAAAAACTCAAAATTTTCGCAGTTCTGATGCTGGAAACGAATAACTAGAACGGACTAGGGGAAAAGTACGCATACCGTTGTAATCGGGCGAGTTTCTACTTTCAGATGCAACAGAAATTTTGCGGATTGGTCAATCCGTTCGCGAGATATGGCAGTTTGGAGGTAAGAAATGCTTGAGAAACTCAAAATTTTCGCAGTTCTGATGCTCGACAAGCATAACTAGAACGTTCTAGGGGAAAAGTACGCATACCGTTGTAATCGGGCGACTTTCTACTTTCAGATGCATCAGAAATTTTGCGGATTGGTCAATCCGTTCGCGAGATATGGCAGTTTGGAAGTAAGAAACGCTTGAGAAACTCAAAATTTTCGCAGTTCTGATGCTCGAAACGATTAACTAGAACGGCCTAGGGGAAAAGTACGCATACCGTTGTAATCGGGCGAGTTTCTACTTTCAGATGCAACAGAAATTTTGCGGATTGGTCAATCCGTTCGCGAGATATGGCGGTTTGGAAGTAAGAAACGCTTGAGAAACTCAAAATTTTCGCAGTCCTGATGCTCGAAACGAATAACTAGAACGGCCTAGGGGAAAAGTACGCATACCGTTGTAATCGGGCGAGTTTCTACTTTCAGATGCAACAGAAATTTTGTGGATTGGTCAATCCGTTCGCGAGATATGGCGGTTTGGAAGTAAGAAACGCTTGAGAAACTCAAAATTTTCGCAGTTCTGATGCTCGAAACGAATAACTAGAACGGCCTAGGGGAAAAGTACGCATACCGTTGTAATCGGGCGAGTTTCTACTTTCAGATGCAACAGAAATTTTGCGGATTGGTCAATCCGTTCGCGAGATATGGCAGTTTGTAGGTAAGAAACGCTTGAGAAACTCAAAATTTTCGCAGTTCTGATGCTGGAAACGAATAACTAGAACGGACTAGGGGAAAAGTACGCATACCGTTGTAATCGGGCGAGTTTCTACTTTCAGATGCAACAGAAATTTTGCGGATTGGTCAATCCGTTCGCGAGATATGGCAGTTTGGAGGTAAGAAATGCTTGAGAAACTCAAAATTTTCGCAGTTCTGATGCTCGACAAGCATAACTAGAACGTTCTAGGGGAAAAGTACGCATACCGTTGTAATCGGGCGACTTTCTACTTTCAGATGCATCAGAAATTTTGCGGATTGGTCAATCCGTTCGCGAGATATGGCAGTTTGGAGGTAAGAAACGCTTGAGAAACTCAAAATTTTCGCAGTTCTGATGCTCGACCAGCATAACTAGAACGTTCTAGGGGAAAAGTACGCATACCGTTGTAATCGGGCGACTTTCTACTTTCAGATGCAACAGAAATTTTGCGGATTGCTCAATCCGTTCGCGAGGTATGGCAATTTGGAAGTAAGAAACGCTTGAAAAACTCAAAATTTTCGCAGTTCTGATGCTGGAAACGAATAACTAGAACGGACTAGGGGAAAAGTACGCATACCGTTGTAATCGGGCGAGTTTCTACTTTCAGATGCAACAGAAATTTTGGGGATTGGTCAATCCGTTCGCGAGATATGGCAGTTTGGAGGTAAGAAATGCTTGAGAAACTCAAAATTTTCGCAGTTCTGATGCTCGACAAGCATAACTAGAACGTTCTAGGGGAAAAGTACGCATACCGTTGTAATCGGGCGACTTTCTACTTTCAGATGCATCAGAAATTTTGCGGATTGGTCAATCCGTTCGCGAGATATGGCAGTTTGGAAGTAAGAAACGCTTGAGAAACTCAAAATTTTCGCAGTTCTGATGCTCGAAACGATTAACTAGAACGGCCTAGGGGAAAAGTACGCATACCGTTGTAATCGGGCGAGTTTCTACTTTCAGATGCAACAGAAATTTTGCGGATTGGTCAATCCGTTCGCGAGATATGGCGGTTTGGAAGTAAGAAACGCTTGAGAAACTCAAAATTTTCGCAGTCCTGATGCTCGAAACGAATAACTAGAACGGCCTAGGGGAAAAGTACGCATACCGTTGTAATCGGGCGAGTTTCTACTTTCAGATGCAACAGAAATTTTGTGGATTGGTCAATCCGTTCGCGAGATATGGCGGTTTGGAAGTAAGAAACGCTTGAGAAACTCAAAATTTTCGCAGTTCTGATGCTCGAAACGAATAACTAGAACGGCCTAGGGGAAAAGTACGCATACCGTTGTAATCGGGCGACTTTCTACTTTCAGATGCAACAGAAATTTTGCGGATTGGTCAATCCGTTCGCGAGATATGGCAGTTTGGAGGTAAGAAACGGTCGAGAAACTCAAAATTATCACAGTTCTGATACTCGAAACGAATAACCAGAACGGCCCAGGGGAAAAGTACGCATACCGTTGTAATCGGGCGAGTTTCTACTTTCAGATGCAATAGAAATTTTGCGGATTGGTCAATCCGTTCGCGAGATATGGCAGTTTGGAGGTAAGCAACGCTTGAGAAACACAAAATTTTCGCAGTTCTCATGTTCGAAACGAATAACTACAACGGCCTACGGGAAAAGTACGCATACCGTTGTAATCGGGCGAGTTTCTACTTTCAGATGCAACAGAAATTTTGCGGATTGGTCAATCCGTTCGCGAGATATGGCAGTTTGTAGGTAAGAAACGCTTGAGAAACTCAACATTTTCGCAGTTCTGTTGCTCGAAACGAATAACTAGAACGGACTAGGGGAAAAGTACGCATACCGTTGTAATCGGGCGAGTTTCTACTTTCAGATGCAACAGAAATTTTGCCGATTGGTCAATCCGTTCGCGAGATATGGCAGTTTGGAGGTAAGAAACGCTTGAGAAACTCAACATTTTCGCAGTTCTGATGCTCGAAACGAATAACTAGAACGGCCTAGGGGAAAAGTACGCATACCGTTGTAATCGGGTGAGTTTCTACTTTCAGATGCAACAGAAATTTTGGGGATTGGTCAATCCGTTCGCGAGATATGGCAGTTTGGAGGTAAGCAACGCTTGAGAAACACAAAATTTTCGCAGTTCTCATGCTCGAAACGAATAACTACAACGGCCTACGGGAAAAGTACGCATACCGTTGTAATCGGGCGAGTTTCTACTTTCAGATGCAACAGAAATTTTGCGCATTGGTCAATCCGTTCGCGAGATATGGCAGTTTGGAAGTAAGAAACGCTTGAGAAACTCAAATTTTTCGCAGTTCTGATGCTCGAAACGAATAACTAGAACGGACTAGGGGAAAAGTAGGCATACCGTTGTAATCGGGCGAGTTTGTACTTTCAGATGCAACAGAAATTTTGCGGATTGGTCAATCCGTTCGCGAGATATGGCAGTTTGGAGGTAAGAAACGCTTGAGAAACTCAAAATTTTCGCAGTTCTGATGCTCGAAACGAATAACTAGAACGGACTAGGGGAAAAGTACGCATACCGTTGTAATCGGGCGAGTTTCTACTTTCAGATGCAACAGAAATTTTGCGGATTGGTCAATCCGTTCGCGAGATATGGCAGTTTGGAGGTAAGAAACGCTTGAGAAACTCAAAATTTTCGCAGTTCTGATGCTCGAAACGAATAACTAGAACGGCCTAGGGGAAAAGTACGCATACCGTTGTAATCGGGTGAGTTTCTACTTTAAGATGCAACAGAAATTTTGCGGATTAGTCAATCCGTTCGCGAGATATGGCAGTTTGGAAGTAAGAAACGCTTGAGAAACTCAAAATTTTCGCAGTTCTGATGCTCGAAACGAATAACCAGAACGGACTAGGGGAAAAGTACGCATACCGTTGTAATCGGGCGAGTTTCTACTTTCAGATGCAACAGAAATTTTGCGGAGTGGTCAATCCGTTCGCGAGATATGGCAGTTTGGATGTAAGAAACGCTTGAGAAACTCAAAATTTTCGCAGTTCTGATGCTCGAAACGAATAACTAGAACGGCCTAGGGGAAATGTACGCATACCGTTGTAATCGGGCGAGTTTCTACTTTCAGATGCAACAGAAATTTTGCGGATTAGTCAATCCGTTTGCGAGATATGGCAGTTTGGAGGTAAGCAACGCTTGAGAAACACAAAATTTTCGCAGTTCTCATGCTCGAAACGAATAACTACAACGGCCTACGGGAAAAGTACGCATACCGTTGTAATCGGGCGACTTTCTACTTTCAGATGCAACAGAAATTTTGCGGATTGGTCAATCCGTTCGCGAGATATGGCAGTTTGGAGGTAAGAAACGCTTGAGAAACTCAAAATTTTCGCAGTTCTGATGCTCGACAAGCATAACTAGAACGGTCTAGGGGAAAAGTACGCATACCGTTGTAATCGGGCGACTTTCTACTTTCAGATGCAACAGAAATTTTGCGGATTGGTCAATCCGTTCGCGAGATATGGCAGTTTGGAGGTAAGAAACGGTCGAGAAACTCAAAATTATCACAGTTCTGATACTCGAAACGAATAACCAGAACGGCCCAGGGGAAAAGTACGCATACCGTTGTAATCGGGCGAGTTTCTACTTTCAGATGCAATAGAAATTTTGCGGATTGGTCAATCCGTTCGCGAGATATGGCAGTTTGGAGGTAAGCAACGCTTGAGAAACACAAAATTTTCGCAGTTCTCATGCTCGAAACGAATAACTACAACGGCCTACGGGAAAAGTACGCATACCGTTGTAATCGGGCGAGTTTCTACTTTCAGATGCAACAGAAATTTTGCGCATTGGTCAATCCGTTCGCGAGATATGGCAGTTTGGAAGTAAGAAACGCTTGAGAAACTCATAATTTTCGCAGTTCTGATGCTCGAAACGAATAACTAGAACGGCCTAGGGGAAATGTACGCATACCGTTGTAATCGGGCGAGTTTCAACTTTCAGATGCAACAGAAATTTTGCGGATTAGTCAATCCGTTCGCGAGATATGGCAGTTTGGAGGTAAGAAACGCTTGAGAAACTCAAAATTTTCGCAGTTCTGATGCTCGACAAGCATAACTAGAACGGTCTAGGGGAAAAGTACGCATACCGTTGTAATCGGGCGACTTTCTACTTTCAGATGCAACAGAAATTTTGCGGATTGGTCAATCCGTTCGCGAGATATGGCAGTTTGGAGGTAAGAAACGCTTGAGAAACTCAAAATTTTCGCAGTTCTGATGCTCGAAACGAATAACTAGAACGGACTAGGGGAAAAGTACGCATACCGTTGTAATCGGGCGAGTTTCTACTTTCAGATGCAACAGAAATTTTGCGGATTGGTCTATCCGTTCGCGAGATATGGCAGTTTGGAGGTAAGAAACGCTTGAGAAACTCAAAATTTTCGCAGTTCTGATGCTCGAAACGAATAACTAGAACGGCCTAGGGGAAAAGTACGCATACCGTTGTAATCGGGCGAGTTTCTACTTTCAGATGCAACAGAAATTTTGCGGATTAGTCAATCCGTTCGCGAGACATGGCAGTTTGGAGGTAAGAAACGCTTGAGAAACTCAAAATTTTCGCAGTTCTGATGCTCGAAACGAATAACTAGAACGGACTAGGGAAAAGTACGCATACCGTTGTAATCGGGCGAGTTTCTACTTTCAGATGCAACAGAAATTTTGCGGATTGGTCAATCCGTTCGCGAGATATGGCAGTTTGGAGGTAAAACGCTTGAGAAACTCAAAATTTTCGCAGTTCTGATGCTCGAAACGAATAACTAGAACGGCCTAGGGGAAAAGTACGCATACCGTTGTAATCGGGCGAGTTTCTACTTTCAGATGCAACAGAAATTTTGCGGATTAGTCAATCCGTTCGCGAGACATGGCAGTTTGGAGGTAAGAAACGCTTGAGAAACTCAAAATTATCACTGTTCTGATACTCGAAACGAATAACCAGAACGGCCCAGGGGAAAAGTACGCATACCGTTGTAATCGGGCAAGTTTCTACTTTCAGATGCAACAGAAATTTTGCGGATTGGTCAATCCGTTCGCGAGATATGGCAGTTTGGAGGTAAGCAACGCTTGAGAAACACAAAATTTTCGCAGTTCTCATGCTCGAAACGAATAACTACAACGGCCTACGGGAAAAGTACGCATACCGTTGTAATCGGGCGAGTTTCTACTTTCAGATGCAACAGAAATTTTGCGCATTGGTCAATCCGTTCGCGAGATATGGCAGTTTGGAAGTAAGAAACGCTTGAGAAACTCAAAATTTTCGCAGTTCTGATGCTCGAAACGAATAACTAGAACGGCCTAGGGGAAAAGTACGCATACCGTTGTAATCGGGCGAGTTTCTACTTTCAGATGCAACAGAAATTTTGCGGATTGGTCAATCCGTTCGTGAGATATGGCAGTTTGGATGTATGAAACACTTGAGAAACACAAAATTTTCGCAGTTCTGATGCTCGAAACGAATAACTAGAGCGGCCTAGGGGAAAAGTAAGCATACTGTTGTAATCGGGCGAGTTTCTACTTTCAGATGCAACAGAAATTTTGCGGATTGGTCAATCCGTTCGCGAGACATGGCAGTTTGGAGGTAAGAAACGCTTGAGAAACTCAAAATTATCACTGTTCTGATACTCGAAACGAATAACCAGAACGGCCCAGGGGAAAAGTACGCATACCGTTGTAATCGGGCAAGTTTCTACTTTCAGATGCAACAGAAATTTTGCGGATTGGTCAATCCGTTCGCGAGATATGGCAGTTTGGAGGTAAGCAACGCTTGAGAAACACAAAATTTTCGCAGTTCTCATGCTCGAAACGAATAACTACAACGGCCTACGGGAAAAGTACGCATACCGTTGTAATCGGGCGAGTTTCTACTTTCAGATGCAACAGAAATTTTGCGCATTGGTCAATCCGTTCGCGAGATATGGCAGTTTGGAAGTAAGAAACGCTTGAGAAACTCAAAATTTTCGCAGTTCTGATGCTCGAAACGAATAACTAGAACGGCCTAGGGGAAAAGTACGCATACCGTTGTAATCGGGCGAGTTTCTACTTTCAGATGCAACAGAAATTTTGCGGATTGGTCAATCCGTTCGTGAGATATGGCAGTTTGGATGTATGAAACACTTGAGAAACACAAAATTTTCGCAGTTCTGATGCTCGAAACGAATAACTAGAGCGGCCTAGGGGAAAAGTAAGCATACTGTTGTAATCGGGCGAGTTTCTACTTTCAGATGCAACAGAAATTTTGCGGATTGGTCAATCCGTTCGCGAGATATGGCAGTTTGGAGGTAAGAAACGCTTGAGAAACTCAAAATTTTCGCAGTTCTGATGCTCGACAAGCATAACTAGAACGGTCTAGGGGAAAAGTACGCATACCGTTGTAATCGGGCGAGTTTCTACTTTCAGATGCAACAGAAATTTTGCGGATTGGTCAATCCGTTCGCGAGATATGGCAGTTTGGAGGTAAGAAACGCTTGAGAAACTCAAAATTTTCGCAGTTCTGATGCTCGAAACGAATAACTAGAACGGCCTAGGGGAAGAGTACGCATACCGTTGTAATCGGGCGAGTTTCTACTTTCAGATGCAACAGAAATTTTGCGGATTAGTCAATCCGTTCGCGAGACATGGCAGTTTGGAGGTAAGAAACGCTTGAGAAACTCAAAATTTTCGCAGTTCTGATGCTCGAAACGAATAACCAGAACGGACTAGGGGAAAAGTACGCATACCGTTGTAATCGGGCGAGTTTCTACTTTCAGATGCAACAGAAATTTTGCGGAGTGGTCAATCCGTTCGCGAGATATGGCAGTTTGGATGTAAGAAACGCTTGAGAAACTCAAAATTTTCGCAGTTCTGATGCTCGAAACGAATAACTAGAACGGCCTAGGGGAAATGTACGCATACCGTTGTAATCGGGCGAGTTTCTACTTTCAGATGCAACAGAAATTTTGCGGATTAGTCAATCCGTTTGCGAGATATGGCAGTTTGGAGGTAAGCAACGCTTGAGAAACACAAAATTTTCGCAGTTCTCATGCTCGAAACGAATAACTACAACGGCCTACGGGAAAAGTACGCATACCGTTGTAATCGGGCGACTTTCTACTTTCAGATGCAACAGAAATTTTGCGGATTGGTCAATCCGTTCGCGAGATATGGCAGTTTGGAGGTAAGAAACGCTTGAGAAACTCAAAATTTTCGCAGTTCTGATGCTCGACAAGCATAACTAGAACGGTCTAGGGGAAAAGTACGCATACCGTTGTAATCGGGCGACTTTCTACTTTCAGATGCAACAGAAATTTTGCGGATTGGTCAATCCGTTCGCGAGATATGGCAGTTTGGAGGTAAGAAACGGTCGAGAAACTCAAAATTATCACAGTTCTGATACTCGAAACGAATAACCAGAACGGCCCAGGGGAAAAGTACGCATACCGTTGTAATCGGGCGAGTTTCTACTTTCAGATGCAATAGAAATTTTGCGGATTGGTCAATCCGTTCGCGAGATATGGCAGTTTGGAGGTAAGCAACGCTTGAGAAACACAAAATTTTCGCAGTTCTCATGCTCGAAACGAATAACTACAACGGCCTACGGGAAAAGTACGCATACCGTTGTAATCGGGCGAGTTTCTACTTTCAGATGCAACAGAAATTTTGCGCATTGGTCAATCCGTTCGCGAGATATGGCAGTTTGGAAGTAAGAAACGCTTGAGAAACTCATAATTTTCGCAGTTCTGATGCTCGAAACGAATAACTAGAACGGCCTAGGGGAAATGTACGCATACCGTTGTAATCGGGCGAGTTTCAACTTTCAGATGCAACAGAAATTTTGCGGATTAGTCAATCCGTTCGCGAGATATGGCAGTTTGGAGGTAAGAAACGCTTGAGAAACTCAAAATTTTCGCAGTTCTGATGCTCGACAAGCATAACTAGAACGGTCTAGGGGAAAAGTACGCATACCGTTGTAATCGGGCGACTTTCTACTTTCAGATGCAACAGAAATTTTGCGGATTGGTCAATCCGTTCGCGAGATATGGCAGTTTGGAGGTAAGAAACGCTTGAGAAACTCAAAATTTTCGCAGTTCTGATGCTCGAAACGAATAACTAGAACGGACTAGGGGAAAAGTACGCATACCGTTGTAATCGGGCGAGTTTCTACTTTCAGATGCAACAGAAATTTTGCGGATTGGTCTATCCGTTCGCGAGATATGGCAGTTTGGAGGTAAGAAACGCTTGAGAAACTCAAAATTTTCGCAGTTCTGATGCTCGAAACGAATAACTAGAACGGCCTAGGGGAAAAGTACGCATACCGTTGTAATCGGGCGAGTTTCTACTTTCAGATGCAACAGAAATTTTGCGGATTAGTCAATCCGTTCGCGAGACATGGCAGTTTGGAGGTAAGAAACGCTTGAGAAACTCAAAATTTTCGCAGTTCTGATGCTCGAAACGAATAACTAGAACGGACTAGGGGAAAAGTACGCATACCGTTGTAATCGGGCGAGTTTCTACTTTCAGATGCAACAGAAATTTTGCGGATTGGTCAATCCGTTCGCGAGATATGGCAGTTTGGAGGTAAAACGCTTGAGAAACTCAAAATTTTCGCAGTTCTGATGCTCGAAACGAATAACTAGAACGGCCTAGGGGAAAAGTACGCATACCGTTGTAATCGGGCGAGTTTCTACTTTCAGATGCAACAGAAATTTTGCGGATTAGTCAATCCGTTCGCGAGACATGGCAGTTTGGAGGTAAGAAACGCTTGAGAAACTCAAAATTATCACTGTTCTGATACTCGAAACGAATAACCAGAACGGCCCAGGGGAAAAGTACGCATACCGTTGTAATCGGGCAAGTTTCTACTTTCAGATGCAACAGAAATTTTGCGGATTGGTCAATCCGTTCGCGAGATATGGCAGTTTGGAGGTAAGCAACGCTTGAGAAACACAAAATTTTCGCAGTTCTCATGCTCGAAACGAATAACTACAACGGCCTACGGGAAAAGTACGCATACCGTTGTAATCGGGCGAGTTTCTACTTTCAGATGCAACAGAAATTTTGCGCATTGGTCAATCCGTTCGCGAGATATGGCAGTTTGGAAGTAAGAAACGCTTGAGAAACTCAAAATTTTCGCAGTTCTGATGCTCGAAACGAATAACTAGAACGGCCTAGGGGAAAAGTACGCATACCGTTGTAATCGGGCGAGTTTCTACTTTCAGATGCAACAGAAATTTTGCGGATTGGTCAATCCGTTCGTGAGATATGGCAGTTTGGATGTATGAAACACTTGAGAAACACAAAATTTTCGCAGTTCTGATGCTCGAAACGAATAACTAGAGCGGCCTAGGGGAAAAGTAAGCATACTGTTGTAATCGGGCGAGTTTCTACTTTCAGATGCAACAGAAATTTTGCGGATTGGTCAATCCGTTCGCGAGACATGGCAGTTTGGAGGTAAGAAACGCTTGAGAAACTCAAAATTATCACTGTTCTGATACTCGAAACGAATAACCAGAACGGCCCAGGGGAAAAGTACGCATACCGTTGTAATCGGGCAAGTTTCTACTTTCAGATGCAACAGAAATTTTGCGGATTGGTCAATCCGTTCGCGAGATATGGCAGTTTGGAGGTAAGCAACGCTTGAGAAACACAAAATTTTCGCAGTTCTCATGCTCGAAACGAATAACTACAACGGCCTACGGGAAAAGTACGCATACCGTTGTAATCGGGCGAGTTTCTACTTTCAGATGCAACAGAAATTTTGCGCATTGGTCAATCCGTTCGCGAGATATGGCAGTTTGGAAGTAAGAAACGCTTGAGAAACTCAAAATTTTCGCAGTTCTGATGCTCGAAACGAATAACTAGAACGGCCTAGGGGAAAAGTACGCATACCGTTGTAATCGGGCGAGTTTCTACTTTCAGATGCAACAGAAATTTTGCGGATTGGTCAATCCGTTCGTGAGATATGGCAGTTTGGATGTATGAAACACTTGAGAAACACAAAATTTTCGCAGTTCTGATGCTCGAAACGAATAACTAGAGCGGCCTAGGGGAAAAGTAAGCATACTGTTGTAATCGGGCGAGTTTCTACTTTCAGATGCAACAGAAATTTTGCGGATTGGTCAATCCGTTCGCGAGATATGGCAGTTTGGAGGTAAGAAACGCTTGAGAAACTCAAAATTTTCGCAGTTCTGATGCTCGACAAGCATAACTAGAACGGTCTAGGGGAAAAGTACGCATACCGTTGTAATCGGGCGAGTTTCTACTTTCAGATGCAACAGAAATTTTGCGGATTGGTCAATCCGTTCGCGAGATATGGCAGTTTGGAGGTAAGAAACGCTTGAGAAACTCAAAATTTTCGCAGTTCTGATGCTCGAAACGAATAACTAGAACGGCCTAGGGGAAGAGTACGCATACCGTTGTAATCGGGCGAGTTTCTACTTTCAGATGCAACAGAAATTTTGCGGATTAGTCAATCCGTTCGCGAGACATGGCAGTTTGGAGGTAAGAAACGCTTGAGAAACTCAAAATTTTCGCAGTTCTGATGCTCGACAAGCATAACTAGAACGGTCTAGGGGAAAAGTACGCATACCGTTGTAATCGGGCGACTTTCTACTTTCAGATGCAACAGAAATTTTGCGGATAGGTCAATCCGTTCGCGAGATATGGCAGTTTGGAGGTAAGAAACGGTCGAGAAACTCAAAATTATCACTGTTCTGATACTCGAAACGAATAACCAGAACGGCCCAGGGGAAAAGTACGCATACCGTTGTAATCGGGCAAGTTTCTACTTTCAGATGCAACAGAAATTTTGCGGATTGGTCAATCCGTTCGCGAGATATGGCAGTTTGGAGGTAAGCAACGCTTGAGAAACACAAAATTTTCGCAGTTCTCATGCTCGAAACGAATAACTACAACGGCCTACGGGAAAAGTACGCATACCGTTGTAATCGGGCGAGTTTCTACTTTCAGATGCAACAGAAATTTTGCGCATTGGTCAATCCGTTCGCGAGATATGGCAGTTTGGAAGTAAGAAACGCTTGAGAAACTCAAAATTTTCGCAGTTCTGATGCTCGAAACGAATAACTAGAACGGCCTAGGGGAAAAGTACGCATACCGTTGTAATCGGGCGAGTTTCTACTTTCAGATGCAACAGAAATTTTGCGGATTGGTCAATCCGTTCGTGAGATATGGCAGTTTGGAAGTATGAAACACTTGAGAAACACAAAATTTTCGCAGTTCTGATGCTCGAAACGAATAACTAGAGCGGCCTAGGGGAAAAGTAAGCATACTGTTGTAATCGGGCGAGTTTCTACTTTCAGATGCAACAGAAATTTTGCGGATTGGTCAATCCGTTCGCGAGATATGGCAGTTTGG
This sequence comes from Ptiloglossa arizonensis, assembly GCF_051014685.1. Taxonomy (NCBI): domain Eukaryota; kingdom Metazoa; phylum Arthropoda; class Insecta; order Hymenoptera; family Colletidae; genus Ptiloglossa; species Ptiloglossa arizonensis. The sequence continues at coordinate 279,075 of NW_027478478.1, read as the reverse complement.
AGGTAAGAAACGCTTGAGAAACTCAAAATTTTCGCAGTTCTGATGCTCGACAAGCATAACTAGAACGGTCTAGGGGAAAAGTACGCATACCGTTGTAATCGGGCGAATTTCTACTTTCAGATGCAACAGAAATTTTGCGGATTGGTCAATCCGTTCGCGAGATATGGCAGTTTGTAGGTAAGAAACGCTTGAGAAACTCAACTATTTCGCAGTTCTGATGCTCGAAACGAATAACCAGAACGGCCGAGGGGAAAAGTACGCATACCGTTGTAATCGGGCGAGTTTCTACTTTCAGATGCAACAGAAATTTTGCGGATTGGTCAATCCGTTCGCGAGATATGGCGGTTTGGAAGTAAGAAACGCTTGAGAAACTCAAAATTTTCGCAGTTCTGATGCTCGAAACGAATAACTAGAACGGCCTAGGGGAAAAGTACGCATACCGTCGTAAACGGGCGAGTTTCTACCTTCAGATGCAACAGAAATTTTGCGGATTGCTCAATCCGTTCGCGAGGTATGGCAATTTGGAAGTAAGAAACGCTTGAAAAACTCAAAATTTTCGCTGTTCTGATGCTCGAAACGAATAACTAGAACGGACTAGGGGAAAAGTACGCACACCGTTGTAATCGGGCGAGTTTCTACTTTCAGATGCAACAGAAATTTTGCGGATTGGTCAATCCGTTCGCGAGACATGGCAGTTTGGAGGTAAGAAACGCTTGAGAAACTCAAAATTTTCGCAGTTCTGATGCTCGACAAGCATAACTAGAACGGTCTAGGGGAAAAGTACGCATACCGTTGTAATCGGGCGACTTTCTACTTTCAGATGCAACAGAAATTTTGCGGATAGGTCAATCCGTTCGCGAGATATGGCAGTTTGGAGGTAAGAAACGGTCGAGAAACTCAAAATTATCACTGTTCTGATACTCGAAACGAATAACCAGAACGGCCCAGGGGAAAAGTACGCATACCGTTGTAATCGGGCAAGTTTCTACTTTCAGATGCAACAGAAATTTTGCGGATTGGTCAATCCGTTCGCGAGATATGGCAGTTTGGAGGTAAGCAACGCTTGAGAAACACAAAATTTTCGCAGTTCTCATGCTCGAAACGAATAACTACAACGGCCTACGGGAAAAGTACGCATACCGTTGTAATCGGGCGAGTTTCTACTTTCAGATGCAACAGAAATTTTGCGCATTGGTCAATCCGTTCGCGAGATATGGCAGTTTGGAAGTAAGAAACGCTTGAGAAACTCAAAATTTTCGCAGTTCTGATTCTCGAAACGAATAACTAGAACGGCCTAGGGGAAAAGTACGCATACCGTTGTAATCGGGCGAGTTTCTACTTTCAGATGCAACAGAAATTTTGCGGATTGGTCAATCCGTTCGTGAGATATGGCAGTTTGGAAGTATGAAACACTTGAGAAACACAAAATTTTCGCAGTTCTGATGCTCGAAACGAATAACTAGAGCGGCCTAGGGGAAAAGTAAGCATACCGTTGTAATCGGGCGAGTTTCTACTTTCAGATGCAACAGAAATTTTGCGGATTGGTCAATCCGTTCGCGAGATATGGCAGTTTGGAGGTAAGAAACGCTTGAGAAGCTCAAAATTTTCGCAGTTCTGATGCTCGACAAGCATAACTAGAACGGTCTAGGGGAAAAGTACGCATACCGTTGTAATCGGGCGACTTTCTACTTTCAGATGCAACAGAAATTTTGCGGATAGGTCAATCCGTTCGCGAGATATGGCAGTTTGGAGGTAAGAAACGGTCGAGAAACTCAAAATTATCACTGTTCTGATACTCGAAACGAATAACCAGAACGGCCCAGGGGAAAAGTACGCATACCGTTGTAATCGGGCAAGTTTCTACTTTCAGATGCAACAGAAATTTTGCGGATTGGTCAATCCGTTCGCGAGATATGGCAGTTTGGAGGTAAGCAACGCTTGAGAAACACAAAATTTTCGCAGTTCTCATGCTCGAAACGAATAACTACAACGGCCTACGGGAAAAGTACGCATACCGTTGTAATCGGGCGAGTTTCTACTTTCAAATGCAACAGAAATTTTGCGCATTGGTCAATCCGTTCGCGAGATATGGCAGTTTGGAAGTAAGAAACGCTTGAGAAACTCAAAATTTTCGCAGTTCTGATGCTCAAAACGAATAACTAGAACGGCCTAGGGGAAAAGTACGCATACCGTTGTAATCGGGCGAGTTTCTACTTTCAGATGCAACAGAAATTTTGCGGATTGGTCAATCCGTTCGTGAGATATGGCAGTTTGGAAGTATGAAACACTTGAGAAACACAAAATTTTCGCAGTTCTGATGCTCGAAACGAATAACTAGAGCGGCCTAGGGGAAAACTAAGCATACCGTTGTAATCGGGCGAGTTTCTACTTTCAGATGCAACAGAAATTTTGCGGATTGGTCAATCCGCTCGCGAGAAATGGCAGTTTGGAGGTAAGAAACGCTTGAGAAACTCAAAATTTTCGCAGTTCTGATGCTCGACAAGCATAACTAGAACGGTCTAGGGGAAAAGTACGCATACCGTTGTAATCGGGCGAATTTCTACTTTCAGATGCAACAGAAATTTTGCGGATTGGTCAATCCGTTCGCGAGATATGGCAGTTTGTAGGTAAGAAACGCTTGAGAAACTCAACTATTTCGCAGTTCTGATGCTCGAAACGAATAACCAGAACGGCCGAGGGGAAAAGTACGCATACCGTTGTAATCGGGCGATTTTCTACTTTCAGATGCATCAGAAATTTTGCGGATTGGTCAATCCGTTCGCGAGATATGGCAGTTTGGAAGTAAGAAACGTTTGAGAAACTCAAAATTTTCGCAGTTCTGATGCTCGAAACGATTAACTAGAACGGCCTAGGGGAAAAGTACGCATACCGTTGTAATCGGGCGAGTTTCTACTTTCAGATGCAACAGAAATTTTGCGGATTGGTCAATCCGTTCGCGAGATATGGCGGTTTGGAAGTAAGAAACGCTTGAGAAACTCAAAATTTTCGCAGTTCTGATGCTCGAAACGAATAACTAGAACGGCCTAGGGGAAAAGTACGCATACCGTCGTAAACGGGCGAGTTTCTACCTTCAGATGCAACAGAAATTTTGCGGATTGCTCAATCCGTTCGCGAGGTATGGCAATTTGGAAGTAAGAAACGCTTGAAAAACTCAAAATTTTCGCAGTTCTGATGCTCGAAACGAATAACTAGAACGGACTAGGGGAAAAGTACGCATACCGTTGTAATCGGGCGAGTTTCTACTTTCAGATGCAACAGAAATTTTGCGGATTGTTCAATCCGTTCGCGAGATATGGCAGTTTGGAGGTAAGAAACGCTTGAGAAACTCAAAATTTTCGCAGTTCTGATGCTCGAAACGAATAACTAGAACGGACTAGGGGAAAAGTACGCACACCGTTGTAATCGGGCGAGTTTCTACTTTCAGATGCAACAGAAATTTTGCGGATTGGTCAATCCGTTCGCGAGATATGGCAGTTTGGAGGTAAGAAACGCTTGAGAAACTCAAAATTTTCGCAGTTCTGATGCTCGAAACGAATAACTAGAACGGCCTAGGGGAAGAGTACGCATACCGTTGTAATCGGGCGAGTTTCTACTTTCAGATGCAACAGAAATTTTGCGGATTAGTCAATCCGTTCGCGAGATATGGCAGTTTGGAAGTAAGAAACGCTTGAGAAACTCAAAATTTTCGCAGTTCTGATGCTGGACAAGCATAACTAGAACGGTCTAGGGGAAAAGTACGCATACCGTTGTAATCGGGCGACTTTCTACTTTCAGATGCAACAGAAATTTTGCGGATTGGTCAATCCGTTCGCGAGATATCGCAGTTTGGAGGTAACAAACGGTCGAGAAACTCAAAATTATCACAGTTCTGATACTCGAAACGAATAACCAGAACGGCCCAGGGGAAAAGTACGCACACCGTTGTAATCGGGCGAGTTTCTACTTTCAGATGCAACAGAAATTTTGCGGATTGGTCAATCCGTTCACGAGATATGGCAGTTTGGAGGTAAGCAACGCTTGAGAAACCCAAAATTTTCGCAGTTCTCATGCTCGAAACGAATAACTACAACGGCCTACGGGAAAAGTACGCATACCGTTGTAATCGGGCGAGTTTCTACTTTCAGATGCAACAGAAATTTTGCAGATTGGTCAATCCGTTCGCGAGATATGGCGGTTTGGAAGTAAGAAACGCTTGAGAAACTCAAAATTTTCGCAGTTCTGATGCTCGAAACGAATAACTAGAACGGCCTAGTGGAAAAGTACGCATACCGTTGTAATCGGGCGAGTTTCTACTTTCAGATGCAACAGAAATTTTGCGGATTGGTCAATCCGTTCGCGAGATATGGCAGTTTGGAGGTAAAACGCTTGAGAAACTCAAAATTTTCGCAGTTCTGATGCTCGAAACGAATAACTAGAACGGCCTAGGGGAAAAGTACGCATACCGTTGTAATCGGGCGAGTTTCAACTTTCAGATGCAACAGAAATTTTGCGGATTAGTCAATCCGTTCGCGAGATATGGCAGTTTGGAGGTAAGAAACGCTTGAGAAACTCAAAATTTTCGCAGTTCTGATGCTCGACAAGCATAACTAGAACGGTCTAGGGGAAAAGTACGCATACCGTTGTAATCGGGCGACTTTCTACTTTCAGATGCAATAGAAATTTTGCGGATTGGTCAATCCGTTCGCGAGATATGGCAGTTTGGAGGTAAGAAACGCTTGAGAAACTCAAAATTTTCGCAGTTCTGATGCTCGAAACGAATAACTAGAACGGACTAGGGGAAAAGTACGCATACCGTTGTAATCGGGCGAGTTTCTACTTTCAGATGCAACAGAAATTTTGCGGATTGGTCTATCCGTTCGCGAGATTTGGCAGTTTGGAGGTAAGAAACGCTTGAGAAACTCAAAATTTTCGCAGTTCTGATGCTCGAAACGAATAACTAGAACGGCCTAGGGGAAAAGTACGCATACCGTTGTAATCGGGCGAGTTTCTACTTTCAGATGCAACAGAAATTTTGCGGATTGGTCAATCCGTTCACGAGATATGGCAGTTTGGAGGTAAGCAACGCTTGAGAAACCCAAAATTTTCGCAGTTCTCATGCTCGAAACGAATAACTACAACGGCCTACGGGAAAAGTACGCATACCGTTGTAATCGGGCGAGTTTCTACTTTCAGATGCAACAGAAATTTTGCGGATTGGTCAATCCGTTCGCGAGATATGGCAGTTTGGAAGTAAGAAACGCTTGAGAAACTCAAAATTTTCGCAGTTCTGATGCTCGAAACGAATAACTAGAACGGCCTAGGGGAAAAGTACGCATACCGTTGTAATCGGGCGAGTTTCTACTTTCAGATGCAACAGAAATTTTGCGGATTGGTCAATCCGTTCGCGAGATATGGCAGTTTGGAGGTAAGAAACGGTTGAGAAACTCAAAATTTTCAAAGTTCTGATGCTCGAAACGAATAACCAGTACGGCCTAGGGGAAAAGTACGCATACCGTTGTAATCGGGCGAGTTTCTACTTTCAGATGCAACAGAAATTTTGCAGATTGGTCAATCCGTTCGCGAGATATGGCGGTTTGGAAGTAAGAAACGCTTGAGAAACTCAAAATTTTCGCAGTTCTGATGCTCGAAACGAATAACTAGAACGGACTAGGGGAAAAGTACGCATACCGTTGTAATCGGGCGAGTTTCTACTTTCAGATGCAACAGAAATTTTGCGGATTGGTCAATCCGTTCGCGAGATATGGCAGTTTGGAGGTAAGAAACGCTTGAGAAACTCAAAATTTTCGCAGTTCTGATGCTCGAAACGAATAACTAGAACGGCCTAGGGGAAAAGTACGCATACCGTTGTAATCGGGCGAGTTTCTACTTTCAGATGCAACAGAAATTTTGCGGATTAGTCAATCCGTTCGCGAGACATGGCAGTTTGGAGGTAAGAAACGCTTGAGAAACTCAAAATTTTCGCAGTTCTGATGCTCGAAACGAATAACTAGAACGGACTAGGGGAAAAGTACGCATACCGTTGTAATCGGGCGAGTTTCTACTTTCAGATGCAACAGAAATTTTGCGGATTGGTCAATCCGTTCGCGAGATATGGCAGTTTGGAGGTAAAACGCTTGAGAAACTCAAAATTTTCGCAGTTCTGATGCTCGAAACGAATAACTAGAACGGCCTAGGGGAAAAGTACGCATACCGTTGTAATCGGGCGAGTTTCTACTTTCAGATGCAACAGAAATTTTGCGGATTGGTCAATCCGTTCGTGAGATATGGCAGTTTGGAAGTATGAAACACTTGAGAAACACAAAATTTTCGCAGTTCTGATGCTCGAAACGAATAACTAGAACGGCCTAGGGGAAAAGTACGCATACCGTTGTAATCGGGCGAGTTTCTACTTTCAGATGCAACAGAAATTTTGCGGATTAGTCAATCCGTTCGCGAGACATGGCAGTTTGGAGGTAAGAAACGCTTGAGAAACTCAAAATTTTCGCAGTTCTGATGCTCGAAACGAATAACTAGAACGGACTAGGGGAAAAGTACGCATACCGTTGTAATCGGGCGAGTTTCTACTTTCAGATGCAACAGAAATTTTGCGGATTGGTCAATCCGTTCGCGAGATATGGCAGTTTGGAGGTAAAACGCTTGAGAAACTCAAAATTTTCGCAGTTCTGATGCTCGAAACGAATAACTAGAACGGCCTAGGGGAAAAGTACGCATACCGTTGTAATCGGGCGAGTTTCTACTTTCAGATGCAACAGAAATTTTGCGGATTGGTCAATCCGTTCGTGAGATATGGCAGTTTGGAAGTATGAAACACTTGAGAAACACAAAATTTTCGCAGTTCTGATGCTCGAAACGAATAACTAGAGCGGCCTAGGGGAAAAGTACGCATACCGTTGTAATCGGGCGAGTTTCTACTTTCAGATGCAACAGAAATTTTGCGGATTGGTCAATCCGTTCGCGAGATATGGCAGTTTGGAGGTAAGAAACGCTTGAGAAACTCAAAATTTTCGCAGTTCTGATGCTCGAAACGAATAACTAGAACGGACTAGGGGAAAAGTACGCATACCGTTGTAATCGGGCGAGTTTCTACTTTCAGATGCAACAGAAATTTTGCGGATTGGTCTATCCGTTCGCGAGATATGGCAGTTTGCAGGTAAGAAACGCTTGAGAAACTCAAAATTTTCGCAGTTCTGATGCTCGAAACGAATAACTAGAACGGCCTAGGGGAAAAGTACGCATACCGTTGTAATCGGGCGAGTTTCTACTTTCAGATGCAACAGAAATTTTGCGGATTAGTCAATCCGTTCGCGAGACATGGCAGTTTGGAGGTAAGAAACGCTTGAGAAACTCAAAATTTTCGCAGTTCTGATGCTCGAAACGAATAACTAGAACGGACTAGGGGAAAAGTACGCATACCGTTGTAATCGGGCGAGTTTCTACTTTCAGATGCAACAGAAATTTTGCGGATTGGTCAATCCGTTCTGGAGATATGGCAGTTTGGAGGTAAAACGCTTGAGAAACTCAAAATTTTCGCAGTTCTGATGCTCGAAACGAATAACTAGAACGGCCTAGGGGAAAAGTACGCATACCGTTGTAATCGGGCGAGTTTCTACTTTCAGATGCAACAGAAATTTTGCGGATTGGTCAATCCGTTCGTGAGATATGGCAGTTTGGAAGTATGAAACACTTGAGAAACACAAAATTTTCGCAGTTCTGATGCTCGAAACGAATAACTAGAGCGGCCTAGGGGAAAAGTACGCATACCGTTGTAATCGGGCGAGTTTCTACTTTCAGATGCAACAGAAATTTTGCGGATTGGTCAATCCGTTCGCGAGATATGGCAGTTTGGAGGTAAGAAACGCTTGAGAAACTCAAAATTTTCGCAGTTCTGATGCTCGACAAGCATAACTAGAACGGTCTAGGGGAAAAGTACGCATACCGTTGTAATCGGGCGAATTTCTACTTTCAGATGCAACAGAAATTTTGCGGATTGGTCAATCCGTTCGCGAGATATGGCAGTTTGTAGGTAAGAAACGCTTGAGAAGCTCAACTATTTCGCAGTTCTGATGATCGAAACGAATAACCAGAACGGCCGAGGGGAAAAGTACGCATACCGTTGTAATCGGGCGAGTTTCTACTTTCAGATGCATCAGAAATTTTGCGGATTGGTCAATCCGTTCGCGAGATATGGCAGTTTGGAAGTAAGAAACGCTTGAGAAACTCAAAATTTTCGCAGTTCTGATGCTCGAAACGATTAACTAGAACGGCCTAGGGGAAAAGTACGCATACCGTTGTAATCGGGCGAGTTTCTACTTTCAGATGCAACAGAAATTTTGCGGATTGGTCAATCCGTTCGCGAGATATGGCGGTTTGGAAGTAAGAAACGCTTGAGAAACTCAAAATTTTCGCAGTTCTGATGCTCGAAACGAATAACTAGAACGGCCTAGGGGAAAAGTACGCATACCGTCGTAAACGGGCGAGTTTCTACCTTCAGATGCAACAGAAATTTTGCGGATTGGTCAATCCGTTTGCGAGATATGGCAGTTTGGAGGTAAGAAACGCTCGAGAAACTCAAAATTTTCGCAGTTCTGATGCTCGAAACGAATAACTAGAACGGACTAGGGGAAAAGTACGCACACCGTTGTAATCGGGCGAGTTTCTACTTTCAGATGCAACAGAAATTTTGCGGATTGGTCAATCCGTTCGCGAGATATGGCAGTTTGGAGGTAAGAAACGCTTGAGAAACTCAAAATTTTCAAAGTTCTGATGCTCGAAACGAATAACCAGTACGGCCCAGGGGAAAAGTACGCATACCGTTGTAATCGGGCGAGTTTCTACTTTCAGATGCAACAGAAATTTTGCGGATTGGTCAATCCGTTCGCGAGATATGGCGGTTTGGAAGTAAGAAACGCTTGAGAAACTCAAAATTTTCGCAGTTCTGATGCTCGAAACGAATAACTAGAACGGCCTAGGGGAAAAGTACGCATACCGTCGTAAACGGGCGAGTTTCTACCTTCAGATGCAACAGAAATTTTGCGGATTGGTCAATCCGTTTGCGAGATATGGCAGTTTGGAGGTAAGAAACGCTTGAGAAACTCAAAATTTTCGCAGTTCTGATGCTCGAAACGAATAACTAGAACGGCCTAGGGGAAAAGTACGCATACCGTTGTAATCGGGCGAGTTTCTACTTTCAGATGCAACAGAAATTTTGCGGATTAGTCAATCCGTTCGCGAGACATGGCAGTTTGGAGGTAAGAAACGCTTGAGAAACTCAAAATTTTCGCAGTTCTGATGCTCGACAAGCATAACTAGAACGGTCTAGGGGAAAAGTACGCATACCGTTGTAATCGGGCGACTTTCTACTTTCAGATGCAACAGAAATTTTGCGGATAGGTCAATCCGTTCGCGAGATATGGCAGTTTGGAGGTAAGAAACGGTCGAGAAACTCAAAATTATCACTGTTCTGATACTCGAAACGAATAACCAGAACGGCCCAGGGGAAAAGTACGCATACCGTTGTAATCGGGCGAGTTTCTACTTTCAGATGCAACAGAAATTTTGCGGATTGGTCAATCCGTTCGCGAGATATGGCAGTTTGGAGGTAAGCAACGCTTGAGAAACACAAAATTTTCGCAGTTCTCATGCTCGAAACGAATAACTACAACGGCCTACGGGAAAAGTACGCATACCGTTGTAATCGGGCGAGTTTCTACTTTCAGATGCAACAGAAATTTTGCGGATTGGTCAATCCGTTCGCGAGATATGGCGGTTTGGAAGTAAGAAACGCTTGAGAAACTCAAAATTTTCGCAGTTCTGATGCTCGAAACGAATAACTAGAACGGCCTAGGGGAAAAGTACGAATACCGTCGTAAACGGGCGAGTTTCTACCTTCAGATGCAACAGAAATTTTGCGGATTGGTCAATCCGTTTGCGAGATATGGCAGTTTGGAGGTAAGAAACGCTTGAGAAACTCAAAATTTTCGCAGTTCTGATGCTCGAAACGAATAACTAGAACGGACTAGGGGAAAAGTACGCATACCGTTGTAATCGGGCGAGTTTCTACTTTCAGATGCAACAGAAATTTTGCGGATTGGTCAATCCGTTCGCGAGATATGGCAGTTTGGAGGTAAGAAACGCTTGAGAAACTCAAAATTTTCGCAGTTCTGATGCTCGAAACGAATAACTAGAACGGACTAGGGGAAAAGTACGCACACCGTTGTAATCGGGCGAGTTTCTACTTTCAGATGCAACAGAAATTTTGCGGATTGGTCAATCCGTTCGCGAGATATGGCAGTTTGGAGGTAAGAAACGCTTGAGAAACTCAAAATTTTCGCAGTTCTGATGCTCGAAACGAATAACTAGAACGGCCTAGGGGAAAAGTACGCATACCGTCGTAAACGGGCGAGTTTCTACCTTCAGATGCAACAGAAATTTTGCGGATTGGTCAATCCGTTTGCGAGATATGGCAGTTTGGAGGTAAGAAACGCTTGAGAAACTCAAAATTTTCGCAGTTCTGATGCTCGAAACGAATAACTAGAACGGCCTAGGGGAAAAGTACGCATACCGTTGTAATCGGGCGAGTTTCTACTTTCAGATGCAACAGAAATTTTGCGGATTAGTCAATCCGTTCGCGAGACATGGCAGTTTGGAGGTAAGAAACGCTTGAGAAACTCAAAATTTTCGCAGTTCTGATGCTCGACAAGCATAACTAGAACGGTCTAGGGGAAAAGTACGCATACCGTTGTAATCGGGCGACTTTCTACTTTCAGATGCAACAGAAATTTTGCGGATAGGTCAATCCGTTCGCGAGATATGGCAGTTTGGAGGTAAGAAACGGTCGAGAAACTCAAAATTATCACTGTTCTGATACTCGAAACGAATAACCAGAACGGCCCAGGGGAAAAGTACGCATACCGTTGTAATCGGGCGAGTTTCTACTTTCAGATGCAACAGAAATTTTGCGGATTGGTCAATCCGTTCGCGAGATATGGCAGTTTGGAGGTAAGCAACGCTTGAGAAACACAAAATTTTCGCAGTTCTCATGCTCGAAACGAATAACTACAACGGCCTACGGGAAAAGTACGCATACCGTTGTAATCGGGCGAGTTTCTACTTTCAGATGCAACAGAAATTTTGCGGATTGGTCAATCCGTTCGCGAGATATGGCGGTTTGGAAGTAAGAAACGCTTGAGAAACTCAAAATTTTCGCAGTTCTGATGCTCGAAACGAATAACTAGAACGGCCTAGGGGAAAAGTACGCATACCGTCGTAAACGGGCGAGTTTCTACCTTCAGATGCAACAGAAATTTTGCGGATTGGTCAATCCGTTTGCGATATATGGCAGTTTGGAGGTAAGAAACGCTTGAGAAACTCAAAATTTTCGCAGTTCTGATGCTCGAAACGAATAACTAGAACGGACTAGGGGAAAAGTACGCATACCGTTGTAATCGGGCGAGTTTCTACTTTCAGATGCAACAGAAATTTTGCGGATTGGTCAATCCGTTCGCGAGATATGGCAGTTTGGAGGTAAGAAACGCTTGAGAAACTCAAAATTTTCGCAGTTCTGATGCTCGAAACGAATAACTAGAACGGACTAGGGGAAAAGTACGCACACCGTTGTAATCGGGCGAGTTTCTACTTTCAGATGCAACAGAAATTTTGCGGATTGGTCAATCCGTTCGCGAGATATGGCAGTTTGGAGGTAAGAAACGCTTGAGAAACTCAAAATTTTCGCAGTTCTGATGCTCGAAACGAATAACTAGAACGGCCTAGGGGAAGAGTACGCATACCGTTGTAATCGGGCGAGTTTCTACTTTCAGATGCAACAGAAATTTTGCGGATTAGTCAATCCGTTCGCGAGATATGGCAGTTTGGAAGTAAGAAACGCTTGAGAAACTCAAAATTTTCGCAGTTCTGATGCTGGACAAGCATAACTAGAACGGTCTAGGGGAAAAGTACGCATACCGTTGTAATCGGGCGACTTTCTACTTTCAGATGCAACAGAAATTTTGCGGATTGGTCAATCCGTTCGCGAGATATCGCAGTTTGGAGGTAAGCAACGCTTGAGAAACCCAAAATTTTCGCAGTTCTCATGCTCGAAACGAATAACTACAACGGCCTACGGGAAAAGTACGCATACCGTTGTAATCGGGCGAGTTTCTACTTTCAGATGCAACAGAAATTTTGCGGATTGGTCAATCCGTTCGCGAGATATGGCAGTTTGGAAGTAAGAAACGCTTGAGAAACTCAAAATTTTCGCAGTTCTGATGCTCGAAACGAATAACTAGAACGGCCTAGGGGAAAAGTACGCATACCGTTGTAATCGGGCGAGTTTCTACTTTCAGATGCAACAGAAATTTTGCGGATTGGTCAATCCGTTCGCGAGATATGGCAGTTTGGAGGTAAGAAACGGTTGAGAAACTCAAAATTTTCAAAGTTCTGATGCTCGAAACGAATAACCAGTACGGCCTAGGGGAAAAGTACGCATACCGTTGTAATCGGGCGAGTTTCTACTTTCAGATGCAACAGAAATTTTGCGGATTGCTCAATCCGTTCGCGAGGTATGGCAATTTGGAAGTAAGAAACGCTTGAGAAACTCAAAATTTTCGCAGTTCTGATGCTCGAAACGAATAACTAGAACGGACAAGGGGAAAAGTACGCATACCGTTGTAATCGGGCGAGTTTCTACTTTCAGATGCAACAGAAATTTTGCGGATTGGTCTATCCGTTCGCGAGATATGGCATTTTGGAGGTAAGAAACGCTTGAGAAACTCAAAATTTTCGCAGTTCTGATGCTCGAAACGAATAACTAGAACGGCCTAGGGGAAAAGTACGCATACCGTTGTAATCGGGCGAGTTTCTACTTTCAGATGCAACAGAAATTTTGCGGATTGGTCAATCCGTTCGCGAGATATGGCAGTTTGGAGGTAAAACGCTTGAGAAACTCAAAATTTTCGCAGGTCTGATGCTCGAAACGAATAACTAGAACGGCCTAGGGGAAAAGTACGCATACCGTTGTAATCGGGCGAGTTTCTACTTTCAGATGCAACAGAAATTTTGCGGATTAGTCAATCCGTTCGCGAGACATGGCAGTTTGGAGGTAAGAAACGCTTGAGAAACTCAAAATTTTCGCAGTTCTGATGCTCGACAAGCATAACTAGAACGGTCTAGGGTAAAGTACGCATACCGTTGTAATCGGGCGACTTTCTACTTTCAGATGCAACAGAAATTTTGCGGATTGGTCAATCCGTTCGCGAGATATGGCAGTTTGGAGGTAAGAAACGGTCGAGAAACTCAAAATTATCACTGTTCTGATACTCGAAACGAATAACCAGAACGGCCCAGGGGAAAAGTACGCATACCGTTGTAATCGGGCGAGTTTCTACTTTCAGATGCAACAGAAATTTTGCGGATTGGTCAATCCGTTCGCGAGATATGGCAGTTTGGAGGTAAGCAACGCTTGAGAAACACAAAATTTTCGCAGTTCTCATGCTCGAAACGAATAACTACAACGGTCTACGGGAAAAGTACGCATACCGTTGTAATCGGGCGAGTTTCTACTTTCAGATGCAACAGAAATTTTGCGGATTGGTCAATCCGTTCGCGAGATATGGCAGTTTGGAAGTAAGAAACGCTTGAGAAACTCAAAATTTTCGCAGTTCTGATGCTCGAAACGAATAACTAGAACGGACTAGGGGAAAAGTACGCATACCGTTGTAATCGGGCGAGTTTCTACTTTCAGATGCAACAGAAATTTTGCGGAGTGGTCAATCCGTTCGCGAGATATGGCAGTTTGGAGGTAAGAAACGGTTGAGAAACTCAAAATTTTCGCAGTTCTGATGCTCGACAAGCATAACTAGAACGTTCTAGGGGAAAAGTACGCATACCGTTGTAATCGGGCGACTTTCTACTTTCAGATGCATCAGAAATTTTGCGGATTGGTCAATCCGTTCGCGAGATATGGCAGTTTGGAAGTAAGAAACGCTTGAGAAACTCAAAATTTTCGCAGTTCTGATGCTCGAAACGATTAACTAGAACGGCCTAGGGGAAAAGTACGCATACCGTTGTAATCGGGCGAGTTTCTACTTTCAGATGCAACAGAAATTTTGCGGATTGGTCAATCCGTTCGCGAGATATGGCAGTTTGGAGGTAAAACGCTTGAGAAACTCAAAATTTTCGCAGGTCTGATGCTCGAAACGAATAACTAGAACGGCCTAGGGGAAAAGTACGCATACCGTTGTAATCGGGCGAGTTTCTACTTTCAGATGCAACAGAAATTTTGCGGATTAGTCAATCCGTTCGCGAGACATGGCAGTTTGGAGGTAAGAAACGCTTGAGAAACTCAAAATTTTCGCAGTTCTGATGCTCGACAAGCATAACTAGAACGGTCTAGGGTAAAGTACGCATACCGTTGTAATCGGGCGACTTTCTACTTTCAGATGCAACAGAAATTTTGCGGATTGGTCAATCCGTTCGCGAGATATGGCAGTTTGGAGGTAAGAAACGGTCGAGAAACTCAAAATTATCACTGTTCTGATACTCGAAACGAATAACCAGAACGGCCCAGGGGAAAAGTACGCATACCGTTGTAATCGGGCGAGTTTCTACTTTCAGATGCAACAGAAATTTTGCGGATTGGTCAATCCGTTCGCGAGATATGGCAGTTTGGAGGTAAGCAACGCTTGAGAAACACAAAATTTTCGCAGTTCTCATGCTCGAAACGAATAACTACAACGGTCTACGGGAAAAGTACGCATACCGTTGTAATCGGGCGAGTTTCTACTTTCAGATGCAACAGAAATTTTGCGGATTGGTCAATCCGTTCGCGAGATATGGCAGTTTGGAAGTAAGAAACGCTTGAGAAACTCAAAATTTTCGCAGTTCTGATGCTCGAAACGAATAACTAGAACGGACTAGGGGAAAAGTACGCATACCGTTGTAATCGGGCGAGTTTCTACTTTCAGATGCAACAGAAATTTTGCGGAGTGGTCAATCCGTTCGCGAGATATGGCAGTTTGGAGGTAAGAAACGGTTGAGAAACTCAAAATTTTCGCAGTTCTGATGCTCGACAAGCATAACTAGAACGTTCTAGGGGAAAAGTACGCATACCGTTGTAATCGGGCGACTTTCTACTTTCAGATGCATCAGAAATTTTGCGGATTGGTCAATCCGTTCGCGAGATATGGCAGTTTGGAAGTAAGAAACGCTTGAGAAACTCAAAATTTTCGCAGTTCTGATGCTCGAAACGATTAACTAGAACGGCCTAGGGGAAAAGTACGCATACCGTTGTAATCGGGCGAGTTTCTACTTTCAGATGCAACAGAAATTTTGCGGATTGGTCAATCCGTTCGCGAGATATGGCGGTTTGGAAGTAAGAAACGCTTGAGAAACTCAAAATTTTCGCAGTTCTGATGCTCGAAACGAATAACTAGAACGGCCTAGAGGAAAAGTACGCATACCGTCGTAAACGGGCGAGTTTCTACCTTCAGATGCAACAGAAATTTTGCGGATTGCTCAATCCGTTCGCGAGGTATGGCAATTTGGAAGTAAGAAACGCTTGAAAAACTCAAAATTTTCGCAGTTCTGATGCTCGAAACGAATAACTAGAACGGACTAGGGGAAAAGTACGCATACCGTTGTAATCGGGCGAGTTTCTACTTTCAGATGCAACAGAAATTTTGCGGATTGGTCAATCCGTTCGCGAGATATGGCAGTTTGGAGGTAAGAAACGCTTGAGAAACTCAAAATTTTCGCAGTTCTGATGCTCGAAACGAATAACTAGAACGGACTAGGGGAAAAGTACGCACACCGTTGTAATCGGGCGAGTTTCTACTTTCAGATGCAACAGAAATTTTGCGGATTGGTCAATCCGTTCGCGAGATATGGCAGTTTGGAGGTAAGAAACGCTTGAGAAACTCAAAATTTTCGCAGTTCTGATGCTCGAAACGAATAACTAGAACGGCCTAGGGGAAGAGTACGCATACCGTTGTAATCGGGCGAGTTTCTACTTTCAGATGCAACAGAAATTTTGCGGATTGGTCAATCCGTTCGCGAGATATGGCAGTTTGGAGGTAAGAAACGCTTGAGAAACTCAAAATTTTCGCAGTTCTGATGCTCGACAAGCATAACTAGAACGGTCTAGGGGAAAAGTACGCATACCGTTGTAATCGGGCGAATTTCTACTTTCAGATGCAACAGAAATTTTGCGGATTGGTCAATCCGTTCGCGAGATATGGCAGTTTGTAGGTAAGAAACGCTTGAGAAGCTCAACTATTTCGCAGTTCTGATGCTCGAAACGAATAACCAGAACGGCCGAGGGGAAAAGTACGCATACCGTTGTAATCGGGCGAGTTTCTACTTTCAGATGCATCAGAAATTTTGCGGATTGGTCAATCCGTTCGCGAGATATGGCAGTTTGGAAGTAAGAAACGCTTGAGAAACTCAAAATTTTCGCAGTTCTGATGCTCGAAACGATTAACTAGAACGGCCTAGGGGAAAAGTACGCATACCGTTGTAATCGGGCGAGTTTCTACTTTCAGATGCAACAGAAATTTTGCGGATTGGTCAATCCGTTCGCGAGATATGGCGGTTTGGAAGTAAGAAACGCTTGAGAAACTCAAAATTTTCGCAGTTCTGATGCTCGAAACGAATAACTAGAACGGCCTAGGGGAAAAGTACGCATACCGTCGTAAACGGGCGAGTTTCTACCTTCAGATGCAACAGAAATTTTGCGGATTGGTCAATCCGTTTGCGAGATATGGCAGTTTGGAGGTAAGAAACGCTTGAGAAACTCAAAATTTTCGCAGTTCTGATGCTCGAAACGAATAACTAGAACGGACTAGGGGAAAAGTACGCACACCGTTGTAATCGGGCGAGTTTCTACTTTCAGATGCAACAGAAATTTTGCGGATTGGTCAATCCGTTCGCGAGATATGGCAGTTTGGAGGTAAGAAACGCTTGAGAAACTCAAAATTTTCGCAGTTCTGATGCTCGAAACGAATAACTAGAACGGCCTAGGGGAAGAGTACGCATACCGTTGTAATCGGGCGAGTTTCTACTTTCAGATGCAACAGAAATTTTGCGGATTAGTCAATCCGTTCGCGAGATATGGCAGTTTGGAAGTAAGAAACGCTTGAGAAACTCAAAATTTTCGCAGTTCTGATGCTGGACAAGCATAACTAGAACGGTCTAGGGGAAAAGTACGCATACCGTTGTAATCGGGCGACTTTCTACTTTCAGATGCAACAGAAATTTTGCGGATTGGTCAATCCGTTCGCGAGATATCGCAGTTTGGAGGTAAGAAACGGTCGAGAAACTCAAAATTATCACAGTTCTGATACTCGAAACGAATAACCAGAACGGCCCAGGGGAAAAGTACGCATACCGTTGTAATCGGGCGAGTTTCTACTTTCAGATGCAACAGAAATTTTGCGGATTGGTCAATCCGTTCGCGAGATATGGCAGTTTGGAGGTAAAACGCTTGAGAAACTCAAAATTTTCGCAGTTCTGATGCTCGAAACGAATAACTAGAACGGCCTAGGGGAAAAGTACGCATACCGTTGTAATCGGGCGAGTTTCAACTTTCAGATGCAACAGAAATTTTGCGGATTAGTCAATCCGTTCGCGAGATATGGCAGTTTGGAGGTAAGAAACGCTTGAGAAACTCAAAATTTTCGCAGTTCTGATGCTCGACAAGCATAACTAGAACGGTCTAGGGGAAAAGTACGCATACCGTTGTAATCGGGCGACTTTCTACTTTCAGATGCAACAGAAATTTTGCGGATTGGTCAATCCGTTCGCGAGATATGGCAGTTTGGAGGTAAGAAACGCTTGAGAAACTCAAAATTTTCGCAGTTCTGATGCTCGAAACGAATAACTAGAACGGCCTAGGGGAAAAGTACGCATACCGTTGTAATCGGGCGAGTTTCTACTTTCAGATGCAACAGAAATTTTGCGGATTAGTCAATCCGTTCGCGAGACATGGCAGTTTGGAGGTAAGAAACGCTTGAGAAACTCAAAATTTTCGCAGTTCTGATGCTCGAAACGAATAACTAGAACGGACTAGGGGAAAAGTACGCATACCGTTGTAATCGGGCGAGTTTCTACTTTCAGATGCAACAGAAATTTTGCGGATTGGTCAATCCGTTCGCGAGATATGGCAGTTTGGAGGTAAAACGCTTGAGAAACTCAAAATTTTCGCAGTTCTGATGCTCGAAACGAATAACTAGAACGGCCTAGGGGAAAAGTACGCATACCGTTGTAATCGGGCGAGTTTCTACTTTCAGATGCAACAGAAATTTTGCGGATTAGTCAATCCGTTCGCGAGACATGGCAGTTTGGAGGTAAGAAACGCTTGAGAAACTCAAAATTTTCGCAGTTCTGATGCTCGACAAGCATAACTAGAACGGTCTAGGGGAAAAGTACGCATACCGTTGTAATCGGGCGACTTTCTACTTTCAGATGCAACAGAAATTTTGCGGATAGGTCAATCCGTTCGCGAGATATGGCAGTTTGGAGGTAAGAAACGGTCGAGAAACTCAAAATTATCACTGTTCTGATACTCGAAACGAATAACCAGAACGGCCCAGGGGAAAAGTACGCATACCGTTGTAATCGGGCGAGTTTCTACTTTCAGATGCAACAGAAATTTTGCGGATTGGTCAATCCGTTCGCGAGATATGGCAGTTTGGAGGTAAGCAACGCTTGAGAAACACAAAATTTTCGCAGTTCTCATGCTCGAAACGAGTAACTACAACGGCCTACGGGAAAAGTACGCATACCGTTGTAATCGGGCGAGTTTCTACTTTCAGATGCAACAGAAATTTTGCGGATTGGTCAATCCGTTCGCGAGATATGGCGGTTTGGAAGTAAGAAACGCTTGAGAAACTCAAAATTTTCGCAGTTCTGATGCTCGAAACGAATAACTAGAACGGCCTAGGGGAAAAGTACGCATACCGTCGTAAACGGGCGAGTTTCTACCTTCAGATGCAACAGAAATTTTGCGGATTGGTCAATCCGTTTGCGAGATATGGCAGTTTGGAGGTAAGAAACGCTTGAGAAACTCAAAATTTTCGCAGTTCTGATGCTCGAAACGAATAACTAGAACGGACTAGGGGAAAAGTACGCATACCGTTGTAATCGGGCGAGTTTCTACTTTCAGATGCAACAGAAATTTTGCGGATTGGTCAATCCGTTCGCGAGATATGGCAGTTTGGAGGTAAGAAACGCTTGAGAAACTCAAAATTTTCGCAGTTCTGATGCTCGAAACGAATAACTAGAACGGACTAGGGGAAAAGTACGCACACCGTTGTAATCGGGCGAGTTTCTACTTTCAGATGCAACAGAAATTTTGCGGATTGGTCAATCCGTTCGCGAGATATGGCAGTTTGGAGGTAAGAAACGCTTGAGAAACTCAAAATTTTCGCAGTTCTGATGCTCGAAACGAATAACTAGAACGGCCTAGGGGAAGAGTACGCATACCGTTGTAATCGGGCGAGTTTCTACTTTCAGATGCAACAGAAATTTTGCGGATTAGTCAATCCGTTCGCGAGATATGGCAGTTTGGAAGTAAGAAACGCTTGAGAAACTCAAAATTTTCGCAGTTCTGATGCTGGACAAGCATAACTAGAACGGTCTAGGGGAAAAGTACGCATACCGTTGTAATCGGGCGACTTTCTACTTTCAGATGCAACAGAAATTTTGCGGATTGGTCAATCCGTTCGCGAGATATCGCAGTTTGGAGGTAAGCAACGCTTGAGAAACCCAAAATTTTCGCAGTTCTCATGCTCGAAACGAATAACTACAACGGCCTACGGGAAAAGTACGCATACCGTTGTAATCGGGCGAGTTTCTACTTTCAGATGCAACAGAAATTTTGCGGATTGGTCAATCCGTTCGCGAGATATGGCAGTTTGGAAGTAAGAAACGCTTGAGAAACTCAAAATTTTCGCAGTTCTGATGCTCGAAACGAATAACTAGAACGGCCTAGGGGAAAAGTACGCATACCGTTGTAATCGGGCGAGTTTCTACTTTCAGATGCAACAGAAATTTTGCGGATTGGTCAATCCGTTCGCGAGATATGGCAGTTTGGAGGTAAGAAACGGTTGAGAAACTCAAAATTTTCAAAGTTCTGATGCTCGAAACGAATAACCAGTACGGCCTAGGGGAAAAGTACGCATACCGTTGTAATCGGGCGAGTTTCTACTTTCAGATGCAACAGAAATTTTGCGGATTGCTCAATCCGTTCGCGAGGTATGGCAATTTGGAAGTAAGAAACGCTTGAGAAACTCAAAATTTTCGCAGTTCTGATGCTCGAAACGAATAACTAGAACGGACAAGGGGAAAAGTACGCATACCGTTGTAATCGGGCGAGTTTCTACTTTCAGATGCAACAGAAATTTTGCGGATTGGTCTATCCGTTCGCGAGATATGGCAGTTTGGAGGTAAGAAACGCTTGAGAAACTCAAAATTTTCGCAGTTCTGATGCTCGAAACGAATAACTAGAACGGCCTAGGGGAAAAGTACGCATACCGTTGTAATCGGGCGAGTTTCTACTTTCAGATGCAACAGAAATTTTGCGGATTGGTCAATCCGTTCGCGAGATATGGCAGTTTGGAGGTAAAACGCTTGAGAAACTCAAAATTTTCGCAGGTCTGATGCTCGAAACGAATAACTAGAACGGCCTAGGGGAAAAGTACGCATACCGTTGTAATCGGGCGAGTTTCTACTTTCAGATGCAACAGAAATTTTGCGGATTAGTCAATCCGTTCGCGAGACATGGCAGTTTGGAGGTAAGAAACGCTTGAGAAACTCAAAATTTTCGCAGTTCTGATGCTCGACAAGCATAACTAGAACGGTCTAGGGTAAAGTACGCATACCGTTGTAATCGGGCGACTTTCTACTTTCAGATGCAACAGAAATTTTGCGGATTGGTCAATCCGTTCGCGAGATATGGCAGTTTGGAGGTAAGAAACGGTCGAGAAACTCAAAATTATCACTGTTCTGATACTCGAAACGAATAACCAGAACGGCCCAGGGGAAAAGTACGCATACCGTTGTAATCGGGCGAGTTTCTACTTTCAGATGCAACAGAAATTTTGCGGATTGGTCAATCCGTTCGCGAGATATGGCAGTTTGGAGGTAAGCAACGCTTGAGAAACACAAAATTTTCGCAGTTCTCATGCTCGAAACGAATAACTACAACGGCCTACGGGAAAAGTACGCATACCGTTGTAATCGGGCGAGTTTCTACTTTCAGATGCAACAGAAATTTTGCGGATTGGTCAATCCGTTCGCGAGATATGGCAGTTTGGAAGTAAGAAACGCTTGAGAAACTCAAAATTTTCGCAGTTCTGATGCTCGAAACGAATAACTAGAACGGACTAGGGGAAAAGTACGCATACCGTTGTAATCGGGCGAGTTTCTACTTTCAGATGCAACAGAAATTTTGCGGATTGGTCAATCCGTTCGCGAGATATGGCAGTTTGGAGGTAAGAAACGGTTGAGAAACTCAAAATTTTCACAGTTCTGATGCTCGAAACGAATAACCAGTACGGCCTAGAGGAAAAGTACGCATACCGTTGTAATCGGGCGAGTTTCTACTTTCAGATGCAACAGAAATTTTGCGGATTGCTCAATCCGTTCGC
This sequence comes from Ptiloglossa arizonensis, assembly GCF_051014685.1. Taxonomy (NCBI): domain Eukaryota; kingdom Metazoa; phylum Arthropoda; class Insecta; order Hymenoptera; family Colletidae; genus Ptiloglossa; species Ptiloglossa arizonensis. Next base: position 257,413 of record NW_027478478.1, on the reverse strand, counting down.
GAGGTATGGCAATTTGGAAGTAAGAAACGCTTGAAAAACTCAAAATTTTCGCAGTTCTGATGCTCGAAACGAGTAACTAGAACGGACTAGGGGAAAAGTACGCATACCGTTGTAATCGGGCGAGTTTCTACTTTCGGATGCAACAGAAATTTTGCGGATTGGTCAATCCGTTCGCGAGATATGGCAGTTTGGAGGTAAGAAACGCTTGAGAAACTCAAAATTTTCGCAGTTCTGATGCTCGACAAGCATAACTAGAACGTTCTAGGGGAAAAGTACGCATACCGTTGTAATCGGGCGACTTTCTACTTTCAGATGCATCAGAAATTTTGCGGATTGGTCAATCCGTTCGCGAGATATGGCAGTTTGGAAGTAAGAAACGCTTGAGAAACTCAAAATTTTCGCAGTTCTGATGCTCGAAACGATTAACTAGAACGGCCTAGGGAAAAAGTACGCATACCGTTGTAATCGGGCGAGTTTCTACTTTCAGATGCAACAGAAATTTTGCGGATTGGTCAATCCGTTCGCGAGATATGGCGGTTTGGAAGTAAGAAACGCTTGAGAAACTCAAAATTTTCGCAGTTCTGATGCTCGAAACGAATAACTAGAACGGCCTAGGGGAAAAGTACGCATACCGTCGTAAACGGGCGAGTTTCTACCTTCAGATGCAACAGAAATTTTGCGGATTGCTCAATCCGTTCGCGAGGTATGGCAATTTGGAAGTAAGAAACGCTTGAAAAACTCAAAATTTTCGCAGTTCTGATGCTCGAAACGAATAACTAGAACGGACTAGGGGAAAAGTACGCATACCGTTGTAATCGGGCGAGTTTCTACTTTCAGATGCAACAGAAATTTTGCGGATTGGTCAATCCGTTCGCGAGATATGGCAGTTTGGAGGTAAGAAACGCTTGAGAAACTCAAAATTTTCGCAGTTCTGATGCTCGAAACGAATAACTAGAACGGACTAGGGGAAAAGTACGCACACCGTTGTAATCGGGCGAGTTTCTACTTTCAGATGCAACAGAAATTTTGCGGATTGGTCAATCCGTTCGCGAGATATGGCAGTTTGGAGGTAAGAAACGCTTGAGAAACTCAAAATTTTCGCAGTTCTGATGCTCGAAACGAATAACTAGAACGGCCTAGGGGAAGAGTACGCATACCGTTGTAATCGGGCGAGTTTCTACTTTCAGATGCAACAGAAATTTTGCGGATTGCTCAATCCGTTCGCGAGGTATGGCAATTTGGAAGTAAGAAACGCTTGAAAAACTCAAAATTTTCGCAGTTCTGATGCTCGAAACGAGTAACTAGAACGGACTAGGGGAAAAGTACGCATACCGTTGTAATCGGGCGAGTTTCTACTTTCGGATGCAACAGAAATTTTGCGGATTGGTCAATCCGTTCGCGAGATATGGCAGTTTGGAGGTAAGAAACGCTTGAGAAACTCAAAATTTTCGCAGTTCTGATGCTCGACAAGCATAACAAGAACGTTCTAGGGGAAAAGTACGCATACCGTTGTAATCGGGCGACTTTCTACTTTCAGATGCATCAGAAATTTTGCGGATTGGTCAATCCGTTCGCGAGATATGGCAGTTTGGAAGTAAGAAACGCTTGAGAAACTCAAAATTTTCGCAGTTCTGATGCTCGAAACGATTAACTAGAACGGCCTAGGGGAAAAGTACGCATACCGTTGTAATCGGGCGAGTTTCTACTTTCAGATGCAACAGAAATTTTGCGGATTGGTCAATCCGTTCGCGAGATATGGCGGTTTGGAAGTAAGAAACGCTTGAGAAACTCAAAATTTTCGCAGTTCTGATGCTCGAAACGAATAACTAGAACGGCCTAGGGGAAAAGTACGCATACCGTCGTAAACGGGCGAGTTTCTACCTTCAGATGCAACAGAAATTTTGCGGATTGCTCAATCCGTTCGCGAGGTATGGCAATTTGGAAGTAAGAAACGCTTGAAAAACTCAAAATTTTCGCAGTTCTGATGCTCGAAACGAATAACTAGAACGGACTAGGGGAAAAGTACGCATACCGTTGTAATCGGGCGAGTTTCTACTTTCAGATGCAACAGAAATTTTGCGGATTGGTCAATCCGTTCGCGAGATATGGCAGTTTGGAGGTAAGAAACGCTTGAGAAACTCAAAATTTTCGCAGTTCTGATGCTCGAAACGAATAACTAGAACGGACTAGGGGAAAAGTACGCACACCGTTGTAATCGGGCGAGTTTCTACTTTCAGATGCAACAGAAATTTTGCGGATTGGTCAATCCGTTCGCGAGATATGGCAGTTTGGAGGTAAGAAACGCTTGAGAAACTCAAAATTTTCGCAGTTCTGATGCTCGAAACGAATAACTAGAACGGCCTAGGGGAAGAGTACGCATACCGTTGTAATCGGGCGAGTTTCTACTTTCAGATGCAACAGAAATTTTGCGGATTAGTCAATCCGTTCGCGAGATATGGCAGTTTGGAAGTAAGAAACGCTTGAGAAACTCAAAATTTTCGCAGTTCTGATGCTGGACAAGCATAACTAGAACGGTCTAGGGGAAAAGTACGCACACCGTTGTAATCGGGCGACTTTCTACTTTCAGATGCAACAGAAATTTTGCGGATTGGTCAATCCGTTCGCGAGATATCGCAGTTTGGAGGTAAGAAACGGTCGAGAAACCCAAAATTTTCGCAGTTCTCATGCTCGAAACGAATAACTACAACGGCCTACGGGAAAAGTACGCATACCGTTGTAATCGGGCGAGTTTCTACTTTCAGATGCAACAGAAATTTTGCGGATTGGTCAATCCGTTCGCGAGATATGGCAGTTTGGAAGTAAGAAACGCTTGAGAAACTCAAAATTTTCGCAGTTCTGATGCTCGAAACGAATAACTTGAACGGCCTAGGGGAAAAGTACGCATACCGTTGTAATCGGGCGAGTTTCTACTTTCAGATGCAACAGAAATTTTGCGGATTGGTCAATCCGTTCGCGAGATATGGCAGTTTGGAGGTAAGAAACGGTTGAGAAACTCAAAATTTTCACAGTTCTGATGCTCGAAACGAATAACCAGTACGGCCTAGGGGAAAAGTACGCATACCGTTGTAATCGGGCGAGTTTCTACTTTCAGATGCAACAGAAATTTTGCGGATTGCTCAATCCGTTCGCGAGGTATGGCAATTTGGAAGTAAGAAACGCTTGAAAAACTCAAAATTTTCGCAGTTCTGATGCTCGAAACGAGTAACTAGAACGGACTAGGGGAAAAGTACGCATACCGTTGTAATCGGGCGAGTTTCTACTTTCAGATGCAACAGAAATTATGCGGATTGGTCAATCCGTTCGCGAGATATGGCAGTTTGGAGGTAAGAAACGCTTGAGAAACTCAAAATTTTCGCAGTTCTGATGCTCGACAAGCATAACTAGAACGTTCTAGGGGAAAAGTACGCATACCGTTGTAATCGGGCGACTTTCTACTTTCAGATGCATCAGAAATTTTGCGGATTGGTCAATCCGTTCGCGAGATATGGCAGTTTGGAAGTAAGAAACGCTTGAGAAACTCAAAATTTTCGCAGTTCTGATGCTCGAAACGATTAACTAGAACGGCCTAGGGGAAAAGTACGCATACCGTTGTAATCGGGAGAGATTCTACTTTCAGATGCAACAGAAATTTTGCGGATTGGTCAATCCGTTCGCGAGATATGGCGGTTTGGAAGTAAGAAACGCTTTAGAAACTCAAAATTTTCGCAGTTCTGATGCTCGAAACGAATAACTCGAACGGCCTAGGGGAAAAGTACGCATACCGTTGTAATCGGGCGAGTTTCTACTTTCAGATGCAACAGAAATTTTGCGGATTAGTCAATCCGTTCGCGAGACATGGCAGTTTGGAGGTAAGAAACGCTTGAGAAACTCAAAATTTTCGCAGTTCTGATGCTCGACAAGCATAACCAGAACGGTCTAGGGGAAAAGTACGCATACCGTTGTAATCGGGCGACTTTCTACTTTCAGATGCAACAGAAATTTTGCGGATTGGTCAATCCGTTCGCGAGATACGGCAGTTTGGAGGTAAGAAACGGTCGAGAAACTCAAAATTATCACAGTTCTGATACTCGAAACGAATAACCAGAACGGCCCAGGGGAAAAGTACGCATACCGTTGTAATCGGGCGAGTTTCTACTTTCAGATGCAACAGAAATTTTGCGGATTGGTCAATCCGTTCGCGAGATATGGCAGTTTGGAGGTAAGCAACGCTTGAGAAACACAAAATTTTCGCAGTTCTCATGCTCGAAACGAATAACTACAACGGCCTACGGGAAAAGTACGCATACCGTTGTAATCGGGCGAGTTTCTACTTTCAGATGCAACAGAAATTTTGCGCATTGGTCAATCCGTTCGCGAGGTATGGCAGTTTGGAAGTAAGAAACGCTTGAGAAACTCAAAATTTTCGCAGTTCTGATGCTCGAAACGAATAACTAGAACGGCCTAGGGGAAAAGTACGCATACCGTTGTAATCGGGCGAGTTTCTACTTTCAGATGCAACAGAAATTTTGCGGATTGGTCAATCCGTTCGCGAGATATGGCAGTTTGGAAGTATGAAACACTTGAGAAACACAAAATTTTCGCAGTTCTGATGCTCGAAACGAATAACTAGAGCGGCCTAGGGGAAAAGTACGCATACCGTTGTAATCGGGCGAGTTTCTACTTTCAGATGCAGCAGAAATTTTGCGGATTGGTCAATCCGTTTGCGAGATATGGCAGTTTGGAGGTAAGAAACGCTTGAGAAACTCAAAATTTTCGCAGTTCTGATGCTCGACAAGCATAACTAGAACGGTCTAGGGGAAAAGTACGCATACCGTTGTAATCGGGCGAATTTCTACTTTCAGATGCAACAGAAATTTTGCGGATTGGTCAATCCGTTCGCGAGATATGGCAGTTTGTAGGTAAGAAACGCTTGAGAAACTCAACTATTTCGCAGTTCTGATGCTCGAAACGAATAACCAGAACGGCCGAGGGGAAAAGTACGCATACCGTTGTAATCGGGCGAGTTTCTACTTTCAGATGCAACAGAAATTTTGCGGATTGGTCAATCCGTTCGCGAGATATGGCAGTTTGGATGTAAAACGCTTGAGAAACTCAAAATTTTCGCAGTTCTGATGCTCGAAACGAATAACTAGAACGGCCTAGGGGAAAAGTACGCATACCGTTGTAATCGGGCGAGTTTCTACTTTCAGATGCAACAGAAATTTTGCGGATTAGTCAATCCGTTCGCGAGACATGGCAGTTTGGAGGTAAGAAACGCTTGAGAAACTCAAAATTTTCGCAGTTCTGATGCTCGACAAGCATAACTAGAACGGTCTAGGGGAAAAGTACGCATACCGTTGTAATCGGGCGACTTTCTACTTTCAGATGCAACAGAAATTTTGCGGATTGGTCAATCCGTTCGCGAGATATGGCAGTTTGGAGGTAAGAAACGGTCGAGAAACTCAAAATTATCACAGTTCTGATACTCGAAACGAATAACCAGAACGGCCCAGGGGAAAAGTACGCATACCGTTGTAATCGGGCGAGTTTCTACTTTCAGATGCAACAGAAATTTTGCGGATTGGTCAATCCGTTCGCGAGATATGGCAGTTTGGAGGTAAGCAACGCTTGAGAAACACAAAATTTTTGCAGTTCTCATGCTCGAAACGAATAACTACAACGGCCTACGGGAAAAGTACGCATACCGTTGTAATCGGGCGAGTTTCTACTTTCAGATGCAACAGAAATTTTGCGCATTGGTCAATCCGTTCGCGAGATATGGCAGTTTGGAAGTAAGAAACGCTTGAGAAACTCAAAATTTTCGCAGTTCTGATGCTCGAAACGAATAACTAGAACGGCCTAGGGGAAAAGTACGCATACCTTTGTAATCGGGCGAGTTTCTACTTTCAGATGCAACAGAAATTTTGCGGATTGGTCAATCCGTTCGCGAGATATGGCAGTTTGGAAGTATGAAACACTTGAGAAACACAAAATTTTCGCAGTTCTGATGCTCGAAACGAATAACCAGAGCGGCCTAGGGGAAAAGTACGCATACCGTTGTAATCGGGCGAGTTTCTACTTTCAGATGCAACAGAAATGTTGCGGATTAGTCAATCCGTTCGCGAGATATGGCAGTTTGGAGGTAAGAAACGCTTGAGAAACTCAAAATTTTCGCAGTTCTGATGCTCGACAAGCATAACTAGAACGGTCTAGGGGAAAAGTACGCATACCGTTGTAATCGGGCGACTTTCTACTTTCAGATGCAACAGAAATTTTGCGGATTGGTCAATCCGTTCGCGAGATATGGCAGTTTGGAGGTAAGAAACGCTTGAGAAACTCAAAATTTTCGCAGTTCTGATGCTCGAAACGAATAACTAGAACGGACTAGGGGAAAAGTACGCATACCGTTGTAATCGGGCGAGTTTCTACTTTCAGATGCAACAGAAATTTTGCGGATTGGTCAATAAGTTCGCGAGATATGGCAGTTTGGAGGTAAGAAACGCTTGAGAAACTCAAAATTTTCGCAGTTCTGATGCTCGAAACGAATAACTAGAACGGCCTAGGGGAAAAGTACGCATACCGTTGTAATCGGGCGAGTTTCTACTTTCAGATGCAACAGAAATTTTGCGGATTAGTCAATCCGTTCGCGAGACATGGCAGTTTGGAGGTAAGAAACGCTTGAGAAACTCAAAATTTTCGCAGTTCTGATGCTCGACAAGCATAACTAGAACGGTCTAGGGGAAAAGTACGCATACCGTTGTAATCGGGCGACTTTCTACTTTCAGATGCAACAGAAATTTTGCGGATTGGTCAATCCGTTCGCGAGATACGGCAGTTTGGAGGTAAGAAACGGTCGAGAAACTCAAAATTATCACAGTTCTGATACTCGAAACGAATAACCAGAACGGCCCAGGGGAAAAGTACGCATACCGTTGTAATCGGGCGAGTTTCTACTTTCAGATGCAACAGAAATTTTGCGGATTGGTCAATCCGTTCGCGAGATATGGCAGTTTGGAGGTAAGCAACGCTTGAGAAACACAAAATTTTCGCAGTTCTCATGCTCGAAACGAATAACTACAACGGCCTACGGGAAAAGTACGCATACCGTTGTAATCGGGCGAGTTTCTACTTTCAGATGCAACAGAAATTTTGCGCATTGGTCAATCCGTTCGCGAGGTATGGCAGTTTGGAAGTAAGAAACGCTTGAGAAACTCAAAATTTTCGCAGTTCTGATGCTCGAAACGAATAACTAGAACGGCCTAGGGGAAAAGTACGCATACCGTTGTAATCGGGCGAGTTTCTACTTTCAGATGCAACAGAAATTTTGCGGATTGGTCAATCCGTTCGCGAGATATGGCAGTTTGGAAGTATGAAACACTTGAGAAACACAAAATTTTCGCAGTTCTGATGCTCGAAACGAATAACTAGAGCGGCCTAGGGGAAAAGTACGCATACCGTTGTAATCGGGCGAGTTTCTACTTTCAGATGCAGCAGAAATTTTGCGGATTGGTCAATCCGTTTGCGAGATATGGCAGTTTGGAGGTAAGAAACGCTTGAGAAACTCAAAATTTTCGCAGTTCTGATGCTCGAAACGAATAACTAGAACGGACTAGGGGAAAAGTACGCATACCGTTGTAATCGGGCGAGTTTCTACTTTCAGATGCAACAGAAATTTTGCGGATTGGTCAATAAGTTCGCGAGATATGGCAGTTTGGAGGTAAGAAACGCTTGAGAAACTCAAAATTTTCGCAGTTCTGATGCTCGAAACGAATAACTAGAACGGCCTAGGGGAAAAGTACGCATACCGTTGTAATCGGGCGAGTTTCTACTTTCAGATGCAACAGAAATTTTGCGGATTAGTCAATCCGTTCGCGAGACATGGCAGTTTGGAGGTAAGAAACGCTTGAGAAACTCAAAATTTTCGCAGTTCTGATGCTCGACAAGCATAACTAGAACGGTCTAGGGGAAAAGTACGCATACCGTTGTAATCGGGCGACTTTCTACTTTCAGATGCAACAGAAATTTTGCGGATTGGTCAATCCGTTCGCGAGATACGGCAGTTTGGAGGTAAGAAACGGTCGAGAAACTCAAAATTATCACAGTTCTGATACTCGAAACGAATAACCAGAACGGCCCAGGGGAAAAGTACGCATACCGTTGTAATCGGGCGAGTTTCTACTTTCAGATGCAACAGAAATTTTGCGGATTGGTCAATCCGTTCGCGAGATATGGCAGTTTGGAGGTAAGCAACGCTTGAGAAACACAAAATTTTCGCAGTTCTCATGCTCGAAACGAATAACTACAACGGCCTACGGGAAAAGTACGCATACCGTTGTAATCGGGCGAGTTTCTACTTTCAGATGCAACAGAAATTTTGCGCATTGGTCAATCCGTTCGCGAGGTATGGCAGTTTGGAAGTAAGAAACGCTTGAGAAACTCAAAATTTTCGCAGTTCTGATGCTCGAAACGAATAACTAGAACGGCCTAGGGGAAAAGTACGCATACCGTTGTAATCGGGCGAGTTTCTACTTTCAGATGCAACAGAAATTTTGCGGATTGGTCAATCCGTTCGCGAGATATGGCAGTTTGGAAGTATGAAACACTTGAGAAACACAAAATTTTCGCAGTTCTGATGCTCGAAACGAATAACTAGAGCGGCCTAGGGGAAAAGTACGCATACCGTTGTAATCGGGCGAGTTTCTACTTTCAGATGCAGCAGAAATTTTGCGGATTGGTCAATCCGTTTGCGAGATATGGCAGTTTGGAGGTAAGAAACGCTTGAGAAACTCAAAATTTTCGCAGTTCTGATGCTCGACAAGCATAACTAGAACGGTCTAGGGGAAAAGTACGCATACCGTTGTAATCGGGCGAATTTCTACTTTCAGATGCAACAGAAATTTTGCGGATTGGTCAATCCGTTCGCGAGATATGGCAGTTTGTAGGTAAGAAACGCTTGAGAAACTCAACTATTTCGCAGTTCTGATGCTCGAAACGAATAACCAGAACGGCCGAGGGGAAAAGTACGCATACCGTTGTAATCGGGCGAGTTTCTACTTTCAGATGCAACAGAAATTTTGCGGATTGGTCAATCCGTTCGCGAGATATGGCAGTTTGGATGTAAAACGCTTGAGAAACTCAAAATTTTCGCAGTTCTGATGCTCGAAACGAATAACTAGAACGGCCTAGGGGAAAAGTACGCATACCGTTGTAATCGGGCGAGTTTCTACTTTCAGATGCAACAGAAATTTTGCGGATTAGTCAATCCGTTCGCGAGACATGGCAGTTTGGAGGTAAGAAACGCTTGAGAAACTCAAAATTTTCGCAGTTCTGATGCTCGACAAGCATAACTAGAACGGTCTAGGGGAAAAGTACGCATACCGTTGTAATCGGGCGACTTTCTACTTTCAGATGCAACAGAAATTTTGCGGATTGGTCAATCCGTTCGCGAGATATGGCAGTTTGGAGGTAAGAAACGGTCGAGAAACTCAAAATTATCACAGTTCTGATACTCGAAACGAATAACCAGAACGGCCCAGGGGAAAAGTACGCATACCGTTGTAATCGGGCGAGTTTCTACTTTCAGATGCAACAGAAATTTTGCGGATTGGTCAATCCGTTCGCGAGATATGGCAGTTTGGAGGTAAGCAACGCTTGAGAAACACAAAATTTTTGCAGTTCTCATGCTCGAAACGAATAACTACAACGGCCTACGGGAAAAGTACGCATACCGTTGTAATCGGGCGAGTTTCTACTTTCAGATGCAACAGAAATTTTGCGCATTGGTCAATCCGTTCGCGAGATATGGCAGTTTGGAAGTAAGAAACGCTTGAGAAACTCAAAATTTTCGCAGTTCTGATGCTCGAAACGAATAACTAGAACGGCCTAGGGGAAAAGTACGCATACCGTTGTAATCGGGCGAGTTTCTACTTTCAGATGCAACAGAAATTTTGCGGATTGGTCAATCCGTTCGCGAGATATGGCAGTTTGGAAGTATGAAACACTTGAGAAACACAAAATTTTCGCAGTTCTGATGCTCGAAACGAATAACCAGAGCGGCCTAGGGGAAAAGAACGCATACCGTTGTAATCGGGCGAGTTTCTACTTTCAGATGCAGCAGAAATTTTGCGGATTGGTCAATCCGTTTGCGAGATATGGCAGTTTGGAGGTAAGAAACGCTTGAGAAACTCAAAATTTTCGCAGTTCTGATGCTCGACAAGCATAACTAGAACGTTCTAGGGGAAAAGTACGCATACCGTTGTAATCGGGCGAATTTCTACTTTCAGATGCAACGGAAATTTTGCGGATTGGTCAATCCGTTCGCGAGATATGGCAGTTTGAAGGTAAGAAACGCTTTAGAAACTCAACTATTTCGCAGTTCTGATGCTCGAAACGAATAACCAGAACGGCCGAGGGGAAAAGTACGCATACCGTTGTAATCGGGCGAGTTTCTACTTTCAGATGCATCAGAAATTTTGCGGATTGGTCAATCCGTTCGCGAGATATGGCAGTTTGGAAGTAAGAAACGCTTGAGAAACTCAAAATTTTCGCAGTTCTGATGCTCGAAACGATTAACTAGAACGGCCTAGGGAAAAAGTACGCATACCGTTGTAATCGGGCGAGTTTCTACTTTCAGATGCAACAGAAATTTTGCGGATTGGTCAATCCGTTCGCGAGATATCGCGGTTTGGAAGTAAGAAACGCTTGAGAAACTCAAAATTTTCGCAGTTCTGATGCTCGAAACGAAAATAACTAGAACGGCCTAGGGGAAAAGTACGCATACCGTCGTAAACGGGCGAGTTTCTACTTTCAGATGCAACAGAAATTTTGCGCATTGGTCAATCCGTTCGCGAGATATGGCAGTTTGGAAGTAAGAAACGCTTGAGAAACTCAAAATTTTCGCAGTTCTGATGCTCGAAACGAATAACTAGAACGGCCTAGGGGAAAAGTACGCATACCGTTGTAATCGGGCGAGTTTCTACTTTCAGATGCAACAGAAATTTTGCGGATTGGTCAATCCGTTCGCGAGATATGGCAGTTTGGAAGTATGAAACACTTGAGAAACACAAAATTTTCGCAGTTCTGATGCTCGAAACGAATAACTAGAGCGGCCTAGGGGAAAAGTACGCATACCGTTGTAATCGGGCGAGTTTCTACTTTCAGATGCAGCAGAAATTTTGCGGATTGGTCAATCCGTTTGCGAGATATGGCAGTTTGGAGGTAAGAAACGCTTGAGAAACTCAAAATTTTCGCAGTTCTGATGCTCGACAAGCATAACTAGAACGGTCTAGGGGAAAAGTACGCATACCGTTGTAATCGGGCGAATTTCTACTTTCAGATGCAACAGAAATTTTGCGGATTGGTCAATCCGTTCGCGAGATATGGCAGTTTGTAGGTAAGAAACGCTTGAGAAACTCAACTATTTCGCAGTTCTGATGCTCGAAACGAATAACCAGAACGGCCGAGGGGAAAAGTACGCATACCGTTGTAATCGGGCGAGTTTCTACTTTCAGATGCAACAGAAATTTTGCGGATTGGTCAATCCGTTCGCGAGATATGGCAGTTTGGATGTAAAACGCTTGAGAAACTCAAAATTTTCGCAGTTCTGATGCTCGAAACGAATAACTAGAACGGCCTAGGGGAAAAGTACGCATACCGTTGTAATCGGGCGAGTTTCTACTTTCAGATGCAACAGAAATTTTGCGGATTAGTCAATCCGTTCGCGAGACATGGCAGTTTGGAGGTAAGAAACGCTTGAGAAACTCAAAATTTTCGCAGTTCTGATGCTCGACAAGCATAACTAGAACGGTCTAGGGGAAAAGTACGCATACCGTTGTAATCGGGCGACTTTCTACTTTCAGATGCAACAGAAATTTTGCGGATTGGTCAATCCGTTCGCGAGATATGGCAGTTTGGAGGTAAGAAACGGTCGAGAAACTCAAAATTATCACAGTTCTGATACTCGAAACGAATAACCAGAACGGCCCAGGGGAAAAGTACGCATACCGTTGTAATCGGGCGAGTTTCTACTTTCAGATGCAACAGAAATTTTGCGGATTGGTCAATCCGTTCGCGAGATATGGCAGTTTGGAGGTAAGCAACGCTTGAGAAACACAAAATTTTTGCAGTTCTCATGCTCGAAACGAATAACTACAACGGCCTACGGGAAAAGTACGCATACCGTTGTAATCGGGCGAGTTTCTACTTTCAGATGCAACAGAAATTTTGCGCATTGGTCAATCCGTTCGCGAGATATGGCAGTTTGGAAGTAAGAAACGCTTTTGAGAAACTCAAAATTTTCGCAGTTCTGATGCTCGACAAGCATAACTAGAACGGTCTAGGGGAAAAGTACGCATACCGTTGTAATCGGGCGAATTTCTACTTTCAGATGCAACAGAAATTTTGCGGATTGGTCAATCCGTTCGCGAGATATGGCAGTTTGTAGGTAAGAAACGCTTGAGAAACTCAACTATTTCGCAGTTCTGATGCTCGAAACGAATAACCAGAACGGCCGAGGGGAAAAGTACGCATACCGTTGTAATCGGGCGAGTTTCTACTTTCAGACGCAACAGAAATTTTGCGGATTGGTCAATCCGTTCGCGAGATATGGCAGTTTGGAGGTAAAACGCTTGAGAAACTCAAAATTTTCGCAGTTCTGATGCTCGAAACGAATAACTAGAACGGCCTAGGGGAAAAGTACGCATACCGTTGTAATCGGGCGAGTTTCTACTTTCAGATGCAACAGAAATTTTGCGGATTAGTCAATCCGTTCGCGAGACATGGCAGTTTGGAGGTAAGAAACGCTTGAGAAACTCAAAATTTTCGCAGTTCTGATGCTCGACAAGCATAACTAGAACGGTCTAGGGGAAAAGTACGCATACCGTTGTAATCGGGCGACTTTCTACTTTCAGATGCAACAGAAATTTTGCGGATTGGTCAATCCGTTCGCGAGATATGGCAGTTTGGAGGTAAGAAACGGTCGAGAAACTCAAAATTATCACAGTTCTGATACTCGAAACGAATAACCAGAACGGCCCAGGGGAAAAGTACGCATACCGTTGTAATCGGGCGAGTTTCTACTTTCAGATGCAACAGAAATTTTGCGGATTGCTCAATCCGTTCGCGAGATATGGCAGTTTGGAGGTAAGCAACGCTTGAGAAACACAAAATTTTCGCAGTTCTCATGCTCGAAACGAATAACTACAACGGCCTACGGGAAAAGTACGCATACCGTTGTAATCGGGCGAGTTTCTACTTTCAGATGCAACAGAAATTTTGCGCATTGGTCAATCCGTTCGCGAGATATGGCAGTTTGGAAGTAAGAAACGCTTGAGAAACTCAAAATTTTCGCAGTTCTGATGCTCGAAACGAATAACTAGAACGGCCTAGGGGAAAAGTACGCATACCGTTGTAATCGGGCGAGTTTCTACTTTCAGATGCAACAGAAATTTTGCGGATTGGTCAATCCGTTCGCGAGATATGGCAGTTTGGAAGTATGAAACACTTGAGAAACACAAAATTTTCGCAGTTCTGATGCTCGAAACGAATAACCAGAGCGGCCTAGGGGAAAAGTACGCATACCGTTGTAATCGGGCGAGTTTCTACTTTCAGATGCAGCAGAAATTTTGCGGATTGGTCAATCCGTTTGCGAGATATGGCAGTTTGGAGGTAAGAAACGCTTGAGAAACTCAAAATTTTCGCAGTTCTGATGCTCGACAAGCATAACTAGAACGGTCTAGGGGAAAAGTACGCATACCGTTGTAATCGGGCGGATTTCTACTTTCAGATGCAACGGAAATTTTGCGGATTGGTCAATCCGTTCGCGAGATATGGCAGTTTGAAGGTAAGAAACGCTTGAGAAACTCAACTATTTCGCAGTTCTGATGCTCGAAACGAATAACCAGAACGGCCGAGGGGAAAAGTACGCATACCGTTGTAATCGGGCGAGTTTCTACTTTCAGATGCATCAGAAATTTTGCGGATTGGTCAATCCGTTCGCGAGATATGGCAGTTTGGAAGTAAGAAACGCTTGAGAAACTCAAAATTTTCGCAGTTCTGATGCTCGAAACGATTAACTAGAACGGCCTAGGGGAAAAGTACGCATACCATTGTAATCGGGCGAGTTTCTACTTTCAGATGCAACAGAAATTTTGCGGATTGGTCAATCCGTTCGCGAGATATCGCGGTTTGGAAGTAAGAAACGCTTGAGAAACTCAAAATTTTCGCAGTTCTGATGCTCGAAACGAATAACTAGAACGGCCTAGGGGAGAAGTACGCATACCGTCGTAAACGGGCGAGTTTCTACCTTCAGATGCAACAGAAATTTTGCGGATTGCTCAATCCGTTCGCGAGGTATGGCAATTTGGAAGTAAGAAACGCTTGAAAAACTCAAAATTTTCGCAGTTCTGATGCTCGAAACGAATAACTAGAACGGACTAGGGGGAAAGTACGCATACCGTTGTAATCGGGCGAGTTTCTACTTTCAGATGCAACAGAAATTTTGCGGATTGGTCAATCCGTTCGCGAGATATGGCAGTTTGGAGGTAAGAAACGGTCGAGAAACTCAAAATTATCACAGTTCTGATACTCGAAACGAATAACCAGAACGGCCCAGGGGAAAAGTACGCATACCGTTGTAATCGGGCGAGTTTCTACTTTCAGATGCAACAGAAATTTTGCGGATTGGTCAATCCGTTTGCGAGATATGGCAGTTTGGAGGTAAGAAACGCTTGAGAAACTCAAAATTTTCGCAGTTCTGATGCTCGAAACGAATAACCAGAGCGGCCTAGGGGAAAAGTACGCATACCGTTGTAATCGGGCGAGTTTCTACTTTCAGATGCAGCAGAAATTTTGCGGATTGGTCAATCCGTTTGCGAGATATGGCAGTTTGGAGGTAAGAAACGCTTGAGAAACTCAAAATTTTCGCAGTTCTGATGCTCGACAAGCATAACTAGAACGGTCTAGGGGAAAAGTACGCATACCGTTGTAATCGGGCGAATTTCTACTTTCAGATGCAACGGAAATTTTGCGGATTGGTCAATCCGTTCGCGAGATATGGCAGTTTGAAGGTAAGAAACGCTTTAGAAACTCAACTATTTCGCAGTTCTGATGCTCGAAACGAATAACCAGAACGGCCGAGGGGAAAAGTACGCATACCGTTGTAATCGGGCGAGTTTCTACTTTCAGATGCAACAGAAATTTTGCGGATTGGTCAATCCGTTCGCGAGATATGGCAGTTTGGAAGTAAAACGCTTGAGAAACTCAAAATTTTCGCAGTTCTGATGCTCGAAACGAATAACTAGAACGGCCTAGGGGAAAAGTACGCATACCGTTGTAATCGGGCGAGTTTCTACTTTCAGATGCAACAGAAATTTTGCGGATTAGTCAATCCGTTCGCGAGATATGGCAGTTTGGAAGTAAGAAACGCTTGAGAAACTCAAAATTTTCGCAGTTCTGATGCTCGAAACGAATAACTAGAACGGACTAGGGGGAAAGTACGCATACCGTTGTAATCGGGCGAGTTTCTACTTTCAGATGCAACAGAAATTTTGCGGATTGGTCAATCCGTTCGCGAGATATGGCAGTTTCGAGGTAAGAAACGGTCGAGAAACTCAAAATTATCACAGTTCTGATACTCGAAACGAATAACCAGAACGGCCCAGGGGAAAAGTACGCATACCGTTGTAATCGGGCGAGTTTCTACTTTCAGATGCAACAGAAATTTTGCGGATTGGTCAATCCGTTTGCGAGATATGGCAGTTTGGAGGTAAGAAACGCTTGAGAAACTCAAAATTTTCGCAGTTCTGATGCTCGAAACGAATAACCAGAGCGGCCTAGGGGAAAAGTACGCATACCGTTGTAATCGGGCGAGTTTCTACTTTCAGATGCAGCAGAAATTTTGCGGATTGGTCAATCCGTTTGCGAGATATGGCAGTTTGGAGGTAAGAAACGCTTGAGAAACTCAAAATTTTCGCAGTTCTGATGCTCGACAAGCATAACTAGAACGGTCTAGGGGAAAAGTACGCATACCGTTGTAATCGGGCGAATTTCTACTTTCAGATGCAAGGGAAATTTTGCGGATTGGTCAATCCGTTCGCGAGATATGGCAGTTTGAAGGTAAGAAACGCTTTAGAAACTCAACTATTTCGCAGTTCTGATGCTCGAAACGAATAACCAGAACGGCCGAGGGGAAAAGTACGCATACCGTTGTAATCGGGCGAGTTTCTACTTTCAGATGCAACAGAAATTTTGCGGATTGGTCAATCCGTTCGCGAGATATGGCAGTTTGGAGGTAAAACGCTTGAGAAACTCAAAATTTTCGCAGTTCTGATGCTCGAAACGAATAACTAGAACGGCCTAGGGGAAAAGTACGCATACCGTTGTAATCGGGCGAGTTTCTACTTTCAGATGCAACAGAAATTTTGCGGATTAGTCAATCCGTTCGCGAGATATGGCAGTTTGGAAGTAAGAAACGCTTGAGAAACTCAAAATTTTCGCAGTTCTGATGCTCGAAATGAATAACTAGAACGGCCTAGGGGAAAAGTACGCATACCGTTGTAATCGGGCGAGTTTCTACTTTCAGATGCATCAGAAATTTTGCGGATTGGTCAATCCGTTCGCGAGATATGGCAGTTTGGAAGTAAGAAACGCTTGAGAAACTCAAAATTTTCGCAGTTCTGATGCTCGAAACGAATAACTAGAACGGCCTAGGGGAAAAGTACGCATACCGTTGTAATCGGGCGAGTTTCTACTTTCAGATGCAACAGAAATTTTGCGGATTGGTCAATCCGTTCGCGAGATATGGCAGTTTGGAGGTAAGAAACGGTTGAGAAACTCAAAATTTTCACAGTTCTGATGCTCGAAACGAATAACCAGTACGGCCTAGGGGAAAAGTACGCATACCGTTGTAATCGGGCGAGTTTCTACTTTCAGATGCAACAGAAATTTTGCGGATTGCTCAATCCGTTCGCGAGGTATGGCAATTTGGAAGTAAGAAACGCTTGAAAAACTCAAAATTTTCGCAGTTCTGATGCTCGAAACGAGTAACTAGAACGGACTAGGGGAAAAGTACGCATACCGTTGTAATCGGGCGAGTTTCTACTTTCAGATGCAACAGAAATTTTGCGGATTGGTCAATCCGTTCGCGAGATATGGCAGTATGGAGGTAAGAAACGCTTGAGGAACTCAAAATTTTCGCAGTTCTGATGCTCGACAAGCATAACTAGAACGTTCTAGGGGAAAAGTACGCATACCGTTGTAATCGGGCGACTTTCTACTTTCAGATGCATCAGAAATTTTGCGGATTGGTCAATCCGTTCGCGAGATATGGCAGTTTGGAAGTAAGAAACGCTTGAGAAACTCAAAATTTTCGCAGTTCTGATGCTCGAAACGATTAACTAGAACGGCCTAGGGGAAAAGTACGCATACCGTTGTAATCGGGAGATATTCTACTTTCAGATGCAACAGAAATTTTGCGGATTGGTCAATCCGTTCGCGAGATATGGCGGTTTGGAAGTAAGAAACGCTTTAGAAACTCAAAATTTTCGCAGTTCTGATGCTCGAAACGAATAACTCGAACGGCCTAGGGGAAAAGTACGCATACCGTTGTAATCGGGCGAGTTTCTACTTTCAGATGCAACAGAAATTTTGCGGATTGGTCAATCCGTTCGCGAGATATGGCAGTTTGGATGTAAGAAACAGTTGAGAAACTCAAAATTTTCGCAGTTCTGATGCTCGAAACGAATAACTAGAACGGCCTAGGGGAAAAGTACGCATACCGTTGTAATCGGGTGAGTTTCTACTTTCAGATGCAACAGAAATTTTGCGGATTGGTCAATCCGTTCGCGAAATATGGCGGTTTGGAAGTAAGAAACGCTTGAGAAACTCAAAATTTTCGCAGTTCTGATGCTCGAAACGAGTAACTAGAACGGACTAGGGGAAAAGTACGCATACCGTTGTAATCGGGCGAGTTTCTACTTTCAGATGCAACAGAAATTTTGCGGATTGGTCAATCCGTTCGCGAGATATGGCAGTATGGAGGTAAGAAACGCTTGAGGAACTCAAAATTTTCGCAGTTCTGATGCTCGACAAGCATAACTAGAACGTTCTAGGGGAAAAGTACGCATACCGTTGTAATCGGGCGACTTTCTACTTTCAGATGCATCAGAAATTTTGCGGATTGGTCAATCCGTTCGCGAGATATGGCAGTTTGGAAGTAAGAAACGCTTGAGAAACTCAAAATTTTCGCAGTTCTGATGCTCGAAACGATTAACTAGAACGGCCTAGGGGAAAAGTACGCATACCGTTGTAATCGGGCGAGTTTCTACTTTCAGATGCAACAGAAATTTTGCGGATTGGTCAATCCGTTCGCGAGATATGGCAGTTTGGAAGTAAGAAACGCTTGAGAAACTCAAAATTTTCGCAGTTCTGATGCTCGAAACGAATAACTAGAACGGCCTAGGGGAAAAGTACGCATACCGTTGTAATCGGGCGAGTTTCTACTTTCAGATGCAACAGAAATTTTGCGGATTGGTCAATCCGTTCGCGAGATATGGCAGTTTGGAGGTAAGAAACATTTGAGAAACTCAAAATTTTCGCAGTTCTGATGCTCGAAACGAATAACTAGAACGGCCTAGGGGAAAAGTACGCATACCGTTGTAATCGGGTGAGTTTCTACTTTCAGATGCAACAGAAATTTTGCGGATTAGTCAATCCGTTCGCGAGATATGGCAGTTTGGAAGTAAGAAACGCTTGAGAAACTCAAAATTTTCGCAGTTCTGATGCTCGAAACGATTAACTAGAACGGCCTAGGGGAAAAGTACGCATACCGTTGTAATCGGGCGAGATTCTACTTTCAGATGCAACAGAAATTTTGCGGATTGGTCAATCCGTTCGCGAGATATGGCGGTTTGGAAGTAAGAAACGCTTTAGAAACAAAAAATTTTCGCAGTTCTGATGCTCGAAACTAATAACTCGAACGGCCTAGGGGAAAAGTACGCATACCGTTGTAATCGGGCGAGTTTCTACTTTCAGATGCAACAGAAATTTTGCGGATTGGTCAATCCGTTCGCGAGATATGGCAGTTTGGAGGTAAGAAACGGTTGAGAAACTCAAAATTTTCGCAGTTCTGATGCTCGAAACGAATAACAAGAACGGCCTAGGGGAAAAGTACGCATACCGTTGTAATCGGGCGAGTTTCTACTTTCAGATGCAACAGAAATTTTGCGGATTGGTCAATCCGTTCGCGAGATATGGCGGTTTGGAAGTAAGAAACGCTTGAGAAACTCAAAATTTTCGCAGTTCTGATGCTCGAAACGAATAACTAGAACGGCCTAGGGGAAAAGTAGGCATACTGTTGTAATCGGGCGAGTTTGTACTTTCAGATGCAACAGAAATTTTGCGGATTGGTCAATCCGTTCGCGAGATATGGCAGTTTGGAGGTAAGAAACGCTTGAGAAACTCAAAATTTTCGCAGTTCTGATGCTCGAAACGAATAACTAGAACGGCCTAGGGGAAAAGTACGCATACCGTTGTAATCGGGCGAGTTTCTAGTTTCAGATGCAACAGAAATTTTGCGGATTAGTCAATCCGTTCGCGAGATATGGCAGTTTGGAGGTAAGAAACGCTTGAGAAACTCAAAATTTTCGCAGTTCTGATGCTCGAAACGAATAACTAGAACGGACTAGGGGAAAAGTACGCATACCGTTGTAATCGGGCGAGTTTCTACTTTCAGATGCAACAGAAATTTTGCGGATTGGTCAATCCGTTCGCGAGATATGGCAGTTTGGAGGTAAGAAACGCTTGAGAAACTCAAAATTTTCGCAGTTCTGATGCTCGAAACGAATAACAAGAACGGCCTAGGGGAAAAGTACGCATACCGTTGTAATCGGGCGAGTTTCTACTTTCAGATGCAACAGAAATGTTGCGGATTAGTCAATCCGTTCGCGAGATATGGCAGTTTGGAGGTAAGAAACGCTTGAGAAACTGAAAATTTTCGCAGTTCTGATGCTCGACAAGCATAACTAGACCGTTCTAGGGGAAAAGTACGCATACCGTTGTAATCGGGCGACTTTCTACTTTCATGTGCAACAGAAATTTTGCGGATTGGTCAATCCGTTCGCGAGATATGGCAGTTTGGAGGTAAGAAACGGTTGAGAAACTCAAAATTTTCACAGTTCTGATGCTCGAAACGAATAACCAGAACGGCCTAGGGGAAAAGTACGCATACCGTTGTAATCGGGCGAGTTTCTACTTTCAGATGCAACAGAAATTTTGCGGATTGGTCAATCCGTTCGCGAGATATGGCAGTTTGGAAGTAAGAAACGCTTGAGAAACTCAAAATTTTCGCAGTTCTGATGCTCGAAACGAATAACAAGAACGGCCTAGGGGAAAAGTAGGCATACCGTTGTAATCGGGCGAGTTTGTACTTTCAGATGCAACAGAAATTTTGCGGATTGGTCAATCCGTTCGCGAGATATGGCAGTTTGGAGGTAAGAAACGCTTGAGAAACTCAAAATTTTCGCAGTTCTGATGCTCGAAACGAATAACAAGAACGGCCTAGGGGAAAAGTACGCATACCGTTGTAATCGGGCGAGTTTCTACTTTCAGATGCAACAGAAATTTTGCGGATTGGTCAATCCGTTCGCGAGATATGGCAGTATGGAGGTAAGAAACGCTTGAGGAACTCAAAATTTTCGCAGTTCTGATGCTCGACAAGCATAACTAGAACGTTCTAGGGGAAAAGTACGCATACCGTTGTAATCGGGCGACTTTCTACTTTCAGATGCATCAGAAATTTTGCGGATTGGTCAATCCGTTCGCGAGATATGGCAGTTTGGAAGTAAGAAACGCTTGAGAAACTCAAAATTTTCGCAGTTCTGATGCTCGAAACGATTAACTAGAACGGCCTAGGGGAAAAGTACGCATACCGTTGTAATCGGGAGATATTCTACTTTCAGATGCAACAGAAATTTTGCGGACTGGTCAATCCGTTCGCGAGATATGGCGGTTTGGAAGTAAGAAACGCTTTAGAAACTCAAAATTTTCGCAGTTCTGATGCTCGAAACGAATAACTCGAACGGCCTAGGGGAAAAGTACGCATACCGTTGTAATCGGGCGAGTTTCTACTTTCAGATGCAACAGAAATTTTGCGGATTGGTCAATCCGTTCGCGAGATATGGCAGTTTGGATGTAAGAAACAGTTGAGAAACTCAAAATTTTCGCAGTTCTGATGCTCGAAACGAATAACTAGAACGGCCTAGGGGAAAAGTACGCATACCGTTGTAATCGGGTGAGTTTCTACTTTCAGATGCAACAGAAATTTTGCGGATTGGTCAATCCGTTCGCGAGATATGGCGGTTTGGAAGTAAGAAACGCTTGAGAAACTCAAAATTTTCGCAGTTCTGATGCTCGAAACGAATAACTAGAACGGCCTAGGGGAAAAGTACGCATACCGTCGTAAACGGGCGAGTTTCTACCTTCAGATGCAACAGAAATTTTGCGGATTGCTCAATCCGTTCGCGAGGTATGGCAATTTGGAAGTAAGAAATGCTTGAAAAACTCAAAATTTTCGCAGTTCTGATGCTCGAAACGAATAACTAGAACGGACTAGGGGAAAAGTACGCACACCGTTGTAATCGGGCGAGTTTCTACTTTCAGATGCAACAGAAATTTTGCGGATTGCTCAATCCGTTCGCGAGGTATGGCAATTTGGAAGTAAGAAACGCTTGAAAAACTCAAAATTTTCGCAGTTCTGATGCTCGAAACGAGTAACTAGAACGGACTAGGGGAAAAGTACGCATACCGTTGTAATCGGGCGAGTTTCTACTTTCAGATGCAACAGAAATTTTGCGGATTGGTCAATCCGTTCGCGAGATATGGCAGTATGGAGGTAAGAAACGCTTGAGGAACTCAAAATTTTCGCAGTTCTGATGCTCGACAAGCATAACTAGAACGTTCTAGGGGAAAAGTACGCATACCGTTGTAATCGGGCGACTTTCTACTTTCAGATGCATCAGAAATTTTGCGGATTGGTCAATCCGTTCGCGAGATATGGCAGTTTGGAAGTAAGAAACGCTTGAGAAACTCAAAATTTTCGCAGTTCTGATGCTCGAAACGATTAACTAGAACGGCCTAGGGGAAAAGTACGCATACCGTTGTAATCGGGCGAGTTTCTACTTTCAGATGCAACAGAAATTTTGCGGATTGGTCAATCCGTTCGCGAGATATGGCAGTTTGGAAGTAAGAAACGCTTGAGAAACTCAAAATTTTCGCAGTTCTGATGCTCGAAACGAATAACTAGAACGGCCTAGGGGAAAAGTACGCATACCGTTGTAATCGGGCGAGTTTCTACTTTCAGATGCAACAGAAATTTTGCGGATTGGTCAATCCGTTCGCGAGATATGGCAGTTTGGAGGTAAGAAACAGTTGAGAAACTCAAAATTTTCGCAGTTCTGATGCTCGAAACGAATAACTAGAACGGCCTAGGGGAAAAGTACGCATACCGTTGTAATCGGGTGAGTTTCTACTTTCAGATGCAACAGAAATTTTGCGGATTAGTCAATCCGTTCGCGAGATATGGCAGTTTGGAAGTAAGAAACGCTTGAGAAACTCAAAATTTTCGCAGTTCTGATGCTCGAAACGATTAACTAGAACGGCCTAGGGGAAAAGTACGCATACCGTTGTAATCGGGCGAGATTCTACTTTCAGATGCAACAGAAATTTTGCGGATTGGTCAATCCGTTCGCGAGATATGGCGGTTTGGAAGTAAGAAACGCTTTAGAAACAAAAAATTTTCGCAGTTCTGATGCTCGAAACTAATAACTCGAACGGCCTAGGGGACAAGTACGCATACCGTTGTAATCGGGCGAGTTTCTACTTTCAGATGCAACAGAAATTTTGCGGATTGGTCAATCCGTTCGCGAGATATGGCAGTTTGGAGGTAAGAAACGGTTGAGAAACTCAAAATTTTCGCAGTTCTGATGCTCGAAACGAATAACAAGAACGGCCTAGGGGAAAAGTACGCATACCGTTGTAATCGGGCGAGTTTCTACTTTCAGATGCAACAGAAATTTTGCGGATTGGTCAATCCGTTCGCGAGATATGGCGGTTTGGAAGTAAGAAACGCTTGAGAAACTCAAAATTTTCGCAGTTCTGATGCTCGAAACGAATAACTAGAACGGCCTAGGGGAAAAGTAGGCATACTGTTGTAATCGGGCGAGTTTGTACTTTCAGATGCAACAGAAATTTTGCGGATTGGTCAATCCGTTCGCGAGATATGGCAGTTTGGAGGTAAGAAACGCTTGAGAAACTCAAAATTTTCGCAGTTCTGATGCTCGAAACGAATAACTAGAACGGCCTAGGGGAAAAGTACGCATACCGTTGTAATCGGGCGAGTTTCTAGTTTCAGATGCAACAGAAATTTTGCGGATTAGTCAATCCGTTCGCGAGATATGGCAGTTTGGAGGTAAGAAACGCTTGAGAAACTCAAAATTTTCGCAGTTCTGATGCTCGAAACGAATAACTAGAACGGACTAGGGGAAAAGTACGCATACCGTTGTAATCGGGCGAGTTTCTACTTTCAGATGCAACAGAAATTTTGCGGATTGGTCAATCCGTTCGCGAGATATGGCACTTTGGAGGTAAGAAACGCTTGAGAAACTCAAAATTTTCGCAGTTCTGATGCTCGAAACGAATAACAAGAACGGCCTAGGGGAAAAGTACGCATACCGTTGTAATCGGGCGAGTTTCTACTTTCAGATGCAACAGAAATGTTGCGGATTAGTCAATCCGTTCGCGAGATATGGCAGTTTGGAGGTAAGAAACGCTTGAGAAACTGAAAATTTTCGCAGTTCTGATGCTCGACAAGCATAACTAGACCGTTCTAGGGGAAAAGTACGCATACCGTTGTAATCGGGCGACTTTCTACTTTCATGTGCAACAGAAATTTTGCGGATTGGTCAATCCGTTCGCGAGAAATGGCAGTTTGGAGGTAAGAAACGGTTGAGAAACTCAAAATTTTCACAGTTCTGATGCTCGAAACGAATAACCAGAACGGCCTAGGGGAAAAGTACGCATACCGTTGTAATCGGGCGAGTTTCTACTTTCAGATGCAACAGAAATTTTGCGGATTGGTCAATCCGTTCGCGAGATATGGCGGTTTGGAAGTAAGAAACGCTTGAGAAACTCAAAATTTTCGCAGTTCTGATGCTCGAAACGAATAACTAGAACGGCCTAGGGGAAAAGTACGCATAGCGTTGTAAACGGGCGAGTTTCTACCTTCAGATGCAACAGAAATTTTGCGGATTGCTCAATCCGTTCGCGAGTTATGGCAATTTGGAGGTAAGAAACGCTTGAGAAACACAAAATTTTCGCAGTTCTGATGCTCGACCAGCATAACTAGAACGTTCTAGGGGAAACGTACGCATACCGTTGTAATCGGGCGACTTTCTACTTTCAGATGCATCAGAAATTTTGCAGATTGGCCAATCCGTTCGCGAGATATGGCAGTTTGGAAGTAAGAAACGCTTGAGAAACTCAAAATTTTCGCAGTTCTGATGCTCGAAACGAATAACTAGAACGGCCTAGGGGAAAAGTAGGCATACCGTCGTAATCGGGCGAGTTTGTACTTTCAGATGCAACAGAAATTTTGCGGATTGGTCAATCCGTTCGCGAGATATGGCAGTTTGGAAGTAAGAAACGCTTGAGAAACTCAAAATTTTCGCAGTTCTGATGCTCGAAACGAATAACTAGAACGGCCTAGGGGAAAAGTAGGCATACCGTTGTAATCGGGCGAGTTTGTACTTTCAGATGCAACAGAAATTTTGCGGATTGGTCAATCCGTTCGCGAGATATGGCAGTTTGGAGGTAAGAAACGCTTGAGAAACTCAAAATTTTCGCAGTTCTGATGCTCGAAACGAATAACAAGAACGGCCTAGGGGAAAAGTACGCATACCGTTGTAATCGGGCGAGTTTCTACTTTCAGATGCAACAGAAATGTTGCGGATTAGTCAATCCGTTCGCGAGATATGGCAGTTTGGAGGTAAGAAACGCTTGAGAAACTCAAAATTTTCGCAGTTCTGATGCTCGACAAGCATAACTAGACCGTTCTAGGGGAAAAGTACGCATACCGTTGTAATCGGGCGACTTTCTACTTTCATGTGCAACAGAAATTTTGCGGATTGGTCAATCCGTTCGCGAGATATGGCAGTTTGGAGGTAAGAAACGGTTGAGAAACTCAAAATTTTCACAGTTCTGATGCTCGAAACGAATAACCAGAACGGCCTAGGGGAAAAGTACGCATACCTTTGTAATCGGGCGAGTTTCTACTTTCAGATGCAACAGAAATTTTGCGGATTGGTCAATCCGTTCGCGAGATATGGCGGTTTGGAAGTAAGAAACGCTTGAGAAACTCAAAATTTTCGCAGTTCTGATGCTCGAAACGAATAACTAGAACGGCCTAGGGGAAAAGTACGCATACCGTTGTAAACGGGCGAGTTTCTACCTTCAGATGCAACAGAAATTTTGCGGATTGCTCAATCCGTTCGCGAGTTATGGCAATTTGGAGGTAAGAAACGCTTGAGAAACACAAAATTTTCGCAGTTCTGATGCTCGACAAGCATAACTAGAACGTTCTAGGGGAAACGTACGCATACCGTTGTAATCGGGCGACTTTCTACTTTCAGATGCATCAGAAATTTTGCAGATTGGTCAATCCGTTCGCGAGATATGGCAGTTTGGAAGTAAGAAACGCTTGAGAAACTCAAAATTTTCGCAGTTCTGATGCTCGAAACGAATAACTAGAACGGCCTAGGGGAAAAGTAGGCATACCGTTGTAATCGGGCGAGTTTGTACTTTCAGATGCAACAGAAATTTTGCGGATTGGTCAATCCGTTCGCGAGATATGGCAGTTTGGAAGTAAGAAACGCTTGAGAAACTCAAAATTTTCGCAGTTCTGATGCTCGAAACGAATAACTAGAACGGCCTAGGGGAAAAGTAGGCATACCGTTGTAATCAGGCGAGTTTGTACTTTCAGATGCAACAGAAATTTTGCGGATTGGTCAATCCGTTCGCGAGATATGGCAGTTTGGAGGTAAGAAACGCTTGAGAAACTCAAAATTTTCGCAGTTCTGATGCTCGAAACGAATAACAAGAACGGCCTAGGGGAAAAGTACGCATACCGTTGTAATCGGGCGAGTTTCTACTTTCAGATGCAACAGAAATGTTGCGGATTAGTCAATCCGTTCGCGAGATATGGCAGTTTGGATGTAAGAAACGCTTGAGAAACTCAAAATTTTCGCAGTTCTGATGCTCGACAAGCATAACTAGACCGTTCTAGGGGAAAAGTACGCATACCGTTGTAATCGGGCGACTTTCTACTTTCATGTGCAACAGAAATTTTGCGGATTGGTCAATCCGTTCGCGAGATATGGCAGTTTGGAGGTAAGAAACGGTTGAGAAACTCAAAATTTTCACAGTTCTGATGCTCGAAACGAATAACCAGAACGGCCTAGGGGAAAAGTACGCATACCGTTGTAATCGGGCGAGTTTCTACTTTCAGATGCAACAGAAATTTTGCGGATTGGTCAATCCGTTCGCGAGATATGGCGGTTTGGAAGTAAGAAACGCTTGAGAAACTCAAAATTTTCGCAGTTCTGATGCTCGAAACGAATAACTAGAACGGCCTAGGGGAAAAGTACGCATACCGTTGTAAACGGGCGAGTTTCTACCTTCAGATGCAACAGAAATTTTGCGGATTGCTCAATCCGTTCGCGAGTTATGGCAATTTGGAGGTAAGAAACGCTTGAGAAACACAAAATTTTCGCAGTTCTGATGCTCGACAAGCATAACTAGAACGTTCTAGGGGAAACGTACGCATACCGTTGTAATCGGGCGACTTTCTACTTTCAGATGCATCAGAAATTTTGCAGATTGGTCAATCCGTTCGCGAGATACGGCAGTTTGGAAGTAAGAAACGCTTGAGAAACTCAAAATTTTCGCAGTTCTGATGCTCGAAACGAATAACTAGAACGGCCTAGGGGAAAAGTAGGCATACCGTTGTAATCGGGCGAGTTTGTACTTTCAGATGCAACAGAAATTTTGCGGATTGGTCAATCCGTTCGCGAGATATGGCAGTTTGGAAGTAAGAAACGCTTGAGAAACTCAAACTTTTCGCAGTTCTGATGCTCGAAACGAATAACTAGAACGGCCTAGGGGAAAAGTAGGCATACCGTTGTAATCGGGCGAGTTTGTACTTTCAGATGCAACAGAAATTTTGCGGATTGGTCAATCCGTTCGCGAAATATGGCAGTTTGGAGGTAAGAAACGCTTGAGAAACTCAAAATTTTCGCAGTTCTGATGCTCGAAACGAATAACTAGAACGGCCTAGGGGAAAAGTACGCATACCGTTGTAATCGGGCGAGTTTCTACTTTCAGATGCAACAGAAATTTTGCGGATTAGTCAATCCGTTCGCGAGATATGGCAGTTTGGAGGTAAGAAACGCTTGAGAAACTCAAAATTTTCGCAGTTCTGATGCTCGAAACGAATAACTAGAACGGCCTAGGGGAAAAGTACGCATACCGTTGTAATCGGGCGAGTTTCTACTTTCAGATGCAACAGAAATTTTGCGGATTAGTCAATCCGTTCGCGAGATATGGCAGTTTGGAGGTAAGAAACGCTTGAGAAACTCAAAATTTTCGCAGTTCTGATGCTCGAAACGAATAACTAGAACGGCCTAGGGGAAAAGTACGCATACCGTTGTAATCGGGCGAGTTTCTACTTTCAGATGCAACAGAAATTTTGCGGATTGGTCAATCCGTTCGCGAGATATGGCAGTTTGGAGGTAAGAAACGCTTGAGAAACTCAAAATTTTCGCAGTTCTGATGCTCGAAACGAATAACTAGAACGGCCTAGGGGAAAAGTACGTATACCGTTGTAATCGGGCGAGTTTCTACTTTCAGATGCAACAGAAATTTTGCGGATTAGTCAATCCGTTCGCGAGATATGGCAGTTTGGAGGTAAGAAACGCTTGAGAAACTCAAAATTTTCGCAGTTCTGATGCTCGAAACGAATAACTAGAACGGCCTAGGGGAAAAGTACGCATACCGTTGTAATCGGGCGAGTTTCTACTTTCAGATGCAACAGAAATTTTGCGGATTGGTCAATCCGTTCGCGAGATATGGCAGTTTGGAGGTAAGAAACGCTTGAGAAACTCAAAATTTTCGCAGTTCTGATGCTCGAAACGAATAACTAGAACGGCCAAGGGGAAAAGTACGCATACCGTTGTAAACGGGCGAGTTTCTACCTTCGGATGCAACAGAAATTTTGCGGATTGCTCAATCCGTTCGCGAGGTATGGCAATTTGGAAGTAAGAAACGCTTGAGAAACTCAAAATTTTCGCAGTTCTGATGCTCGAAACGAATAACTAGAACGGCCTAGGGGAAAAGTACGCAAACCTTTGTAATCGGGCGAGTTTCTACTTTCAGATGCAACAGAAATTTTGGGGATTGGTCAATCCGTTCGCGAGATATGGCAGTTTGTAGGTAAGAAACGCTTGATAAACTCAACATTTTCGCAGTTCTGATGCTCGAAACGAATAACTATAACGGCCTAGGGGAAAAGTAGGCATACCGTTGTAATCGGGCGAGTTTGTACTTTCAGATGCAACAGAAATTTTGCGGATTGGTCAATCCGTTCGCGAGATATGGCAGTTTGGAGGTAAGAAACGCTTGAGAAACTCAAAATTTTCGCTGTTCTGATGCTCGAAACGAATAACTAGAATGGACTAGGGGAAAAGTACGCATACCGTTGTAATCGGGCGAGTTTCTACTTTCAGATGCAACAGAAATTTTGCGGATTGGTCAATCCGTTCGCGAGATATGGCAGTTTGGAGGTAAGAAACGCTTGAGAAACTCAAAATTTTCGCAGTTCTGATGCTCGAAAAGAATAACTAGAACGGCCTAGGGGAAAAGTACGCATACCGTTGTAATCGGGTGAGTTTCTACTTTCAGATGCAACAGAAATTTTGCGGATTGGTCAATCCGTTCGCGAGATATGGCAGTTTGGAGGTAAGAAACGCTTGAGAAACTCAAAATTTTCGCAGTTCTGATGCTCGAAACGAATAACTAGAACGGCCTAGGGGAAAAGTACGCATACCGTTGTAATCGGGCGAGTTTCTACTTTCAGATGCAACAGAAATTTTGCGGATTGGTCAATCCGTTCGCGAGATATGGCGGTTTGGAAGTAAGAAACGCTTGAGAAACTCAAAATTTTCGCAGTTCTGATGCTCGAAACGAATAACTAGAACGGCCTAGGGGAAAAGTACGCATACCGTTGTAAACGGGCGAGTTTCTACCTTCAGATGCAACAGAAATTTTGCGGATTGCTCAATCCGTTCGCGAGGTATGGCAATTTGGAAGTAAGAAACGCTTGAGAAACTCAAAATTTTCGCAGTTCTGATGCTCGAAACGAATAACTAGAACGGCCTAGGGTAAAAGTACGCATACCGTTGTAATCGGGCGAGTTTCTGCTTTCAGATGCAACAGAATTTTTGCGGATTAGTCAATCCGTTCGCGAGATATGGCAGTTTGGAGGTAAGAAACGCTTGAGAAACTCAAAATTTTCGCAGTTCGGATGCTCGACAAGCATAACTAGAACGGTCTAGGGGAAAAGTACGCATACCGTTGTAATCGGGCGACTTTCTACTTTCAGATGCAACAGACATTTTGCGGATTGGTCAATCCGTTCGCGAGATATGGCAGTTTGGAGGTAAGAAACGGTCGAGAAACTCAAAATTATCACAGTTCTGATACTCGAAACGAATAACCAGAACGGCCCAGGGGAAAAGTACGCATACCGTTGTAATCGGGCGAGTTTCTACTTTCAGATGCAACAGAAATTTTGCGGATTGGTCAATCCGTTCGCGAGATATGGCAGTTTGGAGGTAAGAAACGGTCGAGAAACTCAAAATTATCACAGTTCTGATACTCGAAACGAATAACCAGAACGGCCCAGGGGAAAAGTACGCATACCGTTGTAATCGGGCGAGTTTCTACTTTCAGATGCAACAGAAATTTTGCGGATTGGTCTATCCGTTCGCGAGATATGGCGGTTTGGAAGTAAGAAACGCTTGAGAAACTCAAAATTTTCGCAGTTCTGATGCTCGAAACGAATAACTAGAACGGCCTAGGGGAAAAGTACGCATACCGTTGTAAACGGGCGAGTTTCTACCTTCAGATGCAACAGAAATTTTGCGGATTGCTCAATCCGTTCGCGAGGTATGGCAATTTGGAAGTAAGAAACGCTTGAAAAACTCAAAATTTTCGCAGTTCTGATGCTCGAAACGAATAACTAGAACGGACTAGGGGAAAAGTACGCATACCGTTGTAATCGGGCGAGTTTCTACTTTCAGATGCAACAGAAATTTTGAGGATTGGTCAATCCGTTCGCGAGATATGGCAGTTTGGAGGTAAGAAACGCTTGAGAAACTCAAAATTTTCGCAGTTCTGATGCTCGAAACGAATAACTAGAACGGCCTAGGGGAAAAGTAGGCATACCGTTGTAATCGGGCGAGTTTGTACTTTCAGATGCAACAGAAATTTTGCGGATTGGTCAATCCGTTCGCGAGATATGGCAGTTTGGAGGTAAGAAACGCTTGAGAAACTCAAAATTTTCGCAGTTCTGATGCTCGAAACGATTAACTAGAACGGCCTAGGGGAAAAGTACGCATACCGTTGTAAACGGGCGAGTTTCTACCTTCAGATGCAACAGAAATTTTGCGGATTGCTCAATCCGTTCGCGAGGTATGGCAATTTGGATGTAAGAAACGCTTGAAAAACTCAAAATTTTCGCAGTTCTGATGCTCGAAACGAATAACTAGAACGGACTAGGGGAAAAGTACGCATACCGTTGTAATCGGGCGAGTTTCTACTTTCAGATGCAACAGAAATTTTGCGGATTGGTCAATCCGTTCGCGAAATATGGCAGTTTGGAGGTAAGAAATGCTTGAGAAACTCAAAATTTTCGCAGTTCTGATGCTCGACAAGCATAACTAGAACGTTCTAGGGGAAAAGTACGCATACCGTTGTAATCGGGCGACTTTCTACTTTCAGATGCATCAGAAATTTTGCGGATTGGTCAATCCGTTCGCGAGATATGGCAGTTTGGAAGTAAGAAACGCTTGAGAAACTCAAAATTTTCGCAGTTCTGATGCTCGAAACGATTAACTAGAACGGCCTAGGGGAAAAGTAGGCATACCGTTGTAATCGGGCGAGTTTCTGCTTTCAGATGCAACAGAATTTTTGCGGATTAGTCAATCCGTTCGCGAGATATGGCAGTTTGGAGGTAAGAAACGCTTGAGAAACTCAAAATTTTCGCAGTTCGGATGCTCGACAAGCATAACTAGAACGGTCTAGGGGAAAAGTACGCATACCGTTGTAATCGGGCGACTTTCTACTTTCAGATGCAACAGACATTTTGCGGATTGGTCAATCCGTTCGCGAGATATGGCAGTTTGGAGGTAAGAAACGGTCGAGAAACTCAAAATTATCACAGTTCTGATACTCGAAACGAATAACCAGAACGGCCCAGGGGAAAAGTACGCATACCGTTGTAATCGGGCGAGTTTCTACTTTCAGATGCAACAGAAATTTTGCGGATTGGTCAATCCGTTCGCGAGATATGGCAGTTTGGAGGTAAGAAACGGTCGAGAAACTCAAAATTATCACAGTTCTGATACTCGAAACGAATAACCAGAACGGCCCAGGGGAAAAGTACGCATACCGTTGTAATCGGGCGAGTTTCTACTTTCAGATGCAACAGAAATTTTGCGGATTGGTCAATCCGTTCGCGAGATATGGCGGTTTGGAAGTAAGAAACGCTTGAGAAACTCAAAATTTTCGCAGTTCTGATGCTCGAAACGAATAACTAGAACGGCCTAGGGGAAAAGTACGCATACCGTTGTAAACGGGCGAGTTTCTACCTTCAGATGCAACAGAAATTTTGCGGATTGCTCAATCCGTTCGCGAGGTATGGCAATTTGGAAGTAAGAAACGCTTGAAAAACTCAAAATTTTCGCAGTTCTGATGCTCGAAACGAATAACTAGAACGGACTAGGGGAAAAGTACGCATACCGTTGTAATCGGGCGAGTTTCTACTTTCAGATGCAACAGAAATTTTGAGGATTGGTCAATCCGTTCGCGAGATATGGCAGTTTGGAGGTAAGAAACGCTTGAGAAACTCAAAATTTTCGCAGTTCTGATGCTCGAAACGATTAACTAGAACGGCCTAGGGGAAAAGTACGCATACCGTTGTAATCGGGCGAGTTTCTACTTTCAGATGCAACAGAAATTTTGCGGATTGGTCAATCCGTTCGCGAGATATGGCGGTTTGGAAGTAAGAAACGCTTGAGAAACTCAAAATTTTCGCAGTTCTGATGCTCGAAACGAATAACTAGAACGGCCTAGGGGAAAAGTACGCATACCGTTGTAAACGGGCGAGTTTCTACCTTCAGATGCAACAGAAATTTTGCGGATTGCTCAATCCGTTCGCGAGGTATGGCAATTTGGAAGTAAGAAACGCTTGAAAAACTCAAAATTTTCGCAGTTCTGATGCTCGAAACGAATAACTAGAACGGACTAGGGGAAAAGTACGCATACCGTTGTAATCGGGCGAGTTTCTACTTTCAGATGCAACAGAAATTTTGCGGATTGGTCAATCCGTTCGCGAGATATGGCAGTTTGGAGGTAAGAAACGCTTGAGAAACTCAAAATTTTCGCAGTTCTGATGCTCGACAAGCATAACTAGAACGGACTAGGGGAAAAGTACGCATACCGTTGTAATCGGGCGAGTTTCTACTTTCAGATGCAACAGAAATTTTGAGGATTGGTCAATCCGTTCGCGAGTTATGGCAGTTTGGAGGTAAGAAACGCTTGAGAAACTCAAAATTTTCGCAGTTCTGATGCTCGAAACGAATAACTAGAACGGCCTAGGGGAAAAGTAGGCATACCGTTGTAATCGGGCGAGTTTGTACTTTCAGATGCAACAGAAATTTTGCGGATTGGTCAATCCGTTCGCGAGATATGGCAGTTTGGAGGTAAGAAACGCTTGAGAAACTCAAAATTTTCGCAGTTCTGATGCTCGAAACGATTAACTAGAACGGCCTAGGGGAAAAGTACGCATACCGTTGTAAACGGGCGAGTTTCTACCTTCAGATGCAACAGAAATTTTGCGGATTGCTCAATCCGTTCGCGAGGTATGGCAATTTGGATGTAAGAAACGCTTGAAAAACTCAAAATTTTCGCAGTTCTGATGCTCGAAACGAATAACTAGAACGGACTAGGGGAAAAGTACGCATACCGTTGTAATCGGGCGAGTTTCTACTTTCAGATGCAACAGAAATTTTGCGGATTGGTCAATCCGTTCGCGAGATATGGCAGTTTGGAGGTAAGAAATGCTTGAGAAACTCAAAATTTTCGCAGTTCTGATGCTCGACAAGCATAACTAGAACGTTCTAGGGGAAAAGTACGCATACCGTTGTAATCGGGCGACTTTCTACTTTCAGATGCATCAGAAATTTTGCGGATTGGTCAATCCGTTCGCGAGATATGGCAGTTTGGAAGTAAGAAACGCTTGAGAAACTCAAAATTTTCGCAGTTCTGATGCTCGAAACGATTAACTAGAACGGCCTAGGGGAAAAGTACGCATACCGTTGTAATCGGGCGAGTTTCTACTTTCAGATGCAACAGAAATTTTGCGGATTGGTCAATCCGTTCGCGAGATATGGCGGTTTGGAAGTAAGAAACGCTTGAGAAACTCAAAATTTTCGCAGTTCTGATGCTCGAAACGAATAACTAGAACGGCCTAGGGGAAAAGTACGCATACCGTTGTAAACGGGCGAGTTTCTACCTTCAGATGCAACAGAAATTTTGCGGATTGCTCAATCCGTTCGCGAGGTATGGCAATTTGGAAGTAAGAAACGCTTGAAGAACTCAAAATTTTCGCAGTTCTGATGCTCGAAACGAATAACTAGAACGGCCTAGGGGAAAAGTACGCATACCGTTGTAATCGGGCGAGTTTCTACTTTCAGATGCAACAGAAATGTTGCGGATTAGTCAATCCGTTCGCGAGATATGGCAGTTTGGAGGTAAGAAACGCTTGAGAAACTCAAAATTTTCGCAGTTCTGATGCTCGACAAGCATAACTAGACCGTTCTAGGGGAAAAGTACGCATACCGTAGTAATCGGGCGACTTTCTACTTTCATGTGCAACAGAAATTTTGCGGATTGGTCAATCCGTTCGCGAGATATGGCAGTTTGGAGGTAAGAAACGGTTGAGAAACTCAAAATTTTCACAGTTCTGATGCTCGAAACGAATAACCAGACCGGCCTAGGGGAAAAGTACGCATACCGTTGTAATCGGGCGAGTTTCTACTTTCAGATGCAACAGAAATTTTGCGGATTGGTCAATCCGTTCGCGAGATATGGCGGTTTGGAAGTAAGAAACGCTTGAGAAACTCAAAATTTTCGCAGTTCTGATGCTCGAAACGAATAACTAGAACGGCCTAGGGGAAAAGTACGCATACCGTTGTAAACGGGCGAGTTTCTACCTTCAGATGCAACAGAAATTTTGCGGATTGCTCAATCCGTTCGCGAGTTATGGCAATTTGGAGGTAAGAAACGCTTGAGAAACACAAAATTTTCGCAGTTCTGATGCTCGACAAGCATAACTAGAACGTTCTAGGGGAAACGTACGCATACCGTTGTAATCGGGCGACTTTCTACTTTCAGATGCATCAGAAATTTTGCAGATTGGTCAATCCGTTCGCGAGATACGGCAGTTTGGAAGTAAGAAACGCTTGAGAAACTCAAAATTTTCGCAGTTCTGATGCTCGAAACGAATAACTAGAACGGCCTAGGGGAAAAGTAGGCATACCGTTGTAATCGGGCGAGTTTGTACTTTCAGATGCAACAGAAATTTTGCGGATTGGTCAATCCGTTCGCGAGATATGGCAGTTTGGAAGTAAGAAACGCTTGAGAAACTCAAACTTTTCGCAGTTCTGATGCTCGAAACGAATAACTAGAACGGCCTAGGGGAAAAGTACGCATACCGTTGTAATCGGGCGAGTTTCTACTTTCAGATGCAACAGAAATTTTGCGGATTAGTCAATCCGTTCGCGAGATATGGCAGTTTGGAGGTAAGAAACGCTTGAGAAACTCAAAATTTTCGCAGTTCTGATGCTCGAAACGAATAACTAGAACGGCCTAGGGGAAAAGTACGCATACCGTTGTAATCGGGCGAGTTTCTACTTTCAGATGCAACAGAAATTTTGCGGATTGGTCAATCCGTTCGCGAGATATGGCAATTTGGAGGTAAGAAACGCTTGAGAAACTCAAAATTTTCGCAGTTCTGATGCTCGAAACGAATAACTAGAACGGCCTAGGGGAAAAGTACGCATACCGTTGTAATCGGGCGAGTTTCTACTTTCAGATGCAACAGAAATTTTGCGGATTAGTCAATCCGTTCGCGAGATATGGCAGTTTGGAGGTAAGAAACGCTTGAGAAACTCAAAATTTTCGCAGTTCTGATGCTCGAAACGAATAACTAGAACGGCCTAGGGGAAAAGTACGCATACCGTTGTAATCGGGCGAGTTTCTACTTTCAGATGCAACAGAAATTTTGCGGATTGGTCAATCCGTTCGCGAGATATGGCAGTTTGGAGGTAAGAAACGCTTGAGAAACTCAAAATTTTCGCAGTTCTGATGCTCGAAACGAATAACAAGAACGGCCTAGGGGAAAAGTACGCATACCGTTGTAATCGGGCGAGTTTCTACTTTCAGATGCAACAGAAATGTTGCGGATTAGTCAATCCGTTCGCGAGATATGGCAGTTTGGAGGTAAGAAACGCTTGAGAAACTCAAAATTTTCGCAGTTCTGATGCTCGACAAGCATAACTAGACCGTTCTAGGGGAAAAGTACGCATACCGTTGTAATCGGGCGACTTTCTACTTTCATGTGCAACAGAAATTTTGCGGATTGGTCAATCCGTTCGCGAGATATGGCAGTTTGGAGGTAAGAAACGGTTGAGAAACTCAAAATTTTCACAGTTCTGATGCTCGAAACGAATAACCAGAACGGCCTAGGGGAAAAGTACGCATACCGTTGTAATCGGGCGAGTTTCTACTTTCAGATGCAACAGAAATTTTGCGGATTGGTCAATCCGTTCGCGAGATATGGCAGTTTGGAGGTAAGAAACGCTTGAGAAACTCAAAATTTTCGCAGTTCTGATGCTCGAAACGAATAACTAGAACGGCCAAGGGGAAAAGTACGCATACCGTTGTAAACGGGCGAGTTTCTACCTTCGGATGCAACAGAAATTTTGCGGATTGCTCAATCCGTTCGCGAGGTATGGCAATTTGGAAGTAAGAAACGCTTGAGAAACTCAAAATTTTCGCAGTTCTGATGCTCGAAACGAATAACTAGAACGGCCTAGGGGAAAAGTACGCAAACCTTTGTAATCGGGCGAGTTTCTACTTTCAGATGCAACAGAAATTTTGGGGATTGGTCAATCCGTTCGCGAGATATGGCAGTTTGTAGGTAAGAAACGCTTGATAAACTCAAAATTTTCGCAGTTCTGATGCTCGAAACGAATAACTAGAACGGCCTAGGGGAAAAGTACGCATACCGTTGTAATCGGGCGAGTTTCTACTTTCAGATGCAACAGAAATTTTGCGGATTGGTCAATCCGTTCGCGAGATATGGCGGTTTGGAAGTAAGAAACGCTTGAGAAACTCAAAATTTTCGCAGTTCTGATGCTCGAAACGAATAACTAGAACGGCCTAGGGGAAAAGTACGCATACCGTTGTAAACGGGCGAGTTTCTACCTTCAGATGCAACAGAAATTTTGCGGATTGCTCAATCCGTTCGCGAGGTATGGCAATTTGGAAGTAAGAAACGCTTGAGAAACTCAAAATTTTCGCAGTTCTGATGCTCGAAACGAATAACTAGAACGGCCTAGGGTAAAAGTACGCATACCGTTGCAATCGGGCGAGTTTGTACTTTCAGATGCAACAGAAATTTTGCGGATTGGTCAATCCGTTCGCGAGATATGGCAGTTTGGAGGTAAGAAACGCTTGAGAAACTCAAAATTTTCGCTGTTCTGATGCTCGAAACGAATAACTAGAATGGACTAGGGGAAAAGTACGCATACCGTTGTAATCGGGCGAGTTTCTACTTTCAGATGCAACAGAAATTTTGCGGATTGGTCAATCCGTTCGCGAGATATGGCAGTTTGGAGGTAAGAAACGGTCGAGAAACTCAAAATTATCACAGTTCTGATACTCGAAACGAATAACCAGAACGGCCCAGGGGAAAAGTACGCATACCGTTGTAATCGGGCGAGTTTCTACTTTCAGATGCAACAGAAATTTTGCGGATTGGTCAATCCGTTCGCGAGATATGGCAGTTTGGAGGTAAGAAACGCTTGAGAAACTCAAAATTTTCGCAGTTCTGATGCTCGAAACGAATAACTAGAACGGCCTAGGGGAAAAGTACGCATACCGTTGTAAACGGGCGAGTTTCTACCTTCAGATGCAACAGAAATTTTGCGGATTGCTCAATCCGTTCGCGAGGTATGGCAATTTGGAAGTAAGAAACGCTTGAAAAACTCAAAATTTTCGCAGTTCTGATGCTCGAAACGAATAACTAGAACGGCCTAGGGTAAAAGTACGCATACCGTTGCAATCGGGCGAGTTTGTACTTTCAGATGCAACAGAAATTTTGCGGATTGGTCAATCCGTTCGCGAGATATGGCGGTTTGGAAGTAAGAAACGCTTGAGAAACTCAAAATTTTCGCAGTTCTGATGCTCGAAACGAATAACTAGAACGGCCTAGGGGAAAAGTACGCATACCGTTGTAAACGGGCGAGTTTCTACCTTCAGATGCAACAGAAATTTTGCGGATTGCTCAATCCGTTCGCGAGGTATGGCAATTTGGAAGTAAGAAACGCTTGAAAAACTCAAAATTTTCGCAGTTCTGATGCTCGAAACGAATAACTAGAACGGACTAGGGGAAAAGTACGCATACCGTTGTAATCGGGCGAGTTTCTACTTTCAGATGCAACAGAAATTTTGAGGATTGGTCAATCCGTTCGCGAGATATGGCAGTTTGGAGGTAAGAAACGCTTGAGAAACTCAAAATTTTCGCAGTTCTGATGCTCGAAACGAATAACTAGAACGGCCTAGGGGAAAAGTAGGCATACCGTTGTAATCGGGCGAGTTTGTACTTTCAGATGCAACAGAAATTTTGCGGATTGGTCAATCCGTTCGCGAGATATGGCAGTTTGGAGGTAAGAAACGCTTGAGAAACTCAAAATTTTCGCAGTTCTGATGCTCGAAACGATTAACTAGAACGGCCTAGGGGAAA
The DNA here is from genome assembly GCF_051014685.1 of Ptiloglossa arizonensis. Taxonomy (NCBI): domain Eukaryota; kingdom Metazoa; phylum Arthropoda; class Insecta; order Hymenoptera; family Colletidae; genus Ptiloglossa; species Ptiloglossa arizonensis. The sequence continues at coordinate 219,000 of NW_027478478.1, read as the reverse complement.
AGTACGCATACCGTTGTAAACGGGCGAGTTTCTACCTTCAGATGCAACAGAAATTTTGCGGATTGCTCAATCCGTTCGCGAGGTATGGCAATTTGGATGTAAGAAACGCTTGAAAAACTCAAAATTTTCGCAGTTCTGATGCTCGAAACGAATAACTAGAACGGACTAGGGGAAAAGTACGCATACCGTTGTAATCGGGCGAGTTTCTACTTTCAGATGCAACAGAAATTTTGCGGATTGGTCAATCCGTTCGCGAGATATGGCAGTTTGGAGGTAAGAAATGCTTGAGAAACTCAAAATTTTCGCAGTTCTGATGCTCGACAAGCATAACTAGAACGTTCTAGGGGAAAAGTACGCATACCGTTGTAATCGGGCGACTTTCTACTTTCAGATGCATCAGAAATTTTGCGGATTGGTCAATCCGTTCGCGAGATATGGCAGTTTGGAAGTAAGAAACGCTTGAGAAACTCAAAATTTTCGCAGTTCTGATGCTCGAAACGATTAACTAGAACGGCCTAGGGGAAAAGTACGCATACCGTTGTAATCGGGCGAGTTTCTACTTTCAGATGCAACAGAAATTTTGCGGATTGGTCAATCCGTTCGCGAGATATGGCGGTTTGGAAGTAAGAAACGCTTGAGAAACTCAAAATTTTCGCAGTTCTGATGCTCGAAACGAATAACTAGAACGGCCTAGGGGAAAAGTACGCATACCGTTGTAAACGGGCGAGTTTCTACCTTCAGATGCAACAGAAATTTTGCGGATTGCTCAATCCGTTCGCGAGGTATGGCAATTTGGAAGTAAGAAACGCTTGAAAAACTCAAAATTTTCGCAGTTCTGATGCTCGAAACGAATAACTAGAACGGACTAGGGGAAAAGTACGCATACCGTTGTAATCGGGCGAGTTTCTACTTTCAGATGCAACAGAAATTTTGAGGATTGGTCAATCCGTTCGCGAGATATGGCAGTTTGGAGGTAAGAAACGCTTGAGAAACTCAAAATTTTCGCAGTTCTGATGCTCGAAACGAATAACTAGAACGGCCTAGGGGAAATGTAGGCATACCGTTGTAATCGGGCGAGTTTGTACTTTCAGATGCAACAGAAATTTTGCGGATTGGTCAATCCGTTCGCGAGATATGGCAGTTTGGAGGTAAGAAACGCTTGAGAAACTCAACATTTTCGCAGTTCTGATGCTCGAAACGAATAACTAGAACGGACTAGGGGAAAAGTACGCATACCGTTGTAATCGGGCGAGTTTCTACTTTCAGATGCAACAGAAATTTTGCGGATTGGTCAATCCGTTCGCGAGATATGGCGGTTTGGAAGTAAGAAACGCTTGAGAAACTCAAAATTTTCGCAGTTCTGATGCTCGACAAGCATAACTAGAACGGACTAGGGGAAAAGTACGCATACCGTTGTAATCGGGCGAGTTTCTACTTTCAGATGCAACAGAAATTTTGAGGATTGGTCAATCCGTTCGCGAGTTATGGCAGTTTGGAGGTAAGAAACGCTTGAGAAACTCAAAATTTTCGCAGTTCTGATGCTCGAAACGAATAACTAGAACGGCCTAGGGGAAAAGTAGGCATACCGTTGTAATCGGGCGAGTTTGTACTTTCAGATGCAACAGAAATTTTGCGGATTGGTCAATCCGTTCGCGAGATATGGCAGTTTGGAGGTAAGAAACGCTTGAGAAACTCAAAATTTTCGCAGTTCTGATGCTCGAAACGATTAACTAGAACGGCCTAGGCGAAAAGTACGCATACCGTTGTAAACGGGCGAGTTTCTACCTTCAGATGCAACAGAAATTTTGCGGATTGCTCAATCCGTTCGCGAGGTATGGCAATTTGGATGTAAGAAACGCTTGAAAAACTCAAAATTTTCGCAGTTCTGATGCTCGAAACGAATAACTAGAACGGACTAGGGGAAAAGTACGCATACCGTTGTAATCGGGCGAGTTTCTACTTTCAGATGCAACAGAAATTTTGCGGATTGGTCAATCCGTTCGCGAGATATGGCAGTTTGGAGGTAAGAAATGCTTGAGAAACTCAAAATTTTCGCAGTTCTGATGCTCGACAAGCATAACTAGAACGTTCTAGGGGAAAAGTACGCATACCGTTGTAATCGGGCGACTTTCTACTTTCAGATGCATCAGAAATTTTGCGGATTGGTCAATCCGTTCGCGAGATATGGCAGTTTGGAAGTAAGAAACGCTTGAGAAACTCAAAATTTTCGCAGTTCTGATGCTCGAAACGATTAACTAGAACGGCCTAGGGGAAAAGTACGCATACCGTTGTAATCGGGCGAGTTTCTACTTTCAGATGCAACAGAAATTTTGCGGATTGGTCAATCCGTTCGCGAGATATGGCGGTTTGGAAGTAAGAAACGCTTGAGAAACTCAAAATTTTCGCAGTTCTGATGCTCGAAACGAATAACTAGAACGGCCTAGGGGAAAAGTACGCATACCGTTGTAAACGGGCGAGTTTCTACCTTCAGATGCAACAGAAATTTTGCGGATTGCTCAATCCGTTCGCGAGGTATGGCAATTTGGAAGTAAGAAACGCTTGAAAAACTCAAAATTTTCGCAGTTCTGATGCTCGAAACGAATAACTAGAACGGACTAGGGGAATAGTACGCATACCGTTGTAATCGGGCGAGTTTCTACTTTCAGATGCAACAGAAATTTTGAGGATTGGTCAATCCGTTCGCGAGATATGGCAGTTTGGAGGTAAGAAACGCTTGAGAAACTCAAAATTTTCGCAGTTCTGATGCTCGAAACGAATAACTAGAACGGCCTAGGGGAAAAGTAGGCATACCGTTGTAATCGGGCGAGTTTGTACTTTCAGATGCAACAGAAATTTTGCGGATTGGTCAATCCGTTCGCGAGATATGGCAGTTTGGAGGTAAGAAACGCTTGAGAAACTCAATATTTTCGCAGTTCTGATGCTCGAAACGAATAACTAGAACGGACTAGGGGAAAAGTACGCATACCGTTGTAATCGGGCGAGTTTCTACTTTCAGATGCAACAGAAATTTTGCGGATTGGTCAATCCGTTCGCGAGATATGGCGGTTTGGAAGTAAGAAACGCTTGAGAAACTCAAAATTTTCGCAGTTCTGATGCTCGAAACGAATAACAAGAACGGCCTAGGGGAAAAGTACGCATACCGTTGTAAACGGGCTAGTTTCTACCTTCAGATGCAACAGAAATTTTGCGGATTGCTCAATCCGTTCGCGAGGTATGGCAATTTGGAAGTAAGAAACGCTTGAAAAACTCAAAATTTTCGCAGTTCTGATGCTCGAAACGATTAACCAGAACGGCCTAGGGGAAAAGTACGCATACCGTTGTAATCGGGCGAGTTTCTACCTTCAGATGCATCAGAAATTTTGCGGATTGGTCAATCCGTTCGCGAGATATGGCAGTTTGGAAGTATGAAACACTTGAGAAACACAAAATTTTCGCAGTTCTGATGCTCGAAACGAATAACTAGAGCGGCCTAGGGGAAAAGTACGCATACCGTTGTAATCGGGCGAGTTTCTACTTTCAGATGCATCAGAAATTTTGCGGATTGGTCAATCCGTTCGCGAGATATGGCAGTTTGGAAGTTAGAAACGCTTGAGAAACTCAAAATTTTCGCAGTTCTGATGCTCGAAACGATTCACCAGAACGGCCTAGGGGAAAAGTACGCATACCGTTGTAATCGGGCGAGTTTCTACTTCCAGATGCATCAGAAATTTTGCGGATTGGTCAGTCCGTTCGCGAGATATGGCAGTTTGGAAGTAAGAAACGCTTGAGAAACTCAAAATTTTCGCAGTTCTGATGCTCGAAACGATTAACTACAACGGCCTAGGGGAAAAGTACGCATACCTTTGCAATCGGGCGAGTTTCTACTTTCAGATGCAACAGAAATTTTGCGGATTGGTCAATCCGTTCGCGAGATATGGCGGTTTGGAAGTAAGAAACGCTTGAGAAACTCAAAATTTTCGCAGTTCTGATGCTCGAAACGAATAACTAGAACGGCCTAGGGGAAAAGTACGCATACCGTTGTAAACGGGCGAGTTTCTACCTTCAGATGGAACAGAAATTTTGCGGATTGCTCAATCCGTTCGCGAGGTATGGCAATTTGGAAGTAAGAAACGCTTGAAAAACTCAAAATTTTCGCATTTCTGATGCTCGAAACGAATAACTAGAACGGACTAGGGGAAAAGTACGCATACCGTTGTAATCGGGCGAGTTTCTACTTTCAGATGCAACAGAAATTTTGCGGATTGGTCAATCCGTTCGCGAGATATGGCAGTTTGGAGGTAAGAAATGCTTGAGAAACTCAAAATTTTCGCAGTTCTGATGCTCGACAAGCATAACTAGAACGTTCTAGGGGAAAAGTACGCATACCGTTGTAATCGGGCGACTTTCTACTTTCAGATGCATCAGAAATTTTGCGGATTGGTCAATCCGTTCGCGAGATATGGCAGTTTGGAAGTAAGAAACGCTTGAGAAACTCAAAATCTTCGCAGTTCTGATGCTCGAAACGAATAACTAGAACGGCCTAGGGGAAAAGTACGCATACCGTTGTAATCGGGCGAGTTTCTACTTTCAGATGCAACAGAAATTTTGCGGATTGGTCAATCCGTTCGCGAGATATGGCGGTTTGGAAGTAAGAAACGCTTGAGAAACTCAAAATTTTCGCAGTTCTGATGCTCGAAACGAATAACAAGAACGGCCTAGGGGAAAAGTACGCATACCGTTGTAATCGGGCGAGTTTCTACTTTCAGATGCAACAGAAATTTTGCGGATTGGTCAATCCGTTCGCGAGATATGGCAATTTGTAGGTAAGAAACGCTTGAGAAACTCAACATTTTCGCAGTTCTGATGCTCGAAACGAATAACTAGAACGGCCTAGGGGAAAAGTACGCATACCGTTGTAATCGGGCGAGTTTCTACTTTCAGATGCAACAGAAATTTTGCGGATTGGTCAATCCGTTCGCGAGATATGGCAGTTTGGAGGTAAGAAACGCTTGAGAAACTCAAAATTTTCGCAGTTCTGATGCTCGAAACGAATAACTAGTACGGACTAGGGGAAAAGTACGCATACCGTTGTAATCGGGCGAGTTTCTACTTTCAGATGCAACAGAAATTTTTCGGATTGGTCAATCCGTTCGCGAGATATGGCAGTTTGGAGGTAAGAAACGCTTGAGAAACTCCAAATTTTCGCAGTTCTGATGCTCGAAAAGAATAACTAGAACGGCCTAGGGGAAAAGTACGCATACCGTTGTAATCGGGTGAGTTTCTACTTTCAGATGCAACAGAAATTTTGCGGATTAGTCAATCCGTTCGCGAGATATGGCAGTTTGGAGGTAAGAAACGCTTGAGAAACTCAAAATTTTCGCAGTTCTGATGCTAGAAACGAATAACTAGAACGGACTAGGGGAAAAGTACGCATACCGTTGTAATCGGGCGAGTTTCTACTTTCAGATGCAACAGAAATTTTGCGGATTAGTCAATCCGTTCGCGAGATATGGTGGTTTGGAAGTACGAAACGCTTGAGAAACTCAAAATTTTCGCAGTTCTGATGCTCGAAACGAATAACTAGAACGGCCTAGGGGAAAAGTACGCATACCGTTGTAAACGGGCGAGTTTCTACCTTCAGATGGAACAGAAATTTTGCGGATTGCTCAATCCGTTCGCGAGGTATGGCAATTTGGAAGTAACAAACGCTTGAAAAACTCAAAATTTTCGCATTTCTGATGCTCGAAACGAATAACTAGAACGGACTAGGGGAAAAGTACGCATACGGTTGTAATCGTGCGAGTTTCTACTTTCAGATGCAACAGAAATTTTGCGGATTGGTCAATCCGTTCGCGAGATATGGCAGTTTGGAGGTAAGAAATGCTTGAGAAACTCAAAATTTTCGCAGTTCTGATGCTCGACAAGCATAACTAGAACGTTCTAGGGGAAAAGTACGCATACCGTTGTAATCGGGCGACTTTCTACTTTCAGATGCATCAGAAATTTTGCGGATTGGTCAATCCGTTCGCGAGATATGGCAGTTTGGAAGTAAGAAACGCTTGAGAAACTCAAAATCTTCGCAGTTCTGATGCTCGAAACGAATAACTAGAACGGCCTAGGGGAAAAGTACGCATACCGTTGTAATCGGGCGAGTTTCTACCTTCAGATGGAACAGAAATTTTGCGGATTGCTCAATCCGTTCGCGAGGTATGGCAATTTGGAAGTAAGAAACGCTTGAAAAACTCAAAATTTTCGCATTTCTGATGCTCGAAACGAATAACTAGAACGGACTAGGGGAAAAGTACGCATACGGTTGTAATCGGGCGAGTTTCTACTTTCAGATGCAACAGAAATTTTGCGGATTGGTCAATCCGTTCGCGAGATATGGCAGTTTGGAGGTAAGAAATGCTTGAGAAACTCAAAATTTTCGCAGTTCTGATGCTCGACAAGCATAACTAGAACGTTCTAGGGGAAAAGTACGCATACCGTTGTAATCGGGCGACTTTCTACTTTCAGATGCATCAGAAATTTTGCGGATTGGTCAATCCGTTCGCGAGATATGGCAGTTTGGAAGTAAGAAACGCTTGAGAAACTCAAAATCTTCGCAGTTCTGATGCTCGAAACGAATAACTAGAACGGCCTAGGGGAAAAGTACGCATACCGTTGTAATCGGGCGAGTTTCTACTTTCAGATGCAACAGAAATTTTGCGGATTGGTCAATCCGTTCGCGAGATATGGCAATTTGTAGGTAAGAAACGCTTGAGAAACTCAACATTTTCGCAGTTCTGATGCTCGAAACGAATAACTAGAACGGCCTAGGGGAAAAGTACGCATACCGTTGTAATCGGGCGACTTTCTACTTTCAGATGCAACAGAAATTTTGCGGATTAGTCAATCCGTTCGCGAGATATGGCAGTTTGGAGGTAAGAAACGCTTGAGAAACTCAAAATTTTCGCAGTTCTGATGCTCGACAAGCATAACTAGAACGGTCTAGGGGAAAAGTACGCATACCGTTGTAATCGGGCGACTTTCTACTTTCAGATGCAACAGACATTTTGCGGATTGGTCAATCCGTTCGCGAGATATGGCAGTTTGGAGGTAAGAAACGGTCGAGAAACTCAAAATTATCACAGTTCTGATACTCGAAACGAATAACCAGAACGGCCCAGGGGAAAAGTACGCATACCGTTGTAATCGGGCGAGTTTCTACTTTCAGATGCAACAGAAATTTTGCGGATTGGTCAATCCGTTCGCGAGATATGGCAGTTTAGAGGTAAGCAACGCTTGAGAAACTCAACATTTTCGCAGTTCTGATGCACGAAACGAATAACTAGAACGGCCTAGGGGAAAAGTAGGCATACCGTTGTAATCGGGCGAGTTTGTACTTTCAGATGCAACAGAAATTTTGCAGATTGGTCAATCAGTTCGCGTGATATGGCAGTTTGGAGGTAAGAAACGCTTGAGAAACTCAAAATTTTCGCAGTTCTGATGCTCGAAACGAATAACTAGTACGGACTAGGGGAAAAGTACGCATACCGTTGTAATCGGGCGAGTTTCTACTTTCAGATGCAACAGAAATTTTTCGGATTGGTCAATCCGTTCGCGAGATATGGCAGTTTGGAGGTAAGAAACGCTTGAGAAACTCAAAATTTTCGCAGTTCTGATGCTCGAAAAGAATAACTAGAACGGCCTAGGGGAAAAGTACGCATACCGTTGTAATCGGGTGAGTTTCTACTTTCAGATGCAACAGAAATTTTGCGGATTAGTCAATCCGTTCGCGAGATATGGCAGTTTGGAGGTAAGAAACGCTTGAGAAACTCCAAATTTTCGCAGTTCTGATGCTCGAAAAGAATAACTAGAACGGCCTAGGGGAAAAGTACGCATACCGTTGTAATCGGGTGAGTTTCTACTTTCAGATGCAACAGAAATTTTGCGGATTAGTCAATCCGTTCGCGAGATATGGTGGTTTGGAAGTACGAAACGCTTGAGAAACTCAAAATTTTCGCAGTTCTGATGCTCGAAACGAATAACTAGAACGGCCTAGGGGAAAAGTACGTATACCGTTGTAAACGGGCGAGTTTCTACCTTCAGATGCAACAGAAATTTTGCGGATTGCTCAATCCGTTCGCGAGGTATGGCAATTTGGAAGTAAGAAACGCTTGAAAAACTCAAAATTTTCGCAGTTCTGATGCTGGAAAAGAATAACTAGAACGGCCTAGGGGAAAAGTGCGCATACCGTTGTAATCGGGTGAGTTTCTACTTTCAGATGCAACAGAAATTTTGCGGATTAGTCAATCCTTTCGCGAGATATGGCAGTTTGGAGGTAAGAACCGCTTGAGAAACTCCAAATTTTCGCAGTTCTGATGCTCGAAAAGAATAACTAGAACGGCCTAGGGGAAAAGTACGCATACCGTTGTAATCGGGTGAGTTTCTACTTTCAGATGCAACAGAAATTTTGCGGATTAGTCAATCTGTTCGCGAGATATGGCAGTTTGGAGGTAAGAAACGCTTGAGAAACTCCAAATTTTCGCAGTTCTGATGCTCGACAAGCATAACTAGAACGTTCTAGGGGAAAAGTACGCATACCGTTGTAATCGGGCGACTTTCTACTTTCAGATGCAACAGAAATTTTGCGGATTGGTCAATCCGTTCGCGAGATATGGCAGTTTGGAGGTAAGAAACGGTTGAGAAACTCAAAATTTTCACAGTTCTGATGCTCGAAACGAATAACCAGAACGGCCTAGGGGAAAAGTACGCATACCGTTGTAATCGGGCGAGTTTCTACTTTCAGATGCAACAGAAATTTTGCGGATTGGTCAATCCGTTCGCGAGATATGGCAGTTTGGAAGTATGAAACACTTGAGAAACACAAAATTTTCGCAGTTCTGATGCTCGAAACGAATAACTAGAGCGGCCTAGGGGAAAAGTACGCATACCGTTGTAATCGGGCGAGTTTCTACTTTCAGATGCATCAGAAATTTTGCGGATTGGTCAATCCGTTCGCGAGATATGGCAGTTTGGAAGTAAGAAACGCTTGAGAAACTCAAAATTTTCGCAGTTCTGATGCTCGAAACGATTAACCAGAACGGCCTAGGGGAAAAGTACGCATACCGTTGTAATCGGGCGAGTTTCTACTTTCAGATGCATCAGAAATTTTGCGGATTGGTCAGTCCGTTCGCGAGATATGGCAGTTTGGAAGTAAGAAACGCTTGAGAAACTCAAAATTTTCGCAGTTCTGATGCTCGAAACGATTAACTAGAACGGCCTAGGGGAAAAGTACGCATACCGTCGTAATCGGGTGAGTTTCTACCTTCAGATGCAACAGAAATTTTGCGGATTAGTCAATCCGTTCGCGAGATATGGCAGTTTGGAGGTAAGAAACGCTTGAGAAACTCAAAAGTTTCGCAGTTCTGATGCTCGACAAGCATAACTAGAACGTTCTAGGGGAAAAGTACGCATACCGTTGTAATCGGGCGACTTTCTACTTTCAGATGCAACAGAAATTTTGCGGATTGGTCAATCCGTTCGCGAGATATGGCAGTTTGGAGGTAAGAAACGGTTGAGAAACTCCAAATTTTCGCAGTTCTGATGCTCGAAAAGAATAACTAGAACGGCCTAGGGGAAAAGTACGCATACCGTTGTAATCGGGTGAGTTTCTACTTTCAGATGCAACAGAAATTTTGCGGATTAGTCAATCCGTTCGCGAGATATGGCAGTTTGGAGGTAAGAAACGCTTGAGAAACTCCAAATTTTCGCAGTTCTGATGCTCGACAAGCATAACTAGAACGTTCTAGGGGAAAAGTACGCATACCGTTGTAATCGGGCGACTTTCTACTTTCAGATGCAACAGAAATTTTGCGGATTGGTCAATCCGTTCGCGAGATATGGCAGTTTGGAGGTAAGAAACGGTTGAGAAACTCAAAATTTTCACAGTTCTGATGCTCGAAACGAATAACCAGAACGGCCTAGGGGAAAAGTACGCATACCGTTGTAATCGGGCGAGTTTCTACTTTCAGATGCAACAGAAATTTTGCGGATTGGTCAATCCGTTCGCGAGATATGGCAGTTTGGAAGTATGAAACACTTGAGAAACACAAAATTTTCGCAGTTCTGATGCTCGAAACGAATAACTAGAGCGGCCTAGGGGAAAAGTACGCATACCGTTGTAATCGGGCGAGTTTCTACTTTCAGATGCATCAGAAATTTTGCGGATTGGTCAATCCGTTCGCGAGATATGGCAGTTTGGAAGTAAGAAACGCTTGAGAAACTCAAAATTTTCGCAGTTCTGAAGCTCGAAACGATTAACCAGAACGGCCTAGGGGAAAAGTACGCATACCGTTGTAATCGGGCGAGTTTCTACTTTCAGATGCATCAGAAATTTTGCGGATTGGTCAGTCCGTTCGCGAGATATGGCAGTTTGGAAGTAAGAAACGCTTGAGAAACTCAAAATTTTCGCAGTTCTGATGCTCGAAACGATTAACTAGAACGGCCTAGGGGAAAAGTACGCATACCGTCGTAATCGGGTGAGTTTCTACCTTCAGATGCAACAGAAATTTTGCGGATTAGTCAATCCGTTCGCGAGATATGGCAGTTTGGAGGTAAGAAACGCTTGAGAAACTCAAAAGTTTCGCAGTTCTAATGCTCGACAAGCATAACCAGAACGTTCTAGGGGAAAAGTACGCATACCGTTGTAATCGGGCGACTTTCTACTTTCAGATGCAACAGAAATTTTGCGGATTGGTCAATCCGTTCGCGAGATATGGCAGTTTGGAGGTAAGAAACGGTTGAGAAACTTAAAATTTTCACAGTTCTGATGCTCGAAACGAATAACCAGAACGGCCTAGGGGAAAAGTACGCATACCGTTGTAATCGGGCGAGTTTCTACTTTCAGATGCAACAGAAATTTTGCGGATTGGTCAATCCGTTCGCGAGATATGGCAGTTTGGAAGTATGAAACACTTGAGAAACACAAAATTTTCGCAGTTCTGATGCTCGAAACGAATAACTAGAGCGGCCTAGGGGAAAAGTACGCATACCGTTGTAATCGAGCGAGTTTCTACTTTCAGATGCATCAGAAATTTTGCGGATTGGTCAATCCGTTCGCGAGATATGGCAGTTTGGAAGTAAGAAACGCTTGAGAAACTCAAAATTTTCGCAGTTCTGATGCTCGAAACGATTCACCAGAACGGCCTAGGGGAAAAGTACGCATACCGTTGTAATCGGGCGAGTTTCTACTTCCAGATGCATCAGAAATTTTGCGGATTGGTCAGTCCGTTCGCGAGATATGGCAGTTTGGAAGTAAGAAACGCTTGAGAAACTCAAAATTTTCGCAGTTCTGATGCTGGAAACGAATAACTAGAACGGCCTAGGGGAAAAGTACGCATACCGTTGTAAACGGGCGAGTTTCTACCTTCAGATGGAACAGAAATTTTGCGGATTGCTCAATCCGTTCGCGAGGTATGGCAATTTGGAAGTAAGAAACGCTTGAAAAACTCAAAATTTTCGCAGTTCTGATGCTCGAAACGAATAACTAGAACGGACTAGGGGAAAAGTACGCATACCGTTGTAATCGGGCGAGTTTCTACTTTCAGATGCAACAGAAATTTTGCGGATTGGTCAATCCGTTCGCGAGATATGGCAGTTTGGATGTAAGAAATGCTTGAGAAACTCAAAATTTTCGCAGTTCTGATGCTCGACAAGCATAACTAGAACGTTCTAGGGGAAAAGTACGCATACCGTTGTAATCGGGCGACTTTCTACTTTCAGATGCATCAGAAATTTTGCGGATTGGTCAATCCGTTCGCGAGATATGGCAGTTTGGAAGTAAGAAACGCTTGAGAAACTCAAAATCTTCGCAGTTCTGATGCTCGAAACGAATAACTAGAACGGCCTAGGGGAAAAGTACGCATACCGTTGTAATCGGGCGAGTTTCTACTTTCAGATGCAACAGAAATTTTGCGGATTGGTCAATCCGTTCGCGAGATATGGCGGTTTGGAAGTAAGAAACGCTTGAGAAACTCAAAATTTTCGCAGTTCTGATGCTCGAAACGAATAACAAGAACGGCCTAGGGGAAAAGTACGCATACCGTTGTAATCGGGCGAGTTTCTACTTTCAGATGCAACAGAAATTTTGCGGATTAGTCAATCCGTTCGCGAGATATGGCAGTTTGGAGGTAAGAAGCGCTTGAGAAACTCAAAAGTTTCGCAGTTCTGATGCTCGACAAGCATAACTAGAACGTTCTAGGGGAAAAGTACGCATACCGTTGTAATCGGGCGACTTTCTACTTTCAGATGCAACAGAAATTTTGCGGATTGGTCAATCCGTTCGCGAGATATGGCAGTTTGGAGGTAAGAAACGGTTGAGAAACTCAAAATTTTCACAGTTCTGATGCTCGAAACGAATAACCAGAACGGCCTAGGGGAAAAGTACGCATACCGTTGTAATCGGGCGAGTTTCTACTTTCAGATGCAACAGAAATTTTGCGGATTGGTCAATCCGTTCGCGAGATATGGCAGTTTGGAGGTATGAAACACTTGAGAAACACAAAATTTTGGCAGTTCTGATGCTCGAAACGAATAACTAGAGCGGCCTAGGGGAAAAGTACGCATACCGTTGTAATCGAGCGAGTTTCTACTTTCAGATGCATCAGAAATTTTGCGGATTGGTCAATCCGTTCGCGAGATATGGCAGTTTGGAAGTAAGAAACGCTTGAGAAACTCAAAATTTTCGCAGTTCTGATGCTCGAAACGATTCACCAGAACGGCCTAGGGGAAAAGTACGCATACCGTTGTAATCGGGCGAGTTTCTACTTCCAGATGCATCAGAAATTTTGCGGATTGGTCAGTCCGTTCGCGAGATATGGCAGTTTGGAAGTAAGAAACGCTTGAGAAACTCAAAATTTTCGCAGTTCTGATGCTCGAAACGAATAACTAGAACGGACTAGGGGAAAAGTACGCATACCGTTGTAATCGGGCGAGTTTCTACTTTCAGATGCAACAGAAATTTTGCGGATTGGTCAATCCGTTCGCGAGATATGGCAGTTTGGAAGTAAGAAACGCTTGAGAAACTCAAAATCTTCGCAGTTCTGATGCTCGAAACGAATAACTAGAACGGCCTAGGGGAAAAGTAGGCATACCGTTGTAATCGGGCGAGTTTGTACTTTCAGATGCAACAGAAATTTTGCGGATTGGTCAATCCGTTCGCGAGATATGGCAGTTTGGAGGTAAGAAACGCTTGAGAAACTCAAAATTTTCGCAGTTCTGATGCTCGAAACGAATAACTAGTACGGACTAGGGGAAAAGTACGCATACCGTTGTAATCGGGCGAGTTTCTACTTTCAGATGCAACAGAAATTTTTCGGATTGGTCAATCCGTTCGCGAGATATGGCAGTTTGGAGGTAAGAAACGCTTGAGAAACTCCAAATTTTCGCAGTTCTGATGCTCGAAAAGAATAACTAGAACGGTCTAGGGGAAAAGTACGCATACCGTTGTAATCGGGTGAGTTTCTACTTTCAGATGCAACAGAAATTTTCCGGATTAGTCAATCCGTTCGCGAGATATGGCAGTTTGGAGGTAAGAAACGCTTGAGAAACTCAAAATTTTCGCAGTTCTGATGCTAGAAACGAATAACTAGAACGGACTAGGGGAAAAGTACGCATACCGTTGTAATCGGGCGAGTTTCTACTTTCAGATGCAACAGAAATTTTGCGGATTAGTCAATCCGTTCGCGAGATATGGTGGTTTGGAAGTACGAAACGCTTGAGAAACTCAAAATTTTCGCAGTTCTGATGCTCGAAACGAATAACTAGAACGGCCTAGGGGAAAAGTACGCATACCGTTGTAAACGGGCGAGTTTCTACCTTCAGATGCAACAGAAATTTTGCGGATTGCTAAATCCGTTCGCGAGGTATGGCAATTTGGAAGTAAGAAACGCTTGAAAAACTCAAAATTTTCGCAGTTCTGATGCTGGAAAAGAATAACTAGAACGGCCTAGGGGAAAAGTACGCATACCGTTGTAATCGGGTGAGTTTCTACTTTCAGATGCAACAGAAATTTTGCGGATTAGTCAATCCTTTCGCGAGATATGGCAGTTTGGAGGTAAGAAACGCTTGAGGAACTCCAAATTTTCGCAGTTCTGATGCTCGAAAAGAATAACTAGAACGGCCTAGGGGAAAAGTACGCATACCGTTGTAATCGGGTGAGTTTCTACTTTCAGATGCAACAGAAATTTTGCGGATTAGTCAATCCGTTCGCGAGATATGGCAGTTTGGAGGTAAGAAACGCTTGAGAAACTCAAAATTTTCGCAGTTCTGATGCTCGAAACGAATAACTAGAACGGACTAGGGGAAAAGTACGCATACCGTTGTAATCGGGCGAGTTTCTACTTTCAGATGCAACAGAAATTTTGCGGATTGGTCAATCCGTTCGCGAGATGTGGCGGTTTGGAAGTAAGAAACGCTTGAGAAACTCAAAATTTTCGCAGTTCTGATGCTCGAAACGAATAACTAGAACGGCCTAGGGGAAAAGTACGCATTCCGTTGTAAACGGGCGAGTTTCTACCTTCAGATGCAACAGAAATTTTGCGGATTGCTCAATCCGTTCGCGAGGTATGGCAATTTGGAAGTAAGAAACGCTTGAAAAACTCAAAATTTTCGCAGTTCTGATGCTCGAAACGAATAACTAGAACGGCGTAGGGGAAAAGTACGCATACCGTTGTAATCGGGCGAGTTTCTACTTTCAGATGCAACAGAAATTTTGCGGATTAGTCAATCCGTTCGCGAGATATGGCAGTTTGGAGGTAAGAAACGCTTGAGAAACTCAAAATTTTCTCAGTTCTGATGCTCGACAAGCATAACTAGAACGGTCTAGGGGAAAAGTACGCATACCGTTGTAATCGGGCGAGTGTCTACTTTCAGATGCAACAAAAATTTTGCGGATTGGTCAATCCGTTCGCGAGATGTGGCGGTTTGGAAGTAAGAAACGCTTGAGAAACTCAACATTTTCGCAGTTCTGATGCTCGAAACGAATAACTAGAACGGCCTAGGGGAAAAGTACGCATACCGTTGTAAACGGGCGAGTTTCTACCTTCAGATGCAACAGAAATTTTGCGGATTGCTAAATCCGTTCGCGAGGTATGGCAATTTGGAAGAAAGAAACGCTTGAAAAACTCAAAATTTTCGCAGTTCTGATGCTGGAAAAGAATAACTAGAACGGCCTAGGGGAAAAGTACGCATACCGTTGTAATCGGGTGAGTTTCTACTTTCAGATGCAACAGAAATTTTGCGGATTAGTCAATCCTTTCGCGAGATATGGCAGTTTGGAGGTAAGAAACGCTTGAGAAACTCCAAATTTTCGCAGTTCTGATGCTCGAAAAGAATAACTAGAACGGCCTAGGGGAAAAGTACGCATACCGTTGTAATCGGGTGAGTTTCTACTTTCAGATGCAACAGAAATTTTGCGGATTGGTCAATCCGTTCGCGAGATATGGCAATTTGTAGGTAAGAAACGCTTGAGAAACTCAACATTTTCGCAGTTCTGATGCTCGAAACGAATAACTAGAACGGCCTAGGGGAAAAGTAGGCATACCGTTGTAATCGGGCGAGTTTGTACTTTCAGATGCAACAGAAATTTTGCGGATTGGTCAATCCGTTCGCGAGATATGGCAGTTTGGAAGTAAGAAACGCTTGAAAAACTCAAAATTTTCGCAGTTCTGATGCTGGAAAAGAATAACTAGAACGGCCTAGGGGAAAAGTACGCATACCGTTGTAATCGGGTGAGTTTCTACTTTCAGATGCAACAGAAATTTTGCGGATTAGTCAATCCTTTCGCGAGATATGGCAGTTTGGAGGTAAGAAACGCTTGAGAAACTCCAAATTTTCGCAGTTCTGATGCTCGAAAAGAATAACTAGAACGGCCTAGGGGAAAAGTACGCATACCGTTGTAATCGGGTGAGTTTCTACTTTCAGATGCAACAGAAATTTTGCGGATTAGTCAATCCGTTCGCGAGATATGGCAGTTTGGAGGTAAGAAACACTTGAGAAACTCAAAATTTTCGCAGTTCTGATGCTCGAAAAGAATAACTAGAACGGTCTAGGGGAAAAGTACGCATACCGTTGTAATCGGGTGAGTTTCTACTTTCAGATGCAACAGAAATTTTCCGGATTAGTCAATCCGTTCGCGAGATATGGCAGTTTGGAGGTAAGAAACGCTTGAGAAACTCAAAATTTTCGCAGTTCTGATGCTAGAAACGAATAACTAGAACGGACTAGGGGAAAAGTACGCATACCGTTGTAATCGGGCGAGTTTCTACTTTCAGATGCAACAGAAATTTTGCGGATTAGTCAATCCGTTCGCGAGATATGGTGGTTTGGAAGTACGAAACGCTTGAGAAACTCAAAATTTTCGCAGTTCTGATGCTCGAAACGAATAACTAGAACGGCCTAGGGGAAAAGTACGCATACCGTTGTAAACGGGCGAGTTTCTACCTTCAGATGCAACAGAAATTTTGCGGATTGCTAAATCCGTTCGCGAGGTATGGCAATTTGGAAGTAAGAAACGCTTGAAAAACTCAAAATTTTCGCAGTTCTGATGCTGGAAAAGAATAACTAGAACGGCCTAGGGGAAAAGTACGCATACCGTTGTAATCGGGTGAGTTTCTACTTTCAGATGCAACAGAAATTTTGCGGATTAGTCAATCCTTTCGCGAGATATGGCAGTTTGGAGGTAAGAAACGCTTGAGGAACTCCAAATTTTCGCAGTTCTGATGCTCGAAAAGAATAACTAGAACGGCCTAGGGGAAAAGTACGCATACCGTTGTAATCGGGTGAGTTTCTACTTTCAGATGCAACAGAAATTTTGCGGATTAGTCAATCCGTTCGCGAGATATGGCAGTTTGGAGGTAAGAAACGCTTGAGAAACTCAAAATTTTCGCAGTTCTGATGCTCGAAACGAATAACTAGAACGGACTAGGGGAAAAGTACGCATACCGTTGTAATCGGGCGAGTTTCTACTTTCAGATGCAACAGAAATTTTGCGGATTGGTCAATCCGTTCGCGAGATGTGGCGGTTTGGAAGTAAGAAACGCTTGAGAAACTCAAAATTTTCGCAGTTCTGATGCTCGAAACGAATAACTAGAACGGCCTAGGGGAAAAGTACGCATTCCGTTGTAAGCGGGCGAGTTTCTACCTTCAGATGCAACAGAAATTTTGCGGATTGCTCAATCCGTTCGCGAGGTATGGCAATTTGGAAGTAAGAAACGCTTGAAAAACTCAAAATTTTCGCAGTTCTGATGCTCGAAACGAATAACTAGAACGGCCTAGGGGAAAAGTACGCATACCGTTGTAATCGGGCGAGTTTCTACTTCCAGATGCAACAGAAATTTTGCGGATTAGTCAATCCGTTCGCGAGATATGGCAGTTTGGAGGTAAGAAACGCTTGAGAAACTCAAAATTTTCTCAGTTCTGATGCTCGACAAGCATAACTAGAACGGTCTAGGGGAAAAGTACGCATACCGTTGTAATCGGGCGAGTTTCTACTTTCAGATGCAACAAAAATTTTGCGGATTGGTCAATCCGTTCGCGAGATGTGGCGGTTTGGAAGTAAGAAACGCTTGAGAAACTCAACATTTTCGCAGTTCTGATGCTCGAAACGAATAACTAGAACGGCCTAGGGGAAAAGTACGCATACCGTTGTAAACGGGCGAGTTTCTACCTTCAGATGCAACAGAAATTTTGCGGATTGCTAAATCCGTTCGCGAGGTATGGCAATTTGGAAGAAAGAAACGCTTGAAAAACTCAAAATTTTCGCAGTTCTGATGCTGGAAAAGAATAACTAGAACGGCCTAGGGGAAAAGTACGCATACCGTTGTAATCGGGCGAGTTTCTACTTTCAGATGCAACAGAAATTTTGCGGATTGGTCAATCCGTTCGCGAGATATGGCAGTTTGGAGGTAAGAAACGCTTGAAAAACTCAAAATTTTCGCAGTTCTGATGCTCGAAACGAATAACTAGAACGGCCTAGGGGAAAAGTACGCATACCGTTGTAATCGGGCGAGTTTCTACTTCCAGATGCAACAGAAATTTTGCGGATTAGTCAATCCGTTCGCGAGATATGGCAGTTTGGAGGTAAGAAACGCTTGAGAAACTCAAAATTTTCTCAGTTCTGATGCTCGACAAGCATAACTAGAACGGTCTAGGGGAAAAGTACGCATACCGTTGTAATCGGGCGAGTTTCTACTTTCAGATGCAACAAAAATTTTGCGGATTGGTCAATCCGTTCGCGAGATGTGGCGGTTTGGAAGTAAGAAACGCTTGAGAAACTCAACATTTTCGCAGTTCTGATGCTCGAAACGAATAACTAGAACGGCCTAGGGGAAAAGTACGCATACCGTTGTAAACGGGCGAGTTTCTACCTTCAGATGCAACAGAAATTTTGCGGATTGCTAAATCCGTTCGCGAGGTATGGCAATTTGGAAGAAAGAAACGCTTGAAAAACTCAAAATTTTCGCAGTTCTGATGCTGGAAAAGAATAACTAGAACGGCCTAGGGGAAAAGTACGCATACCGTTGTAATCGGGCGAGTTTCTACTTTCAGATGCAACAGAAATTTTGCGGATTGGTCAATCCGTTCGCGAGATATGGCAGTTTGGAGGTAAGAAACGCTTGAGAAACTCAAAATTTTCGCAGTTCTGATGCTGGAAAAGAATAACTAGAACGGCCTAGGGGAAAAGTACGCATACCGTTGTAATCGGGTGAGTTTCTACTTTCAGATGCAACAGAAATTTTGCGGATTAGTCAATCCGTTCGCGAGATATGGTGGTTTGGAAGTACGAAACGCTTGAGAAACTCAAAATTTTCGCAGTTCTGATGCTAGAACCGAATAACTAGAACGGACTAGGGGAAAAGTACGCATACCGTTGTAATCGGGCGAGTTTCTACTTTCAGATGCAACAGAAATTTAGCGGATTAGTCAATCCGTTCGCGAGATATGGTGGTTTGGAAGTACGAAACGCTTGAGAAACTCAAAATTTTCGCAGTTCTGATGCTCGAAACGAATAACTAGAACGGCCTAGGGGAAAAGTACGTATACCGTTGTAAACGGGCGAGTTTCTACCTTCAGATGCAACAGAAATTTTGCGGATTGCTCAATCCGTTCGCGAGGTATGGCAATTTGGAAGTAAGAAACGCTTGAAAAACTCAAAATTTTCGCAGTTCTGATGCTGGAAAAGAATAACTAGAACGGCCTAGGGGAAAAGTACGCATACCGTTGTAATCGGGTGAGTTTCTACTTTCAGATGCAACAGAAATTTTGCGGATTAGTCAATCCTTTCGCGAGATATGGCAGTTTGGAGGTAAGAAACGCTTGAGAAACTCCAAATTTTCGCAGTTCTGATGCTCGAAAAGAATAACTAGAACGGCCTAGGGGAAAAGTACGCATACCGTTGTAATCGGGTGAGTTTCTACTTTCAGATGCAACAGAAATTTTGCGGATTAGTCAATCCGTTCGCGAGATATGGCAGTTTGGAGGTAAGAAACGCTTGAGAAACTCAAAATTTTCGCAGTTCTGATGCTAGAAACGAATAACTAGAACGGACTAGGGGAAAAGTACGCATACCGTTGTAATCGGGCGAGTTTCTACTCTCAGATGCAACAGAAATTTTGCGGATTGGTCAATCCGTTCGCGAGATGTGGCGGTTTGGAAGTAAGAAACGCTTGAGAAACTCAAAATTTTCGCAGTTCTGATGCTCGAAACGAATAACTAGAACGGCCTAGGGGAAAAGTACGCATTCCGTTGTAAACGGGCGAGTTTCTACCTTCAGATGCAACAGAAATTTTGCGGATTGCTCAATCCGTTCGCGAGGTATGGCAATTTGGAAGTAAGAAACGCTTGAAAAACTCAAAATTTTCGCAGTTCTGATGCTCGAAACGAATAACTAGAACGGCCTAGGGGAAAAGTACGCATACCGTTGTAATCGGGCGAGTTTCTACTTTCAGATGCAACAGAAATTTTGCGGATTAGTCAATCCGTTCGCGAGATATGGCAGTTTGGAGGTAAGAAACGCTTGAGAAACTCAAAATTTTCGCAGTTCTGATGCTCGACAAGCATAACTAGAACGGTCTAGGGGAAAAGTACGCATACCGTTGTAATCGGGCGACTTTCTACTTTCAGATGCAACGGACAATTTGCGGATTGGTCAATCCGTTCGCGAGATATGGCAGTTTGGAGGTAAGAAACGGTCGAGAAACTCAAAATTATCACAGTTCTGATACTCGAAACGAATAACCAGAACGGCCCAGGGGAAAAGTACGCATACCGTTGTAATCGGGCGAGTTTCTACTTTCAGATGCAACAGAAATTTTGCGGATTGGTCAATCCGTTCGCGAGATATGGCAGTTTGGAGGTAAGCAACGCTTGAGAAACCCAAAATTTTCGCAGTTCTCATGCTCGAAACGAATAACTACAACGGCCTACGGGAAAAGTACGCATACCGTTGTAATCGGGCGAGTTTCTACTTTCAGATGCAACAGAAATTTTGCGGATTGGTCAATCCGTTCGCGAGATATGGCAGTTTGGAGGTAAGAAACGCTTGAGAAACTCAAAATTTTCGCAGTTCTGATGCTCGAAACGAATAACTAGAACGGCCAAGGGGAAAAGTACGCATACCGTTGTAAACGGGCGAGTTTCTACCTTCGGATGCAACAGAAATTTTGCGGATTGCTCAATCCGTTCGCGAGGTATGGCAATTTGGAAGTAAGAAACGCTTGAGAAACTCAAAATTTTCGCAGTTCTGATGCTCGAAACGAATAACTAGAACGGCCTAGGGTAAAAGTACGCATACCTTTGTAATCGGGCGAGTTTCTACTTTCAGATGCAACAGAAATTTTGGGGATTGGTCAATCCGTTCGCGAGATATGGCAGTTTGTAGGTAAGAAACGCTTGATAAACTCAACATTTTCGCAGTTCTGATGCTCGTAACGAATAACTATAACGGCCTAGGGGAAAAGTAGGCATACCGTTGTAATCGGGCGAGTTTGTACTTTCAGATGCAACAGAAATTTTGCGGATTGGTCAATCCGTTCGCGAGATATGGCAGTTTGGAGGTAAGAAACGCTTGAGAAACTCAAAATTTTCGCTGTTCTGATGCTCGAAACGAATAACTAGAATGGACTAGGGGAAAAGTACGCATACCGTTGTAATCGGGCGAGTTTCTACTTTCAGATGCAACAGAAATTTTGCGGATTGGTCAATCCGTTCGCGAGATATGGCAGTTTGGAGGTAAGAAACGCTTGAGAAACTCCAAATTTTCGCAGTTCTGATGCTCGAAAAGAATAACTAGAACGGCCTAGGGGAAAAGTACGCATACCGTTGTAATCGGGTGAGTTTCTACTTTCAGATGCAACAGAAATTTTGCGGATTGGTCAATCCGTTCGCGAGATATGGCAGTTTGGAGGTAAGAAACGCTTGAGAAACTCAAAATTTTCGCAGTTCTGATGCTCGAAACGAATAACTAGAACGGCCTAGGGGAAAAGTACGCATACCGTTGTAATCGGGCGAGTTTCTACTTTCAGATGCAACAGAAATTTTGCGGATTGGTCAATCCGTTCGCGAGATATGGCGGTTTGGAAGTAAGAAACGCTTGAGAAACTCAAAATTTTCGCAGTTCTGATGCTCGAAACGAATAACTAGAACGGCCTAGGGGAAAAGTACGCATACCGTTGTAAACGGGCGAGTTTCTACCTTCAGATGCAACAGAAATTTTGCGGATTGCTCAATCCGTTCGCGAGGTATGGCAATTTGGAAGTAAGAAACGCTTGAGAAACTCAAAATTTTCGCAGTTCTGATGCTCGAAACGAATAACTAGAACGGCCTAGGGGAAAAGTACGCATACCGTTGTAATCGGGCGAGTTTCTACTTTCAGATGCAACAGAATTTTTGCGGATTAGTCAATCCGTTCGCGAGATATGGCAGTTTGGAGGTAAGAAACGCTTGAGAAACTCAAAATTTTCGCAGTTCGGATGCTCGACAAGCATAACTAGAACGGTCTAGGGGAAAAGTACGCATACCGTTGTAATCGGGCGACTTTCTACTTTCAGATGCAACAGACATTTTGCGGATTGGTCAATCCGTTCGCGAGATATGGCAGTTTGGAGGTAAGAAACGGTCGAGAAACTCAAAATTATCACAGTTCTGATACTCGAAACGAATAACCAGAACGGCCCAGGGGAAAAGTACGCATAACGTTGTAATCGGGCGAGTTTCTACTTTCAGATGCAACAGAAATTTTGCGGATTGGTCAATCCGTTCGCGAGATATGGCAGTTTGGAGGTAAGAAACGGTCGAGAAACTCAAAATTATCACAGTTCTGATACTCGAAACGAATAACCAGAACGGCCCAGGGGAAAAGTACGCATACCGTTGTAATCGGGCGAGTTTCTACTTTCAGATGCAACAGAAATTTTGCGGGTTGGTCAATCCGTTCGCGAGATATGGCAGTGTGGAGGTAAGCAACGCTTGAGAAACCCAAAATTTTCGCAGTTCTCATGCTCGAAACGAATAACTACAACGGCCTACGGGAAAAGTACGCATACCGTTGTAATCGGGCGAGTTTCTACTTTCAGATGCAACAGAAATTTTGCGGATTGGTCAATCCGTTCGCGAGATATGGCAGTTTGGAAGTAAGAAACGCTTGAGAAACTCAAAATTTTCGCTGTTCTGATGCTCGAAACGAATAACTAGAATGGACTAGGGGAAAAGTACGCATACCGTTGTAATCGGGCGAGTTTCTACTTTCAGATGCAACAGAAATTTTGCGGATTGGTCAATCCGTTCGCGAGATATGGCAGTTTGGAGGTAAGAAACGCTTGAGAAACTCCAAATTTTCGCAGTTCTGATGCTCGAAAAGAATAACTAGAACGGCCTAGGGGAAAAGTACGCATACCGTTGTAATCGGGTGAGTTTCTACTTTCAGATGCAACAGAAATTTTGCGGATTGGTCAATCCGTTCGCGAGATATGGCAGTTTGGAGGTAAGAAACGCTTGAGAAACTCAAAATTTTCGCAGTTCTGATGCTCGAAACGAATAACTAGAACGGCCTAGGGGAAAAGTACGCATACCGTTGTAAACGGGCGAGTTTCTACCTTCAGATGCAACAGAAATTTTGCGGATTGCTCAATCCGTTCGCGAGGTATGGCAATTTGGAAGTAAGAAACGCTTGAGAAACTCAAAATTTTCGCAGTTCTGATGCTCGAAACGAATAACTAGAACGGCCTAGGGGAAAAGTACGCATACCGTTGTAATCGGGCGAGTTTCTACTTTCAGATGCAACAGAATTTTTGCGGATTAGTCAATCCGTTCGCGAGATATGGCAGTTTGGAGGTAAGAAACGCTTGAGAAACTCAAAATTTTCGCAGTTCGGATGCTCGACAAGCATAACTAGAACGGTCTAGGGGAAAAGTACGCATACCGTTGTAATCGGGCGACTTTCTACTTTCAGATGCAACAGACATTTTGCGGATTGGTCAATCCGTTCGCGAGATATGGCAGTTTGGAGGTAAGAAACGGTCGAGAAACTCAAAATTATCACAGTTCTGATACTCGAAACGAATAACCAGAACGGCCCAGGGGAAAAGTACGCATACCGTTGTAATCGGGCGAGTTTCTACTTTCAGATGCAACAGAAATTTTGCGGATTGGTCAATCCGTTCGCGAGATATGGCAGTTTGGAGGTAAGAAACGCTTGAGAAACTCAAATTTTCGCAGTTCTGATGCTCGAAACGAATAACTAGAACGGCCTAGGGGAAAAGTACGCATACCGTTGTAATCGGCGAGTTTCTACTTTCAGATGCAACAGAAATTTTGCGGATTGGTCAATCCGTTCGCGAGATATGGCGGTTTGGAAGTAAGAAACGCTTGAGAAACTCAAAATTTTCGCAGTTCTGATGCTCGAAACGAATAACTAGAACGGCCTAGGGGAAAAGTACGCATACCGTTGTAAACGGGCGAGTTTCTACCTTCAGATGCAACAGAAATTTTGCGGATTGCTCAATCCGTTCGCGAGGTATGGCAATTTGGAAGTAAGAAACGCTTGAGAAACTCAAAATTTTCGCAGTTCTGATGCTCGAAACGAATAACTAGAACGGCCTAGGGGAAAAGTACGCATACCGTTGTAATCGGGCGAGTTTCTACTTTCAGATGCAACAGAATTTTTGCGGATTAGTCAATCCGTTCGCGAGATATGGCAGTTTGGAGGTAAGAAACGCTTGAGAAACTCAAAATTTTCGCAGTTCGGATGCTCGGCAAGCATAACTAGAACGGTCTAGGGGAAAAGTACGCATACCGTTGTAATCGGGCGACTTTCTACTTTCAGATGCAACAGACATTTTGCGGATTGGTCAATCCGTTCGCGAGATATGGCAGTTTGGAGGTAAGAAACGGTCGAGAAACTCAAAATTATCACAGTTCTGATACTCGAAACGAATAACCAGAACGGCCCAGGGGAAAAGTACGCATAACGTTGTAATCGGGCGAGTTTCTACTTTCAGATGCAACAGAAATTTTGCGGATTGGTCAATCCGTTCGCGAGATATGGCAGTTTGGAGGTAAGAAACGGTCGAGAAACTCAAAATTATCACAGTTCTGATACTCGAAACGAATAACCAGAACGGCCCAGGGGAAAAGTACGCATACCGTTGTAATCGGGCGAGTTTCTACTTTCAGATGCAACAGAATTTTTGCGGATTAGTCAATCCGTTCGCGAGATATGGCAGTTTGGAGGTAAGAAACGCTTGAGAAACTCAAAATTTTCGCAGTTCGGATGCTCGGCAAGCATAACTAGAACGGTCTAGGGGAAAAGTACGCATACCGTTGTAATCGGGCGACTTTCTACTTTCAGATGCAACAGACATTTTGCGGATTGGTCAATCCGTTCGCGAGATATGGCAGTTTGGAGGTAAGAAACGGTCGAGAAACTCAAAATTATCACAGTTCTGATACTCGAAACGAATAACCAGAACGGCCCAGGGGAAAAGTACGCATAACGTTGTAATCGGGCGAGTTTCTACTTTCAGATGCAACAGAAATTTTGCGGATTGGTCAATCCGTTCGCGAGATATGGCAGTTTGGAGGTAAGAAACGGTCGAGAAACTCAAAATTATCACAGTTCTGATACTCGAAACGAATAACCAGAACGGCCCAGGGGAAAAGTACGCATACCGTTGTAATCGGGCGAGTTTCTACTTTCAGATGCAACAGAAATTTTGCGGATTGGTCAATCCGTTCGCGAGATATGGCAGTGTGGAGGTAAGCAACGCTTGAGAAACCCAAAATTTTCGCAGTTCTCATGCTCGAAACGAATAACTACAACGGCCTACGGGAAAAGTACGCATACCGTTGTAATCGGGCGAGTTTCTACTTTCAGATGCAACAGAAATTTTGCGGATTGGTCAATCCGTTCGCGAGATATGGCAGTTTGGATGTAAGAAACGCTTGAGAAACTCAAAATTTTCGCAGTTCTGATGCTCGAAACGAGTAACTAGAACCGACTAGGGGAAAAGTGCGCATTCCGTTGTAAACGGGCGAGTTTCTACCTTCAGATGCAACAGAAATTTTGCGGATTGCTCAATCCGTTCGCGAGGTATGGCAATTTGGAAGTAAGAAACGCTTGAAAAACTCAAAATTTTCGCAGTTCTGATGCTCGAAACGAATAACTAGAACGGCGTAGGGGAAAAGTACGCATACCGTTGTAATCGGGCGAGTTTCTACTTTCAGATGCAACAGAAATTTTGCGGATTAGTCAATCCGTTCGCGAGATATGGCAGTTTGGAGGTAAGAAACGCTTGAGAAACTCAAAATTTTCTCAGTTCTGATGCTCGACAAGCATAAC
The DNA here is from genome assembly GCF_051014685.1 of Ptiloglossa arizonensis. Classification (NCBI taxonomy): domain Eukaryota; kingdom Metazoa; phylum Arthropoda; class Insecta; order Hymenoptera; family Colletidae; genus Ptiloglossa; species Ptiloglossa arizonensis. The sequence continues at coordinate 193,121 of NW_027478478.1, read as the reverse complement.
TAGAACGGTCTAGGGGAAAAGTACGCATACCGTTGTAATCGGGCGAGTGTCTACTTTCAGATGCAACAAAAATTTTGCGGATTGGTCAATCCGTTCGCGAGATGTGGCGGTTTGGAAGTAAGAAACGCTTGAGAAACTCAACATTTTCGCAGTTCTGATGCTCGAAACGAATAACTAGAACGGCCTAGGGGAAAAGTACGCATACCGTTGTAAACGGGCGAGTTTCTACCTTCAGATGCAACAGAAATTTTGCGGATTGCTAAATCCGTTCGCGAGGTATGGCAATTTGGAAGAAAGAAACGCTTGAAAAACTCAAAATTTTCGCAGTTCTGATGCTGGAAAAGAATAACTAGAACGGCCTAGGGGAAAAGTACGCATACCGTTGTAATCGGGTGAGTTTCTACTTTCAGATGCAACAGAAATTTTGCGGATTAGTCAATCCTTTCGCGAGATATGGCAGTTTGGAGGTAAGAAACGCTTGAGAAACTCCAAATTTTCGCAGTTCTGATGCTCGAAAAGAATAACTAGAACGGCCTAGGGGAAAAGTACGCATACCGTTGTAATCGGGTGAGTTTCTACTTTCAGATGCAACAGAAATTTTGCGGATTGGTCAATCCGTTCGCGAGATATGGCAATTTGTAGGTAAGAAACGCTTGAGAAACTCAACATTTTCGCAGTTCTGATGCTCGAAACGAATAACTAGAACGGCCTAGGGGAAAAGTAGGCATACCGTTGTAATCGGGCGAGTTTGTACTTTCAGATGCAACAGAAATTTTGCGGATTGGTCAATCCGTTCGCGAGATATGGCAGTTTGGAAGTAAGAAACGCTTGAAAAACTCAAAATTTTCGCAGTTCTGATGCTGGAAAAGAATAACTAGAACGGCCTAGGGGAAAAGTACGCATACCGTTGTAATCGGGTGAGTTTCTACTTTCAGATGCAACAGAAATTTTGCGGATTAGTCAATCCTTTCGCGAGATATGGCAGTTTGGAGGTAAGAAACGCTTGAGAAACTCCAAATTTTCGCAGTTCTGATGCTCGAAAAGAATAACTAGAACGGCCTAGGGGAAAAGTACGCATACCGTTGTAATCGGGTGAGTTTCTACTTTCAGATGCAACAGAAATTTTGCGGATTAGTCAATCCGTTCGCGAGATATGGCAGTTTGGAGGTAAGAAACACTTGAGAAACTCAAAATTTTCGCAGTTCTGATGCTCGAAAAGAATAACTAGAACGGTCTAGGGGAAAAGTACGCATACCGTTGTAATCGGGTGAGTTTCTACTTTCAGATGCAACAGAAATTTTCCGGATTAGTCAATCCGTTCGCGAGATATGGCAGTTTGGAGGTAAGAAACGCTTGAGAAACTCAAAATTTTCGCAGTTCTGATGCTAGAAACGAATAACTAGAACGGACTAGGGGAAAAGTACGCATACCGTTGTAATCGGGCGAGTTTCTACTTTCAGATGCAACAGAAATTTTGCGGATTAGTCAATCCGTTCGCGAGATATGGTGGTTTGGAAGTACGAAACGCTTGAGAAACTCAAAATTTTCGCAGTTCTGATGCTCGAAACGAATAACTAGAACGGCCTAGGGGAAAAGTACGCATACCGTTGTAAACGGGCGAGTTTCTACCTTCAGATGCAACAGAAATTTTGCGGATTGCTAAATCCGTTCGCGAGGTATGGCAATTTGGAAGTAAGAAACGCTTGAAAAACTCAAAATTTTCGCAGTTCTGATGCTGGAAAAGAATAACTAGAACGGCCTAGGGGAAAAGTACGCATACCGTTGTAATCGGGTGAGTTTCTACTTTCAGATGCAACAGAAATTTTGCGGATTAGTCAATCCTTTCGCGAGATATGGCAGTTTGGAGGTAAGAAACGCTTGAGGAACTCCAAATTTTCGCAGTTCTGATGCTCGAAAAGAATAACTAGAACGGCCTAGGGGAAAAGTACGCATACCGTTGTAATCGGGTGAGTTTCTACTTTCAGATGCAACAGAAATTTTGCGGATTAGTCAATCCGTTCGCGAGATATGGCAGTTTGGAGGTAAGAAACGCTTGAGAAACTCAAAATTTTCGCAGTTCTGATGCTCGAAACGAATAACTAGAACGGACTAGGGGAAAAGTACGCATACCGTTGTAATCGGGCGAGTTTCTACTTTCAGATGCAACAGAAATTTTGCGGATTGGTCAATCCGTTCGCGAGATGTGGCGGTTTGGAAGTAAGAAACGCTTGAGAAACTCAAAATTTTCGCAGTTCTGATGCTCGAAACGAATAACTAGAACGGCCTAGGGGAAAAGTACGCATTCCGTTGTAAGCGGGCGAGTTTCTACCTTCAGATGCAACAGAAATTTTGCGGATTGCTCAATCCGTTCGCGAGGTATGGCAATTTGGAAGTAAGAAACGCTTGAAAAACTCAAAATTTTCGCAGTTCTGATGCTCGAAACGAATAACTAGAACGGCCTAGGGGAAAAGTACGCATACCGTTGTAATCGGGCGAGTTTCTACTTCCAGATGCAACAGAAATTTTGCGGATTAGTCAATCCGTTCGCGAGATATGGCAGTTTGGAGGTAAGAAACGCTTGAGAAACTCAAAATTTTCTCAGTTCTGATGCTCGACAAGCATAACTAGAACGGTCTAGGGGAAAAGTACGCATACCGTTGTAATCGGGCGAGTTTCTACTTTCAGATGCAACAAAAATTTTGCGGATTGGTCAATCCGTTCGCGAGATGTGGCGGTTTGGAAGTAAGAAACGCTTGAGAAACTCAACATTTTCGCAGTTCTGATGCTCGAAACGAATAACTAGAACGGCCTAGGGGAAAAGTACGCATACCGTTGTAAACGGGCGAGTTTCTACCTTCAGATGCAACAGAAATTTTGCGGATTGCTAAATCCGTTCGCGAGGTATGGCAATTTGGAAGAAAGAAACGCTTGAAAAACTCAAAATTTTCGCAGTTCTGATGCTGGAAAAGAATAACTAGAACGGCCTAGGGGAAAAGTACGCATACCGTTGTAATCGGGCGAGTTTCTACTTTCAGATGCAACAGAAATTTTGCGGATTGGTCAATCCGTTCGCGAGATATGGCAGTTTGGAGGTAAGAAACGCTTGAAAAACTCAAAATTTTCGCAGTTCTGATGCTCGAAACGAATAACTAGAACGGCCTAGGGGAAAAGTACGCATACCGTTGTAATCGGGCGAGTTTCTACTTCCAGATGCAACAGAAATTTTGCGGATTAGTCAATCCGTTCGCGAGATATGGCAGTTTGGAGGTAAGAAACGCTTGAGAAACTCAAAATTTTCTCAGTTCTGATGCTCGACAAGCATAACTAGAACGGTCTAGGGGAAAAGTACGCATACCGTTGTAATCGGGCGAGTTTCTACTTTCAGATGCAACAAAAATTTTGCGGATTGGTCAATCCGTTCGCGAGATGTGGCGGTTTGGAAGTAAGAAACGCTTGAGAAACTCAACATTTTCGCAGTTCTGATGCTCGAAACGAATAACTAGAACGGCCTAGGGGAAAAGTACGCATACCGTTGTAAACGGGCGAGTTTCTACCTTCAGATGCAACAGAAATTTTGCGGATTGCTAAATCCGTTCGCGAGGTATGGCAATTTGGAAGAAAGAAACGCTTGAAAAACTCAAAATTTTCGCAGTTCTGATGCTGGAAAAGAATAACTAGAACGGCCTAGGGGAAAAGTACGCATACCGTTGTAATCGGGCGAGTTTCTACTTTCAGATGCAACAGAAATTTTGCGGATTGGTCAATCCGTTCGCGAGATATGGCAGTTTGGAGGTAAGAAACGCTTGAGAAACTCAAAATTTTCGCAGTTCTGATGCTGGAAAAGAATAACTAGAACGGCCTAGGGGAAAAGTACGCATACCGTTGTAATCGGGTGAGTTTCTACTTTCAGATGCAACAGAAATTTTGCGGATTAGTCAATCCGTTCGCGAGATATGGTGGTTTGGAAGTACGAAACGCTTGAGAAACTCAAAATTTTCGCAGTTCTGATGCTAGAACCGAATAACTAGAACGGACTAGGGGAAAAGTACGCATACCGTTGTAATCGGGCGAGTTTCTACTTTCAGATGCAACAGAAATTTAGCGGATTAGTCAATCCGTTCGCGAGATATGGTGGTTTGGAAGTACGAAACGCTTGAGAAACTCAAAATTTTCGCAGTTCTGATGCTCGAAACGAATAACTAGAACGGCCTAGGGGAAAAGTACGTATACCGTTGTAAACGGGCGAGTTTCTACCTTCAGATGCAACAGAAATTTTGCGGATTGCTCAATCCGTTCGCGAGGTATGGCAATTTGGAAGTAAGAAACGCTTGAAAAACTCAAAATTTTCGCAGTTCTGATGCTGGAAAAGAATAACTAGAACGGCCTAGGGGAAAAGTACGCATACCGTTGTAATCGGGTGAGTTTCTACTTTCAGATGCAACAGAAATTTTGCGGATTAGTCAATCCTTTCGCGAGATATGGCAGTTTGGAGGTAAGAAACGCTTGAGAAACTCCAAATTTTCGCAGTTCTGATGCTCGAAAAGAATAACTAGAACGGCCTAGGGGAAAAGTACGCATACCGTTGTAATCGGGTGAGTTTCTACTTTCAGATGCAACAGAAATTTTGCGGATTAGTCAATCCGTTCGCGAGATATGGCAGTTTGGAGGTAAGAAACGCTTGAGAAACTCAAAATTTTCGCAGTTCTGATGCTAGAAACGAATAACTAGAACGGACTAGGGGAAAAGTACGCATACCGTTGTAATCGGGCGAGTTTCTACTCTCAGATGCAACAGAAATTTTGCGGATTGGTCAATCCGTTCGCGAGATGTGGCGGTTTGGAAGTAAGAAACGCTTGAGAAACTCAAAATTTTCGCAGTTCTGATGCTCGAAACGAATAACTAGAACGGCCTAGGGGAAAAGTACGCATTCCGTTGTAAACGGGCGAGTTTCTACCTTCAGATGCAACAGAAATTTTGCGGATTGCTCAATCCGTTCGCGAGGTATGGCAATTTGGAAGTAAGAAACGCTTGAAAAACTCAAAATTTTCGCAGTTCTGATGCTCGAAACGAATAACTAGAACGGCCTAGGGGAAAAGTACGCATACCGTTGTAATCGGGCGAGTTTCTACTTTCAGATGCAACAGAAATTTTGCGGATTAGTCAATCCGTTCGCGAGATATGGCAGTTTGGAGGTAAGAAACGCTTGAGAAACTCAAAATTTTCGCAGTTCTGATGCTCGACAAGCATAACTAGAACGGTCTAGGGGAAAAGTACGCATACCGTTGTAATCGGGCGACTTTCTACTTTCAGATGCAACGGACAATTTGCGGATTGGTCAATCCGTTCGCGAGATATGGCAGTTTGGAGGTAAGAAACGGTCGAGAAACTCAAAATTATCACAGTTCTGATACTCGAAACGAATAACCAGAACGGCCCAGGGGAAAAGTACGCATACCGTTGTAATCGGGCGAGTTTCTACTTTCAGATGCAACAGAAATTTTGCGGATTGGTCAATCCGTTCGCGAGATATGGCAGTTTGGAGGTAAGCAACGCTTGAGAAACCCAAAATTTTCGCAGTTCTCATGCTCGAAACGAATAACTACAACGGCCTACGGGAAAAGTACGCATACCGTTGTAATCGGGCGAGTTTCTACTTTCAGATGCAACAGAAATTTTGCGGATTGGTCAATCCGTTCGCGAGATATGGCAGTTTGGAGGTAAGAAACGCTTGAGAAACTCAAAATTTTCGCAGTTCTGATGCTCGAAACGAATAACTAGAACGGCCAAGGGGAAAAGTACGCATACCGTTGTAAACGGGCGAGTTTCTACCTTCGGATGCAACAGAAATTTTGCGGATTGCTCAATCCGTTCGCGAGGTATGGCAATTTGGAAGTAAGAAACGCTTGAGAAACTCAAAATTTTCGCAGTTCTGATGCTCGAAACGAATAACTAGAACGGCCTAGGGTAAAAGTACGCATACCTTTGTAATCGGGCGAGTTTCTACTTTCAGATGCAACAGAAATTTTGGGGATTGGTCAATCCGTTCGCGAGATATGGCAGTTTGTAGGTAAGAAACGCTTGATAAACTCAACATTTTCGCAGTTCTGATGCTCGTAACGAATAACTATAACGGCCTAGGGGAAAAGTAGGCATACCGTTGTAATCGGGCGAGTTTGTACTTTCAGATGCAACAGAAATTTTGCGGATTGGTCAATCCGTTCGCGAGATATGGCAGTTTGGAGGTAAGAAACGCTTGAGAAACTCAAAATTTTCGCTGTTCTGATGCTCGAAACGAATAACTAGAATGGACTAGGGGAAAAGTACGCATACCGTTGTAATCGGGCGAGTTTCTACTTTCAGATGCAACAGAAATTTTGCGGATTGGTCAATCCGTTCGCGAGATATGGCAGTTTGGAGGTAAGAAACGCTTGAGAAACTCCAAATTTTCGCAGTTCTGATGCTCGAAAAGAATAACTAGAACGGCCTAGGGGAAAAGTACGCATACCGTTGTAATCGGGTGAGTTTCTACTTTCAGATGCAACAGAAATTTTGCGGATTGGTCAATCCGTTCGCGAGATATGGCAGTTTGGAGGTAAGAAACGCTTGAGAAACTCAAAATTTTCGCAGTTCTGATGCTCGAAACGAATAACTAGAACGGCCTAGGGGAAAAGTACGCATACCGTTGTAATCGGGCGAGTTTCTACTTTCAGATGCAACAGAAATTTTGCGGATTGGTCAATCCGTTCGCGAGATATGGCGGTTTGGAAGTAAGAAACGCTTGAGAAACTCAAAATTTTCGCAGTTCTGATGCTCGAAACGAATAACTAGAACGGCCTAGGGGAAAAGTACGCATACCGTTGTAAACGGGCGAGTTTCTACCTTCAGATGCAACAGAAATTTTGCGGATTGCTCAATCCGTTCGCGAGGTATGGCAATTTGGAAGTAAGAAACGCTTGAGAAACTCAAAATTTTCGCAGTTCTGATGCTCGAAACGAATAACTAGAACGGCCTAGGGGAAAAGTACGCATACCGTTGTAATCGGGCGAGTTTCTACTTTCAGATGCAACAGAATTTTTGCGGATTAGTCAATCCGTTCGCGAGATATGGCAGTTTGGAGGTAAGAAACGCTTGAGAAACTCAAAATTTTCGCAGTTCGGATGCTCGACAAGCATAACTAGAACGGTCTAGGGGAAAAGTACGCATACCGTTGTAATCGGGCGACTTTCTACTTTCAGATGCAACAGACATTTTGCGGATTGGTCAATCCGTTCGCGAGATATGGCAGTTTGGAGGTAAGAAACGGTCGAGAAACTCAAAATTATCACAGTTCTGATACTCGAAACGAATAACCAGAACGGCCCAGGGGAAAAGTACGCATAACGTTGTAATCGGGCGAGTTTCTACTTTCAGATGCAACAGAAATTTTGCGGATTGGTCAATCCGTTCGCGAGATATGGCAGTTTGGAGGTAAGAAACGGTCGAGAAACTCAAAATTATCACAGTTCTGATACTCGAAACGAATAACCAGAACGGCCCAGGGGAAAAGTACGCATACCGTTGTAATCGGGCGAGTTTCTACTTTCAGATGCAACAGAAATTTTGCGGGTTGGTCAATCCGTTCGCGAGATATGGCAGTGTGGAGGTAAGCAACGCTTGAGAAACCCAAAATTTTCGCAGTTCTCATGCTCGAAACGAATAACTACAACGGCCTACGGGAAAAGTACGCATACCGTTGTAATCGGGCGAGTTTCTACTTTCAGATGCAACAGAAATTTTGCGGATTGGTCAATCCGTTCGCGAGATATGGCAGTTTGGAAGTAAGAAACGCTTGAGAAACTCAAAATTTTCGCTGTTCTGATGCTCGAAACGAATAACTAGAATGGACTAGGGGAAAAGTACGCATACCGTTGTAATCGGGCGAGTTTCTACTTTCAGATGCAACAGAAATTTTGCGGATTGGTCAATCCGTTCGCGAGATATGGCAGTTTGGAGGTAAGAAACGCTTGAGAAACTCCAAATTTTCGCAGTTCTGATGCTCGAAAAGAATAACTAGAACGGCCTAGGGGAAAAGTACGCATACCGTTGTAATCGGGTGAGTTTCTACTTTCAGATGCAACAGAAATTTTGCGGATTGGTCAATCCGTTCGCGAGATATGGCAGTTTGGAGGTAAGAAACGCTTGAGAAACTCAAAATTTTCGCAGTTCTGATGCTCGAAACGAATAACTAGAACGGCCTAGGGGAAAAGTACGCATACCGTTGTAAACGGGCGAGTTTCTACCTTCAGATGCAACAGAAATTTTGCGGATTGCTCAATCCGTTCGCGAGGTATGGCAATTTGGAAGTAAGAAACGCTTGAGAAACTCAAAATTTTCGCAGTTCTGATGCTCGAAACGAATAACTAGAACGGCCTAGGGGAAAAGTACGCATACCGTTGTAATCGGGCGAGTTTCTACTTTCAGATGCAACAGAATTTTTGCGGATTAGTCAATCCGTTCGCGAGATATGGCAGTTTGGAGGTAAGAAACGCTTGAGAAACTCAAAATTTTCGCAGTTCGGATGCTCGACAAGCATAACTAGAACGGTCTAGGGGAAAAGTACGCATACCGTTGTAATCGGGCGACTTTCTACTTTCAGATGCAACAGACATTTTGCGGATTGGTCAATCCGTTCGCGAGATATGGCAGTTTGGAGGTAAGAAACGGTCGAGAAACTCAAAATTATCACAGTTCTGATACTCGAAACGAATAACCAGAACGGCCCAGGGGAAAAGTACGCATACCGTTGTAATCGGGCGAGTTTCTACTTTCAGATGCAACAGAAATTTTGCGGATTGGTCAATCCGTTCGCGAGATATGGCAGTTTGGAGGTAAGAAACGCTTGAGAAACTCAAAATTTTCGCAGTTCTGATGCTCGAAACGAATAACTAGAACGGCCTAGGGGAAAAGTACGCATACCGTTGTAATCGGGCGAGTTTCTACTTTCAGATGCAACAGAAATTTTGCGGATTGGTCAATCCGTTCGCGAGATATGGCGGTTTGGAAGTAAGAAACGCTTGAGAAACTCAAAATTTTCGCAGTTCTGATGCTCGAAACGAATAACTAGAACGGCCTAGGGGAAAAGTACGCATACCGTTGTAAACGGGCGAGTTTCTACCTTCAGATGCAACAGAAATTTTGCGGATTGCTCAATCCGTTCGCGAGGTATGGCAATTTGGAAGTAAGAAACGCTTGAGAAACTCAAAATTTTCGCAGTTCTGATGCTCGAAACGAATAACTAGAACGGCCTAGGGGAAAAGTACGCATACCGTTGTAATCGGGCGAGTTTCTACTTTCAGATGCAACAGAATTTTTGCGGATTAGTCAATCCGTTCGCGAGATATGGCAGTTTGGAGGTAAGAAACGCTTGAGAAACTCAAAATTTTCGCAGTTCGGATGCTCGGCAAGCATAACTAGAACGGTCTAGGGGAAAAGTACGCATACCGTTGTAATCGGGCGACTTTCTACTTTCAGATGCAACAGACATTTTGCGGATTGGTCAATCCGTTCGCGAGATATGGCAGTTTGGAGGTAAGAAACGGTCGAGAAACTCAAAATTATCACAGTTCTGATACTCGAAACGAATAACCAGAACGGCCCAGGGGAAAAGTACGCATAACGTTGTAATCGGGCGAGTTTCTACTTTCAGATGCAACAGAAATTTTGCGGATTGGTCAATCCGTTCGCGAGATATGGCAGTTTGGAGGTAAGAAACGGTCGAGAAACTCAAAATTATCACAGTTCTGATACTCGAAACGAATAACCAGAACGGCCCAGGGGAAAAGTACGCATACCGTTGTAATCGGGCGAGTTTCTACTTTCAGATGCAACAGAATTTTTGCGGATTAGTCAATCCGTTCGCGAGATATGGCAGTTTGGAGGTAAGAAACGCTTGAGAAACTCAAAATTTTCGCAGTTCGGATGCTCGGCAAGCATAACTAGAACGGTCTAGGGGAAAAGTACGCATACCGTTGTAATCGGGCGACTTTCTACTTTCAGATGCAACAGACATTTTGCGGATTGGTCAATCCGTTCGCGAGATATGGCAGTTTGGAGGTAAGAAACGGTCGAGAAACTCAAAATTATCACAGTTCTGATACTCGAAACGAATAACCAGAACGGCCCAGGGGAAAAGTACGCATAACGTTGTAATCGGGCGAGTTTCTACTTTCAGATGCAACAGAAATTTTGCGGATTGGTCAATCCGTTCGCGAGATATGGCAGTTTGGAGGTAAGAAACGGTCGAGAAACTCAAAATTATCACAGTTCTGATACTCGAAACGAATAACCAGAACGGCCCAGGGGAAAAGTACGCATACCGTTGTAATCGGGCGAGTTTCTACTTTCAGATGCAACAGAAATTTTGCGGATTGGTCAATCCGTTCGCGAGATATGGCAGTGTGGAGGTAAGCAACGCTTGAGAAACCCAAAATTTTCGCAGTTCTCATGCTCGAAACGAATAACTACAACGGCCTACGGGAAAAGTACGCATACCGTTGTAATCGGGCGAGTTTCTACTTTCAGATGCAACAGAAATTTTGCGGATTGGTCAATCCGTTCGCGAGATATGGCAGTTTGGAAGTAAGAAACGCTTGAGAAACTCAAAATTTTCGCTGTTCTGATGCTCGAAACGAATAACTAGAACGGACTAGGGGAAAAGTACGCATACCGTTGTAATCGGGCGAGTTTCTACTTTCAGATGCAACAGAAATTTTGCGGATTGGTCAATCCGTTCGCGAGATATGGCAGTTTGGAGGTAAGAAACGCTTGAGAAACTCCAAATTTTCGCAGTTCTGGTGCTCGAAAAGAATAACTAGAACGGCCTAGGGGAAAAGTACGCATACCGTTGTAATCGGGTGAGTTTCTACTTTCAGATGCAACAGAAATTTTGCGGATTGGTCAATCCGTTCGCGAGATATGGCAGTTTGGAGGTAAGAAACGCTTGAGAAACTCAAAATTTTCGCAGTTCTGATGCTCGAAACGAATAACTAGAACGGCCTAGGGGAAAAGTACGCATACCGTTGTAAACGGGCGAGTTTCTACCTTCAGATGCAACAGAAATTTTGCGGATTGCTCAATCCGTTCGCGAGGTATGGCAATTTGGAAGTAAGAAACGCTTGAGAAACTCAAAATTTTCGCAGTTCTGATGCTCGAAACGAATAACTAGAACGGCCTAGGGGAAAAGTACGCATACCGTTGTAATCGGGCGAGTTTCTACTTTCAGATGCAACAGAATTTTTGCGGATTAGTCAATCCGTTCGCGAGATATGGCAGTTTGGAGGTAAGAAACGCTTGAGAAACTCAAAATTTTCGCAGTTCGGATGCTGGACAAGCATAACTAGAACGGTCTAGGGGAAAAGTACGCATACCGTTGTAATCGGGCGACTTTCTACTTTCAGATGCAACAGACATTTTGCGGATTGGTCAATCCGTTCGCGAGATATGGCAGTTTGGAGGTAAGAAACGGTCGAGAAACTCAAAATTATCACAGTTCTGATACTCGAAACGAGTAACCAGAACGGCCCAGGGGAAAAGTACGCATACCGTTGTAATCGGGCGAGTTTCTACTTTCAGATGCAACAGAAATTTTGCGGATTGGTCAATCCGTTCGCGAGATATGGCAGTTTGGAGGTAAGAAACGGTCGAGAAACTCAAAATTATCACAGTTCTGATACTCGAAACGAATAACCAGAACGGCCCAGGGGAAAAGTACGCATACCGTTGTAATCGGGCGAGTTTCTACTTTCAGATGCAACAGAAATTTTGCGGATTGGTCAATCCGTTCGCGAGATATGGCAGTGTGGAGGTAAGCAACGCTTGAGAAACCCAAAATTTTCGCAGTTCTCATGCTCGAAACGAATAACTACAACGGCCTACGGGAAAAGTACGCATACCGTTGTAATCGGGCGAGTTTCTACTTTCAGATGCAACAGAAATTTTGCGGATTGGTCAATCCGTTCGCGAGATATGGCAGTTTGGAGGTAAGAAACGCTTGAGAAACTCAAAATTTTCGCAGTTCTGATGCTCGACAAGCATAACTAGAACGGTCTAGGGGAAAAGTACGCATACCGTTGTAATCGGGCGAATTTCTACTTTCAGATGCAACAGAAATTTTGCGGATTGGTCAATCCGTTCGCGAGATATGGCAGTTTGGAAGTAAGAAACGCTTGAGAAACTCAAAATTTCCGCAGTTCTGATGCTCGAAACGATTAACCAGAACGGCCTAGGGGAAAAGTACGCATACCGTTGTAATCGGGCGAGTTTCTACTTTCAGATGCATCAGAAATTTTGCGGATTGGTCAGTCCATTCGCGAGATATGGCAGTTTGGAAGTAAGAAACGCTTGAGAAACTCAAAATTTCCGCAGTTCTGATTCTCGAAACGATTAACTAGAACGGCCTAGGGGAAAAGTACGCATACCGTTGTAATCGGGCGAGTTTCTAATTTCAGATGCAACAGAAATTTGGCGGATTGGTCAATCCGTTCGCGAGATATGGCGGTTTGGAAGTAAGAAACGCTTGAGAAACTCAAAATTTTCGCAGTTCTGATGCTCGAAACGAATAACTAGAACGGCCTAGGGGAAAAGTACGCATACCGTTGTAAACGGGCGAGTTTCTACCTTCAGATGCAACAGAAATTTTGCGGATTGCTCAATCCGTTCGCGTGGTATGGCAATTTGGAAGTAAGAAACGCTTGAGAAACTCAAAATTTTCGCAGTTCTGATGCTCGAAACGAATAACTAGAACGGCCTAGGGGAAAAGTACGCATACCGTTGTAATCGGGCGAGTTTCTACTTTCAGATGCAACAGAAATTTTGCGGATTGGTCAATCCGTTCGCGAGATATGGCAGTTTGGAGGTAAGAAACGCTTGAGAAACTCAAAATTTTCGCAGTTCTGATGCTCGACAAGCATAACTAGAACGTTCTAGGGGAAAAGTACGCATACCGTTGTAATCGGGCGACTTTCTACTTTCAGATGCATCAGAAATTTTGCGGATTGGTCAATCCGTTCGCGAGATATGGCAATTTGGAAGTAAGAAACGCTTGAGAAACTCAAAATTTTCGCAGTTCTGATGCTCGAAACGATTAACTAGAACGGCCTAGGGGAAAAGTACGCATACCGTTGCAATCGGGCGAGTTTCTACTTTCAGATGCAACAGAAATTTTGCGGATTAGTCAATCCGTTCGCGAGATATGGCAGTTTGGATGTAAGAAACGCTTGAGAAACTCAAAATTTTCGCAGTTCTGATGCTCGACAAGCATAACTAGAACGGTCTAGGGGAAAAGTACGCATACCGTTGTAATCGGGCGACATTCTACTTTCAGATGCAACAGACATTTTGCGGATTGGTCAATCCGTTCGCGAGATATGGCAGTTTGGGGGTAAGAAACGGTCGAGAAACTCAAAATTATCACAGTTCCGATACTCGAAACGAATAACCAGAACGGCCCAGGGGAAAAGTACGCATACCGTTGTAATCGGGCGAGTTTCTACTTTCAGATGCAACAGAAATTTTGCGGATTGGTCAATCCGTTCGCGAGATATGGCAGTTTGGAGGTAAGCAACGCTTGAGAAACTCAACATTTTCGCAGTTCTGATGCTCGAAACGAATAACTAGAACGGCCTAGGGGAAAAGTAGGCATACCGTTGTAATCGGGCGAGTTTGTACTTTCAGATGCAACAGAAATTTTGCGGATTGGTCAATCCGTTCGCGAGATATGGCAGTTTGGAGGTAAGAAACGCTTGAGAAACTCAAAATTTTCGCAGTTCTGATGCTCGAAACGAATAACTAGTACGGACTAGGGGAAAAGTACGCATACCGTTGTAATCGGGCGAGTTTCTACTTTCAGATGCAACAGAAATTTTTCGGATTGGTCAATCCGTTCGCGAGATATGGCAGTTTGGAGGTAAGAAACGCTTGAGAAACTCCAAATTTTCGCAGTTCTGATGCTCGAAAAGAATAACTAGAACGGCCTAGGGGAAAAGTACGCATACCGTTGTAATCGGGTGAGTTTCTACTTTCAGATGCAACAGAAATTTTGCGGATTAGTCAATCCGTTCGCGAGATATGGCAGTTTGGATGTAAGAAACGCTTGAGAAACTCAAAATTTTCGCAGTTCTGATGCTAGAACCGAATAACTAGAACGGACTAGGGGAAAAGTACGCATACCGTTGTAATCGGGCGAGTTTCTACTTTCAGATGCAACAGAAATTTGCGGATTAGTCAATCCGTTCGCGAGACATGGTGGTTTGGAAGTACGAAACGCTTGAGAAACTCAAAATTTTCGCAGTTCTGATGCTCGAAACGAATAACTAGAACGGCCTAGGGGAAAAGTACGTATACCGTTGTAAACGGGCGAGTTTCTACCTTCAGATGCAACAGAAATTTTGCGGATTGCTCAATCCGTTCGCGAGGTATGGCAATTTGGAAGTAAGAAACGCTTGAAAAACTCAAAATTTTCGCAGTTCTGATGCTGGAAAAGAATAACTAGAACGGCCTAGGGGAAAAGTACGCATACCGTTGTAATCGGGTGAGTTTCTACTTTCAGATGCAACAGAAATTTTGCGGATTAGTCAATCCGTTCGCGAGATATGGCAGTTTGGAGGTAAGAAACGCTTGAGAAACTCAAAATTTTCGCAGTTCTGATGCTCGAAACGAATAACTAGAACGGACTAGGGGAAAAGTACGCATACCGTTGTAATCGGGCGAGTTTCTACTTTCAGATGCAACAGAAATTTTGCGGATTGGTCAATCCGTTCGCGAGATGTGGCGGTTTGGAAGTAAGAAACGCTTGAGAAACTCAAAATTTTCGCAGTTCTGATGCTCGAAACGAATAACTAGAACGGCCTAGGGGAAAAGTACGCACACCGTTGTTATCGGGTGAGTTTCTACTTTCAGATGCAACAGAAATTTTGCGGATTAGTCAATCCTTTCGCGAGATATGGCAGTTTGGAGGTAAGAAACGCTTGAGAAACTCCAAATGTTCGCAGTTCTGATGCTCGAAAAGAATAACTAGAACGGCCTAGGGGAAAAGTACGCATACCGTTGTAATCGGGTGAGTTTCTACTTTCAGATGCAACAGAAATTTTGCGGATTAGTCAATCCGTTCGCGAGATATGGCAGTTTGGAGGTAAGAAACGCTTGAGAAACTCAAAATTTTCGCAGTTCTGATGCTCGAAACGAATAACTAGAACGGACTAGGGGAAAAGTACGCATACCGTTGTAATCGGGCGAGTTTCTACTTTCAGATGCAACAGAAATTTTGCGGATTGGTCAATCCGTTCGCGAGATGTGGCGGTTTGGAAGTAAGAAACGCTTGAGAAACTCAAAATTTTCGCAGTTCTGATGCTCGAAACGAATAACTAGAACGGCCTAGGGGAAAAGTACGCATTCCGTTGTAAACGGGCGAGTTTCTACCTTCAGATGCAACAGAAATTTTGCGGATTGCTCAATCCGTTCGCGAGGTATGGCAATTTGGAAGTAAGAAACGCTTGAAAAACTCAAAATTTTCGCAGTTCTGATGCTCGAAACGAATAACTAGAACGGCCTAGGGGAAAAGTACGCATACCGTTGTAATCGGGCGAGTTTCTACTTTCAGATGCAACAGAAATTTTGCGGATTAGTCAATCCGTTCGCGAGATATGGCAGTTTGGAGGTAAGAAACGCTTGAGAAACTCAAAATTTTCGCAGTTCTGATGCTCGACAAGCATAACTAGAACGGTCTAGGGGAAAAGTACGCATACCGTTGTAATCGGACGACTTTCTACTTTCAGATGCAACAGACATTTTGCGGATTGGTCAATCCGTTCGCGAGATATGGCAGTTTGGAGGTAAGAAACGGTCGAGAAACTCAAAATTATCACAGTTCTGATACTCGAAACGAATAACCAGAACGGCCCAGGGGAAAAGTACGCATACCGTTGTAATCGGGCGAGTTTCTACTTTCAGATGCAACAGAAATTTTGCGGATTGGTCAATCCGTTCGCGAGATGTGGCGGTTTGGAAGTAAGAAACGCTTGAGAAACTCCAAATTTTCGCAGTTCTGATGCTCGAAACGTATAACTAGAACGGCCTAGGGGAAAAGTACGCATTCCGTTGTAAACGGGCGAGTTTCTACCTTCAGATGCAACAGAAATTTTGCGGATTGCTAAATCCGTTCGCGAGGTATGGCAATTTGGAAGAAAGAAACGCTTGAAAAACTCAAAATTTTCGCAGTTCTGATGCTCGAAACGAATAACTAGAACGGCCTAGGGGAAAAGTACGCATACCGTTGTAATCGGGCGAGTTTCTACTTTCAGATGCAACAGAAATTTTGCGGATTAGTCAATCCGTTCGCGAGATATGGCAGTTTGGAGGTAAGAAACGCTTGAGAAACTCAAAATTTTCGCAGTTCTGATGCTCGACAAGCATAACTAGAACGGTCTAGGGGAAAAGTACGCATACCGTTGTAATCGGGCGACTTTCTACTTTCAGATGCAACAGACATTTTGCGGATTGGTCAATCCGTTCGCGAGATATGGCAGTTTGGAGGTAAGAAACGGTCGAGAAACTCAAAATTATCACAGTTCTGATACTCGAAACGAATAACCAGAACGGCCCAGGGGAAAAGTACGCATACCGTTGTAATCGGGCGAGTTTCTACTTTCAGATGCAACAGAAATTTTGCGGATTGGTCAATCCGTTCGCGAGATATGGCAGTTTGGAGGTAAGCAACGCTTGAGAAACTCAACATTTTCGCAGTTCTGATGCTCGAAACGAATAACTAGAACGGCCTAGGGGAAAAGTAGGCATACAGTTGTAATCGGGCGAGTTTGTACTTTCAGATGCAACAGAAATTTTGCGGATTGGTCAATCCGTTCGCGAGATATGGCAGTTTGGAGGTAAGAAACGCTTGAGAAACTCAAAATTTTCGCAGTTCTGATGCTCGAAACGAATAACTAGTACGGACTAGGGGAAAAGTACGCATACCGTTGTAATCGGGCGAGTTTCTACTTTCAGATGCAACAGAAATTTTTCGGATTGGTCAATCCGTTCGCGAGATATGGCAGTTTGGAGGTAAGAAACGCTTGAGAAACTCCAAATTTTCGCAGTTCTGATGCTCGAAAAGAATAACTAGAACGGCCTAGGGGAAAAGTACGCATACCGTTGTAATCGGGTGAGTTTCTACTTTCAGATGCAACAGAAATTTTGCGGATTAGTCAATCCGTTCGCGAGATATGGCAGTTTGGAGGTAAGAAACGCTTGAGAAACTCAAAATTTTCGCAGTTCTGATGCTAGAACCGAATAACTAGAACGGACTAGGGGAAAAGTACGCATACCGTTGTAATCGGGCGAGTTTCTACTTTCAGATGCAACAGAAATTTTGCGGATTAGTCAATCCGTTCGCGAGACATGGTGGTTTGGAAGTACGAAACGCTTGAGAAACTCAAAATTTTCGCAGTTCTGATGCTCGAAACGAATTACTAGAACGGCCTAGGGGAAAAGTACGTATACCGTTGTAAACGGGCGAGTTTCTACCTTCAGATGCAACAGAAATTTTGCGGATTGCTCAATCCGTTCGCGAGGTATGGCAATTTGGAAGTAAGAAACGCTTGAAAAACTCAAAATTTTCGCAGTTCTGATGCTGGAAAAGAATAACTAGAACGGCCTAGGGGAAAAGTACGCATACCGTTGTAATCGGGTGAGTTTCTACTTTCAGATGCAACAGAAATTTTGCGGATTAGTCAATCCTTTCGCGAGATATGGCAGTTTGGAGGTAAGAAACGCTTGAGAAACTCCAAATGTTCGCAGTTCTGATGCTCGAAAAGAATAACTAGAACGGCCTAGGGGAAAAGTACGCATACCGTTGTAATCGGGTGAGTTTCTACTTTCAGATGCAACAGAAATGTTGCGGATTAGTCAATCCGTTCGCGAGATATGGCAGTTTGGAGGTAAGAAACGCTTGAGAAACTCAAAATTTTCGCAGTTCTGATGCTCGAAACGAATAACTAGAACGGACTAGGGGAAAAGTACGCATACCGTTGTAATCGGGCGAGTTTCTACTTTCAGATGCAACAGAAATTTTGCGGATTGGTCAATCCGTTCGCGAGATGTGGCGGTTTGGAAGTAAGAAACGCTTGAGAAACTCAAAATTTTCGCAGTTCTGATGCTCGAAACGAATAACTAGAACGGCCTAGGGGAAAAGTACGCATACCGTTGTTATCGGGTGAGTTTCTACTTTCAGATGCAACAGAAATTTTGCGGATTAGTCAATCCTTTCGCGAGATATGGCAGTTTGGAGGTAAGAAACGCTTGAGAAACTCCAAATTTTCGCAGTTCTGATGCTCGAAAAGAATAACTAGAACGGCCTAGGGGAAAAGTACGCATACCGTTGTAATCGGGTGAGTTTCTACTTTCAGATGCAACAGAAATTTTGCGGATTAGTCAATCCGTTCGCGAGATATGGCAGTTTGGAGGTAAGAAACGCTTGAGAAACTCAAAATTTTCGCAGTTCTGATGCTCGAAACGAATAACTAGAACGGACTAGGGGAAAAGTACGCATACCGTTGTAATCGGGCGAGTTTCTACTTTCAGATGCAACAGAAATTTTGCGGATTGGTCAATCCGTTCGCGAGATGTGGCGGTTTGGAAGTAAGAAACGCTTGAGAAACTCAAAATTTTCGCAGTTCTGATGCTCGAAACGAATAACTAGAACGGCCTAGGGGAAAAGTACGCATTCCGTTGTAAACGGGCGAGTTTCTACCTTCAGATGCAACAGAAATTTTGCGGATTGCTCAATCCGTTCGCGAGGTATGGCAATTTGGAAGTAAGAAACGCTTGAGAAACTCAAAATTTTCGCAGTTCTGATGCTCGAAACGAATAACTAGAACGGCCTAGTGGAAAAGTACGCATACCGTTGTAATCGGGCGAGTTTCTACTTTCAGATGCAACAGAAATTTTGCGGATTAGTCAATCCGTTCGCGAGATATGGCAGTTTGGAGGTAAGAAACGCTTGAGAAACTCAAAATTTTCGCAGTTCTGATGCTCGACAAGCATAACTAGAACGGTCTAGGGGAAAAGTACGCATACCGTTGTAATCGGACGACTTTCTACTTTCAGATGCAACAGACATTTTGCGGATTGGTCAATCCGTTCGCGAGATATGGCAGTTTGGAGGTAAGAAACGGTCGAGAAACTCAAAATTATCACAGTTCTGATACTCGAAACGAATAACCAGAACGGCCCAGGGGAAAAGTACGCATACCGTTGTAATCGGGCGAGTTTCTACTTTCAGATGCAACAGAAATTTTGCGGATTGGTCAATCCGTTCGCGAGATGTGGCGGTTTGGAAGTAAGAAACGCTTGAGAAACTCAAAATTTTCGCAGTTCTGATGCTCGAAACGAATAACTAGAACGGCCTAGGGGAAAAGTACGCATTCCGTTGTAAACGGGCGAGTTTCTACCTTCAGATGCAACAGAAATTTTGCGGATTGCTCAATCCGTTCGCGAGGTATGGCAATTTGGAAGTAAGAAACGCTTGAAAAACTCAAAATTTTCGCAGTTCTGATGCTCGAAACGAATAACTAGAACGGCCTAGGGGAAAAGTACGCATACCGTTGTAATCGGGCGAGTTTCTACTTTCAGATGCAACAGAAATTTTGCGGATTAGTCAATCCGTTCGCGAGATATGGCAGTTTGGAGGTAAGAAACGCTTGAGAAACTCAAAATTTTCGCAGTTCTGATGCTCGACAAGCATAACTAGAACGGTCTAGGGGAAAAGTACGCATACCGTTGTAATCGGGCGACTTTCTACTTTCAGATGCAACAGACATTTTGCGGATTGGTCAATCCGTTCGCGAGATATGGCAGTTTGGAGGTAAGAAACGGTCGAGAAACTCAAAATTATCACAGTTCTGATACTCGAAACGAATAACCAGAACGGCCCAGGGGAAAAGTACGCATACCGTTGTAATCGGGCGAGTTTCTACTTTCAGATGCAACAGAAATTTTGCGGATTGGTCAATCCGTTCGCGAGATATGGCAGTTTGGAGGTAAGCAACGCTTGAGAAACCCAAAATTTTCGCAGTTCTCATGCTCGAAACGAATAACTACAACGGCCTACGGGAAAAGTACGCATACCGTTGTAATCGGGCGAGTTTCTACTTTCAGATGCAACAGAAATTTTGCGGATTGGTCAATCCGTTCGCGAGATATGGCAGTTTGGAGGTAAGAAACGCTTGAGAAACTCAAAATTATCGCAGTTCTGATGCTCGAAACGAATAACTAGAACGGCCTAGGGGAAAAGTACGCATACCGTTGTAAACGGGAGAGTTTCTACCTTCGGATGCTACAGAAATTTTGCGGATTGCTCAATCCGTTCGCGAGGTATGGCAATTTGGAAGTAAGAAACGCTTGAGAAACTCAAAATTTTCGCAGTTCTGATGCTCGAAACGAATAACTAGAACGGCCTAGGGGAAAAGTACGCATACCGTTGTAATCGGGCGAGTTTCTAATTTCAGATGCAACAGAAATTTTGCGGATTGGTCAATCCGTTCGCGAGATATGGCGGTTTGGAAGTAAGAAACGCTTGAGAAACTCAAAATTTTCGCAGTTCTGATGCTCGAAACGAATAACTAGAACGGCCTAGGGGAAAAGTACGCACACCGTTGTAAACGGGCGAGTTTCTACCTTCAGATGCAACAGAAATTTTGCGGATTGCTCAATCCGTTCGCGAGGTATGGCAATTTGGAAGTAAGAAACGCTTGAGAAACTCAAAATTTTCGCAGTTCTGATGCTCGAAACGAATAACTAGAACGGCCTAGGGGAAAAGTACGCATACCGTTGTAATCGGGCGAGTTTCTACTTTCAGATGCAACAGAAATTTTGCGGATTGGTCAATCCGTTCGCGAGATATGGCAGTTTGGAGGTAAGAAACGCTTGAGAAACTCAAAATTTTCGCAGTTCTGATGCTCGACAAGCATAACTAGAACGTTCTAGGGGAAAAGTACGCATACCGTTGTAATCGGGCGACTTTCTACTTTCAGATGCATCAGAAATTTTGCGGATTGGTCAATCCGTTCGCGAGATATGGCAGTTTGGAAGTAAGAAACGCTTGAGAAACTCAAAATTTTCGCAGTTCTGATGCTCGAAACGATTAACTAGAACGGCCTACGGGAAAAGTACGCATACCGTTGTAATCGGGCGAGTTTCTACTTTCAGATGCAACAGAAATTTTGCGGATTGGTCAATCCGTTCGCGAGATATAGCAGTTTGTAGGTACGAAACGCTTGAGAAACTCAAAATTTTCGCAGTTCTGATGCTCGAAACGAATAACTAGAACGGACTAGGGGAAAAGTACGCATACCGTTGTAATCGGGCGAGTTTCTACTTTCAGATGCAACAGAAATTTTGCGGATTGGTCAATCCGTTCGCGAGATATGGCAGTTTGGAGGTAAGAAACGCTTGAGAAACTCAAAATTTTCGCAGTTCTGATGCTCGACAAGCATAACTAGAACGGTCTAGGGGAAAAGTACGCATACCGTTGTAATCGGGCGAGTTTCTACTTTCAGATGCAACAGAATTTTTGCGGATTAGTCAATCCGTTCGCGAGATATGGCAGTTTGGAGGTAAGAAACGCTTGAGAAACTCAAAATTTTCGCAGTTCGGATGCTCGACAAGCATAACTAGAACGGTATAGGGGAAAAGTACGCATACCGTTGTAATCGGGCGAGTTTCTACTTTCAGATGCATCAGAAATTTTGCGGATTGGTCAGTCCATTCGCGAGATATGGCAGTTTGGAAGTAAGAAACGCTTGAGAAACTCAAAATTTTCGCAGTTCTGATTCTCGAAACGATTAACTAGAACGGCCTAGGGGAAAAGTACGCATACCGTTGTAATCGGGCGAGTTTCTAATTTCAGATGCAACAGAAATTTTGCGGATTGGTCAATCCGTTCGCGAGATATGGCGGTTTGGAAGTAAGAAACGCTTGAGAAACTCAAAATTTTCGCAGTTCTGATGCTCGAAACGAATAACTAGAACGGCCTAGGGGAAAAGTACGCATACCGTTGTAAACGGGCGAGTTTCTACCTTCAGATGCAACAGAAATTTTGCGGATTGCTCAATCCGTTCGCGAGGTATGGCAATTTGGAAGTAAGAAACGCTTGAGAAACTCAAAATTTTCGCAGTTCTGATGCTCGAAACGAATAACTAGAACGGCCTAGGGGAAAAGTACGCATACCGTTGTAATCGGGCGAGTTTCTACTTTCAGATGCAACAGAAATTTTGCGGATTGGTCAATCCGTTCGCGAGATATGGCAGTTTGGAGGTAAGAAACGCTTGAGAAACTCAAAATTTTCGCAGTTCTGATGCTCGACAAGCATAACTAGAACGTTCTAGGGGAAAAGTACGCATACCGTTGTAATCGGGCGAGTTTCTACTTTCAGATGCAACAGAATTTTTGCGGATTAGTCAATCCGTTCGCGAGATATGGCAGTTTGGAGGTAAGAAACGCTTGAGAAACTCAAAATTTTCGCAGTTCGGATGCTCGACAAGCATAACTAGAACGGTCTAGGGGAAAAGTACGCATACCGTTGTAATCGGGCGAGTTTCTACTTTCAGATGCAACAGAATTTTTGCGGATTAGTCAATCCGTTCGCGAGATATGGCAGTTTGGAGGTAAGAAACGCTTGAGAAACTCAAAATTTTCGCAGTTCGGATGCTCGACAAGCATAACTAGAACGGTATAGGGGAAAAGTACGCATACCGTTGTAATCGGGCGAGTTTCTACTTTCAGATGCATCAGAAATTTTGCGGATTGGTCAGTCCATTCGCGAGATATGGCAGTTTGGAAGTAAGAAACGCTTGAGAAACTCAAAATTTTCGCAGTTCTGATTCTCGAAACGATTAACTAGAACGGCCTAGGGGAAAAGTACGCATACCGTTGTAATCGGGCGAGTTTCTAATTTCAGATGCAACAGAAATTTTGCGGATTGGTCAATCCGTTCGCGAGATATGGCGGTTTGGAAGTAAGAAACGCTTGAGAAACTCAAAATTTTCGCAGTTCTGATGCTCGAAACGAATAACTAGAACGGCCTAGGGGAAAAGTACGCATACCGTTGTAAACGGGCGAGTTTCTACCTTCAGATGCAACAGAAATTTTGCGGATTGCTCAATCCGTTCGCGAGGTATGGCAATTTGGAAGTAAGAAACGCTTGAGAAACTCAAAATTTTCGCAGTTCTGATGCTCGAAACGAATAACTAGAACGGCCTAGGGGAAAAGTACGCATACCGTTGTAATCGGGCGAGTTTCTACTTTCAGATGCAACAGAAATTTTGCGGATTGGTCAATCCGTTCGCGAGATATGGCAGTTTGGAGGTAAGAAACGCTTGAGAAACTCAAAATTTTCGCAGTTCTGATGCTCGACAAGCATAACTAGAACGTTCTAGGGGAAAAGTACGCATACCGTTGTAATCGGGCGAGTTTCTACTTTCAGATGCAACAGAATTTTTGCGGATTAGTCAATCCGTTCGCGAGATATGGCAGTTTGGAGGTAAGAAACGCTTGAGAAACTCAAAATTTTCGCAGTTCGGATGCTCGACAAGCATAACTAGAACGGTCTAGGGGAAAAGTACGCATACCGTTGTAATCGGGCGAGTTTCTACTTTCAGATGCATCAGAAATTTTGCGGATTGGTCAGTCCGTTCGCGAGGTATGGCAATTTGGAAGTAAGAAACGCTTGAGAAACTCAAAATTTTCGCAGTTCTGATGCTCGAAACGAATAACTAGAACGGCCTAGGGGAAAAGTACGCATACCGTTGTAATCGGGCGAGTTTCTACTTTCAGATGCAACAGAAATTTTGCGGATTGGTCAATCCGTTCGCGAGATATGGCAGTTTGGAGGTAAGAAACGCTTGAGAAACTCAAAATTTTCGCAGTTCTGATGCTCGACAAGCATAACTAGAACGGTCTAGGGGAAAAGTACGCATACCGTTGTAATCGGGCGAGTTTCTACTTTCAGATGCAACAGAATTTTTGCGGATTAGTCAATCCGTTCGCGAGATATGGCAGTTTGGAGGTAAGAAACGCTTGAGAAACTCAAAATTTTCGCAGTTCGGATGCTCGACAAGCATAACTAGAACGGTCTAGGGGAAAAGTACGCATACCGTTGTAATCGGGCGAGTTTCTACTTTCAGATGCATCAGAAATTTTGCGGATTGGTCAGTCCATTCGCGAGATATGGCAGTTTGGAAGTAAGAAACGCTTGAGAAACTCAAAATTTTCGCAGTTCTGATTCTCGAAACGATTAACTAGAACGGTCTAGGGGAAAAGTACGCATACCGTTGTAATCGGGCGAGTTTCTAATTTCAGATGCAACAGAAATTTTGCGGATTGGTCAATCCGTTCGCGAGATATGGCGGTTTGGAAGTAAGAAACGCTTGAGAAACTCAAAATTTTCGCAGTTCTGATGCTCGAAACGAATAACTAGAACGGCCTAGGGGAAAAGTACGCATACCGTTGTAAACGGGCGAGTTTCTACCTTCAGATGCAACAGAAATTTTGCGGATTGCTCAATCCGTTCGCGAGGTATGGCAATTTGGAAGTAAGAAACGCTTGAGAAACTCAAAATTTTCGCAGTTCTGATGCTCGAAACGAATAACTAGAACGGCCTAGGGGAAAAGTACGCATACCGTTGTAATCGGGCGAGTTTCTACTTTCAGATGCAACAGAAATTTTGCGGATTGGTCAATCCGTTCGCGAGATATGGCAGTTTGGAGGAAAGAAACGCTTGAGAAACTCAAAATTTTCGCAGTTCTGATGCTCGACAAGCATAACTAGAACGGTCTAGGGGAAAAGTACGCATACCGTTGTAATCGGGCGAGTTTCTACTTTCAGATGCAACAGAAATTTTGCGTATTGGTCAATCCGTTCGCGAGATATGGCAGTTTGGAGGTAAGAAACGCTTGAGAAACTCAAAATTTTCGCAGTTCTGATGCTCGACAAGCATAACTAGAACGTTCTAGGGGAAAAGTACGCATACCGTTGTAATCGGGCGAATTTCTACTTTCAGATGCAACAGAAATTTTGCGGATTGGTCAATCCGTTCGCGAGATATGGCAGTTTGGAGGTAAGAAACGCTTGAGAAACTCAAAATTTTCGCAGTTCTGATGCTCGAAACGAATAACTAGAACGGCCTAGGGGAAAAGTACGCATACCGTTGTAATCGGGCGAGTTTCTACTTTCAGATGCAACAGAATTTTTGCGGATTAGTCAATCCGTTCGCGAGATATGGCAGTTTGGAGGTAAGAAACGCTTGAGAAACTCAAAATTTTCGCAGTTCGGATGCTCGACAAGCATAACTAGAACGGTCTAGGGGAAAAGTACGCATACCGTTGTAATCGGGCGACTTTCTACTTTCAGATGCAACAGACATTTTGCGGGTTGGTCAATCCGTTCGCGAGATATGGCAGTTTGGAGGTAAGAAACGGTCGAGAAACTCAAAATTATCACAGTTCTGATACTCGAAACGAATAACCAGAACGGCCCAGGGGAAAAGTACGCATACCGTTGTAATCGGGCGAGTTTCTACTTTCAGATGCAACAGAAATTTTGCGGATTGGTCAATCCGTTCGCGAGATATGGCAGTTTGGAAGTAAGAAACGCTTGAGAAACTCAAAATTTCTGCAGTTCTGATGCTCGAAACGATTAACCAGAACGGCCTAGGGGAAAAGTACGCATACCGTTGTAATCGGGCGAGTTTCTACTTTCAGATGCATCAGAAATTTTGCGGATTGGTCAGTCCATTCGCGAGATATGGCAGTTTGGAAGTAAGAAACGCTTGAGAAACTCAAAATTTTCGCAGTTCTGATTCTCGAAACGATTAACTAGAACGGTCTAGGGGAAAAGTACGCATACCGTTGTAATCGGGCGAGTTTCTAATTTCAGATGCAACAGAAATTTTGCGGATTGGTCAATCCGTTCGCGAGATATGGCGGTTTGGAAGTAAGAAACGCTTGAGAAACTCAAAATTTTCGCAGTTCTGATGCTCGAAACGAATAACTAGAACGGCCTAGGGGAAAAGTACGCATACCGTTGTAAACGGGCTAGTTTCTACCTTCAGATGCAACAGAAATTTTGCGGATTGCTCAATCCGTTCGCGAGGTATGGCAATTTGGAAGTAAGAAACGCTTGAGAAACTCAAAATTTTCGCAGTTCTGATGCTCGAAACGAATAACTAGAACGGCCTAGGGGAAAAGTACGCATACCGTTGTAATCGGGCGAGTTTCTACTTTCAGATGCAACAGAAATTTTGCGGATTGGTCAATCCGTTCGCGAGATATGGCGGTTTGGAAGTAAGAAACGCTTGAGAAACTCAAAATTTTCACAGTTCTGATGCTCGAAACGAATAACTAGAACGGCCTAGGGGAAAAGTACGCATACCGTTGTAATCGGGCGAGTTTCTACTTTCAGATGCAACAGAAATTTTGCGGATTGGTCAATCCGTTCGCGAGATATGGCGGTTTGGAAGTAAGAAACGCTTGAGAAACTCAAAATTTTCGCAGTTCTGATGCTCGAAACGAATAACTAGAACGGCCGAGGGGAAAAGTACGCATACCGTTGTAATCGGGCGAGTTTCTACTTTCAGATGCAACAGAAATTTTGCGGATTGGTCAATCCGTTCGCGAGATATGGCAGTTTGTAGGTACGAAACGCTTGAGAAACTCAAAATTTTCGCAGTTCTGATACTCGAAACGAATAACCAGAACGGCCCAGGGGAAAAGTACGCATACCGTTGTAATCGGGCGAGTTTCTACTTTCAGATGCAACAGAAATTTTGCGTATTGGTCAATCCGTTCGCGAGATATGGCAGTTTGGAGGTAAGCAACGCTTGAGAAACCCCAAATTTTCGCAGTTCTCATGCTCGAAACGAATAACTACAACGGCCTACGGGAAAAGTACGCATACCGTTGTAATCGGGCGAGTTTCTACTTTCAGATGCAACAGAAATTTTGCGGATTGGTCAATCCGTTCGCGAGATATGGCAGTTTGGAGGTAAGAAACGCTTGAGAAACTCAAAATTTTCGCAGTTCTGATGCTCGACAAGCATAACTAGAACGGTCTAGGGGAAAAGTACGCATACCGTTGTAATCGGGCGAGTTTCTACTTTCAGATGCAACAGAAATTTTGCGTATTGGTCAATCCGTTCGCGAGATATGGCAGTTTGGAGGTAAGAAACGCTTGAGAAACTCAAAATTTTCGCAGTTCTGATGCTCGACAAGCATAACTAGAACGTTCTAGGGGAAAAGTACGCATACCGTTGTAATCGGGCGAATTTCTACTTTCAGATGCAACAGAAATTTTGCGGATTGGTCAATCCGTTCGCGAGATATGGCAGTTTGGAAGTAAGAAACGCTTGAGAAACTCAAAATTTCCGCAGTTCTGATGCTCGAAACGATTAACCAGAACGGCCTAGGGGAAAAGTACGCATACCGTTGTAATCGGGCGAGTTTCTACTTTCAGATGCATCAGAAATTTTGCGGATTGGTCAGTCCATTCGCGAGATATGCCAGTTTGGAAGTAAGAAACGCTTGAGAAACTCAAAATTTTCGCAGTTCTGATTCTCGAAACGATTAACTAGAACGGCCTAGGGGAAAAGTACGCATACCGTTGTAATCGGGCGAGTTTCTACTTTCAGATGCAACAGAAATTTTGCGGATTGGTCAATCCGTTCGCGAGATATGGCAGTTTGGAGGTAAGAAACGCTTGAGAAACTCCAAATTTTCGCAGTTCTGATGCTCGAAAAGAATAACTAGAACGGCCTAGGGGAAAAGTACGCATACCGTTGTAATCGGGTGAGTTTCTACTTTCAGATGCAACAGAAATTTTGCGGATTAGTCAATCCGTTCGCGAGATATGGCAGTTTGGAGGTAAGAAACGCTTGAAAAACTCAAAATTTTCGCAGTTCTGGTGCTCGAAACGAATAACTAGAACGGACTAGGGGAAAAGTACGCATACCGTTGTAATCGGGCGAGTTTCTACTTTCAGATGCAACAGAAATTTTGCGGATTGGTCAATCCGTTCGCGAGATATGGCAGTTTGGAGGTAAGAAACGCTTGAGAAACTCAAAATTTTCGCAGTTCTGATGCTCGACAAGCATAACTAGAACGTTCTAGGGGAAAAGTACGCATACCGTTGTAATCGGGCGAATTTCTACTTTCAGATGCAACAGAAATTTTGCGGATTGGTCAATCCGTTCGCGAGATATGGCAGTTTGGAAGTAAGAAACGCTTGAGAAACTCAAAATTTCCGCAGTTCTGATGCTCGAAACGATTAACCAGAACGGCCTAGGGGAAAAGTACGCATACCGTTGTAATCGGGCGACTTTCTACTTTCAGATGCATCAGAAATTTTGCGGATTGGTCAATCCGTTCGCGAGATATGGCAGTTTGGAAGTAAGAAACGCTTGAGAAACTCAAAATTTTCGCAGTTCTGATGCTCGAAACGATTAACGAGAACGGCATAGGGGAAAAGTACGCATTCCGTTGTAAACGGGCGAGTTTCTACTTTCAGATGCAACAGAAATTTTGCGGATTGGTCAATCCGTTCGCGAGATATGGCGGTTTGGAAGTAAGAAACGCTTGAGAAACTCAAAATTTTCGCAGTTCTGATGCTCGAAACGAATAACTAGAACGGCCTAGGGGAAAAGTACGCATTCCGTTGTAAACGGGCGAGTTTCTACCTTCAGATGCAACAGAAATTTTGCGGATTGCTCAATCCGTTCGCGAGGTATGGCAATTTGGACGTAAGAAACGCTTGAAAAACTCAAAATTTTCGGAGTTCTGATGCTCGAAACGAATAACTAGAACGGCCTAGGGGAAAAGTACGCATACCGTTGTAATCGGGCGAGTTTCTACTTTCAGATGCAACAGAATTTTTGCGGATTAGTCAATCCGTTCGCGAGATATGGCAGTTTGGAGGTAAGAAACGCTTGAGAAACTCAAAATTTTCGCAGTTCTGATGCTCGACAAGCATAACTAGAACGGTCTAGGGGAAAAGTACGCATACCGTTGTAATCGGGCGAATTTCTACTTTCAGATGCAACAGAAATTTTGCGGATTGGTCAATCCGTTCGCGAGATATGGCAGTTTGTAGGTAAGAAACGCTTGAGAAACTCAACATTTTCGCAGTTCTGATGCTCGAAACGAATAACTAGAACGGCCTAGGGGAAAAGTAGGCATACCGTTGTAATCGGGCGAGTTTGTACTTTCAGATGCAACAGAAATTTTGCGGATTGGTCAATCCGTTCGCGAGATATGGCAGTTTGGAGGTAAGAAACGCTTGAGAAACTCAAAATTTTCGCAGTTCTGATGCTCGAAACGAATAACTAGAACGGACTAGGGGAAAAGTACGCATACCGTTGTAATAGGGCGAGTTTCTACTTTCAGATGCAACAGAAATTTTGCGGATTGGTCAATCCGTTCGCGAGATATGGCAGTTTGGAGGTAAGAAACGCTTGAGAAACTCCAAATTTTCGCAGTTCTGATGCTCGAAAAGAATAACTAGAACGGCCTAGGGGAGAAGTACGCATACCGTTGTAATCGGGTGAGTTTCTTCTTTCAGTTGCAACAGAAATTTTGCGGATTAGTCAATCCGTTCGCGAGATATGGCAGATTGGAGGTAAGAAACGCTTGAGAAACTCAAAATTTTCGCAGTTCTGATGCTCGAAACGAATAACTAGAACGGACTAGGGGAAAAGTACGCATACCGTTGTAATCGGGCGAGTTTCTACTTTCAGATGCAACAGAAATTTTGCGGATTGGTCAATCCGTTCGCGAGATATGGCGGTTTGGAAGTAAGAAACGCTTGAGAATCTCAAAATTTTCGCAGTTCTGATGCTCGAAACGAATAACTAGAACGGCCTCAGGGGAAAAGTACGCATACCGTTGTAAACGGGCGAGTTTCTACCTTCAGATGCAACAGAAATTTTGCGGATTGCTCAATCCGTTCGCAAGGTATGGCAATTTGGAAGTAAGAAACGCTTGAAAAACTCAAAATTTTCACAGTTCTGATGCTCGAAACGAATAACTAGAACGGCCTAGGGGAAAAGTAGGCATACCGTTGTAATCGGGCGAGTTTGTACTTTCAGATGCAACAGAAATTTTGCGGATTGGTCAATCCGTTCGCGAGATATGGCAGTTTGGAAGTAAGAAACGCTTGAGAAACTCAAAATTTTCGCAGTTCTGATGCTCGAAACGAATAACTAGAACGGCCTACGGGAAAAGTACGCATTCCGTTGTAAACGGGCGAGCTTCTACCTTCAGATGCAACAGAAATTTTGCGGATTGCTCAATCCGTTCGCGAGGTATGGCAATTTGGAAGTAAGAAACGCTTGAAAAACTCAAAATTTTCGCAGTTCTGATGCTCGAAACGAATAACTAGAACGGACTAGGGGAAAAGTACGCATACCGTTGTAATCGGGCGAGTTTCTACTTTCAGATGCAACAGAAATTTTGCGGATTGGTCAATCCGTTCGCGAGATATGGCAGTTTGGAGGTAAGAAACGCTTGAGAAACTCAAAATTTTCGCAGTTCTGATGCTCGACAAGCATAACTAGAACGTTCTAGGGGAAAAGTACGCATACCGTTGTAATCGGGCGACTTTCTACTTTCAGATGCATCAGAAATTTTTCGGTTTGGTCAATCCGTTCGCGAGATATGGCAGTTTGGAAGTAAGAAACGCTTGAGAAACTCAAAATTTTCGCAGTTCTGATGCTCGAAACGAATAACTAGAACGGCCTAGGGGAAAAGTACGCATACCGTTGTAATCGGGCGAGTTTCTACTTTCAGATGCAACAGAAATTTTGCGGATTGGTCAATCCGTTCGCGAGATATGGAAGTTTGTAGGTAAGAAACGCTTGAGAAACTCAAAATTTTCGCAGTTCTGATGCTCGCAACGAATAACTAGAACGGCCTAGGGGAAAAGTACGCATACCGTTGTAATCGGGCGAGTTTCTACTTTCAGATGCAACAGAATTTTTGCGGATTAGTCAATCCGTTCGCGAGATATGGCAGTTCGGAAGTAAGAAACGCTTGAGAAACTCAAAATTTTCGCAGTTCTGATGCTCGACAAGCATAACTAGAACGGTCTAGGGGAAAAGTACGCATACCGTTGTAATCGGGCGAATTTCTACTTTCAGATGCAACAGAAATTTTGCGGATTGGTCAATCCGTTCGCGAGATATGGCAGTTTGTAGGTAAGAAACGCTTGAGAAACTCAACATTTTCGCAGTTCTGATGCTCGAAACGAATAACTAGAACGGCCTAGGGGAAAAGTAGGCATACCGTTGTAATCGGGCGAGTTTGTACTTTCAGATGCAACAGAAATTTTGCGGATTGGTCAATCCGTTCACGAGATATGGCAGTTTGGAGGTAAGAAACGCTTGAGAAACTCAACATTTTCGCAGTTCTGATGCTCGAAACGAATAACTAGAACGGACTAGGGGAAAAGTACGCATACCGTTGTAATCGGGCGAGTTTCTACTTTCAGATGCAACAGAAATTTTGCGGATTGGTCAATCCGTTCGCGAGATATGGCAGTTTGGAGGTAAGAAACGCTTGAGAAACTCCAAATTTTCGCAGTTCTGATGCTTGAAAAGAATAACTAGAACGGCCTAGGGGAAAAGTACGCATACCGTTGTAATCGGGTGAGTTTCTTCTTTCAGATGCAACAGAAATTTTGCGGATTAGTCAATCCGTTCGCGAGATATGGCAGTTTGGAGGTAAGAAACGCTTGAGAAACTCAAAATTTTCGCAGTTCTGATGCTCGAAACGAATAACTAGAACGGACTAGGGGAAAAGTACGCATACCGTTGTAAACGGGCGAGTTTCTACCTTCAGATGCAACAGAAATTTTGCGGATTGCTCAATCCGTTCGCGAGGTATGGCAATTTGGAAGTAAGAAACGCTTGAAAAACTCAAAATTTTCGCAGTTCTGATGCTCGAAACGAATAACTAGAACGGCCTAGGGGAAAAGTAGGCATACCGTTGTAATCGGGCGAGTTTGTACTTTCAGATGCAACAGAAATTTTGCGGATTGGTCAATCCGTTCGCGAGATATGGCAGTTTGGAGGTAAGAAACGCTTGAGAAACTCAAAATTTTCGCAGTTCTGATGCTCGACAAGCATAACTAGAACGTTCTAGGGGAAAAGTACGCATACCGTTGTAATCGGGCGACTTTCTACTTTCAGATGCATCAGAAATTTTTCGGATTGGTCAATCCGTTCGCGAGATATGGCAGTTTGAAGGTAAGAAACGCTTGAGAAACTCCAAATTTTCGCAGTTCTGATGCTTGAAACGAATAACTAGAACGGCCTAGGGGAAAAGTACGCATACCGTTGTAATCGGGCGAGTTTCTACTTTCAGATGCAACAGAAATTTTGCGGATTAGTCCATCCGTTCGCGAGATATGGCAGTTTGGACGTAAGAAACGCTTGAGAAACTCAAAATTTTCGCAGTTCTGATGCTCGAAACGAATAACTAGAACGGACTAGGGGAAAAGTACGCATACCGTTGTAATCGGGCGAGTTTCTACTTTCAGATGCAACAGAAATTTTGCGGATTGGTCAATCCGTTCGCGAGATATGGCAGTTTGGAGGTAAGAATCGCTTGAGAAACTCAAAATTTTCGCAGTTCTGATGCTCGAAACGAATAACTAGAACGGCCTAGGGGAAAAGTACGCATACCGTTGTAATCGGGCGAGTTTCTACTTTCAGATGCAACAGAAATTTTGCGGATTAGTCAATCCGTTCGCGAGATATGGCAGTTTGGAGGTAAGAAACGCTTGAGAAACTCAAAATTTTCGCAGTTCTGATGCTCGACAAGCATAACTAGA
The DNA here is from genome assembly GCF_051014685.1 of Ptiloglossa arizonensis. Taxonomy (NCBI): domain Eukaryota; kingdom Metazoa; phylum Arthropoda; class Insecta; order Hymenoptera; family Colletidae; genus Ptiloglossa; species Ptiloglossa arizonensis. The sequence continues at coordinate 160,217 of NW_027478478.1, read as the reverse complement.
ACGGTCTAGGGGAAAAGTATGCATACCGTTGTAATCGGGCGACTTTCTACTTTCAGATGCAACAGAAATTTTGCGGATTGGTCAATCCGTTCGCGAGATATGGCAGTTTGGAGGTAAGAAACGCTTGAGAAACTCAAAATTTTCGCAGTTCTGATGCTCGAAACGAATAACTAGAACGGCCTAGGGGAAAAGTACGCATACCGTTGTAATCGGGCGAGTTTCTACTTTCAGATGCATCAGAAATTTTGAGGATTGGTCAATCCGTTCGCGAGATATGGCAGTTTGGAAGTAAGAAACGCTTGAGAAACTCAATATTTTCGCAGTTCTGATGCTCGAAACGATTAACTAGAACGGCCTAGGGGAAAAGTACGCATACCGTTGTAATCGGGCGAGTTTCTACTTTCAGATGCAACAGAAATTTTGCGGATTGGTCAATCCGTTCGCGAGATATGGCAGTTTGGAGGTAAGAAACGCTTGAGAAACTCAAAATTTTCGCAGTTCTGATGCTCGACAAGCATAACTAGAACGGTCTAGGGGAAAAGTATGCATACCGTTGTAATCGGGCGACTTTCTACTTTCAGATGCAACAGAAATTTTGCGGATTGGTCAATCCGTTCGCGAGATATGGCAGTTTGGAGGTAAGAAACGGTTGAGAAACTCAAAATTATCACAGTTCTGATGCTCGAAACGAGTAACCAGAACGGCCTAGGGGAAAAGTACGCATACCGTTGTAATCGGGCGAGTTTCTACTTTCAGATGCAACAGAAGTTTTGCGGTTTGGTCAATCAGTTCGCGAGATATGGCAGTTTGGAAGTATGAAACACTTGAGAAACACAAAATTTTCGCAGTTCTCATGCTCGAAACGAATAACTACAACGGCCTACGGGAAAAGTACGCATACCGTTGTAATCGGGCGAGTTTCTACTTTCAGATGCATCAGAAATTTTGAGGATTGGTCAATCCGTTCGCGAGATATGGCAGTTTGGAAGTAAGAAACGCTTGAGAAACTCAATATTTTCGCAGTTCTGATGCTCGAAACGATTAACTAGAACGGCCTAGGGGAAAAGTACGCATACCGTTGTAATCGGGCGAGTTTCTACTTTCAGATGCAACAGAAATTTTGCGGATTAGTCAATCCGTTCGCGAGATATGGCAGTTTGGAGGTAAGAAACGCTTGAGAAACTCAAAATTTTCGCAGTTCTGATGCTCGACAAGCATAACTAGAACGGTCTAGGGGAAAAGAATGCATACCGTTGTAATCGGGCGACTTTCTACTTTCAGATGCAACAGAAATTTTGCGGATTGGTCAATCCGTTCGCGAGATATGGCAGTTTGGAGGTAAGAAAAGGTTGAGAAACTCAAAATTATCACAGTTCTGATGCTCGAAACGAGTAACCAGAACGGCCTAGGGGAAAAGTACGCATACCGTTGTAATCGGGCGAGTTTCTACTTTCAGATGCAACAGAAGTTTTGCGGTTTGGTCAATCCGTTCGCGAGATATGGCAGTTTGGAAGTATGAAACACTTGAGAAACACAAAATTTTCGCAGTTCTCATGCTCGAAACGAATAACTACAACGGCCTACGGGAAAAGTACGCATACCGTTGTAATCGGGCGAGTTTCTACTTTCAGATGCATCAGAAATTTTGAGGATTGGTCAATCCGTTCGCGAGATATGGCAGTTTGGAAGTAAGAAACGCTTGAGAAACTCAATATTTTCGCAGTTCTGATGCTCGAAACGATTAACTAGAACGGCCTAGGGGAAAAGTACGCATACCGTTGTAATCGGGCGAGTTTCTACTTTCAGATGCAACAGAAATTTTGCGGATTAGTCAATCCGTTCGCGAGATATGGCAGTTTGGAGGTAAGAAACGCTTGAGAAACTCAAAATTTTCGCAGTTCTGATGCTCGACAAGCATAACTAGAACGGTCTAGGGGAAAAGAATGCATACCGTTGTAATCGGGCGACTTTCTACTTTCAGATGCAACAGAAATTTTGCGGATTGGTCAATCCGTTCGCGAGATATGGCAGTTTGGAGGTAAGAAACGGTTGAGAAACTCAAAATTATCACAGTTCTGATGCTCGAAACGAGTAACCAGAACGGCCTAGGGGAAAAGTACGCATACCGTTGTAATCGGGCGAGTTTCTACTTTCAGATGCAACAGAAGTTTTGCGGTTTGGTCAATCCGTTCGCGAGATATGGCAGTTTGGAAGTATGAAACACTTGAGAAACACAAAATTTTCGCAGTTCTCATGCTCGAAACGAATAACTACAACGGCCTACGGGAAAAGTACGCATACCGTTGTAATCGGGCGAGTTTCTACTTTCAGATGCAACAGAAATTTTGCGGATTGGTCAATCCGTTCGCGAGATATGGCAGTTTGTTGGTAAGAAACGCTTGAGAAACTCAACATTTTCGCAGTTCTGATGCTCGAAACGAATAACAAGAACGGCCTAGGGGAGAAGTACGCATACCGTTGTAATCGGGCTAGTTTCTACTTTCAGATGCAACAGAAATTTTGCGGATTGGTCAATCCGTTCGCGAGATATGGCAGTTTGGAGGTAAGAAACGCTTGAGAAACTCAAAATTTTCGCAGTTCTGATGCTCGACAAGCATAACTAGAACGTTCTAGGGGAAAAGTACGCATACCGTTGTAATCGGGCGACTTTCTACTTTCAGATGGAACAGAAATTTTGAGGATTGGTCAATCCGTTCGCGAGATATGGCAGTTTGGAGGTAAGAAACGGTTGAGAAACTCAAAATTTTCACAGTTCTGATGCTCGAAACGAATAACCAGAACGGCCTAGGGGAAAAGTACGCATACCGTTGTAATCGGGCGAGATTCTACTTTCAGATGCAACAGAAATTTTGCGGTTTGGTCAATCCGTTCGCGAGATATGGCAGTTTGTTAGTATGAAACACTTGAGAAACACAAAATTTTCGCAGTCTGATGCTCGAAACGAATAACTAGAGCGGCCTAGGGGAAAAGTACGCATACCGTTGTAATCGGGCGAGTTTCTGCTTTCAGATGCATCAGAAATTTTGCGGATTGGTCAATCCGTTCGCGAGATATGGCAGTTTGGAAGTTAGAAACGCTTGAGAAACTCAAAATTTTCGCAGTTCTGATGCTCGAAACGATTCACTAGAACGGCCTAGGGGAAAAGTACGCATACCGTTGTAATCGGGCGAGTTTCTACTTTCAGATGCATCCGAAATTTTGAGGATTGGTCAATCCGTTCGCGAGATATGGCAGTTTGTTAGTATGAAACACTTGAGAAACTCAAAATTTTCGCAGTTCTGATGCTCGACAAGCATAACTAGAACGGTCTAGGGGAAAAGTACGCATACCGTTGTAATCGGGAGACTTTCTACTTTCAGATGCAACAGAAATTTTGCGGATTGGTCAATCCGTTCGCGAGATATGGCAGTTTGGAGGTAAGAAACGCTTGAGAAACTCAAAATTTTCGCAGTTCTGATGCTCGAAACGAATAACTAGAACGGCCTAGGGGAAAAGTACGCATACCGTTGTAATCGGGCGAGTTTCTACTTTCAGATGCATCAGAAATTTTGAGGATTGGTCAATCCGTTCGCGAGATATGGCAGTTTGTTAGTATGAAACACTTGAGAAACTCAAAATTTTCGCAGTTCTGATGCTCGACAAGCATAACTAGAACGGTCTAGGGGAAAAGTACGCATACCGTTGTAATCGGGAGACTTTCTACTTTCAGATGCAACAGAAATTTTGCGGATTGGTCAATCCGTTCGCGAGATATGGCAGTTTGGAGGTAAGAAACGGTTGAGAAACTCAAAATTATCACAGTTCTGATGCTCGAAACGAGTAACCAGAACGGCCTAGGGGAAAAGTACGCATACCGTTGTAATCGGGCGAGATTCTACTTTCAGATGCAACAGAAATTTTGCGGATTGGTCAATCCGTTCGCGAGATATGGCAGTTTGTTAGTATGAAACACTTGAGAAACTCAAAATTTTCGCAGTCTGATGCTCGAAACGAATAACTAGAGCGGCCTAGGGGAAAAGTACGCATACCGTTGTAATCGGGCGAGTTTCTACTTTCCGATGCATCAGAAATTTTGCGGATTGGTCAATCCGTTCGCGAGATATGGCAGTTTGGAAGTTAGAAACGCTTGAGAAACTCAAAATTTTCGCAGTTCTGATGCTCGAAACGATTAACTAGAACGGCCTAGGGGAAAAGTACGCATACCGTTGTAATCGGGAGACTTTCTACTTTCAGATGCAACAGAAATTTTGCGGATTGGTCAATCCGTTCGCGAGATATGGCAGTTTGGAGGTAAGAAACGCTTGAGAAACTCGAAATTTTCGCAGTCTGATGCTCGAAACGAATAACTAGAGCGGCCTAGGGGAAAAGTACGCATACCGTTGTAATCGGGCGAGTTTCTACTTTCAGATGCATCAGAAATTTTGAGGATTGGTCAATCCGTTCGCGAGATATGGCAGTTTGTTAGTATGAAACACTTGAGAAACTCAAAATTTTCGCAGTTCTGATGCTCGACAAGCATAACTAGAACGGTCTAGGGGAAAAGTACGCATACCGTTGTAATCGGGAGACTTTCTACTTTCAGATGCAACAGAAATTTTGCGGATTGGTCAATCCGTTCGCGAGATATGGCAGTTTGGAGGTAAGAAACGGTTGAGAAACTCAAAATTATCACAGTTCTGATGCTCGAAACGAGTAACCAGAACGGCCTAGGGGAAAAGTACGCATACCGTTGTAATCGGGCGAGATTCTACTTTCAGATGCAACAGAAATTTTGCGGATTGGTCAATCCGTTCGCGAGATATGGCAGTTTGTTAGTATGAAACACTTGAGAAACTCAAAATTTTCGCAGTCTGATGCTCGAAACGAATAACTAGAGCGGCCTAGGGGAAAAGTACGCATACCGTTGTAATCGGGCGAGTTTCTACTTTCCGATGCATCAGAAATTTTGCGGATTGGTCAATCCGTTCGCGAGATATGGCAGTTTGGAAGTTAGAAACGCTTGAGAAACTCAAAATTTTCGCAGTTCTGATGCTCGAAACGATTAACTAGAACGGCCTAGGGGAAAAGTACGCATACCGTTGTAATCGGGCGAGTTTCTACCTTCAGATGCAACAGAAATTTTGCGGATTGGTCAATCCGTTCGCGAGATATGGCAGTTTGGAAGTACGAAACGCTTGAGAAACTCAAAATTTTCGCAGTTCTGATGCTCGAAACGAATAACTAGAACGGCCTAGGGGAAAAGTACGCATACCGTTGTAATCGGGAGAGTTTCTACTTTCAGATGCAACAGAAATTTTGCGGATTCGTCAATCCGTTCGCGAGATATGGCAGTTTGGAGGTAATAAACGCTTGAGAAACTCAAAATTTTCGCAGTTCTGATGCTCGACAAGCATAACTAGAACGGTCTAGGGGAAAAGTACGCATACCGTTGTAATCGGGCGACTTTCTACTTTCAGACGCAACAGAAATTTTGCGAATTGGTCAATCCGTTCGCGAGATATGGCAGTTTGGAAGTAAGCAACGCTTGAGAAACCCAAAATTTTCGCAGTTCTCATGCTCGAAGCGAATAACTACAACGGCCTAGGGGAAAAGTACTCATACCGTTGTAATCGGGCGAGTTTCTACTTTCAGATGCAACAGAAATTTTGCGGATTGGTCAATCCGTTCGCGAGATATGGCAGTTTGGAAGTAAGAAACGCTTGAGAGACTCAAAATTTTCGCAGTTCTGATGCTCGAAACGATTAACTAGAACGGCCTAGGGGAAAAGTACGCATACCGTTGTAATCGGGCGAGTTTCTACTTTCAGATGAATCAGAAATTTTGCGGATTGGTCAATCCGTTGGCGAGATATGGCAGTTTGGAAGTAAGAAACGCTTGAGAGACTCAAAATTTTCGCAGTTCTGATGCTCGAAACGATTAACTAGAACGGCCTAGGGGAAAAGTACGCATACCGTTGTAATCGGGCGAGTTTCTACTTTCAGATGCATCAGAAATTTTGCGGATTGGTCAATCCGTTCGCGAGATATGGCAGTTTGGAAGTAAGAAACGCTTGAGAGACTCAAAATTTTCGCAGTTCTGAGGCTCGAAACGAATGACTAGAACGGCCTAGGGGAAAAGTACGCATACCGTTGTTATCGGGCGAGTTTCTACTTTCAGATGCAACAGAAATTTTGCGGATTGGTCAATCCGTTCGCGAGATATGGCAGTTTGGAGGTAAGCAACGCTTGAGAAACCCAAAATTTTCGCAGTTCTCATGCTCGAAACGAATAACTACAACGGCCTACGGGAAAAGTACGCATACCGTTGTAATCGGGCGAGTTTCTACTTTCAGATGCAACAGAAATTTTGCGGATTGGTCAATCCGTTCGCGAGATATGGCAGTTTGGAGGTAAGCAACGCTTGAGAAACCCAAAATTTTCGCAGTTCTCATGCTCGAAACGAATAACTACAACGGCCTACGGGAAAAGTACGCATACCGTTGTAATCGCGCGAGTTTCTACTTTCAGATGCAACAGAAATTTTGCGAATTGGTCAATCCGTTCGCGAGATATGGCAGTTTGGAGGTAAGAAACGCTTGAAAAACTCAAAATTTTCGCAGTTCTGATGCTCGACAAGCATAACTAGAACGGTCTAGGGGAAAAGTACGCATACCGTTGTAATCGGGCGAGTTTCTACTTTCAGATGCAACAGAAATTTTGCGGATTGGTCAATCCGTTCGCGAGATATGGCAGTTTGGAGGTAAGAAACGCTTGAGAAACTCAAAATTTTCGCAGTTCCGATGCTCGACAAGCATAACTAGAACGGTCTAGGGGAAAAGTACGCATACCGTTGTAATCGGGCGAATTTCTACTTTCAGATGCAACAGAAATTTTGCGGATTGGTCAATCCGTTCGCGAGATATGGCAGTTTGGAGGTAAGAAACGCTTGAGAAACTCAAAATTTTCGCAGTTCTGATGCTCGAAACGAATAACTAGAACGGCCTAGGGGAAAAGTACGCATACCGTTGTAATCGGGCGAGTTTCTGCTTTCAGATGCAACAGAAATTTTGCGGATTAGTCAATCCGTTCGCGAGATATGGCAGTTTGGAGGTAAGAAACGCTTGAAAAACTCAAAATTTTCGCAGTTCTGATGCTCGACAAGCATAACTAGAACGGTCTAGGGGAAAAGTACGCATACCGTTGTAATCGGGCGAGTTTCTACTTTCAGATGCAACAGAAATTTTGCGAATTGGTCAATCCGTTCGCGAGATATGGCAGTTTGGAGGTAAGCAACGCTTGAGAAACCCAAAATTTTCGCAGTTCTCATGCTCGAAGCGAATAACTACAACGGCCTAGGGGAAAAGTACGCATACCGTTGTAATCGGGCGAGTTTCTACTTTCAGATGCAACAGAAATTTTGCGGATTGGTCAATCCGTTCGCGAGATATGGCAGTTTGGATGTAAGAAACGCTTGAGAAACTCAAAATTTTCGCAGTTCTGATGCTCGACAAGCATAACTAGAACGGTCTAAGGGAAAAGTACGCATACCGTTGTAATCGGGCGACTTTCTACTTTCAGATGCAACAGAAATTTTGCGGATTGGTCAATCCGTTCGCGAGATATGGCAGTTTGGAGGTAAGAAACGGTCGAGAAACTCAAAATTATCACAGTTCTGATACTCGAAACGAATAACCAGAACAGCCCAGGGGAAAAGTACGCATACCGTTGTAATCGGGCGAGTTTCTACTTTCAGATGCAACAGAAATTTTGCGGATTGGTCAATCCGTTCGCGAGATATGGCAGTTTGGAAGTAAGAAACGCTTGAGAGACTCAAAATTTTCGCAGTTCTGATGCTCGAAACGATTAACTAGAACGGCCTAGGGGAAAAGTACGCATACCGTTGTAATCGGGCGAGTTTCTACTTTCAGATGCATCAGAAATTTTGCGGATTGGTCAATCCGTTCGCGAGATATGGCAGTTTGGAAGTAAGAAACGCTTGAGAGACTCAAAATTTTCGCAGTTCTGATGCTCGAAACGATTAACTAGAACGGCCTAGGGGAAAAGTACGCATACCGTTGTAATCGGGCGAGTTTCTACTTTCAGATGCAACAGAAATTTTGCGGATTGGTCAATCCGTAAGCGAGATATGGCAGTTTGGAGGTAAGCAACGCTTGAGAAACCCAAAATTTTCGCAGTTCTCATGCTCGAAACGAATAACTACAACGGCCTAGGGGAAAAGTACGCATACCGTTGTAATCGGGCGAGATTCTACTTTCAGATGCAACAGAAATTTTGCGGATTGGTCAATCCGTTCGCGAGATATGGCAGTTTGGAGGTAAGAAACGCTTGAGAAACTCAAAATTTTCGCAGTTCCGATGCTCGACAAGCATAACTAGAACGGCCTAGGGGAAAAGTACGCATACCGTTGTAATCGGGCGAGTTTCTACTTTCAGATGCAACAAAAATTTTGCGGATTGGTCAATCCGTTCGCGAGATATGGCAGTTTGGAAGTAAGAAACGCTTGAGAGACTCAAAATTTTCGCAGTTCTGATGCTCGAAACGATTAACTAGAACGGCCTAGGGGAAAAGTACGCATACCGTTGTAATCGGGCGAGTTTCTACTTTCAGATGCAACAGAAATTTTGCGGATTGGTCAATCCGTTCGCGAGATATGGCAGTTTGGAGGTAAGCAACGCTTGAGAAACCCAAAATTTTCGCAGTTCTCATGCTCGAAACGAATAACTACAACGGCCTACGGGAAAAGTACGCATACCGTTGTAATCGGGCGAGTTTCTACTTTCAGATGCAACAGAAATTTTGCGGATTGGTCAATCCGTTCGCGAGATATGGCAGTTTGGAGGTAAGCAACGCTTGAGAAACCCAAAATTTTCGCAGTTCTCATGCTCGAAACGAATAACTACAACGGCCTACGGGAAAAGTACGCATACCGTTGTAATCGGGCGAGTTTCTACTTTCAGATGCAACAGAAATTTTGCGGATTGGTCAATCCGTTCGCGAGATATGGCAGTTTGGAGGTAAGAAACGCTTGAAAAACTCAAAATTTTCGCAGTTCTGATGCTCGACAAGCATAACTAGAACGGTCTAGGGGAAAAGTACGCATACCGTTGTAATCGGGCGAGTTTCTACTTTCAGATGCAACAGAAATTTTGCGGATTGGTCAATCCGTTCGCGAGATATGGCAGTTTGGAGGTAAGAAACGCTTGAGAAACTCAAAATTTTCGCAGTTCCGATGCTCGACAAGCATAACTAGAACGGTCTAGGGGAAAAGTACGCATACCGTTGTAATCGGGCGAATTTCTACTTTCAGATGCAACAGAAATTTTGCGGATTGGTCAATCCGTTCGCGAGATATGGCAGTTTGGAAGTAAGAAACGCTTGAGAGACTCAAAATTTTCGCAGTTCTGATGCTCGAAACGATTAACTAGAACGGCCTAGGGGAAAAGTACGCATACCGTTGTAATCGGGCGAGTTTCTACTTTCAGATGCAACAGAAATTTTGCGGATTGGTCAATCCGTTCGCGAGATATGGCAGTTTGGAGGTAAGCAACGCTTGAGAAACCCAAAATTTTCGCAGTTCTCATGCTCGCAACGAATAACTACAACGGCCTACGGGAAAAGTACGCATACCGTTGTAATCGGGCGAGTTTCTACTTTCAGATGCAACAGAAATTTTGCGGATTGGTCAATCCGTTCGCGAGATATGGCAGTTTGGAGGTAAGAAACGCTTGAAAAACTCAAAATTTTCGCAGTTCTGATGCTCGACAAGCATAACTAGAACGGTCTAGGGGAAAAGTACGCATACCGTTGTAATCGGGCGAGTTTCTACTTTCAGATGCAACAGAAATTTTGCGGATTGGTCAATCCGTTCGCGAGATATGGCAGTTTGGAGGTAAGAAACGCTTGAGAAACTCAAAATTTTCGCAGTTCCGATGCTCGACAAGCATAACTAGAACGGTCTAGGGGAAAAGTACGCATACCGTTGTAATCGGGCGAATTTCTACTTTCAGATGCAACAGAAATTTTGCGGATTGGTCAATCCGTTCGCGAGATATGGCAGTTTGGAGGTAAGAAACGCTTGAGAAACTCAAAATTTTCGCAGTTCTGATGCTCGACAAGCATAACTAGAACGGTCTAGGGGAAAAGTACGCATACCGTTGTAATCGGGCGAGTTTCTACTTTCAGATGCAACAGAAATTTTGCGAATTGGTCAATCCGTTCGCGAGATATGGCAGTTTGGAGGTAAGCAACGCTTGAGAAACCCAAAATTTTCGCAGTTCTCATTCTCGAAGCGAATAACTACAACGGCCTAGGGGAAAAGTACGCATACCGTTGTAATCGGGCGAGTTTCTACTTTCAGATGCAACAGAAATTTTGCGGATTGGTCAATCCGTTCGCGAGATATGGCAGTTTGGATGTAAGAAACGCTTGAGAAACTCAAAATTTTCGCAGTTCTGATGCTCGACAAGCATAACTAGAACGGTCTAAGGGAAAAGTACGCATACCGTTGTAATCGGGCGACTTTCTACTTTCAGATGCAACAGAAATTTTGCGGATTGGTCAATCCGTTCGCGAGATATGGCAGTTTGGAGGTAAGAAACGGTCGAGAAACTCAAAATTATCACAGTTCTGATACTCGAAACGAATAACCAGAACAGCCCAGGGGAAAAGTACGCATACCGTTGTAATCGGGCGAGTTTCTACTTTCAGATGCAACAGAAATTTTGCGAATTGGTCAATCCGTTCGCGAGATATGGCAGTTTGGAAGTAAGAAACGCTTGAGAGACTCAAAATTTTCGCAGTTCTGATGCTCGAAACGATTAACTAGAACGGCCTAGGGGAAAAGTACGCATACCGTTGTAATCGGGCGAGTTTCTACTTTCAGATGCATCAGAAATTTTGCGGATTGGTCAATCCGTTCGCGAGATATGGCAGTTTGGAAGTAAGAAACGCTTGAGAGACTCAAAATTTTCGCAGTTCTGATGCTCGAAACGATTAACTAGAACGGCCTAGGGGAAAAGTACGCATACCGTTGTAATCGGGCGAGTTTCTACTTTCAGATGCAACAGAAATTTTGCGGATTGGTCAATCCGTTCGCGAGATATGGCAGTTTGGAGGTAAGCAACGCTTGAGAAACCCAAAATTTTCGCAGTTCTCATGCTCGAAACGAATAACTACAACGGCCTAGGGGAAAAGTACGCATACCGTTGTAATCGGGCGAGATTCTACTTTCAGATGCAACAGAAATTTTGCGGATTGGTCAATCCGTTCGCGAGATATGGCAGTTTGGAGGTAAGAAACGCTTGAGAAACTCAAAATTTTCGCAGTTCCGATGCTCGACAAGCATAACTAGAACGGCCTAGGGGAAAAGTACGCATACCGTTGTAATCGGGCGAGTTTCTACTTTCAGATGCAACAAAAATTTTGCGGATTGGTCAATCCGTTCGCGAGATATGGCAGTTTGGAAGTAAGAAACGCTTGAGAGACTCAAAATTTTCGCAGTTCTGATGCTCGAAACGATTAACTAGAACGGCCTAGGGGAAAAGTACGCATACCGTTGTAATCGGGCGAGTTTCTACTTTCAGATGCAACAGAAATTTTGCGGATTGGTCAATCCGTTCGCGAGATATGGCAGTTTGGAAGTAAGAAACGCTTGAGAGACTCAAAATTTTCGCAGTTCTCATGCTCGAAACGAATAACTACAACGGCCTACGGGAAAAGTACGCATACCGTTGTAATCGGGCGAGTTTCTACTTTCAGATGCAACAGAAATTTTGCGGATTGGTCAATCCGTTCGCGAGATATGGCAGTTTGGAGGTAAGAAACGCTTGAAAAACTCAAAATTTTCGCAGTTCTGATGCTCGACAAGCATAACTAGAACGGTCTAGGGGAAAAGTACGCATACCGTTGTAATCGGGCGAGTTTCTACTTTCAGATGCAACAGAAATTTTGCGGATTGGTCAATCCGTTCGCGAGATATGGCAGTTTGGAGGTAAGAAACGCTTGAGAAACTCAAAATTTTCGCAGTTCCGATGCTCGACAAGCATAACTAGAACGGTCTAGGGGAAAAGTACGCATACCGTTGTAATCGGGCGAATTTCTACTTTCAGATGCAACAGAAATTTTGCGGATTGGTCAATCCGTTCGCGAGATATGGCAGTTTGGAGGTAAGAAACGCTTGAGAAACTCAAAATTTTCGCAGTTCTGATGCTCGACAAGCATAACTAGAACGGTCTAGGGGAAAAGTACGCATACCGTTGTAATCGGGCGAGTTTCTACTTTCAGATGCAACAGAAATTTTGCGAATTGGTCAATCCGTTCGCGAGATATGGCAGTTTGGAGGTAAGCAACGCTTGAGAAACCCAAAATTTTCGCAGTTCTCATTCTCGAAGCGAATAACTACAACGGCCTAGGGGAAAAGTACGCATACCGTTGTAATCGGGCGAGTTTCTACTTTCAGATGCAACAGAAATTTTGCGGATTGGTCAATCCGTTCGCGAGATATGGCAGTTTGGATGTAAGAAACGCTTGAGAAACTCAAAATTTTCGCAGTTCTGAAGCTCGACAAGCATAACTAGAACGGTCTAAGGGAAAAGTACGCATACCGTTGTAATCGGGCGACTTTCTACTTTCAGATGCAACAGAAATTTTGCGGATTGGTCAATCCGTTCGCGAGATATGGCAGTTTGGAGGTAAGAAACGGTCGAGAAACTCAAAATTATCACAGTTCTGATACTCGAAACGAATAACCAGAACAGCCCAGGGGAAAAGTACGCATACCGTTGTAATCGGGCGAGTTTCTACTTTCAGATGCAACAGAAATTTTGCGGATTGGTCAATCCGTTCGCGAGATATGGCAGTTTGGAAGTAAGAAACGCTTGAGAGACTCAAAATTTTCGCAGTTCTGATGCTCGAAACGATTAACTAGAACGGCCTAGGGGAAAAGTACGCATACCGTTGTAATCGGGCGAGTTTCTACTTTCAGATGCATCAGAAATTTTGCGGATTGGTCAATCCGTTCGCGAGATATGGCAGTTTGGAAGTAAGAAACGCTTGAGAGACTCAAAATTTTCGCAGTTCTGATGCTCGAAACGATTAACTAGAACGGCCTAGGGGAAAAGTACGCATACCGTTGTAATCGGGCGAGTTTCTACTTTCAGATGCAACAGAAATTTTGCGGATTGGTCAATCCGTTCGCGAGATATGGCAGTTTGGATGTAAGCAACGCTTGAGAAACCCAAAATTTTCGCAGTTCTCATGCTCGAAACGAATAACTACAACGGCCTAGGGGAAAAGTACGCATACCGTTGTAATCGGGCGAGATTCTACTTTCAGATGCAACAGAAATTTTGCGGATTGGTCAATCCGTTCGCGAGATATGGCAGTTTGGAGGTAAGAAACGCTTGAGAAACTCAAAATTTTCGCAGTTCCGATGCTCGACAAGCATAACTAGAACGGCCTAGGGGAAAAGTACGCATACCGTTGTAATCGGGCGAGTTTCTACTTTCAGATGCAACAAAAATTTTGCGGATTGGTCAATCCGTTCGCGAGATATGGCAGTTTGGAAGTAAGAAACGCTTGAGAGACTCAAAATTTTCGCAGTTCTGATGCTCGAAACGATTAACTAGAACGGCCTAGGGGAAAAGTACGCATACCGTTGTAATCGGGCGAGTTTCTACTTTCAGATGCAACAGAAATTTTGCGGATTGGTCAATCCGTTCGCGAGATATGGCAGTTTGGAGGTAAGCAACGCTTGAGAAACCCAAAATTTTCGCAGTTCTCATGCTCGAAACGAATAACTACAACGGCCTACGGGAAAAGTACGCATACCGTTGTAATCGGGCGAGTTTCTACTTTCAGATGCAACAGAAATTTTGCGGATTGGTCAATCCGTTCGCGAGATATGGCAGTTTGGAGGTAAGCAACGCTTGAGAAACCCAAAATTTTCGCAGTTCTCATGCTCGAAACGAATAACTACAACGGCCTACGGGAAAAGTACGCATACCGTTGTAATCGGGCGAGTTTCTACTTTCAGATGCAACAGAAATTTTGCGGATTGGTCAATCCGTTCGCGAGATATGGCAGTTTGGAGGTAAGCAACGCTTGAGAAACCCAAAATTTTCGCAGTTCTCATGCTCGAAACGAATAACTACAACGGCCTACGGGAAAAGTACGCATACCGTTGTAATCGGGCGAGTTTCTACTTTCAGATGCAACAGAAATTTTGCGGATTGGTCAATCCGTTCGCGAGATATGGCAGTTTGGAGGTAAGAAACGCTTGAAAAACTCAAAATTTTCGCAGTTCTGATGCTCGACAAGCATAACTAGAACGGTCTAGGGGAAAAGTACGCATACCGTTGTAATCGGGCGAGTTTCTACTTTCAGATGCAACAGAAATTTTGCGGATTGGTCAATCCGTTCGCGAGATATGGCAGTTTGGAGGTAAGAAACGCTTGAGAAACTCAAAATTTTCGCAGTTCCGATGCTCGACAAGCATAACTAGAACGGTCTAGGGGAAAAGTACGCATACCGTTGTAATCGGGCGAATTTCTACTTTCAGATGCAACAGAAATTTTGCGGATTGGTCAATCCGTTCGCGAGATATGGCAGTTTGGAGGTAAGAAACGCTTGAGAAACTCAAAATTTTCGCAGTTCTGATGCTCGAAACGAATAACTAGAACGGCCTAGGGGAAAAGTACGCATACCGTTGTAATCGGGCGAGTTTCTACTTTCAGATGCAACAGAAATTTTGCGGATTAGTCAATCCGTTCGCGAGATATGGCAGTTTGGAGGTAAGAAACGCTTGAAAAACTCAAAATTTTCGCAGTTCTGATGCTCGACAAGCATAACTAGAACGGTCTAGGGGAAAAGTACGCATACCGTTGTAATCGGGCGAGTTTCTACTTTCAGATGCAACAGAAATTTTGCGAATTGGTCAATCCGTTCGCGAGATATGGCAGTTTGGAGGTAAGCAACGCTTGAGAAACCCAAAATTTTCGCAGTTCTCATGCTCGAAGCGAATAACTACAACGGCCTAGGGGAAAAGTACGCATACCGTTGTAATCGGGCGAGTTTCTACTTTCAGATGCAACAGAAATTTTGCGGATTGGTCAATCCGTTCGCGAGATATGGCAGTTTGGATGTAAGAAACGCTTGAGAAACTCAAAATTTTCGCAGTTCTGATGCTCGACAAGCATAACTAGAACGGTCTAAGGGAAAAGTACGCATACCGTTGTAATCGGGCGACTTTCTACTTTCAGATGCAACAGAAATTTTGCGGATTGGTCAATCCGTTCGCGAGATATGGCAGTTTGGAGGTAAGAAACGGTCGAGAAACTCAAAATTATCACAGTTCTGATACTCGAAACGAATAACCAGAACAGCCCAGGGGAAAAGTACGCATACCGTTGTAATCGGGCGAGTTTCTACTTTCAGATGCAACAGAAATTTTGCGGATTGGTCAATCCGTTCGCGAGATATGGCAGTTTGGAAGTAAGAAACGCTTGAGAGACTCAAAATTTTCGCAGTTCTGATGCTCGAAACGATTAACTAGAACGGCCTAGGGGAAAAGTACGCATACCGTTGTAATCGGGCGAGTTTCTACTTTCAGATGCATCAGAAATTTTGCGGATTGGTCAATCCGTTCGCGAGATATGGCAGTTTGGAAGTAAGAAACGCTTGAGAGACTCAAAATTTTCGCAGTTCTGATGCTCGAAACGATTAACTAGAACGGCCTAGGGGAAAAGTACGCATACCG
This sequence comes from Ptiloglossa arizonensis, assembly GCF_051014685.1. Taxonomy (NCBI): domain Eukaryota; kingdom Metazoa; phylum Arthropoda; class Insecta; order Hymenoptera; family Colletidae; genus Ptiloglossa; species Ptiloglossa arizonensis. The sequence continues at coordinate 144,443 of NW_027478478.1, read as the reverse complement.
TTGTAATCGGGCGAGTTTCTACTTTCAGATGCAACAGAAATTTTGCGGATTGGTCAATCCGTTCGCGAGATATGGCAGTTTGGAGGTAAGCAACGCTTGAGAAACCCAAAATTTTCGCAGTTCTCATGCTCGAAACGAATAACTACAACGGCCTAGGGGAAAAGTACGCATACCGTTGTAATCGGGCGAGATTCTACTTTCAGATGCATCAGAAATTTTGCGGATTGGTCAATCCGTTCGCGAGATATGGCAGTTTGGAAGTAAGAAACGCTTGAGAGACTCAAAATTTTCGCAGTTCTGATGCTCGAAACGATTAACTAGAACGGCCTAGGGGAAAAGTACGCATACCGTTGTAATCGGGCGAGTTTCTACTTTCAGATGCAACAGAAATTTTGCGGATTGGTCAATCCGTTCGCGAGATATGGCAGTTTGGAGGTAAGCAACGCTTGAGAAACCCAAAATTTTCGCAGTTCTCATGCTCGAAACGAATAACTACAACGGCCTAGGGGAAAAGTACGCATACCGTTGTAATCGGGCGAGATTCTACTTTCAGATGCAACAGAAATTTTGCGGATTGGTCAATCCGTTCGCGAGATATGGCAGTTTGGAGGTAAGAAACGCTTGAGAAACTCAAAATTTTCGCAGTTCCGATGCTCGACAAGCATAACTAGAACGGCCTAGGGGAAAAGTACGCATACCGTTGTAATCGGGCGAGTTTCTACTTTCAGATGCAACAAAAATTTTGCGGATTGGTCAATCCGTTCGCGAGATATGGCAGTTTGGAAGTAAGAAACGCTTGAGAGACTCAAAATTTTCGCAGTTCTGATGCTCGAAACGATTAACTAGAACGGCCTAGGGGAAAAGTACGCATACCGTTGTAATCGGGCGAGTTTCTACTTTCAGATGCAACAGAAATTTTGCGGATTGGTCAATCCGTTCGCGAGATATGGCAGTTTGGAGGTAAGCAACGCTTGAGAAACCCAAAATTTTCGCAGTTCTCATGCTCGAAACGAATAACTACAACGGCCTACGGGAAAAGTACGCATACCGTTGTAATCGGGCGAGTTTCTACTTTCAGATGCAACAGAAATTTTGCGGATTGGTCAATCCGTTCGCGAGATATGGCAGTTTGGAGGTAAGCAACGCTTGAGAAACCCAAAATTTTCGCAGTTCTCATGCTCGAAACGAATAACTACAACGGCCTACGGGAAAAGTACGCATACCGTTGTAATCGGGCGAGTTTCTACTTTCAGATGCAACAGAAATTTTGCGGATTGGTCAATCCGTTCGCGAGATATGGCAGTTTGGAGGTAAGAAACGCTTGAAAAACTCAAAATTTTCGCAGTTCTGATGCTCGACAAGCATAACTAGAACGGTCTAGGGGAAAAGTACGCATACCGTTGTAATCGGGCGAGTTTCTACTTTCAGATGCAACAGAAATTTTGCGGATTGGTCAATCCGTTCGCGAGATATGGCAGTTTGGAGGTAAGAAACGCTTGAGAAACTCAAAATTTTCGCAGTTCCGATGCTCGACAAGCATAACTAGAACGGTCTAGGGGAAAAGTACGCATACCGTTGTAATCGGGCGAGATTCTACTTTCAGATGCAACAGAAATTTTGCGGATTGGTCAATCCGTTCGCGAGATATGGCAGTTTGGAGGTAAGAAACGCTTGAGAAACTCAAAATTTTCGCAGTTCCGATGCTCGACAAGCATAACTAGAACGGCCTAGGGGAAAAGTACGCATACCGTTGTAATCGGGCGAGTTTCTACTTTCAGATGCAACAAAAATTTTGCGGATTGGTCAATCCGTTCGCGAGATATGGCAGTTTGGAAGTAAGAAACGCTTGAGAGACTCAAAATTTTCGCAGTTCTGATGCTCGAAACGATTAACTAGAACGGCCTAGGGGAAAAGTACGCATACCGTTGTAATCGGGCGAGTTTCTACTTTCAGATGCAACAGAAATTTTGCGGATTGGTCAATCCGTTCGCGAGATATGGCAGTTTGGAGGTAAGCAACGCTTGAGAAACCCAAAATTTTCGCAGTTCTCATGCTCGAAACGAATAACTACAACGGCCTAGGGGAAAAGTACGCATACCGTTGTAATCGGGCGAGTTTCTACTTTCAGATGCAACAGAAATTTTGCGGATTGGTCAATCCGTTCGCGAGATATGGCAGTTTGGAGGTAAGCAACGCTTGAGAAACCCAAAATTTTCGCAGTTCTCATGCTCGAAACGAATAACTACAACGGCCTACGGGAAAAGTACGCATACCGTTGTAATCGGGCGAGTTTCTACTTTCAGATGCAACAGAAATTTTGCGGATTGGTCAATCCGTTCGCGAGATATGGCAGTTTGGAGGTAAGCAACGCTTGAGAAACCCAAAATTTTCGCAGTTCTCATGCTCGAAACGAATAACTACAACGGCCTACGGGAAAAGTACGCATACCGTTGTAATCGGGCGAGTTTCTACTTTCAGATGCAACAGAAATTTTGCGGATTGGTCAATCCGTTCGCGAGATATGGCAGTTTGGAGGTAAGAAACGCTTGAGAAACTCAAAATTTTCGCAGTTCCGATGCTCGACAAGCATAACTAGAACGGCCTAGGGGAAAAGTACGCATACCGTTGTAATCGGGCGAGTTTCTACTTTCAGATGCAACAAAAATTTTGCGGATTGGTCAATCCGTTCGCGAGATATGGCAGTTTGGAAGTAAGAAACGCTTGAGAGACTCAAAATTTTCGCAGTTCTGATGCTCGAAACGATTAACTAGAACGGCCTAGGGGAAAAGTACGCATACCGTTGTAATCGGGCGAGTTTCTACTTTCAGATGCAACAGAAATTTTGCGGATTGGTCAATCCGTTCGCGAGATATGGCAGTTTGGAGGTAAGCAACGCTTGAGAAACCCAAAATTTTCGCAGTTCTCATGCTCGAAACGAATAACTACAACGGCCTAGGGGAAAAGTACGCATACCGTTGTAATCGGGCGAGTTTCTACTTTCAGATGCAACAGAAATTTTGCGGATTGGTCAATCCGTTCGCGAGATATGGCAGTTTGGAGGTAAGCAACGCTTGAGAAACCCAAAATTTTCGCAGTTCTCATGCTCGAAACGAATAACTACAACGGCCTACGGGAAAAGTACGCATACCGTTGTAATCGGGCGAGTTTCTACTTTCAGATGCAACAGAAATTTTGCGGATTTGTCAATCCGTTCGCGAGATATGGCAGTTTGGAGGTAAGCAACGCTTGAGAAACCCAAAATTTTCGCAGTTCTCATGCTCGAAACGAATAACTACAACGGCCTACGGGAAAAGTACGCATACCGTTGTAATCGGGCGAGTTTCTACTTTCAGATGCAACAGAAATTTTGCGGATTGGTCAATCCGTTCGCGAGATATGGCAGTTTGGAGGTAAGAAACGCTTGAAAAACTCAAAATTTTCGCAGTTCTGATGCTCGACAAGCATAACTAGAACGGTCTAGGGGAAAAGTACGCATACCGTTGTAATCGGGCGAGTTTCTACTTTCAGATGCAACAGAAATTTTGCGGATTGGTCAATCCGTTCGCGAGATATGGCAGTTTGGAGGTAAGAAACGCTTGAGAAACTCAAAATTTTCGCAGTTCCGATGCTCGACAAGCATAACTAGAACGGTCTAGGGGAAAAGTACGCATACCGTTGTAATCGGGCGAATTTCTACTTTCAGATGCAACAGAAATTTTGCGGATTGGTCAATCCGTTCGCGAGATATGGCAGTTTGGAGGTAAGAAACGCTTGAGAAACTCAAAATTTTCGCAGTTCTGATGCTCGAAACGAATAACTAGAACGGCCTAGGGGAAAAGTACGCATACCGTTGTAATCGGGCGAGTTTCTACTTTCAGATGCAACAGAAATTTTGCGGATTAGTCAATCCGTTCGCGAGATATGGCAGTTTGGCGGTAAGAAACGCTTGAAAAACTCAAAATTTTCGCAGTTCTGATGCTCGACAAGCATAACTAGAACGGTCTAGGGGAAAAGTACGCATACCGTTGTAATCGGGCGAGTTTCTACTTTCAGATGCAACAGAAATTTTGCGAATTGGTCAATCCGTTCGCGAGATATGGCAGTTTGGAGGTAAGCAACGCTTGAGAAACCCAAAATTTTCGCAGTTCTCATGCTCGAAGCGAATAACTACAACGGCCTAGGGGAAAAGTACGCATACCGTTGTAATCGGGCGAGTTTCTACTTTCAGATGCAACAGAAATTTTGCGGATTGGTCAATCCGTTCGCGAGATATGGCAGTTTGGATGTAAGAAACGCTTGAGAAACTCAAAATTTTCGCAGTTCTGATGCTCGACAAGCATAACTAGAACGGTCTAAGGGAAAAGTACGCATACCGTTGTAATCGGGCGACTTTCTACTTTCAGATGCAACAGAAATTTTGCGGATTGGTCAATCCGTTCGCGAGATATGGCAGTTTGGAGGTAAGAAACGGTCGAGAAACTCAAAATTATCACAGTTCTGATACTCGAAACGAATAACCAGAACAGCCCAGGGGAAAAGTACGCATACCGTTGTAATCGGGCGAGTTTCTACTTTCAGATGCAACAGAAATTTTGCGGATTGGTCAATCCGTTCGCGAGATATGGCAGTTTGGAAGTAAGAAACGCTTGAGAGACTCAAAATTTTCGCAGTTCTAATGCTCGAAACGATTAACTAGAACGGCCTAGGGGAAAAGTACGCATACCGTTGTAATCGGGCGAGTTTCTACTTTCAGATGCATCAGAAATTTTGCGGATTGGTCAATCCGTTCGCGAGATATGGCAGTTTGGAAGTAAGAAACGCTTGAGAGACTCAAAATTTTCGCAGTTCTGATGCTCGAAACGATTAACTAGAACGGCCTAGGGGAAAAGTACGCATACCGTTGTAATCGGGCGAGTTTCTACTTTCAGATGCAACAGAAATTTTGCGGATTGGTCAATCCGTTCGCGAGATATGGCAGTTTGGAAGTAAGCAACGCTTGAGAAACCCAAAATTTTCGCAGTTCTCATGCTCGAAACGAATAACTACAACGGCCTAGGGGAAAAGTACGCATACCGTTGTAATCGGGCGAGATTCTACTTTCAGATGCAACAGAAATTTTGCGGATTGGTCAATCCGTTCGCGAGATATGGCAGTTTGGAGGTAAGAAACGCTTGAGAAACTCAAAATTTTCGCAGTTCTCATGCTCGAAACGAATAACTACAACGGCCTACGGGAAAAGTACGCATACCGTTGTAATCGGGCGAGTTTCTACTTTCAGATGCAACAGAAATTTTGCGGATTGGTCAATCCGTTCGCGAGATATGGCAGTTTGGAGGTAAGCAACGCTTGAGAAACCCAAAATTTTCGCAGTTCTCATGCTCGAAACGAATAACTACAACGGCCTACGGGAAAAGTACGCATACCGTTGTAATCGGGCGAGTTTCTACTTTCAGATGCAACAGAAATTTTACGGATTGGTCAATCCGTTCGCGAGATATGGCAGTTTGGAGGTAAGAAACGCTTGAGAAACTCAAAATTTTCGCAGTTCTGATGCTCGACAAGCATAACTAGAACGGTCTAGGGGAAAAGTACGCATACCGTTGTAATCGGGCGACTTTCTACTTTCAGATGGATCAGAAATTTTGCGGATTGGTCAATCCGTTCGCGAGATATGGCAGTTTGTAGGTAAGAAACGCTTGAGAAACCCAAAATTTTCGCAGTTCTCATGCTCGAAGCGAATAACTACAACGGCCTAGGGGAAAAGTACGCATACCGTTGTAATCGGGCGAGTTTCTACTTTCAGATGCAACAGAAATTTTGCGGATTGGTCAATCCGTTCGCGAGATATGGCAGTTTGGATGTAAGAAACGCTTGAGAAACTCAAAATTTTCGCAGTTCTGATGCTCGACAAGCATAACTAGAACGGTCTAAGGGAAAAGTACGCATACCGTTGTAATCGGGCGACTTTCTACTTTCAGATGCAACAGAAATTTTGCGGATTGGTCAATCCGTTCGCGAGATATGGCAGTTTGGAGGTAAGAAACGGTCGAGAAACTCAAAATTATCACAGTTCTGATACTCGAAACGAATAACCAGAACAGCCCAGGGGAAAAGTACGCATACCGTTGTAATCGGGCGAGTTTCTACTTTCAGATGCAACAGAAATTTTGCGGATTGGTCAATCCGTTCGCGAGATATGGCAGTTTGGAAGTAAGAAACGCTTGAGAGACTCAAAATTTTCGCAGTTCTGATGCTCGAAACGATTAACTAGAACGGCCTAGGGGAAAAGTACGCATACCGTTGTAATCGGGCGAGTTTCTACTTTCAGATGCATCAGAAATTTTGCGGATTGGTCAATCCGTTCGCGAGTTATGGCAGTTTGGAAGTAAGAAACGCTTGAGAGACTCAAAATTTTCGCAGTTCTGATGCTCGAAACGATTAACTAGAACGGCCTAGGGGAAAAGTACGCATACCGTTGTAATCGGGCGAGTTTCTACTTTCAGATGCAACAGAAATTTTGCGGATTGGTCAATCCGTTCGCGAGATATGGCAGTTTGGAGGTAAGCAACGCTTGAGAAACCCAAAATTTTCGCAGTTCTCATGCTCGAAACGAATAACTACAACGGCCTACGGGAAAAGTACGCATACCGTTGTAATCGGGCGAGTTTCTACTTTCAGATGCAACAGAAATTTTGCGGATTGGTCAATCCGTTCGCGAGATATGGCAGTTTGGAGGTAAGCAACGCTTGAGAAACCCAAAATTTTCGCAGTTCTCATGCTCGAAACGAATAACTACAACGGCCTACGGGAAAAGTACGCATACCGTTGTAATCGGGCGAGTTTCTACTTTCAGATGCAACAGAAATTTTACGGATTGGTCAATCCGTTCGCGAGATATGGCAGTTTGGAGGTAAGAAACGCTTGAGAAACTCAAAATTTTCGCAGTTCTGATGCTCGACAAGCATAACTAGAACGGTCTAGTGGAAAAGTACGCATACCGTTGTAATCGGGCGACTTTCTACTTTCAGATGGATCAGAAATTTTGCGGATTGGTCAATCCGTTCGCGAGATATGGCAGTTTGTAGGTAAGAAACGCTTGAGAAACTCAACATTTTCGCAGTTCTGATGCTCGAAACGAATAACTAGAACGGCCTAGGGGAAAAGTACGCATACCGTTGTAATCGGGCGAGATTCTACTTTCAGATGCAACAGAAATTTTGCGGATTGGTCAATCCGTTCGCGAGATATGGCAGTTTGGAGGTAAGAAACGCTGGAGAAACTCAAAATTTTCACAGTTCTGATGCTCGAAACGAATAACCAGAACGGCCTAGGGGAAAAGTACGCATACCGTTGTAATCGGGCGAGTTTCTACTTTCAGATGCAACAGAAATTTTGCGGTTTGATCAATCCGTTCGCGAGATATGGCAGTTTGGATGTATGAAACACTTGAGAAACACAAAATTTTCGCAGTTCTGATGCTCGAAACGAATAACTAGAGCGGCCTAGGGGAAAAGTACGCATACCGTTGTAATCGGGCGAGTTTCTACTTTCAGATGCATCAGAAATTTTGCGGATTGGTCAATCCGTTCGCGAGATATGGCAGTTTGGAAGTAAGAAACGCTTGAGAAACTCAAAATTTTCGCAGTTCTGATGCTCGAAACGATTAACTAGAACGGCCTAGGGGAAAAGTACGCATACCGTTGTAATCGGGCGAGTTCCTACTTTCCGATGCATCAGAAATTTTGCGGATTGGTCAATCCGTTCGCGAGATATGGCAGTTTGGAAGTTAGAAACGCTTGAGAAACTCAAAATTTTCGCAGTTCTGATGCTCGAAACGATTAACTAGAACGGCCTAGGGGAAAAGTACGCATACCGTTGTAATCGGGCGAGTTTCTACCTTCAGATGCAACAGAAATTTTGCGGATTGGTCAATCCGTTCGCGAGATATGGCAGTTTGGAAGTACGAAACGCTTGAGAAACTCAAAATTTTCGCAGTTCTGATGCTCGAAACGAATAACTAGAACGGCCTAGGGGAAAAGTAGGCATACCGTTGTAATCGGGCGAGTTTGTACTCTCAGATGCAACAGAAATTTTGCGGTTTGGTCAATCCGTTCGCGAGATATGGCAGTTTGGAGGTAAGAAACGCTTGAGAAACTCAAAATTTTCGCAGTTCTGATGCTCGAAACGAATAACTAGAACGGCCTAGGGGAAAAGTACGCATACCGTTGTAATCGGGAGAGTTTCTACTTTCAGATGCAACAGAAATTTTGCGGATTGGTCAATCCGTTCGCGAGATATGGCAGTTTGGAAGTAAGAAACGCTTGAGAGACTCAAAATTTTCGCAGTTCTGATGCTCGAAACGATTAACTAGAACGGCCTAGGGGAAAAGTACGCATACCGTTGTAATCGGGCGAGTTTCTACTTTCAGATGAATCAGAAATTTTGCGGATTGGTCAATCCGTTCGCGAGATATGGCAGTTTGGAAGTAAGAAACGCTTGAGAGACTCAAAATTTTCGCAGTTCTGATGCTCGAAACGATTAACTAGAACGGCCTAGGGGAAAAGTACGCATACCGTTGTAATCGGGCGAGTTTCTACTTTCAGATGCATCAGAAATTTTGCGGATTGGTCAATCCGTTCGCGAGATATGGCAGTTTGGAAGTAAGAAACGCTTGAGAGACTCAAAATTTTCGCAGTTCTGAGGCTCGAAACGAATGACTAGAACGGCCTAGGGGAAAAGTACGCATACCGTTGTTATCGGGCGAGTTTCTACTTTCAGATGCAACAGAAATTTTGCGGATTGGTCAATCCGTTCGCGAGATATGGCAGTTTGGAGGTAAGCAACGCTTGAGAAACCCAAAATTTTCGCAGTTCTCATGCTCGAAACGAATAACTACAACGGCCTACGGGAAAAGTACGCATACCGTTGTAATCGGGCGAGTTTCTACTTTCAGATGCAACAGAAATTTTGCGGATTGGTCAATCCGTTCGCGAGATATGGCAGTTTGGAGGTAAGCAACGCTTGAGAAACCCAAAATTTTCGCAGTTCTCATGCTCGAAACGAATAACTACAACGGCCTACGGGAAAAGTACGCATACCGTTGTAATCGGGCGAGTTTCTACTTTCAGATGCAACAGAAATTTTGCGGATTGGTCAATCCGTTCGCGAGATATGGCAGTTTGGAGGTAAGAAACGCTTGAAAAACTCAAAATTTTCGCAGTTCTGATGCTCGACAAGCATAACTAGAACGGTCTAGGGGAAAAGTACGCATACCGTTGTAATCGGGCGAGTTTCTACTTTCAGATGCAACAGAAATTTTGCGGATTGGTCAATCCGTTCGCGAGATATGGCAGTTTGGAGGTAAGAAACGCTTGAGAAACTCAAAATTTTCGCAGTTCCGATGCTCGACAAGCATAACTAGAACGGTCTAGGGGAAAAGTACGCATACCGTTGTAATCGGGCGAATTTCTACTTTCAGATGCAACAGAAATTTTGCGGTTTGGTCAATCCGTTCGCGAGATATGGCAGTTTGGAGGTAAGAAACGCTTGAGAAACTCAAAATTTTCGCAGTTCTGATGCTCGAAACGAATAACTAGAACGGCCTAGGGGAAAAGTACGCATACCGTTGTAATCGGGCGAGTTTCTACTTTCAGATGCAACAGAAATTTTGCGGATTAGTCAATCCGTTCGCGAGATATGGCAGTTTGGAGGTAAGAAACGCTTGAAAAACTCAAAATTTTCGCAGTTCTGATGCTCGACAAGCATAACTAGAACGGTCTAGGGGAAAAGTACGCATACCGTTGTAATCGGGCGAGTTTCTACTTTCAGATGCAACAGAAATTTTGCGAATTGGTCAATCCGTTCGCGAGATATGGCAGTTTGGAGGTAAGCAACGCTTGAGAAACCCAAAATTTTCGCAGTTCTCATGCTCGAAGCGAATAACTACAACGGCCTGGGGGAAAAGTACGCATACCGTTGTAATCGGGCGAGTTTCTACTTTCAGATGCAACAGAAATTTTGCGGATTGGTCAATCCGTTCGCGAGATATGGCAGTTTGGATGTAAGAAACGCTTGAGAAACTCAAAATTTTCGCAGTTCTGATGCTCGACAAGCATAACTAGAACGGTCTAAGAGAAAAGTACGCATACCGTTGTAATCGGGCGACTTTCTACTTTCAGATGCAACAGAAATTTTGCGGATTGGTCAATCCGTTCGCGAGATATGGCAGTTTGGAGGTAAGAAACGGTCGAGAAACTCAAAATTATCACAGTTCTGATACTCGAAACGAATAACCAGAACAGCCCAGGGGAAAAGTACGCATACCGTTGTAATCGGGCGAGTTTCTACTTTCAGATGCAACAGAAATTTTGCGGATTGGTCAATCCGTTCGCGAGATATGGCAGTTTGGAAGTAAGAAACGCTTGAGAAACTCAAAATTTTCGCAGTTCTGATGCTCGAAACGAATAACTAGAACGGCCTAGGGGAAAAGTACGCATACCGTTGTAATCGGGCGAGTTTCTACTTTCCGATGCAACAGAAATTTTGCGGATTGGTCAATCCGTTCGCGAGATATGGCAGTTTGTAGGTAAGAAACGCTTGAGAAACTCAACATTTTCCCAGTTCTGATGCTCGAAACGAATAACTAGAACGGCCTAGGGGAAAAGTAGGCATACCGTTGTAATCGGGCGAGTTTGTACTCTCAGATGCAACAGAAATTTTGCGGATTGGTCAATCCGATCGCGAGATATGGCAGTTTGGAGTTAAGAAACGTTTGAGAAACTCAAAATTTTCGCAGTTCTGATGCTCGAAACGAATAACTACAGCGGACTAGGGGAAAAGTACGCATACCGTTGTAATCGGGCGACTTTCTACTTTCAGATGCAACAGAAATTTTGCGGATTGGTCAATCCGTTCGCGAGATATGGCAGTTTGGAAGTAAGAAACGCTTGAGAAACTCAAAATTTTCGCAGTTCTGATGCTCGAAACGATTAACTAGAACGGCCTAGGGGAAAAGTACGCATACCGTTGTAATCGGGCGAGTTTCTACTTTCAGATGCAACAAAAATTTTGCGGATTGGTCAATCCGTTCGCGAGATATGGCAGTTTGGAAGTAAGAAACGCTTGAGAAGCTCAAAATTTTCGCAGTTCTGATGCTCGAAACGAATAACTAGAACGGCCTAGGGGAAAAGTACGCATACCGTTGTAATCGGGCGAGTTTCTACTTTCGGATGCAACAGAAATTTTGCGGATTGGTCAATCCGTTCGCGAGATATGGCAGTTTGTAGGTAAGAAACGCTTGAGAAACTCAACATTTTCGCAGTTCTGATGATCGAAACGAATAACTAGAACGGCCTAGGGGAAAAGTAGGCATACCGTTGTAATCGGGCGAGTTTGTACTCTCAGATGCAACAGAAATTTTGCGGATTGGTCAATCCGTTCGCGAGATATGGCAGTTTGGAGGTAAGCAACGCTTGAAAAACCCAAAATTTTCGCAGTTCTCATGTTCGAAACGAATAACTACAACGGCCTACGGGAAAAGTACGCATACCGTTGTAATCGGGCGAGTTTCTACTTTCAGATGCAACAGAAATTTTGCGGATTGGTCAATCCGTTCGCGAGATATGGCAGTTTGGAGGTAAGCAACGCTTGAGAAACCCAAAATTTTCGCAGTTCTCATGCTCGAAACGAATAACTACAACGGCCTACGGGAAAAGTACGCATACCGTTGTAATCGGGCGCGTTTCTACTTTCAGATGCAACAGAAATTTTGCGGATTGGTCAATCCGTTCGCGAGATATGGCAGTTTGGAGGTAAGCAACGCTTGAGAAACCCAAAATTTTCGCAGTTCTCATGCTCGAAACGAATAACAAGAACGGCCTAGGGGAAAAGTACGCATACCGTTGTAATCGGGCGAGTTTCTACTTTCCGATGCAACAGAAATTTTGCGGATTGGTCAATCCGTTCGCGAGATATGGCAGTTTGTAGGTAAGAAACGCTTGAGAAACTCAACATTTTCGCAGTTCTGATGCTCGAAACGAATAACTAGAACGGCCTAGGGGAAAAGTAGGCATACCGTTGTAATCGGGCGAGTTTGTACTCTCAGATGCAACAGAAATTTTGCGGATTGGTCAATCCGTTCGCGAGATATGGCAGTTTGGAGGTAAGCAACGCTTGAGAAACCCAAAATTTTCGCAGTTCTCATGCTCGAAACGAATAACTACAACGGCCTACGGGAAAAGTACGCATACCGTTGTAATCGGGCGAGTTTCTACTTTCAGATGCAACAGAAATTTTGCGGATTGGTCAATCCGTTCGCGAGATATGGCAGTTTGGAGGTAAGCAACGCTTGAGAAACCCAAAATTTTCGCAGTTCTCATGCTCGAAACGAATAACTACAACGGCCTACGGGAAAAGTACGCATACCGTTGTAATCGGGCGCGTTTCTACTTTCAGATGCAACAGAAATTTTGCGGATTGGTCAATCCGTTCGCGAGATATGGCAGTTTGGAGGTAAGAAACGCTTGAGAAACTCAAAATTTTCGCAGTTCTGATGCTCGACAAGCATAACTAGAACGGTCTAGGGGGAAAGTAGGCATAGCGTTGTAATCGGGCGAGTTTCTACTTTAAGATGCAACAGAAATTTTGCGGATTGGTCAATCCGTTCGCGAGATATGGCAGTTTGGATGTAAGAAACGGTTGAGAAACTCAAAATTTTCGCAGTTCTGATGCTCGAAACGAATAACCAGAACGGCCTAGGGGAAAAGTACGCATACCGTTGTAATCGGGCGAGTTTCTACTTTCAGATGCAACAGATATTTTGCGGTTTGGTCAATCCGTTCGCGAGATATGGCAGTTTGGAAATATGAAACACTTGAGAAACACAAAATTTTCGCAGTTCTGATGCTCGAAACGAATAACTAGAGCGGCCTAGGGGAAAAGTACGCATACCGTTGTAATCGGGCGAGTTTCTACTTTCAGATGCATCAGAAATTTTGCGGATTGGTCAATCCGTTCGCGAGATATGGCAGTTTGGAAGTAAGAAACGCTTGAGAAACTCAAAATTTTTGCAGTTCTGATGCTCGAAACGATTAACTAGAACGGCCTAGGGGAAAAGTACGCATACCGTTGTAATCGGGCGAGTTTCTACTTTCAGATGCAACAGATATTTTGCGGATTGGTCAATCCGTTCGCGAGATATGGCAGTTTGGAAGTAAGAAACGCTTGAGAAACTCAAAATTTTCGCAGTTCTGATGCTCGAAACGAATAACTAGAACGGCCTAGGGGAAAAGTACGCATACCGTTGTAATCGGGCGAGTTTCTACTTTCAGATGCAACAGAAATTTTGCGGATTGGTCAATCCGTTCGCGAGATATGGCAGTTTGTAGGTAAGAAACGCTTGAGAAACTCAACATTTTCGCAGTTCTGATGCTCGAAACGAATAACTAGAACGGACTAGGGGAAAAGTACGCATACCGTTGTAATCGGGCGACTTTCTACTTTCAGACGCAACAGAAACTTTGCGGATTGGTCAATCCGTTCGCGAGATATGGCAGTTTGGAAGTAAGAAACGCTTGAGAAACTCAAAATTTTCGCAGTTCTGATGCTCGAAACGATTAACTAGAACGGCCTAGGGGAAAAGTACGCATACCGTTGTAATCGGGCGAGTTTCTACTTTCAGATGCAACAAAAATTTTGCGGATTGGTCAATCCGTTCGCGAGATATGGCAGTTTGGAAGTAAGAAACGCTTGAGAGACTCAAAATTTTCGCAGTTCTGATGCTCGAAACGATTAACTAGAACGGCCTAGGGGAAAAGTACGCATACCGTTGTAATCGGGCGAGTTTCTACTTTCAGATGCAACAGAAATTTTGCGGATTGGTCAATCCGTTCGCGAGATATGGCAGTTTGGAGGTAAGCAACGCTTGAGAAACCCAAAATTTTCGCAGTTCTCATGCTCGAAACGAATAACTACAACGGCCTACGGGAAAAGTACGCATACCGTTGTAATCGGGCGAGTTTCTACTTTCAGATGCAACAGAAATTTTGCGGATTGGTCAATCCGTTCGCGAGATATGGCAGTATGGAGGTAAGCAACGCTTGAGAAACCCAAAATTTTCGCAGTTCTCATGCTCGAAACGAATAACTACAACGGCCTACGGGAAAAGTACGCATACCGTTGTAATCGGGCGAGTTTCTACTTTCAGATGCAACAGAAATTTTACGGATTGGTTAATCCGTTCGCGAGATATGGCAGTTTGGAGGTAAGAAACGCTTGAGAAACTCAAAATTTTCGCAGTTCTGATGCTCGACAAGCATAACTAGAACGGTCTAGGGGAAAAGTACGCATACCGTTGTAATCGGGCGAGTTTCTACTTTCAGATGCAACAGAAATTTTGCGGTTTGATCAATCCGTTCGCGAGATATGGCAGTTTGGATGTATGAAACACTTGAGAAACACAAAATTTTCGCAGTTCTGATGCTCGAAACGAATAACTAGAGCGGCCTAGGGGAAAAGTACGCATACCGTTGTAATCGGGCGAGTTTCTACTTTCAGATGCATCAGAAATTTTGCGGATTGGTCAATCCGTTCGCGAGATATGGCAGTTTGGAAGTAAGAAACGCTTGAGAAACTCAAAATTTTCGCAGTTCTGATGCTCGAAACGATTAACTAGAACGGCCTAGGGGAAAAGTACGCATACCGTTGTAATCGGGCGAGTTTCTACTTTCAGATGCAACAGAAATTTTGCGGATTGGTCAATCCGTTCGCGAGATATGGCAGTTTGGAAGTAAGAAACGCTTGAGAAACTCAAAATTTTCGCAGTTCTGATGCTCGAAACGAATAACTAGAACGGCCTAGGGGAAAAGTACGCATACCGTTGTAATCGGGCGAGTTTCTACTTTCCGATGCAACAGAAATTTTGCGGATTGGTCAATCCGTTCGCGAGATATGGCAGTTTGTAGGTAAGAAACGCTTGAGAAACTCAACATTTTCGCAGTTCTGATGCTCGAAACGAATAACTAGAACGGCCTAGGGGAAAAGTAGGCATACCGTTGTAATCGGGCGAGTTTGTACTCTCAGATGCAACAGAAATTTTGCGGATTGGTCAATCCGATCGCGAGATATGGCAGTTTGGAGTTAAGAAACGTTTGAGAAACTCAAAATTTTCGCAGTTCTGATGCTCGAAACGAATAACTAGAACGAACTAGGGGAAAAGTACGCATACCGTTGTAATCGGGCGACTTTCTACTTTCAGATGCAACAGAAATTTTGCGGATTGGACAATCCGTTCGCGAGATATGGCAGTTTGGAGGTAAGAAACGGTCGAGAAACTCAAAATTATCACAGTTCTGATACTCGAAACGAATAACCAGAACAGCCCAGGGGAAAAGTACGCATACCGTTGTAATCGGGCGAGTTTCTACTTTCAGATGCAACAGAAATTTTGCGGATTGGTCAATCCGTTCGCGAGATATGGCAGTTTGGAGGTAAGAAACGCTTGAGAAACTCAAAATTTTCGCAGTTCCGATGCTCGACAAGCATAACTAGAACGGTCTAGGGGAAAAGTACGCATACCGTTGTAATCGGGCGAATTTCTACTTTCAGATGCAACAGAAATTTTGCGGATTGGTCAATCCGTTCGCGAGATATGGCAGTTTGTAGGTAAGAAACGCTTGAGAAACTCAAAATTTTCGCAGTTCTGATGCTCGAAACGAATAACTAGAACGGACTCGGGGAAAAGTACGCATACCGTTGTAATCGGGCGACTTTCTACTTTCAGATGCAACAGAAATTTTGCGGATTGGTCAATCCGTTCGCGAGATATGGCAGTTTGGAAGTAAGAAACGCTTGAGAAACTCAAAATTTTCGCAGTTCTGATGCTCGAAACGATTAACAAGAACGGCCTAGGGGAAAAGTACGCATGCCGTTGTAATCGGGCGAGTTTCTACTTTCAGATGCAACAAAAATTTTGCGGATTGGTCAATCCGTTCGCGAGATATGGCAGTTTGGAAGTAAGAAACGCTTGAGAAACTCAAAATTTTCGCAGTTCTGATGCTCGAAACGAATAACTAGAACGGCCTAGGGGAAAAGTACGCATACCGTTGTAATCGGGCGAGTTTCTACTTTCGGATGCAACAGAAATTTTGCGGATTGGTCAATCCGTTCGCGAGATATGGCAGTTTGTAGGTAAGAAACGCTTGAGAAACTCAACATTTTCGCAGTTCTGATGCTCGAAACGAATAACTAGAACGGCCTAGGGGAAAAGTAGGCATACCGTTGTAATCGGGCGAGTTTGTACTCTCAGATGCAACAGAAATTTTGCGGATTGGTCAATCCGTTCGCGAGATATGGCAGTTTGGAGGTAAGCAACGCTTGAAAATCCCAAAATTTTCGCAGTTCTCATGCTCGAAACGAATAACTACAACGGCCTACGGGAAAAGTACGCATACCGTTGTAATCGGGCGAGTTTCTACTTTCAGATGCAACAGAAATTTTGCGGATTGGTCAATCCGTTCGCGAGATATGGCAGTTTGGAGGTAAGCAACGCTTGAGAAACCCAAAATTTTCGCAGTTCTCATGCTCGAAACGAATAACTACAACGGCCTACGGGAAAAGTACGCATACCGTTGTAATCGGGCGCGTTTCTACTTTCAGATGCAACAGAAATTTTGCGGATTGGTCAATCCGTTCGCGAGATATGGCAGTTTGGAGGTAAGCAACGCTTGAGAAACCCAAAATTTTCGCAGTTCTCATGCTCGAAACGAATAACTACAACGGCCTACGGGAAAAGTACGCATACCGTTGTAATCGGGCGAGTTTCTACTTTCAGATGCAACAGAAATTTTGCGGATTGGTCAATCCGTTCGCGAGATATGGCAGTTTGGAGGTAAGCAACGCTTGAGAAACCCAAAATTTTCGCAGTTCTCATGCTCGAAACGAATAACTACAACGGCCTACGGGAAAAGTACGCATACCGTTGTAATCGGGCGCGTTTCTACTTTCAGATGCAACAGAAATTTTGCGGATTGGTCAATCCGTTCGCGAGATATGGCAGTTTGGAGGTAAGAAACGCTTGAGAAACTCAAAATTTTCGCAGTTCTGATGCTCGACAAGCATAACTAGAACGGTCTAGGGGGAAAGTAGGCATAGCGTTGTAATCGGGCGAGTTTCCACTTTCAGATGCAACAGAAATTTTGCGGATTGGTCAATCCGTTCGCGAGATATGGCAGTTTGGATGTAAGAAACGGTTGAGAAACTCAAAATTTTCACAGTTCTAATGCTCGAAACGAATAACCAGAACGGCCTAGGGGAAAAGTACGCATACCGTTGTAATCGGGCGAGTTTCTACTTTCAGATGCAACAGATATTTTGCGGTTTGGTCAATCCGTTCGCGAGATATGGCAGTTTGGAAATATGAAACACTTGAGAAACACAAAATTTTCGCAGTTCTGATGCTCGAAACGAATAACTAGAGCGGCCTAGGGGAAAAGTACGCATACCGTTGTAATCGGGCGAGTTTCTACTTTCAGATGCATCAGAAATTTTGCGGATTGGTCAATCCGTTCGCGAGATATGGCAGTTTGGAAGTAAGAAACGCTTGAGAAACTCAAAATTTTTGCAGTTCTGATGCTCGAAACGATTAACTAGAACGGCCTAGGGGAAAAGTACGCATACCGTTGTAATCGGGCAAGTTTCTACTTTCAGATGCAACAGAAATTTTGCGGATTGGTCAATCCGTTCGCGAGATATGGCAGTTTGGAAGTAAGAAACGCTTGAGAAACTCAAAATTTTCGCAGTTCTGATGCTCGAAACGAATAACTAGAACGGCCTAGGGGAAAAGTACGCATACCGTTGTAATCGGGCGAGTTTCTACTTTCAGATGCAACAGAAATTTTGCGGATTGGTCAATCCGTTCGCGAGATATGGCAGTTTGTAGGTAAGAAACGCTTGAGAAACTCAACATTTTCGCAGTTCTGATGCTCGAAACGAATAACTAGAACGGACTAGGGGAAAAGTACGCATACCGTTGTAATCGGGCGACTTTCTACTTTCAGACGCAACAGAAACTTTGCGGATTGGTCAATCCGTTCGCGAGATATGGCAGTTTGGAAGTAAGAAACGCTTGAGAAACTCAAAATTTTCGCTGTTCTGATACTCGAAACGATTAACTAGAACGGCCTAGGGGAAAAGTACGCATGCCGTTGTAATCGGGCGAGTTTCTACTTTCAGATGCAACAAAAATTTTGCGGATTGGTCAATCCGTTCGCGAGATATGGCAGTTTGGAAGTAAGAAACGCTTGAGAAACTCAAAATTTTCGCAGTTCTGATGCTCGAAACGAATAACTAGAACGGCCTAGGGGAAAAGTACGCATACCGTTGTAATCGGGCGAGTTTCTACTTTCGGATGCAACAGAAATTTTGCGGATTGGTCAATCCGTTCGCGAGATATGGCAGTTTGTAGGTAAGAAACGCTTGAGAAACTCAACATTTTCGCAGTTCTGATGCTCGAAACGAATAACTAGAACGGCCTAGGGGAAAAGTAGGCATACCGTTGTAATCGGGCGAGTTTGTACTCTCAGATGCAACAGAAATTTTGCGGATTGGTCAATCCGTTCGCGAGATATGGCAGTTTGGAGGTAAGCAACGCTTGAAAATCCCAAAATTTTCGCAGTTCTCATGCTCGAAACGAATAACTACAACGGCCTACGGGAAAAGTACGCATACCGTTGTAATCGGGCGAGTTTCTACTTTCAGATGCAACAGAAATTTTGCGGATTGGTCAATCCGTTCGCGAGATATGGCAGTTTGGAGGTAAGCAACGCTTGAGAAACCCAAAATTTTCGCAGTTCTCATGCTCGAAACGAATAACTACAACGGCCTACGGGAAAAGTACGCATACCGTTGTAATCGGGCGCGTTTCTACTTTCAGATGCAACAGAAATTTTGCGGATTGGTCAATCCGTTCGCGAGATATGGCAGTTTGGAGGTAAGCAACGCTTGAGAAACCCAAAATTTTCGCAGTTCTCATGCTCGAAACGAATAACAAGAACGGCCTAGGGGAAAAGTACGCATACCGTTGTAATCGGGCGAGTTTCTACTTTCCGATGCAACAGAAATTTTGCGGATTGGTCAATCCGTTCGCGAGATATGGCAGTTTGTAGGTAAGAAACGCTTGAGAAACTCAACATTTTCGCAGTTCTGATGCTCGAAACGAATAACTAGAACGGCCTAGGGGAAAAGTAGGCATACCGTTGTAATCGGGCGAGTTTGTACTCTCAGATGCAACAGAAATTTTGCGGATTGGTCAATCCGTTCGCGAGATATGGCAGTTTGGAGGTAAGCAACGCTTGAGAAACCCAAAATTTTCGCAGTTCTCATGCTCGAAACGAATAACTACAACGGCCTACGGGAAAAGTACGCATACCGTTGTAATCGGGCGAGTTTCTACTTTCAGATGCAACAGAAATTTTGCGGATTGGTCAATCCGTTCGCGAGATATGGCAGTTTGGAGGTAAGCAACGCTTGAGAAACCCAAAATTTTCGCAGTTCTCATGCTCGAAACGAATAACTACAACGGCCTACGGGAAAAGTACGCATACCGTTGTAATCGGGCGCGTTTCTACTTTCAGATGCAACAGAAATTTTGCGGATTGGTCAATCCGTTCGCGAGATATGGCAGTTTGGAGGTAAGAAACGCTTGAGAAACTCAAAATTTTCGCAGTTCTGATGCTCGACAAGCATAACTAGAACGGTCTAGGGGGAAAGTAGGCATAGCGTTGTAATCGGGCGAGTTTCCACTTTCAGATGCAACAGAAATTTTGCGGATTGGTCAATCCGTTCGCGAGATATGGCAGTTTGGATGTAAGAAACGGTTGAGAAACTCAAAATTTTCACAGTTCTAATGCTCGAAACGAATAACCAGAACGGCCTAGGGGAAAAGTACGCATACCGTTGTAATCGGGCGAGTTTCTACTTTCAGATGCAACAGATATTTTGCGGTTTGGTCAATCCGTTCGCGAGATATGGCAGTTTGGAAATATGAAACACTTGAGAAACACAAAATTTTCGCAGTTCTGATGCTCGAAACGAATAACTAGAGCGGCCTAGGGGAAAAGTACGCATACCGTTGTAATCGGGCGAGTTTCTACTTTCAGATGCAACAGAAATTTTGCGGATTGGTCAATCCGTTCGCGAGATATGGCAGTTTGGAAGTAAGAAACGCTTGAGAAACTCAAAATTTTCGCAGTTCTGATGCTCGAAACGAATAACTAGAACGGACTAGGGGAAAAGTACGCATACCGTTGTAATCGGGCGAGTTTCTACTTTCAGATGCAACAGAAATTTTGCGGATTGGTCAATCCGTTCGCGAGATATGGCAGTTTGTAGGTAAGAAACGCTTGAGAAACTCAACATTTTCGCAGTTCTGATGCTCGAAACGAATAACTAGAACGGACTAGGGGAAAAGTACGCATACCGTTGTAATCGGGCGACTTTCTACTTTCAGACGCAACAGAAACTTTGCGGATTGGTCAATCCGTTCGCGAGATATGGCAGTTTGGAAGTAAGAAACGCTTGAGAAACTCAAAATTTTCGCAGTTCTGATGCTCGAAACGATTAACTAGAACGGCCTAGGGGAAAAGTACGCATACCGTTGTAATCGGGCGAGTTTCTACTTTCAGATGCAACAAAAATTTTGCGGATTGGTCAATCCGTTCGCGAGATATGGCAGTTTGGAAGTAAGAAACGCTTGAGAAACTCAAAATTTTCGCAGTTCTGATGCTCGAAACGAATAACTAGAACGGCCTAGGGGAAAAGTAGGCATACCGTTGCAATCGGGCGAGTTTGTACTCTCAGATGCAACAGAAATTTTGCGGATTGGTCAATCCGATCGCGAGATATGGCAGTTTGGAGGAAAGAAACGCTTGAGAAACTCAAAATTTTCGCAGTTCTGATGCTCGAAACGAATAACTAGAACGGACTCGGGGAAAAGAACGCATACCGTTGTAATCGGGCGACTTTCTACTTTCAGATGCAACAGAAATTTTGCGGATTGGTCAATCCGTTCGCGAGATATGGCAGTTTGGAAGTAAGAAACGCTTGAGAAACTCAAAATTTTCGCAGTTCTGATGCTCGAAACGATTAACTAGAACGGCCTAGGGGAAAAGTACGCATACCGTTGTAATCGGGCGAGTTTCTACTTTCAGATGCAACAAAAATTTTGCGGATTGGTCAATCCGTTCGCGAGATATGGCAGTTTGGAAGTAAGAAACGCTTGAGAAACTCAAAATTTTCGCAGTTCTGATGCTCGAAACGAATAACTAGAACGGCCTAGGGGAAAAGTACGCATACCGTTGTAATCGGTCGAGTTTCTACTTTCCGATGCAACAGAAATTTTGCGGATTGGTCAATCCGTTCGCGAGATATGGCAGTTTGTAGGTAAGAAACGCTTGAGAAACTCAACATTTTCGCAGTTCTGATGCTCGAAACGAATAACTAGAACGGCCTAGGGGAAAAGAAGGCATACCGTTGTAATCGGGCGAGTTTGTACTCTCAGATGCAACAGAAATTTTGCGGATTGGTCAATCCGTTCGCGAGATATGGCAGTTTGGAGGTAAGCAACGCTTGAGAAACCCAAAATTTTCGCAGTTCTCATGCTCGAAACGAATAACTACAACGGCCTACGGGAAAAGTACGCATACCGTTGTAATCGGGCGAGTTTCTACTTTCAGATGCATCAGAAATTTTGCGGATTGGTCAATCCGTTCGCGAGATATGGCAGTTTGGAAGTAAGAAACGCTTGAGAAACTCAAAATTTTTGCAGTTCTGATGCTCGAAACGATTAACTAGAACGGCCTAGGGGAAAAGTACGCATACCGTTGTAATCGGGCGAGTTTCTACTTTCAGATGCAACAGAAATTTTGCGGATTGGTCAATCCGTTCGCGAGATATGGCAGTTTGGAAGTAAGAAACGCTTGAGAAACTCAAAATTTTCGCAGTTCTGATGCTCGAAACGAATAACTAGAACGGCCTAGGGGAAAAGTACGCATACCGTTGTAATCGGGCGACTTTCTACTTTCAGACGCAACAGAAACTTTGCGGATTGGTCAATCCGTTCGCGAGATATGGCAGTTTGGAAGTAAGAAACGCTTGAGAAACTCAACATTTTCGCAGTTCTGATGCTCGAAACGAATAACTAGAACGGCCTAGGGGAAAAGTAGGCATACCGTTGTAATCGGGCGAGTTTCTACTTTCAGATGCAACAGAAATTTTGCGGATTGGTCAATCCGTTCGCGAGATATGGCAGTTTGTAGGTAAGAAACGCTTGAGAAACTCAACATTTTCGCAGTTCTGATGCTCGAAACGAATAACTAGAACGGACTAGGGGAAAAGTACGCATACCGTTGTAATCGGGCGACTTTCTACTTTCAGACGCAACAGAAACTTTGCGGATTGGTCAATCCGTTCGCGAGATATGGCAGTTTGGAAGTAAGAAACGCTTGAGAAACTCAAAATTTTCGCAGTTCTGATGCTCGAAACGATTAACTAGAACGGCCTAGGGGAAAAGTACGCATACCGTTGTAATCGGGCGAGTTTCTACTTTCAGATGCAACAAAAATTTTGCGGATTGGTCAATCCGTTCGCGAGATATGGCAGTTTGGAAGTAAGAAACGCTTGAGAAACTCAAAATTTTCGCAGTTCTGATGCTCGAAACGAATAACTAGAACGGCCTAGGGGAAAAGTAGGCATACCGTTGCAATCGGGCGAGTTTGTACTCTCAGATGCAACAGAAATTTTGCGGATTGGTCAATCCGATCGCGAGATATGGCAGTTTGGAGGAAAGAAACGCTTGAGAAACTCAAAATTTTCGCAGTTCTGATGCTCGAAACGAATAACTAGAACGGACTCGGGGAAAAGAACGCATACCGTTGTAATCGGGCGACTTTCTACTTTCAGATGCAACAGAAATTTTGCGGATTGGTCAATCCGTTCGCGAGATATGGCAGTTTGGAAGTAAGAAACGCTTGAGAAACTCAAAATTTTCGCAGTTCTGATGCTCGAAACGATTAACTAGAACGGCCTAGGGGAAAAGTACGCATACCGTTGTAATCGGGCGAGTTTCTACTTTCAGATGCAACAAAAATTTTGCGGATTGGTCAATCCGTTCGCGAGATATGGCAGTTTGGAAGTAAGAAACGCTTGAGAAACTCAAAATTTTCGCAGTTCTGATGCTCGAAACGAATAACTAGAACGGCCTAGGGGAAAAGTACGCATACCGTTGTAATCGGGCGAGTTTCTACTTTCCGATGCAACAGAAATTTTGCGGATTGGTCAATCCGTTCGCGAGATATGGCAGTTTGTAGGTAAGAAACGCTTGAGAAACTCAACATTTTCGCAGTTCTGATGCTCGAAACGAATAACTAGAACGGCCTAGGGGAAAAGAAGGCATACCGTTGTAATCGGGCGAGTTTGTACTCTCAGATGCAACAGAAATTTTGCGGATTGGTCAATCCGTTCGCGAGATATGGCAGTTTGGAGGTAAGCAACGCTTGAGAAACCCAAAATTTTCGCAGTTCTCATGCTCGAAACGAATAACTACAACGGCCTACGGGAAAAGTACGCATACCGTTGTAATCGGGCGAGTTTCTACTTTCAGATGCATCAGAAATTTTGCGGATTGGTCAATCCGTTCGCGAGATATGGCAGTTTGGAAGTAAGAAACGCTTGAGAAACTCAAAATTTTTGCAGTTCTGATGCTCGAAACGATTAACTAGAACGGCCTAGGGGAAAAGTACGCATACCGTTGTAATCGGGCGAGTTTCTACTTTCAGATGCAACAGAAATTTTGCGGATTGGTCAATCCGTTCGCGAGATATGGCAGTTTGGAAGTAAGAAACGCTTGAGAAACTCAAAATTTTCGCAGTTCTGATGCTCGAAACGAATAACTAGAACGGCCTAGGGGAAAAGTACGCATACCGTTGTAATCGGGCGACTTTCTACTTTCAGACGCAACAGAAACTTTGCGGATTGGTCAATCCGTTCGCGAGATATGGCAGTTTGGAAGTAAGAAACGCTTGAGAAACTCAACATTTTCGCAGTTCTGATGCTCGAAACGAATAACTAGAACGGCCTAGGGGAAAAGTAGGCATACCGTTGTAATCGGGCGAGTTTCTACTTTCAGATGCAACAGAAATTTTGCGGATTGGTCAATCCGTTCGCGAGATATGGCAGTTTGTAGGTAAGAAACGCTTGAGAAACTCAACATTTTCGCAGTTCTGATGCTCGAAACGAATAACTAGAACGGACTAGGGGAAAAGTACGCATACCGTTGTAATCGGGCGACTTTCTACTTTCAGACGCAACAGAAACTTTGCGGATTGGTCAATCCGTTCGCGAGATATGGCAGTTTGGAAGTAAGAAACGCTTGAGAAACTCAAAATTTTCGCAGTTCTGATGCTCGAAACGATTAACTAGAACGGCCTAGGGGAAAAGTACGCATACCGTTGTAATCGGGCGAGTTTCTACTTTCAGATGCAACAAAAATTTTGCGGATTGGTCAATCCGTTCGCGAGATATGGCAGTTTGGAAGTAAGAAACGCTTGAGAAACTCAAAATTTTCGCAGTTCTGATGCTCGAAACGAATAACTAGAACGGCCTAGGGGAAAAGTAGGCATACCGTTGCAATCGGGCGAGTTTGTACTCTCAGATGCAACAGAAATTTTGCGGATTGGTCAATCCGATCGCGAGATATGGCAGTTTGGAGGAAAGAAACGCTTGAGAAACTCAAAATTTTCGCAGTTCTGATGCTCGAAACGAATAACTAGAACGGACTCGGGGAAAAGAACGCATACCGTTGTAATCGGGCGACTTTCTACTTTCAGATGCAACAGAAATTTTGCGGATTGGTCAATCCGTTCGCGAGATATGGCAGTTTGGAAGTAAGAAACGCTTGAGAAACTCAAAATTTTCGCAGTTCTGATGCTCGAAACGATTAACTAGAACGGCCTAGGGGAAAAGTACGCATACCGTTGTAATCGGGCGAGTTTCTACTTTCAGATGCAACAAAAATTTTGCGGATTGGTCAATCCGTTCGCGAGATATGGCAGTTTGGAAGTAAGAAACGCTTGAGAAACTCAAAATTTTCGCAGTTCTGATGCTCGAAACGAATAACTAGAACGGCCTAGGGGAAAAGTAGGCATACCGTTGCAATCGGGCGAGTTTGTACTCTCAGATGCAACAGAAATTTTGCGGATTGGTCAATCCGTTCGCGAGATATGGCAGTTTGGAAGTAAGAAACGCTTGAGAAACTCAAAATTTTCGCAGTTCTGATGCTCGAAACGAATAACTAGAACGGCCTAGGGGAAAAGTACGCATACCGTTGTAATCGGGCGAGTTTCTACTTTCCGATGCAACAGAAATTTTGCGGATTGGTCAATCCGTTCGCGAGATATGGCAGTTTGTAGGTAAGAAACGCTTGAGAAACTCAACATTTTCGCAGTTCTGATGCTCGAAACGAATAACTAGAACGGCCTAGGGGAAAAGAAGGCATACCGTTGTAATCGGGCGAGTTTGTACTCTCAGATGCAACAGAAATTTTGCGGATTGGTCAATCCGTTCGCGAGATATGGCAGTTTGGAGGTAAGCAACGCTTGAGAAACCCAAAA
The DNA here is from genome assembly GCF_051014685.1 of Ptiloglossa arizonensis. NCBI lineage: Eukaryota > Metazoa > Arthropoda > Insecta > Hymenoptera > Colletidae > Ptiloglossa > Ptiloglossa arizonensis. The sequence continues at coordinate 118,782 of NW_027478478.1, read as the reverse complement.
TTTTCGCAGTTCTCATGCTCGAAACGAATAACTACAACGGCCTACGGGAAAAGTACGCATACCGTTGTAATCGGGCGAGTTTCTACTTTCAGATGCATCAGAAATTTTGCGGATTGGTCAATCCGTTCGCGAGATATGGCAGTTTGGAAGTAAGAAACGCTTGAGAAACTCAAAATTTTTGCAGTTCTGATGCTCGAAACGATTAACTAGAACGGCCTAGGGGAAAAGTACGCATACCGTTGTAATCGGGCGAGTTTCTACTTTCAGATGCAACAGAAATTTTGCGGATTGGTCAATCCGTTCGCGAGATATGGCAGTTTGGAAGTAAGAAACGCTTGAGAAACTCAAAATTTTCGCAGTTCTGATGCTCGAAACGAATAACTAGAACGGCCTAGGGGAAAAGTACGCATACCGTTGTAATCGGGCGAGTTTCTACTTTCAGATGCAACAGAAATTTTGCGGATTGGTCAATCCGTTCGCGAGATATGGCAGTTTGTAGGTAAGAAACGCTTGAGAAACTCAACATTTTCGCAGTTCTGATGCTCGAAACGAATAACTAGAACGGACTAGGGGAAAAGTACGCATACCGTTGTAATCGGGCGACTTTCTACTTTCAGATGCAACAGAAACTTTGCGGATTGGTCAATCCGTTCGCGAGATATGGCAGTTTGGAAGTAAGAAACGCTTGAGAAACTCAAAATTTTCGCAGTTCTGATGCTCGAAACGATTAACTAGAACGGCCTAGGGGAAAAGTACGCATACCGTTGTAATCGGGCGAGTTTCTACTTTCAGATGCAACAAAAATTTTGCGGATTGGTCATTCCGTTCGCGAGATATGGCAGTTTGGAAGTAAGAAACGCTTGAGAAACTCAAAATTTTCGCAGTTCTGATGCTCGAAACGAATAACTAGAACGGCCTAGGGGAAAAGTAGGCATACCGTTGCAATCGGGCGAGTTTGTACTCTCAGATGCAACAGAAATTTTGCGGATTGGTCAATCCGATCGCGAGATATGGCAGTTTGGAGGAAAGAAACGCTTGAGAAACTCAAAATTTTCGCAGTTCTGATGCTCGAAACGAATAACTAGAACGGACTCGGGGAAAAGTACGCATACCGTTGTAATCGGGCGACTTTCTACTTTCAGATGCAACAGAAATTTTGCGGATTGGTCAATCCGTTCGCGAGATATGGCAGTTTGGAAGTAAGAAACGCTTGAGAAACTCAAAATTTTCGCAGTTCTGATGCTCGAAACGATTAACTAGAACGGCCTAGGGGAAAAGTACGCATACCGTTGTAATCGGGCGAGTTTCTACTTTCAGATGCAACAAAAATTTCGAGGATTGGTCAATCCGTTCGCGAGATATGGCAGTTTGGAAGTAAGAAACGCTTGAGAAACTCAAAATTTTCGCAGTTCTGATGCTCGAAACGAATAACTAGAACGGCCTAGGGGAAAAGTACGCATACCGTTGTAATCGGGCGAGTTTCTACTTTCCGATGCAACAGAAATTTTGCGGATTGGTCAATCCGTTCGCGAGATATGGCAGTTTGTAGGTAAGAAACGCTTGACAAACTCAACATTTTCGCAGTTCTGATGCTCGAAACGAATAACTAGAACGGACTAGGGGAAAAGTATGCATACCGTTGTAATCGGGCGACTTTCTACTTTCAGACGCAACAGAAACTTTGCGGATTGGTCAATCCGTTCGCGAGATATGGCAGTTTGGAAGTAAGAAACGCTTGAGAAACTCAAAATTTTCGCAGTTCTGATGCTCGAAACGATTAACTAGAACGGCCTAGGGGAAAAGTACGCATACCGTTGTAATCGGGCGAGTTTCTACTTTCAGATGCAACAAAAATTTTGCGGATTGGTCAATCCGTTCGCGAGATATGGCAGTTTGGAAGTAAGAAACGCTTGAGAAACTCAAAATTTTCGCAGTTCTGATGATCGGAACGAATAACTAGAACGGCCTAGGGGAAAAGTACGCATACCGTTGTAATCGGGCGAGTTTCTACTTTCCGATGCAACAGAAATTTTGCGGATTGGTCAATCCGTTCGCGAGATATGGCAGTTTGTAGGTAAGAAACGCTTGAGAAACTCAACATTTTCGCAGTTCTGATGCTCGAAACGAATAACTAGAACGGCCTAGAGGAAATGTAGGCATACCGTTGTAATCGGGCGAGTTTGTACTCTCAGATGCAACAGAAATTTTGCGGATTGGTCAATCCGTTCGCGAGATATGGCAGTTTGGAAGTAAGAAACGCTTGAGAAACTCAAAATTTTCGCAGTTCTGATGATCGGAACGAATAACTAGAACGGCCTAGGGGAAAAGTACGCATACCGTTGTAATCGGGCGAATTTCTACTTTCAGATGCAACAGAAATTTTGCGGATTGGTCAATCCGTTCGCGAGATATGGCAGTTTGTAGGTAAGAAACGCTTGAGAAACTCAACATTTTCGCAGTTCTGATGCTCGAAACGAATAACTAGAACGGCCTAGGGGAAAAGTAGGCATAGCGTTGTAATCGGGCGAGTTTCTACTTTCAGATGCAACAGAAATTTTGCGGATTGGTCAATCCGTTCGCGAGATATGGCAGTTTGGAGGTAAGAAACGCTTGAGAAACTCAAAATTTTCGCAGTTCTGATGCTCGACAAGCATAACTAGAACGTTCTAGGGGAAAAGTACGCATACCGTTGTAATCGGGCGACTTTCTACTTTCAGATGCAACAGAAATTTTGCGGATTGGTCAATCCGTTCGCGAGATATGGCAGTTTGGAGGTAAGAAACGCTTGAGAAACTCAACATTTTCGCAGTTCTGATGCTCGAAACGAATAACTAGAACGGCCTAGGGGAAAAGTAGGCATACCGTTGTAATCGGGCGAGTTTGTACTCTCAGATGCAACAGAAATTTTGCGGATTGGTCAATCCGTTCGCGAGATATGGCAGTTTGGAGGTAAGCAACGCTTGAGAAACCCAAAATTTTCGCAGTTCTCATGCTCGAAACGAATAACTACAACGGCCTACGGGAAAAGTACGCATACCGTTGTAATCGGGCGAGTCTCTACTTTCAGATGCAACAGAAATTTTGCGGATTGGTCAATCCGTTCGCGAGATATGGCAGTTTGGAGGTAAGCAACGCTTGAGAAACCCAAAATTTTCGCAGTTCTCATGCTCGAAACGAATAACTACAACGGCCTACGGGAAAAGTACGCATACCGTTGTAATCGGGCGCGTTTCTACTTTCAGATGCAACAGAAATTTTGCGGATTGGTCAATCCGTTCGCGAGATATGGCAGTTTGGATGTAAGAAACGCTTGAGAAACTCAAAATTTTCGCAGTTCTGATGCTCGACAAGCATAACTAGAACGGTCTAGGGGAAAAGTACGCATACCGTTGTAATCGGGCGAGTTTCTAATTTCAGATGCAACAGAAATTTTGCGGATTGGTCAATCCGTTCGCGAGATATGGCAGTTTGGAAGTAAGAAACGCTTGAGAAACTCAAAATTATCACAGTTCTGATGCTCGAAACGAGTAACCAGAACGGCCTAGGGGAAAAGTACGCATACCGTTGTAATCGGGCGAGTTTCTACTTTCAGATGCAACAGAAATTTTGCGAATTGGTCAATCCGTTCGCGAGATATGGCAGTTTGGATGTAAGCAACGCTTGAGAAACCCAAAATTTTCGCAGTTCTCATGCTCGAAGCGAATAACTACAACGGCCTAGGGGAAAAGTACGCATACCGTTGTAATCGGGCGAGTTTCTACTTTCAGATGCATCAGAAATTTTGCGGTTTGGTCAATCCGTTCGCGAGATATGGCAGTTTGGAAGTATGAAACACTTGAGAAACACAAAATTTTCGCAGTTCTGATTCTCGAAACGAATAACTAGAGCGGCCTAGGGGAAAAGTACGCATACCGTTGTAATCGGGCGAGTTTCTACTTTCAGATGCATCGGAAATTTTGCGGATTGTTCAATCCGTTCGCGAGATATGGCAGTTTGGAAGTAAGAAACGCTTGAGAAACTCAAAATTTTCGCAGTTCTGATGCTCGAAACGATTAACTAGAACGGCCTAGGGGAAAAGTACGCATACCGTTGTAATCGGGCGAGTTTCTACTTTCAGACGCAACAGAAATTTTGCGGATTGGTCAATCCGTTCGCGAGATATGGCAGTTTGGAGGTAAGCAACGCTTGAGAAACCCAAAATTTTCGCAGTTCTCATGCTCGAAACTAATAACTAGAACGGCCTAGGGGAAAAGTACGCATACCGTTGTAATCGGGCGAGTTTCTACTTTCAGATGCAACAGAAATTTTGCGGATTAGTCATTCCGTTCGCGAGATATGGCAGTTTGGACGTAAGAAACGCTTGAGAAACTCAAAATTTTCGCAGTTCTGATGCTCGACAAGCATAACTAGAACGTTCTAGGGGAAAAGTACGCATACCGTTGTAATCGGGCGACTTTCTACTTTCAGATGGAACAGAAATTTTGCGGATTGGTCAATCCGTTCGCGAGATATGGCAGTATGGAGGTAAGAAACGGTTGAGAAACTCAAAATTTTCACAGTTCTGATGCTCGAAACGAATAACCAGAACGGCCTAGGGGAAAAGTACGCATACCGTTGTAATCCGGCGAGTTTCTACTTTCAGATGCAACAGAAATTTTGCGGTTTGGTCAATCCGTTCGCGAGATATGGCAGTTTGGAAGTATGAAACACTTGAGAAACACAACATTATCGCAGTTCTGATGCTCGAAACGAATAACTAGAGCGGCCTAGGGGAAAAGTACGCATACCGTTGTAATCGGGCGAGTTTCTACTTTCAGATGCATCAGAAATTTTGCGGTTTGGTCAATCCGTTCGCGAGATATGGCAGTTTGGAAGTATGAAACACTTGAGAAACACAAAATTTTCGCAGTTCTGATTCTCGAAACGAGTAACCAGAACGGCCTAGGGGAAAAGTACGCATACCGTTGTAATCGGGCGAGTTTCTACTTTCAGATGCAACAGAAATTTTGCGGATTAGTCATTCCGTTCGCGAGATATGGCAGTTTGGAGGTAAGAAACGCTTGAGAAACTCAAAATTTTCGCAGTTCTGATGCTCGACAAGCATAACTAGAACGTTCTAGGGGAAAAGTACGCATACCGTTGTAATCGGGCGACTTTCTACTTTCAGATGGAACAGAAATTTTGCGGATTGGTCAATCCGTTCGCGAGATATGGCAGTATGGAGGTAAGAAACGGTTGAGAAACTCAAAATTTTCACAGTTCTGATGCTCGAAACGAATAACCAGAACGGCCTAGGGGAAAAGTACGCATACCGTTGTAATCGGGCGAGTTTCTACTTTCAGATGCAACAGAAATTTTGCGGTTTGGTCAATCCGTTCGCGAGATATGGCAGTTTGGAAGTATGAAACACTTGAGAAACACAAAATTTTCGCAGTTCTGATGCTCGAAACGAATAACTAGAGCGGCCTAGGGGAAAAGTACGCATACCGTTGTAATCGGGCGAGTTTCTACTTTCAGATGCATCAGAAATTTTGCGGATTGGTCAATCCGTTCGCGAGATATGGCAGTTTGGAAGTAAGAAACGCTTGAGAAACTCAAAATTTTTGCAGTTCTGATGCTCGAAACGATTAACTAGAACGGCCTAGGGGAAAAGTACGCATACCGTTGTAATCGGGCGAGTTTCTACTTTCAGATGCAACAGAAATTTTGCGGATTGGTCAATCCGTTCGCGAGATATGGCAGTTTGGAAGTAAGAAACGCTTGAGAAACTCAAAATTTTCGCAGTTCTGATGCTCGAAACGAATAACTAGAACGGCCTAGGGGAGAAGTACGCATACCGTTGTAATCGGGCGAGTTTCTACTTTCAGATGCAACAGAAATTTTGCGGATTAGTCAATCCGTTCGCGAGATATGGCAGTCTGGAGGTAAGAAACGCTTGAGAAACTCAAAATTTTCGCAGTTCTGATGCTCGACAAGCATAACTAGAACGGTCTAGGGGAAAAGTACGCATACCGTTGTAATCGGGCGACTTTCTACTTTCAGATGCAACAGAAATTTTGCGGATTGGTCAATCCGTTCGCGAGATGTGGCAGTTTGGAGGTAAGAAACGGTTGAGAAACTCAAAATTATCACAGTTCTGATGCTCGAAACGAGTAACCAGAACGGCCTAGGGGAAAAGTACGCATACCGTTGTAATCGGGCGAGTTTCTACTTTCAGATGCAACTGAAATTTTGCGGATTAGTCATTCCGTTTGCGAGATATGGCAGTTTGGAGGTAAGAAACGCTTGAGAAACTCAAAATTTTCGCAGTTCTGATGCTCGACAAGCATAACTAGAACGGTCTAGGGGAAAAGTACGCATACCGTTGTAATCGGGCGACTTTCTACTTTCAGATGCATCAGAAATTTTGCGGATTGGTCAATCCGTTCGCGAGATATGGCAGTTTGGAAGTAAGAAACGCTTGAGAAACTCAAAATTTTTGCAGTTCTGATGCTCGAAACGATTAACTAGAACGGCCTAGGGGAAAAGTACGCATACCGTTGTAATCGGGCGAGTTTCTACTTTCAGATGCAACAGAAATGTTGCGGATTGGTCAATCCGTTCGCGAGATATGGCAGTTTGGAAGTAAGAAACGCTTGAGAAACTCAAAATTTTCGCAGTTCTGTTGCTTGAAACGAATAACTAGAACGGCCTAGGGGAGAAGTACGCATACCGTTGTAATCGGGCGAGTTGCTACTTTCAGATGCAACAGAAATTTTGCGGATTGGTCAATCCGTTCGCGAGATATGGCAGTTTGTAGGTAAGAAACGCTTGAGAAACTCAACATTTTCGCAGTTCTGATGCTCGAAACGAATAACTAGAACGGCCTAGGGGAAAAGTAGGCATACCGTTGTAATCGGGCGAGTTTATACTCTCAGATGCAACAGAAATTTTGCGGATTGGTCAATCCGTTCGCGAGATATGGCAGTTTGGATGTAAGAAACGCTTGAGAAACTCAAAATTTTCGCAGTTCTGATGCTCGAAACGAATAACTAGAACGGACTAGGGGAAAAGTACGCATACCGTTGTAATCGGGCGAGTTTCTACTTTCAGATGCAACAGAAATTTTGCGGATTAGTCAATCCGTTCGCGAGATATGGCAGTTTGGAGGTAAGAAACGCTTGAGAAACTCAAAGTTTTCGCAGTTCTGATGCTCGGCAAGCATAACTAGAACGGTCTAGGGGAAAAGTACGCATACCGTTGTAATCGGGCGACTTTCTACTTTCAGATGCAACAGAAATTTTGCGGATTGGTCAATCCGTTCGCGAGATGTGGCAGTTTGGAGGTAAGAAACGGTTGAGAAACTCAAAATTATCACAGTTCTGATGCTCGAAACGAGTAACCAGAACGGCCTAGGGGAAAAGTACGCATACCGTTGTAATCGGGCGAGTTTCTACTTTCAGATGCAACTGAAATTTTGCGGATTAGTCATTCCGTTTGCGAGATATGGCAGTTTGGAGGTAAGAAACGCTTGAGAAACTCAAAATTTTCGCAGTTCTGATGCTCGACAAGCATAACTAGAACGGTCTAGGGGAAAAGTACGCATACCGTTGTAATCGGGCGACTTTCTACTTTCAGATGCATCAGAAATTTTGCGGATTGGTCAATCCGTTCGCGAGATATGGCAGTTTGGAAGTAAGAAACGCTTGAGAAACTCAAAATTTTTGCAGTTCTGATGCTCGAAACGATTAACTAGAACGGCCTAGGGGAAAAGTACGCATACCGTTGTAATCGGGCGAGTTTCTACTTTCAGATGCAACAGAAATGTTGCGGATTGGTCAATCCGTTCGCGAGATATGGCAGTTTGGAAGTAAGAAACGCTTGAGAAACTCAAAATTTTCGCAGTTCTGTTGCTTGAAACGAATAACTAGAACGGCCTAGGGGAGAAGTACGCATACCGTTGTAATCGGGCGAGTTGCTACTTTCAGATGCAACAGAAATTTTGCGGATTGGTCAATCCGTTCGCGAGATATGGCAGTTTGTAGGTAAGAAACGCTTGAGAAACTCAACATTTTCGCAGTTCTGATGCTCGAAACGAATAACTAGAACGGCCTAGGGGAAAAGTAGGCATACCGTTGTAATCGGGCGAGTTTATACTCTCAGATGCAACAGAAATTTTGCGGATTGGTCAATCCGTTCGCGAGATATGGCAGTTTGGATGTAAGAAACGCTTGAGAAACTCAAAATTTTCGCAGTTCTGATGCTCGAAACGAATAACTAGAACGGACTAGGGGAAAAGTACGCATACCGTTGTAATCGGGCGAGTTTCTACTTTCAGATGCAACAGAAATTTTGCGGATTAGTCAATCCGTTCGCGAGATATGGCAGTTTGGAGGTAAGAAACGCTTGAGAAACTCAAAGTTTTCGCAGTTCTGATGCTCGGCAAGCATAACTAGAACGGTCTAGGGGAAAAGTACGCATACCGTTGTAATCGGGCGACTTTCTACTTTCAGATGCAACAGAAATTTTGCGGATTGGTCAATCCGTTCGCGAGATGTGGCAGTTTGGAGGTAAGAAACGGTTGAGAAACTCAAAATTATCACAGTTCTGATGCTCGAAACGAGTAACCAGAACGGCCTAGGGGAAAAGTACGCATACCGTTGTAATCGGGCGAGTTTCTACTTTCAGATGCAACTGAAATTTTGCGGATTAGTCATTCCGTTTGCGAGATATGGCAGTTTGGAGGTAAGAAACGCTTGAGAAACTCAAAATTTTCGCAGTTCTGATGCTCGACAAGCATAACTAGAACGGTCTAGGGGAAAAGTACGCATACCGTTGTAATCGGGCGACTTTCTACTTTCAGATGCATCAGAAATTTTGCGGATTGGTCAATCCGTTCGCGAGATATGGCAGTTTGGAAGTAAGAAACGCTTGAGAAACTCAAAATTTTTGCAGTTCTGATGCTCGAAACGATTAACTAGAACGGCCTAGGGGAAAAGTACGCATACCGTTGTAATCGGGCGAGTTTCTACTTTCAGATGCAACAGAAATTTTGCGGATTGGTCAATCCGTTCGCGAGATATGGCAGTTTGGATGTAAGAAACGCTTGAGAAACTCAAAATTTTCGCAGTTCTGTTGCTTGAAACGAATAACTAGAACGGCCTAGGGGAGAAGTACGCATACCGTTGTAATCGGGCGAGTTGCTACTTTCAGATGCAACAGAAATTTTGCGGATTGGTCAATCCGTTCGCGAGATATGGCAGTTTGTAGGTAAGAAACGCTTGAGAAACTCAACATTTTCGCAGTTCTGATGCTCGAAACGAATAACTAGAACGGCCTAGGGGAAAAGTAGGCATACCGTTGTAATCGGGCGAGTTTGTACTCTCAGATGCAACAGAAATTTTGCGGATTGGTCAATCCGTTCGCGAGATATGGCAGTTTGGATGTAAGAAACGCTTGAGAAACTCAAAATTTTCGCAGTTCTGATGCTCGAAACGAATAACTAGAACGGACTAGGGGAAAAGTACGCATACCGTTGTAATCGGGCGAGTTTCTACTTTCAGATGCAACAGAAATTTTGCGGATTGGTCAATCCGTTCGCGAGATATGGCAGTTTGGAGGTAAGAAACGCTTGAGAAACTCAAAATTTTCGCAGTTCTGATGCTCGAAACGAATAACTAGAACGGCCTAGGGGAAAAGTACGCATACCGTTGTAATCGGGTGAGTTTCTACTTTCAGATGCAACAGAAATTTTGCGGATTAGTCAATCCGTTCGCGAGATATGGCAGTTTGGAGGTAAGAAACGCTTGAGAAACTCAAAATTTTCGCAGTTCTGTTGCTTGAAACGAATAACTAGAACGGCCTAGGGGAGAAGTACGCATACCGTTGTAATCGGGCGAGTTGCTACTTTCAGATGCAACAGAAATTTTGCGGATTGGTCAATCCGTTCGCGAGATATGGCAGTTTGTAGGTAAGAAACGCTTGAGAAACTCAACATTTTCGCAGTTCTGATGCTCGAAACGAATAACTAGAACGGCCTAGGGGAAAAGTAGGCATACCGTTGTAATCGGGCGAGTTTGTACTCTCAGATGCAACAGAAATTTTGCGGATTGGTCAATCCGTTCGCGAGATATGGCAGTTTGGATGTAAGAAACGCTTGAGAAACTCAAAATTTTCGCAGTTCTGATGCTCGAAACGAATAACTAGAACGGACTAGGGGAAAAGTACGCATACCGTTGTAATCGGGCGAGTTTCTACTTTCAGATGCAACAGAAATTTTGCGGATTGGTCAATCCGTTCGCGAGATATGGCAGTTTGGAGGTAAGAAACGCTTGAGAAACTCAAAATTTTCGCAGTTCTGATGCTCGAAACGAATAACTAGAACGGCCTAGGGGAAAAGTACGCATACCGTTGTAATCGGGTGAGTTTCTACTTTCAGATGCAACAGAAATTTTGCGGATTAGTCAATCCGTTCGCGAGATATGGCAGTTTGGAGGTAAGAAACGCTTGAGAAACTCAAAATTTTTGCAGTTCTGATGCTCGAAACGAATAACTAGAACGGCCTAGGGGAAAAGTATGCATACCGTTGTAATCGGGCGAGTTTCTACTTTCAGATGCAACAGAAATTTTGTGGATTGGTCAATCCGTTCGCGAGATATGGCAGTTTGTAGGTAAGAAACGCTTGAGAAACTCAACATTTTCGCAGTTCTGATGCTCGAAACGAATAACCAGAACGGCCTAGGGGAAAAGTACGCATACCGTTGTAATCGGGCGAGTTTGTACTCTCAGATGCAACAGAAATTTTGCGGATTGGTCAATCCGTTCGCGAGATATGGCAGTTTGGAGGTAAGAAACGCTTGAGAAACTCAAAATTTTCGCAGTTCTGATGCTCGAAACGAATAACTAGAACGGACTAGGGGAAAAGTACGCATACCGTTGTAATCGGGCGAGTTTCTACTTTCAGATGCAACAGAAATTTTGCGGATTGGTCAATCCGTTCGCGAGATATGGCAGTTTGGAGGTAAGAAACGCTTGAGAAACTCAAAATTTTCGCAGTTCTGATGCTCGAAACGAATAACTAGAACGGCCTAGGGGAAAAGTACGCATACCGTTGTAATCGGGCGAGTTTCTACTTTCAGATGCAACAGAAATTTTGCGGATTGGTCAATCCGTTCGCGAGATATGGCAGTTTGGAGGTAAGAAACGCTTGAGAAACTCAAAATTTTCGCAGTTCTGATGCTCGAAACGAATAACTAGAACGGCCTAGGGGAAAAGTACGCATACCGTTGTAATCGGGCGAGTTTCTACTTTCAGATGCAACAGAAATTTTGCGGATTAGTCAATCCGTTCGCGAGATATGGCAGTTTGGAGGTAAGAAACGCTTGAGAAACTCAAAATTTTCGCAGTTCTGATGCTCGAAACGAATAACTAGAACGGACTAGGGGAAAAGTACGCATACCGTTGTAATCGGGCGAGTTTCTACTTTCAGATGCAACAGAAATTTTGCGGATTGGTCAATCCGTTCGCGAGATATGGCAGTTTGGAGGTAAGAAACGCTTGAGAAACTCAAAATTTTCGCAGTTCTGATGCTCGAAACGAATAACTAGAACGGCCTAGGGGAAAAGTACGCATACCGCTGTAATCGGGCGAGTTTCTACTTTCAGATGCAACAGAAATTTTGCGGATTAGTCAATCCGTTCGCGAGATATGGCAGTTTGGAAGTAAGAAACGCTTGAGAAACTCAAAATTTTCGCAGTTCTGATGCTCGAAACGAGTAACCAGAACGGCCTAGGGGAAAAGTACGCATACCGTTGTAATCGGGCGAGTTTCTACTTTCAGATGCAACAGAAATTTTGCGAATTGGTCAATCCGTTCGCGAGATATGGCAGTTTGGAGGTAAGCAACGCTTGAGAAACCCAAAATTTTCGCAGTTCTCATGCTCGAAACGAATAACTAGAGCGGCCTAGGGGAAAAGTACGCATACCGTTGTAATCGGGCGAGTTTCTACTTTCAGATGCATCAGAAATTTTGCGGATTGGTCAATCCGTTCGCGAGATATGGCAGTTTGGAAGTAAGAAACGCTTGAGAAACTCAAAGTTTTCGCAGTTCTGATGCTCGAAACGATTAACTAGAACGGCCTAGGGGAAAAGTACGCATACCGTTGTAATCGGGCGAGTTTCTACTTTCAGATGCAACAGAAATTTTGCGGATTGGTCAATCCGTTCGCGAGATATGGCAGTTTGGAGGTAAGCAACGCTTGAGAAACCCAAAATTTTCGCAGTTCTCATGCTCGAAACTAATAACTAGAACGGCCTAGGGGAAAAGTTCGCATACCGTTGTAATCGGGCGAGTTTCTACTTTCAGATGCAACTGAAATTTTGCGGATTAGTCATTCCGTTCGCGAGATATGGCAGTTTGGAGGTAAGAAACGCTTGAGAAACTCAAAATTTTCGCAGTTCTGATGCTCGACAAGCATAACTAAAACGTTCTAGGGGAAAAGTACGCATACCGTTGTAATCGGGCGACTTTCTACTTTCAGATGGAACAGAAATTTTGCGGATTGGTCAATCCGTTCGCGAGATATGGCAGGTTGGAGGTAAGAAACGGTTGAGAAACTCAAAATTTTCACAGTTCTGATGCTCGAAACGAATAACCAGAACGGCCTAGGGGAAAAGTACGCATACCGTTGTAATCGGGCGAGTTTCTACTTTCAGATGCAACAGAAATTTTGCGGTTTGGTCAATCCGTTCGCGAGATATGGCAGTTTGGAAGTATGAAACACTTGAGAAACACAAAATTTTCGCAGTTCTGATGCTCGAAACGAATAACTAGAGCGGCCTAGGGGAAAAGTACGCATACCGTTGTAATCGGGCGAGTTTCTACTTTCAGATGCATCAGAAATTTTGCGGATTGGTCAATCCGTTCGCGAGATATGGCAGTTTGGAGGTAAGAAACGCTTGAGAAACTCAAAATTTTCGCAGTTCTGATGCTCGAAACGAATAACTAGAACGGACTAGGGGAAAAGTACGCATACCATTGTAATCGGGCGAGTTTCTACTTTCAGATGCAACAGAAATTTTGCGGATTGGTCAATCCGTTCGCGAGATATGGCAGTTTGGAGGTAAGAAACGCTTGAGAAACTCAAAATTTTCGCAGTTCTGATGCTCGAAAGAATAACTAGAACGGCCTAGGGGAAAAGTACGCATACCGTTGTAATCGGGTGAGTTTCTACTTTCAGATGCAACAGAAATTTTGCGGATTAGTCAATCCGTTCGCGAGATATGGCAGTTTGGAGGTAAGAAACGCTTGAGAAACTCAAAATTTTTGCAGTTCTGATGCTCGAAACGAATAACTAGAACGGCCTAGGGGAAAAGTACGCATACCTTTGTAATCGGGCGAGTTTCTACTTTCAGATGCAACAGAAATTTTGCGGATTGGTCAATCCGTTCGCGAGATATGGCAGTTTGTAGGTAAGAAACGCTTGAGAAACTCAACATTTTCGCAGTTCTGATGCTCGAAACGAATAACTAGAACGGCCTAGGGGAAAAGTAGGCATACCGTTGTAATCGGGCGAGTTTGTACTCTCAGATGCAACAGAAATTTTGCGGATTGGTCAATCCGTTCGCGAGATATGGCAGTTTGGAGGTAAGAAACGCTTGAGAAACTCAAAATTTTCGCAGTTCTGATGCTCGAAACGAATAACTAGAACGGCCTAGGGGAAAAGTACGCATACCGTTGTAATCGGGCGAGTTTCTACTTTCAGATGCAACAGAAATTTTGCGGATTAGTCAATCCGTTCGCGAGATATGGCAGTTTGGAGGTAAGAAACGCTTGAGAAACTCAAAATTTTCGCAGTTCTGATGCTCGAAACGAATAACTAGAACGGACTAGGGGAAAAGTACGCATACCGTTGTAATCGGGCGAGTTTCTACTTTCAGATGCAACAGAAATTTTGCGGATTGGTCAATCCGTTCGCGAGATATGGCAGTTTGGAGGTAAGAAACGCTTGAGAAACTCAAAATTTTCGCAGTTCTGATGCTCGAAACGAATAACTAGAACGGCCTAGGGGAAAAGTACGCATACCGCTGTAATCGGGCGAGTTTCTACTTTCAGATGCAACAGAAATTTTGCGGATTAGTCAATCCGTTCGCGAGATATGGCAGTTTGGAAGTAAGAAACGCTTGAGAAACTCAAAATTTTCGCAGTTCTGATGCTCGAAACGAGTAACCAGAACGGCCTAGGGGAAAAGTACGCATACCGTTGTAATCGGGCGAGTTTCTACTTTCAGATGCAACAGAAATTTTGCGAATTGGTCAATCCGTTCGCGAGATATGGCAGTTTGGAGGTAAGCAACGCTTGAGAAACCCAAAATTTTCGCAGTTCTCATGCTCGAAACGAATAACTAGAGCGGCCTAGGGGAAAAGTACGCATACCGTTGTAATCGGGCGAGTTTCTACTTTCAGATGCATCAGAAATTTTGCGGATTGGTCAATCCGTTCGCGAGATATGGCAGTTTGGAAGTAAGAAACGCTTGAGAAACTCAAAATTTTCGCAGTTCTGATGCTCGAAACGATTAACTAGAACGGCCTAGGGGAAAAGTACGCATACCGTTGTAATCGGGCGAGTTTCTACTTTCAGATGCAACAGAAATTTTGCGGATTGGTCAATCCGTTCGCGAGATATGGCAGTTTGGAGGTAAGCAACGCTTGAGAAACCCAAAATTTTCGCAGTTCTCATGCTCGAAACTAATAACTAGAACGGCCTAGGGGAAAAGTTCGCATACCGTTGTAATCGGGCGAGTTTCTACTTTCAGATGCAACTGAAATTTTGCGGATTAGTCATTCCGTTCGCGAGATATGGCAGTTTGGAGGTAAGAAACGCTTGAGAAACTCAAAATTTTCGCAGTTCTGATGCTCGACAAGCATAACTAAAACGTTCTAGGGGAAAAGTACGCATACCGTTGTAATCGGGCGACTTTCTACTTTCAGATGGAACAGAAATTTTGCGGTTTGGTCAATCCGTTCGCGAGATATGGCAGTTTGGAAGTATGAAACACTTGAGAAACACAAAATTTTCGCAGTTCTGATGCTCGAAACGAATAACTAGAGCGGCCTAGGGGAAAAGTACGCATACCGTTGTAATCGGGCGAGTTTCTACTTTCAGATGCATCAGAAATTTTGCGGATTGGTCAATCCGTTCGCGAGATATGGCAGTTTGGAAGTAAGAAACGCTTGAGAAACTCAAAATTTTTGCAGTTCTGATGCTCGAAACGATTAACTAGAACGGCCTAGGGGAAAAGTACGCATACCGTTGTAATCGGGCGAGTTTCTACTTTCAGATGCAACAGAAATTTTGCGTATTGGTCAATCCGTTCGCGAGATATGGCAGTTTGGAAGTAAGAAACGCTTGAGAAACTCAAAATTTTCGCAGTTCTGTTGCTCGAAACGAATAACTAGAACGGCCTAGGGGAGAAGTACGCATACCGTTGTAATCGGGCGAGTTTCTACTTTCAGATGCAACAGATATTTTGCGGATTGGTCAATCCGTTCGCGAGATATGGCAGTTTGGAGGTAAGAAACGCTTGAGAAACTCAAAATTTTCGCAGTTCTGATGCTCGAAACGAATAACAAGAACGGCATAGGGGAAAAGTAGGCATACCGTTGTAATCGGGCGAGTTTGTACTCTCAGATGCAACAGAAATTTTGCGGATTGGTCAATCCGTTCGCGAGATATGGCAGTTTGGAGGTAAGAAACGCTTGAGAAACTCAAAATTTTCGCAGTTCTGATGCTCGAAACGAATAACTAGAACGGACTAGGGGAAAAGTACGCATACCGTTGTAATCGGGCGAGTTTCTACTTTCAGATGCAACAGAAATTTTGCGGATTGGTCAATCCGTTCGCGAGATATGGCAGTTTGGAGGTAAGAAACGCTTGAGAAACTCAAAATTTTCGCAGTTCTGATGCTCGAAAGAATAACTAGAACGGCCTAGGGGAAAAGTACGCATACCGTTGTAATCGGGTGAGTTTCTACTTTCAGATGCAACAGAAATTTTGCGGATTAGTCAATCCGTTCGCGAGATATGGCAGTTTGGAGGTAAGAAACGCTTGAGAAACTCAAAATTTTTGCAGTTCTGATGCTCGAAACGAATAACTAGAACGGCCTAGGGGAAAAGTAGGCATACCGTTGTAATCGGGCGAGTTTGTACTCTCAGATGCAACAGAAATTTTGCGGATTGGTCAATCCGTTCGCGAGATATGGCAGTTTGGAGGTAAGAAACGCTTGAGAAACTCAAAATTTTCGCAGTTCTGATGCTCGAAACGAATAACTAGAACGGACTAGGGGAAAAGTACGCATACCGTTGTAATCGGGCGAGTTTCTACTTTCAGATGCAACAGAAATTTTGCGGATTGGTCAATCCGTTCGCGAGATATGGCAGTTTGGAGGTAAGAAACGCTTGAGAAACTCAAAATTTTCGCAGTTCTGATGCTCGAAAGAATAACTAGAACGGCCTAGGGGAAAAGTACGCATACCGTTGTAATCGGGTGAGTTTCTACTTTCAGATGCAACAGAAATTTTGCGGATTAGTCAATCCGTTCGCGAGATATGGCAGTTTGGAGGTAAGAAACGCTTGAGAAACTCAAAATTTTCGCAGTTCTGATGCTCGAAACGAATAACTAGAACGGACTAGGGGAAAAGTACGCATACCGTTGTAATCGGGCGAGTTTCTACTTTCAGATGCAACAGAAATTTTGCGGATTGGTCAATCCGTTCGCGAGATATGGCAGTTTGGAGGTAAGAAACGCTTGAGAAACTCAAAATTTTCGCAGTTCTGATGCTCGAAACGAATAACTAGAACGGCCTAGGGGAAAAGTACGCATACCGCTGTAATCGGGCGAGTTTCTACTTTCAGATGCAACAGAAATTTTGCGGATTAGTCAATCCGTTCGCGAGATATGGCAGTTTGGAAGTAAGAAACGCTTGAGAAACTCAAAATTTTCGCAGTTCTGATGCTCGAAACGAGTAACCAGAACGGCCTAGGGGAAAAGTACGCATACCGTTGTAATCGGGCGAGTTTCTACTTTCAGATGCAACAGAAATTTTGCGAATTGGTCAATCCGTTCGCGAGATATGGCAGTTTGGAGGTAAGCAACGCTTGAGAAACCCAAAATTTTCGCAGTTCTCATGCTCGAAACGAATAACTAGAGCGGCCTAGGGGAAAAGTACGCATACCGTTGTAATCGGGCGAGTTTCTACTTTCAGATGCATCAGAAATTTTGCGGATTGGTCAATCCGTTCGCGAGATATGGCAGTTTGGAAGTAAGAAACGCTTGAGAAACTCAAAATTTTCGCAGTTCTGATGCTCGAAACGATTAACTAGAACGGCCTAGGGGAAAAGTACGCATACCGTTGTAATCGGGCGAGTTTCTACTTTCAGATGCAACAGAAATTTTGCGGATTGGTCAATCCGTTCGCGAGATATGGCAGTTTGGAGGTAAGCAACGCTTGAGAAACCCAAAATTTTCGCAGTTCTGATGCTCGAAACGAATAACTAGAACGGACTAGGGGAAAAGTACGCATACCGTTGTAATCGGGCGAGTTTCTACTTTCAGATGCAACAGAAATTTTGCGGATTGGTCAATCCGTTCGCGAGATATGGCAGTTTGGAGGTAAGAAACGCTTGAGAAACTCAAAATTTTCGCAGTTCTGATGCTCGAAAGAATAACTAGAACGGCCTAGGGGAAAAGTACGCATACCGTTGTAATCGGGTGAGTTTCTACTTTCAGATGCAACAGAAATTTTGCGGATTAGTCAATCCGTTCGCGAGATATGGCAGTTTGGAGGTAAGAAACGCTTGAGAAACTCAAAATTTTTGCAGTTCTGATGCTCGAAACGAATAACTAGAACGGCCTAGGGGAAAAGTACGCATACCTTTGTAATCGGGCGAGTTTCTACTTTCAGATGCAACAGAAATTTTGCGGATTGGTCAATCCGTTCGCGAGATATGGCAGTTTGTAGGTAAGAAACGCTTGAGAAACTCAACATTTTCGCAGTTCTGATGCTCGAAACGAATAACTAGAACGGCCTAGGGGAAAAGTAGGCATACCGTTGTAATCGGGCGAGTTTGTACTCTCAGATGCAACAGAAATTTTGCGGATTGGTCAATCCGTTCGCGAGATATGGCAGTTTGGAGGTAAGAAACGCTTGAGAAACTCAAAATTTTCGCAGTTCTGATGCTCGAAACGAATAACTAGAACGGACTAGGGGAAAAGTACGCATACCGTTGTAATCGGGCGAGTTTCTACTTTCAGATGCAACAGAAATTTTGCGGATTGGTCAATCCGTTCGCGAGATATGGCAGTTTGGATGTAAGAAACGCTTGAGAAACTCAAAATTTTCGCAGTTCTGATGCTCGAAAGAATAACTAGAACGGCCTAGGGGAAAAGTACGCATACCGTTGTAATCGGGTGAGTTTCTACTTTCAGATGCAACAGAAATTTTGCGGATTAGTCAATCCGTTCGCGAGATATGGCAGTTTGGAGGTAAGAAACGCTTGAGAAACTCAAAATTTTTGCAGTTCTGATGCTCGAAACGAATAACTAGAACGGCCTAGGGGAAAAGTACGCATACCTTTGTAATCGGGCGAGTTTCTACTTTCAGATGCAACAGAAATTTTGCGGATTGGTCAATCCGTTCGCGAGATATGGCAGTTTGTAGGTAAGAAACGCTTGAGAAACTCAACATTTTCGCAGTTCTGATGCTCGAAACGAATAACTAGAACGGCCTAGGGGAAAAGTAGGCATACCGTTGTAATCGGGCGAGTTTGTACTCTCAGATGCAACAGAAATTTTGCGGATTGGTCAATCCGTTCGCGAGATATGGCAGTTTGGAGGTAAGAAACGCTTGAGAAACTCAAAATTTTCGCAGTTCTGCTGCTCGAAACGAATAACTAGAACGGACTAGGGGAAAAGTACGCATACCGTTGTAATCGGGCGAGTTTCTACTTTCAGATGCAACAGAAATTTTGCGGATTGGTCAATCCGTTCGCGAGATATGGCAGTTTGGAGGTAAGAAACGCTTGAGAAACTCAAAATTTTCGCAGTTCTGATGCTCGAAACGAATAACTAGAACGGCCTAGGGGAAAAGTACGCATACCGTTGTAATCGGGCGAGTTTCTACTCTCAGATGCAACAGAAATTTTGCGGATTAGTCAATCCGTTCGCGAGATATGGCAGTTTGGAGGTAAGAAACGCTTGAGAAACTCAAAATTTTCGCAGTTCTGATGCTCGAAACGATTAACTAGAACGGCCTAGGGGAAAAGTACGCATACCGTTGTAATCGGGCGAGTTTGTACTCTCAGATGCAACAGAAATTTTGCGGATTGGTCAATCCGTTCGCGAGATATGGCAGTTTGGAGGTAAGAAACGCTTGAGAAACTCAAAATTTTCGCAGTTCTGATGCTCGAAACGAATAACTAGAACGGACTAGGGGAAAAGTACGCATACCGTTGTAATCGGGCGAGTTTCTACTTTCAGATGCAACAGAAATTTTGCGGATTGGTCAATCCGTTCGCGAGATATGGCAGTTTGGAGGTAAGAAACGCTTGAGAAACTCAAAATTTTCGCAGCTCTGATGCTCGAAAGAATAACTAGAACGGCCTAGGGGAAAAGTACGCATACCGTTGTAATCGGGTGAGTTTCTACTTTCAGATGCAACAGAAATTTTGCGGATTAGTCAATCCGTTCGCGAGATATGGCAGTTTGGAGGTAAGCAACGCTTGAGAAACCCAAAATTTTCGCAGTTCTGATGCTCGAAACGAATAACTAGAACGGACTAGGGGAAAAGTACGCATACCGTTGTAATCGGGCGAGTTTCTACTTTCAGATGCAACAGAAATTTTGCGGATTGGTCAATCCGTTCGCGAGATATGGCAGTTTGGAGGTAAGAAACGCTTGAGAAACTCAAAATTTTCGCAGTTCTGATGCTCGAAAGAATAACTAGAACGGCCTAGGGGAAAAGTACGCATACCGTTGTAATCGGGTGAGTTTCTACTTTCAGATGCAACAGAAATTTTGCGGATTAGTCAATCCGTTCGCGAGATATGGCAGTTTGGAGGTAAGAAACGCTTGAGAAACTCAAAATTTTTGCAGTTCTGATGCTCGAAACGAATAACTAGAACGGCCTAGGGGAAAAGTACGCATACCTTTGTAATCGGGCGAGTTTCTACTTTCAGATGCAACAGAAATTTTGCGGATTGGTCAATCCGTTCGCGAGATATGGCAGTTTGTAGGTAAGAAACGCTTGAGAAACTCAACATTTTCGCAGTTCTGATGCTCGAAACGAATAACTAGAACGGCCTAGGGGAAAAGTAGGCATACCGTTGTAATCGGGCGAGTTTGTACTCTCAGATGCAACAGAAATTTTGCGGATTGGTCAATCCGTTCGCGAGATATGGCAGTTTGGAGGTAAGAAACGCTTGAGAAACTCAAAATTTTCGCAGTTCTGATGCTCGAAACGAATAACTAGAACGGACTAGGGGAAAAGTACGCATACCGTTGTAATCGGGCGAGTTTCTACTTTCAGATGCAACAGAAATTTTGCGGATTGGTCAATCCGTTCGCGAGATATGGCAGTTTGGATGTAAGAAACGCTTGAGAAACTCAAAATTTTCGCAGTTCTGATGCTCGAAAGAATAACTAGAACGGCCTAGGGGAAAAGTACGCATACCGTTGTAATCGGGTGAGTTTCTACTTTCAGATGCAACAGAAATTTTGCGGATTAGTCAATCCGTTCGCGAGATATGGCAGTTTGGAGGTAAGAAACGCTTGAGAAACTCAAAATTTTTGCAGTTCTGATGCTCGAAACGAATAACTAGAACGGCCTAGGGGAAAAGTACGCATACCTTTGTAATCGGGCGAGTTTCTACTTTCAGATGCAACAGAAATTTTGCGGATTGGTCAATCCGTTCGCGAGATATGGCAGTTTGTAGGTAAGAAACGCTTGAGAAACTCAACATTTTCGCAGTTCTGATGCTCGAAACGAATAACTAGAACGGCCTAGGGGAAAAGTAGGCATACCGTTGTAATCGGGCGAGTTTGTACTCTCAGATGCAACAGAAATTTTGCGGATTGGTCAATCCGTTCGCGAGATATGGCAGTTTGGAGGTAAGAAACGCTTGAGAAACTCAAAATTTTCGCAGTTCTGCTGCTCGAAACGAATAACTAGAACGGACTAGGGGAAAAGTACGCATACCGTTGTAATCGGGCGAGTTTCTACTTTCAGATGCAACAGAAATTTTGCGGATTGGTCAATCCGTTCGCGAGATATGGCAGTTTGGAGGTAAGAAACGCTTGAGAAACTCAAAATTTTCGCAGTTCTGATGCTCGAAACGAATAACTAGAACGGCCTAGGGGAAAAGTACGCATACCGTTGTAATCGGGCGAGTTTCTACTCTCAGATGCAACAGAAATTTTGCGGATTAGTCAATCCGTTCGCGAGATATGGCAGTTTGGAGGTAAGAAACGCTTGAGAAACTCAAAATTTTCGCAGTTCTGATGCTCGAAACGATTAACTAGAACGGCCTAGGGGAAAAGTACGCATACCGTTGTAATCGGGCGAGTTTGTACTCTCAGATGCAACAGAAATTTTGCGGATTGGTCAATCCGTTCGCGAGATATGGCAGTTTGGAGGTAAGAAACGCTTGAGAAACTCAAAATTTTCGCAGTTCTGATGCTCGAAACGAATAACTAGAACGGACTAGGGGAAAAGTACGCATACCGTTGTAATCGGGCGAGTTTCTACTTTCAGATGCAACAGAAATTTTGCGGATTGGTCAATCCGTTCGCGAGATATGGCAGTTTGGAGGTAAGAAACGCTTGAGAAACTCAAAATTTTCGCAGCTCTGATGCTCGAAAGAATAACTAGAACGGCCTAGGGGAAAAGTACGCATACCGTTGTAATCGGGTGAGTTTCTACTTTCAGATGCAACAGAAATTTTGCGGATTAGTCAATCCGTTCGCGAGATATGGCAGTTTGGAGGTAAGAAACGCTTGAGAAACTCAAAATTTTTGCAGTTCTGATGCTCGAAACGAATAACTAGAACGGCCTAGGGGAAAAGTACGCATACCGTTGTAATCGGGCGAGTTTCTACTTTCAGATGCAACAGAAATTTTGCGGATTAGTCAATCCGTTCGCGAGATATGGCAGTTTGGAGGTAAGAAACGCTTGAGAAACTCAAAATTTTCGCAGTTCTGATGCTCGAAACGAATAACTAGAACGGACTAGGGGAAAAGTACGCATACCGTTGTAATCGGGCGAGTTTCTACTTTCAGATGCAACAGAAATTTTGCGGATTGGTCAATCCGTTCGCGAGATATGGCAGTTTGGAGGTAAGAAACGCTTGAGAAACTAAAAATTTTCGCAGTTCTGATGCTCGAAACGAATAACTAGAACGGCCTAGGGGAAAAGTACGCATACCGTTGTAATCGGGCGAGTTTCTACTTTCAGATGCAACAGAAATTTTGCGGATTGGTCAATCCGTTCGCGAGATATGGCAGTTTGGAGGTAAGAAACGCTTGAGAAACTCAAAATTTTCGCAGTTCTGATGCTCGAAACGAATAACTAGAACGGCCTAGGGGAAAAGTACGCATACCGTTGTAATCGGGCGAGTTTCTACTTTCAGATGCAACAGAAATTTTGCGGATTAGTCAATCCGTTCGCGAGATATGGCAGTTTGGAGGTAAGAAACGCTTGAGAAACTCAAAATTTTCGCAGTTCTGATGCTCGAAACGATTAACTAGAACGGCCTAGGGGAAAAGTACGCATACCGTTGTAATCGGGCGAGTTTGTACTCTCAGATGCAACAGAAATTTTGCGGATTGGTCAATCCGTTCGCGAGATATGGCAGTTTGGAGGTAAGAAACGCTTGAGAAACTCAAAATTTTCGCAGTTCTGATGCTCGAAAGAATAACTAGAACGGCCTAGGGGAAAAGTACGCATACCGTTGTAATCGGGCGAGTTTCTACTTTCAGATGCAACAGAAATTTTGCGGATTAGTCAATCCGTTCGCGAGATATGGCAGTTTGGAGGTAAGAAACGCTTGAGAAACTCAAAATTTTCGCAGTTCTGATGCTCGAAACGAATAACTAGAACGGACTAGGGGAAAAGTACGCATACCGTTGTAATCGGGCGAGTTTCTACTTTCAGATGCAACAGAAATTTTGCGGATTGGTCAATCCGTTCGCGAGATATGGCAGTTTGGAGGTAAGAAACGCTTGAGAAACTAAAAATTTTCGCAGTTCTGATGCTCGAAACGAATAACTAGAACGGCCTAGGGGAAAAGTACGCATACCGTTGTAATCGGGCGACTTTCTACTTTCAGATGCAATAAAAATTTTGCGGATTGGTCAATCTGTTCGCGAGATATCGCAGTTTGGAGGTAAGAAACGCTTGAGAAACTCAAAATTTACGCAGTTCTGATGCTCGAAACGAATAACTAGAACGGCCTAGGGGAAAAGTACGCATACCGTTGTAATCGGGCGAGTTTCTACTTTCAGATGCAACAGAAATTTTGCGAATTGGTCAATCCGTTCGCGAGATATGGCAGTTTGGAGGTAAGCAACGCTTGAGAAACCCAAAATTTTCGCAGTTCTCATGCTCGAAGCGAATAACTACAACGGCCTAGGGGAAAAGTACGCATACCGTTGTAATCGGGCGAGTTTCTACTTTCAGATGCAACAGAAATTTTGCGGATTGGTCAATCCGTTCGCGAGATATGGCAGTTTGGAGGTAAGAAACGCTTGAGAAACTCAAAATTTTCGCAGTTCTGATGCTCGAAACGAATAACTAGAACGGCCTAGGGGAAAAGTACGCATACCGTTGTAATCGGGCGACTTTCTACTTTCAGATGCAATAAAAATTTTGCGGATTGGTCAATCTGTTCGCGAGATATCGCAGTTTGGAGGTAAGAAACGCTTGAGAAACTCAAAATTTTCGCAGTTCTGATGCTCGAAACGAATAACTAGAACGGCCTAGGGGAAAAGTACGCATACCGTTGTAATCGGGCGAGTTTCTACTTTCAGATGCAACAGAAATTTTGCGAATTGGTCAATCCGTTCGCGAGATATGGCAGTTTGGAGGTAAGCAACGCTTGAGAAACCCAAAATTTTCGCAGTTCTCATGCTCGAAGCGAATAACTACAACGGCCTAGGGGAAAAGTACGCATACCGTTGTAATCGGGCGAGTTTCTACTTTCAGACGCAACAGAAATTTTGCGGATTGGTCAATCCGTTCGCGAGATATGGCAGTTTGGAGGTAAGAAACGCTTGAGAAACTCAAAATTTTCGCAGTTCTGATGCTCGAAACGAATAACTAGAACGGCCTAGGGGAAAAGTACGCATACCGTTGTAATCGGGCGAGTTTCTACTTTCAGATGCAACAGAAATTTTGCGGATTAGTCAATCCGTTCGCGAGATATGGCAGTTTGGAAGTAAGAAACGCTTGAGAAACTCAAAATTTTCGCAGTTCTGATGCTCGAAACGAGTAACCAGAACGGCCTAGGGGAAAAGTACGCATACCGTTGTAATCGGGCGAGTTTCTACTTTCAGATGCAACAGAAATTTTGCGAATTGGTCAATCCGTTCGCGAGATATGGCAGTTTGGAGGTAAGCAACGCTTGAGAAACCCAAAATTTTCGCAGTTCTCATGCTCGAAGCGAATAACTACAACGGCCTAGGGGAAAAGTACGCATACCGTTGTAATCGGGCGAGTTTCTACTTTCAGATGCATCAGAAATTTTGCGGTTTGGTCAATCCGTTCGCGAGATATGGCAGTTTGGATGTATGAAACACTTGAGAAACACAAAATTTTCGCAGTTCTGATGCTCGAAACGAATAACTAGAGCGGCCTAGGGGAAAAGTACGCATACCGTTGTAATCGGGCGAGTTTCTACTTTCAGATGCATCAGAAATTTTGCGGATTGGTCAATCCGTTCGCGAGATATGGCAGTTTGGAAGTAAGAAACGCTTGAGAAACTCAAAATTTTCGCAGTTCTGATGCTCGAAACGATTAACTAGAACGGCCTAGGGGAAAAGTACGCATACCGTTGTAATCGGGCGAGTTTCTACTTTCAGATGCAACAGAAATTTTGCGGATTGGTCAATCCGTTCGCGAGATATGGCAGTTTGGAGGTAAGCAACGCTTGAGAAACCCAAAATTTTCGCAGTTCTCATGCTCGAAACTAATAACTAGAACGGTCTAGGGGAAAAGTTCGCATACCGTTGTAATCGGGCGAGTTTCTACTTTCAGATGCAACTGAAATTTTGCGGATTAGTCATTCCGTTCGCGAGATATGGCAGTTTGGAGGTAAGAAACGCTTGAGAAACTCAAAATTTTCGCAGTTCTGATGCTCGACAAGCATAACTAAAACGTTCTAGGGGAAAAGTACGCATACCGTTGTAATCGGGCGACTTTCTACTTTCAGATGGAACAGAAATTTTGCGGATTGGTCAATCTGTTCGCGAGATATGGCAGTTTGGAGGTAAGAAACGGTTGAGAAACTCAAAATTTTCACAGTTCTGATGCTCGAAACGAATAACCAGAACGGCCTAGGGGAAAAGTACGCATACCGTTGTAATCGGGCGAGTTTCTACTTTCAGATGCAACAGAAATTTTGCTGTTTGGTCAATCCGTTCGCGAGATATGGCAGTTTGGAAGTATGAAACACTTGAGAAACCCAGAATTTTCGCAGTTCTGATGCTCGAAACGAATAACTAGAGCGGCCTAGGGGAAAAGTACGCATACCGTTGTAATCGGGCGAGTTTCTACTTTCAGATGCATCAGAAATTTTGCGGATTGGTCAATCCGTTCGCGAGATATGGCAGTTTGGAAGTAAGAAACGCTTGAGAAACTCAAAATTTTCGCAGTTCTGTTGCTCGAAACGAATAACTAGAACGGCCTAGGGGAGAAGTACGCATACCGTTGTAATCGGGCGAGTTTCTACTTTCAGATGCAACAGATATTTTGCGGATTGGTCAATCCGTTCGCGAGAGATGGCAGTTTGTAGGTAAGAAACGCTTGAGAAACTCAACATTTTCGCAGTTCTGATGCTCGAAACGAATAACTAGAACGGCCTAGGGGAAAAGTAGGCATACCGTTGTAATCGGGCGAGTTTGTACTCTCAGATGCAACAGAAATTTTGCGGATTGGTCAATCCGTTCGCGAGATATGGCAGTTTGGAGGTAAGAAACGCTTGAGAAACTCAAAATTTTCGCAGTTCTGATGCTCGAAACGAATAACTAGAACGGACTAGGGGAAAAGTACGCATACCGTTGTAATCGGGCGAGTTTCTACTTTCAGATGCAACAGAAATTTTGCGGATTGGTCAATCCGTTCGCGAGATATGGCAGTTTGGAGGTAAGAAACGCTTGAGAAACTCAAAATTTTCGCAGTTCTGATGCTCGAAAGAATAACTAGAACGGCCTAGGGGAAAAGTACGCATACCGTTGTAATCGGGTGAGTTTCTACTTTCAGATGCAACAGAAATTTTGCGGATTAGTCAATCCGTTCGCGAGATATGGCAGTTTGCAGGTAAGAAACGCTTGAGAAACTCAAAATTTTTGCAGTTCTGATGCTCGAAACGAATAACTAGAACGGCCTAGGGGAAAAGTAGGCATACCGTTGTAATCGGGCGAGTTTGTACTCTCAGATGCAACAGAAATTTTGCGGATTGGTCAATCCGTTCGCGAGATATGGCAGTTTGGAGGTAAGAAACGCTTGAGAAACTCAAAATTTTCGCAGTTCTGTTGCTCGAAACGAATAACTAGAACGGCCTAGGGGAGAAGTACGCATACCGTTGTAATCGGGCGAGTTTCTACTTTCAGATGCAACAGATATTTTGCGGATTGGTCAATCCGTTCGCGAGATATGGCAGTTTGTAGGTAAGAAACGCTTGAGAAACTCAACATTTTCGCAGTTCTGATGCTCGAAACGAATAACTAGAACGGCCTAGGGGAAAAGTAGGCATACCGTTGTAATCGGGCGAGTTTGTACTCTCAGATGCAACAGAAATTTTGCGGATTGGTCAATCCGTTCGCGAGATATGGCAGTTTGGAGGTAAGAAACGCTTGAGAAACTCAAAATTTTCGCAGTTCTGATGCTCGAAACGAATAACTAGAACAGACTAGGGGAAAAGTACGCATACCGTTGTAATCGGGCGAGTTTCTACTTTCAGATGCAACAGAAATTTTGCGGATTGGTCAATCCGTTCGCGAGATATGGCAGTTTGGAGGTAAGAAACGCTTGAGAAACTCAAAATTTTCGCAGTTCTGATGCTCGAAAGAATAACTAGAACGGCCTAGGGGAAAAGTACGCATACCGTTGTAATCGGGTGAGTTTCTACTTTCAGATGCAACAGAAATTTTGCGGATTAGTCAATCCGTTCGCGAGATATGGCAGTTTGGAAGTAAGAAACGCTTGAGAAACTCAAAATTTTCGCAGTTCTGATGCTCGAAACGAGTAACCAGAACGGCCTAGGGGAAAAGTACGCATACCGTTGTAATCGGGCGAGTTTCTACTTTCAGATGCAACAGAAATTTTGCGAATTGGTCAATCCGTTCGCGAGATATGGCAGTTTGGAGGTAAGCAACGCTTGAGAAACCCAAAATTTTCGCAGTTCTCATGCTCGAAACGAATAACTAGAGCGGCCTAGGGGAAAAGTACGCATACCGTTGTAATCGGGCGAGTTTCTACTTTCAGATGCATCAGAAATTTTGCGGATTGGTCAATCCGTTCGCGAGATATGGCAGTTTGGAAGTAAGAAACGCTTGAGAAACTCAAAATTTTCGCAGTTCTGATGCTCGAAACGATTAACTAGAACGGCCTAGGGGAAAAGTACGCATACCGTTGTAATCGGGCGAGTTTCTACTTTCAGATGCAACAGAAATTTTGCGGATTGGTCAATCCGTTCGCGAGATATGGCAGTTTGGAGGTAAGCAACGCTTGAGAAACCCAAAATTTTCGCAGTTCTCATGCTCGAAACTAATAACTAGAACGGCCTAGGGGAAAAGTTCGCATACCGTTGTAATCGGGCGAGTTTCTACTTTCAGATGCAACTGAAATTTTGCGGATTAGTCATTCCGTTCGCGAGATATGGCAGTTTGGAGGTAAGAAACGCTTGAGAAACTCAAAATTTTCGCAGTTCTGATGCTCGACAAGCATAACTAAAACGTTCTAGGGGAAAAGTACGCATACCGTTGTAATCGGGCGACTTTCTACTTTCAGATGGAACAGAAATTTTGCGGATTGGTCAATCCGTTCGCGAGATATGGCAGTTTGGAGGTAAGAAACGGTTGAGAAACTCAAAATTTTCACAGTTCTGATGCTCGAAACGAATAACCAGAACGGCCTAGGGGAAAAGTACGCATACCGTTGTAATCGGGCGAGTTTCTACTTTCAGATGCAACAGAAATTTTGCGGTTTGGTCAATCCGTTCGCGAGATATGGCAGTTTGGAAGTATGAAACACTTGAGAAACACAAAATTTTCGCAGTTCTGATGCTCGAAACGAATAACTAGAGCGGCCTAGGGGAAAAGTACGCATACCGTTGTAATCGGGCGAGTTTCTACTTTCAGATGCATCAGAAATTTTGCGGATTGGTCAATCCGTTCGCGAGATATGGCAGTTTGGAAGTAAGAAACGCTTGAGAAACTCAAAATTTTTGCAGTTCTGATGCTCGAAACGATTAACTAGAACGGCCTAGGGGAAAAGTACGCATACCGTTGTAATCGGGCGAGTTTCTACTTTCAGATGCATCAGAAATTTTGCGGATTGGTCAATCCGTTCGCGAGATATGGCAGTTTGGAAGTAAGAAACGCTTGAGAAACTCAAAATTTTTGCAGTTCTGATGCTCGAAACGATTAACTAGAACGGCCTAGGGGAAAAGTACGCATACCGTTGTAATCGGGCGAGTTTCTACTTTCAGATGCAACAGATATTTTGCGGATTGGTCAATCCGTTCGCGAGATATGGCAGTTTGGAGGTAAGAAACGCTTGAGAAACTCAAAATTTTCGCAGTTCTGATGCTCGAAACGAATAACAAGAACGGCCTAGGGGAAAAGTAGGCATACCGTTGTAATCGGGCGAGTTTGTACTCTCAGATGCAACAGAAATTTTGCGGATTGGTCAATCCGTTCGCGAGATATGGCAGTTTGGAGGTAAGAAACGCTTGAGAAACTCAAAATTTTCGCAGTTCTGATGCTCGAAACGAATAACTAGAACGGACTAGGGGAAAAGTACGCATACCGTTGTAATCGGGCGAGTTTCTACTTTCAGATGCAACAGAAATTTTGCGGATTGGTCAATCCGTTCGCGAGATATGGCAGTTTGGAGGTAAGAAACGCTTGAGAAACTCAAAATTTTCGCAGTTCTGATGCTCGAAAGAATAACTAGAACGGCCTAGGGGAAAAGTACGCATACCGTTGTAATCGGGTGAGTTTCTACTTTCAGATGCAACAGAAATTTTGCGGATTAGTCAATCCGTTC
This sequence comes from Ptiloglossa arizonensis, assembly GCF_051014685.1. Classification (NCBI taxonomy): domain Eukaryota; kingdom Metazoa; phylum Arthropoda; class Insecta; order Hymenoptera; family Colletidae; genus Ptiloglossa; species Ptiloglossa arizonensis. The sequence goes on along the minus strand of NW_027478478.1, from coordinate 89,267 downwards.
GCGAGATATGGCAGTTTGGAGGTAAGAAACGCTTGAGAAACTCAAAATTTTTGCAGTTCTGATGCTCGAAACGAATAACTAGAACGGCCTAGGGGAAAAGTACGCATACCTTTGTAATCGGGCGAGTTTCTACTTTCAGATGCAACAGAAATTTTGCGGATTGGTCAATCCGTTCGCGAGATATGGCAGTTTGTAGGTAAGAAACGCTTGAGAAACTCAACATTTTCGCAGTTCTGATGCTCGAAACGAATAACTAGAACGGCCTAGGGGAAAAGTAGGCATACCGTTGTAATCGGGCGAGTTTGTACTCTCAGATGCAACAGAAATTTTGCGGATTGGTCAATCCGTTCGCGAGATATGGCAGTTTGGAGGTAAGAAACGCTTGAGAAACTCAAATTTTCGCAGTTCTGATGCTCGAAACGAATAACTAGAACGGACTAGGGGAAAAGTACGCATACCGTTGTAATCGGGCGAGTTTCTACTTTCAGATGCAACAGAAATTTTGCGAATTGGTCAATCCGTTCGCGAGATATGGCAGTTTGGAGGTAAGCAACGCTTGAGAAACCCAAAATTTTCCCAGTTCTCATGCTCGAAGCGAATAACTACAACGGCCTAGGGGAAAAGTACGCATACCCTTGTAATCGGGCGAGTTTCTACTTTCAGATGCAACAGAAATTTTGCGGATTGGTCAATCCGTTCGCGAGATATGGCAGTTTGGAGGTAAGAAACGCTTGAGAAACTCAAAATTTTCGCAGTTCTGATGCTCGAAACGAATAACTAGAACGGCCTAGGGGAAAAGTACGCATACCGTTGTAATCGGGCGACTTTCTACTTTCAGATGCAATAAAAATTTTGCGGATTGGTCAATCTGTTCGCGAGATATCGCAGTTTGGAGGTAAGAAACGCTTGAGAAACTCAAAATTTTCGCAGTTCTGATGCTCGAAACGAATAACTAGAACGGCCTAGGGGAAAAGTACGCATACCGTTGTAATCGGGCGAGTTTCTACTTTCAGATGCAACAGAAATTTTGCGAATTGGTCAATCCGTTCGCGAGATATGGCAGTTTGGAGGTAAGCAACGCTTGAGAAACCCAAAATTTTCGCAGTTCTCATGCTCGAAGCGAATAACTACAACGGCCTAGGGGAAAAGTACGCATACCGTTGTAATCGGGCGAGTTTCTACTTTCAGATGCAACAGAAATTTTGCGGATTGGTCAATCCGTTCGCGAGATATGGCAGTTTGGAGGTAAGAAACGCTTGAGAAACTCAAAATTTTCGCAGTTCTGATGCTCGAAACGAATAACTAGAACGGCCTAGGGGAAAAGTACGCATACCGTTGTAATCGGGCGAGTTTCTACTTTCAGATGCAACAGAAATTTTGCGGATTAGTCAATCCGTTCGCGAGATATGGCAGTTTGGAAGTAAGAAACGCTTGAGAAACTCAAAATTTTCGCAGTTCTGATGCTCGAAACGAGTAACCAGAACGGCCTAGGGGAAAAGTACGCATACCGTTGTAATCGGGCGAGTTTCTACTTTCAGATGCAACAGAAATTTTGCGAATTGGTCAATCCGTTCGCGAGATATGGCAGTTTGGAGGTAAGCAACGCTTGAGAAACCCAAAATTTTCGCAGTTCTCATGCTCGAAGCGAATAACTACAACGGCCTAGGGGAAAAGTACGCATACCGTTGTAATCGGGCGAGTTTCTACTTTCAGATGCATCAGAAATTTTGCGGTTTGGTCAATCCGTTCGCGAGATATGGCAGTTTGGAAGTATGAAACACTTGAGAAACACAAAATTTTCGCAGTTCTGATGCTCGAAACGAATAACTAGAGCGGCCTAGGGGAAAAGTACGCATACCGTTGTAATCGGGCGAGTTTCTACTTTCAGATGCATCAGAAATTTTGCGGATTGGTCAATCCGTTCGCGAGATATGGCAGTTTGGAAGTAAGAAACGCTTGAGAAACTCAAAATTTTCGCAGTTCTGATGCTCGAAACGATTAACTAGAACGGCCTAGGGGAAAAGTACGCATACCGTTGTAATCGGGCGAGTTTCTACTTTCAGATGCAACAGAAATTTTGCGGATTGGTCAATCCGTTCGCGAGATATGGCAGTTTGGAGGTAAGCAACGCTTGAGAAACCCAAAATTTTCGCAGTTCTCATGCTCGAAACTAATAACTAGAACGGTCTAGGGGAAAAGTTCGCATACCGTTGTAATCGGGCGAGTTTCTACTTTCAGATGCAACTGAAATTTTGCGGATTAGTCATTCCGTTCGCGAGATATGGCAGTTTGGAGGTAAGAAACGCTTGAGAAACTCAAAATTTTCGCAGTTCTGATGCTCGACAAGCATAACTAAAACGTTCTAGGGGAAAAGTACGCATACCGTTGTAATCGGGCGACTTTCTACTTTCAGATGGAACAGAAATTTTGCGGATTGGTCAATCTGTTCGCGAGATATGGCAGTTTGGAGGTAAGAAACGGTTGAGAAACTCAAAATTTTCACAGTTCTGATGCTCGAAACGAATAACCAGAACGGCCTAGGGGAAAAGTACGCATACCGTTGTAATCGGGCGAGTTTCTACTTTCAGATGCAACAGAAATTTTGCTGTTTGGTCAATCCGTTCGCGAGATATGGCAGTTTGGAAGTATGAAACACTTGAGAAACCCAGAATTTTCGCAGTTCTGATGCTCGAAACGAATAACTAGAGCGGCCTAGGGGAAAAGTACGCATACCGTTGTAATCGGGCGAGTTTCTACTTTCAGATGCATCAGAAATTTTGCGGATTGGTCAATCCGTTCGCGAGATATGGCAGTTTGGAAGTAAGAAACGCTTGAGAAACTCAAAATTTTTGCAGTTCTGATGCTCGAAACGATTAACTAGAACGGCCTAAGGGAAAAGTACGCATACCGTTGTAATCGGGCGAGTTTCTACTTTCAGATGCAACAGAAATTTTGCGGATTGGTCAATCCGTTCGCGAGATATGGCAGTTTGGAAGTAAGAAACGCTTGAGAAACTCAAAATTTTCGCAGTTCTGTTGCTCGAAACGAATAACTAGAACGGCCTAGGGGAGAAGTACGCATACCGTTGTAATCGGGCGAGTTTCTACTTTCAGATGCAACAGATATTTTGCGGATTGGTCAATCCGTTCGCGAGAGATGGCAGTTTGTAGGTAAGAAACGCTTGAGAAACTCAACATTTTCGCAGTTCTGATGCTCGAAACGAATAACTAGAACGGCCTAGGGGAAAAGTAGGCATACCGTTGTAATCGGGCGAGTTTGTACTCTCAGATGCAACAGAAATTTTGCGGATTGGTCAATCCGTTCGCGAGATATGGCAGTTTGGAGGTAAGAAACGCTTGAGAAACTCAAAATTTTCGCAGTTCTGATGCTCGAAACGAATAACTAGAACGGACTAGGGGAAAAGTACGCATACCGTTGTAATCGGGCGAGTTTCTACTTTCAGATGCAACAGAAATTTTGCGGATTGGTCAATCCGTTCGCGAGATATGGCAGTTTGGAGGTAAGAAACGCTTGAGAAACTCAAAATTTTCGCAGTTCTGATGCTCGAAAGAATAACTAGAACGGCCTAGGGGAAAAGTACGCATACCGTTGTAATCGGGTGAGTTTCTACTTTCAGATGCAACAGAAATTTTGCGGATTAGTCAATCCGTTCGCGAGATATGGCAGTTTGCAGGTAAGAAACGCTTGAGAAACTCAAAATTTTTGCAGTTCTGATGCTCGAAACGAATAACTAGAACGGCCTAGGGGAAAAGTAGGCATACCGTTGTAATCGGGCGAGTTTGTACTCTCAGATGCAACAGAAATTTTGCGGATTGGTCAATCCGTTCGCGAGATATGGCAGTTTGGAGGTAAGAAACGCTTGAGAAACTCAAAATTTTCGCAGTTCTGTTGCTCGAAACGAATAACTAGAACGGCCTAGGGGAGAAGTACGCATACCGTTGTAATCGGGCGAGTTTCTACTTTCAGATGCAACAGATATTTTGCGGATTGGTCAATCCGTTCGCGAGATATGGCAGTTTGTAGGTAAGAAACGCTTGAGAAACTCAACATTTTCGCAGTTCTGATGCTCGAAACGAATAACTAGAACGGCCTAGGGGAAAAGTAGGCATACCGTTGTAATCGGGCGAGTTTGTACTCTCAGATGCAACAGAAATTTTGCGGATTGGTCAATCCGTTCGCGAGATATGGCAGTTTGGAGGTAAGAAACGCTTGAGAAACTCAAAATTTTCGCAGTTCTGATGCTCGAAACGAATAACTAGAACAGACTAGGGGAAAAGTACGCATACCGTTGTAATCGGGCGAGTTTCTACTTTCAGATGCAACAGAAATTTTGCGGATTGGTCAATCCGTTCGCGAGATATGGCAGTTTGGAGGTAAGAAACGCTTGAGAAACTCAAAATTTTCGCAGTTCTGATGCTCGAAAGAATAACTAGAACGGCCTAGGGGAAAAGTACGCATACCGTTGTAATCGGGTGAGTTTCTACTTTCAGATGCAACAGAAATTTTGCGGATTAGTCAATCCGTTCGCGAGATATGGCAGTTTGGAGGTAAGAAACGCTTGAGAAACTCAAAATTTTTGCAGTTCTGATGCTCGAAACGAATAACTAGAACGGCCTAGGGGAAAAGTACGCATACCGTTGTAATCGGGCGAGTTTTTACTTTCAGATGCAACAGAAATTTTGCGGATTGGTCAATCCGTTCGCGAGATATGGCAGTTTGGAGGTAAGAAACGCTTGAGAAACTCAAAATTTTCGCAGTTCTGATGCTCGAAACGAATAACTAGAACGGCCTAGGGGAAAAGTAGGCATACCGTTGTAATCGGGCGAGTTTGTACTCTCAGATGCAACAGAAATTTTGCGGATTGGTCAATCCGTTCGCGAGATATGGCAGTTTGGAGGTAAGAAACGCTTGAGAAACTCAAAATTTTCGCAGTTCTGATGCTCGAAACGAATAACTAGAACGGACTAGGGGAAAAGTACGCATACCGTTGTAATCGGGCGAGTTTCTACTTTCAGATGCAACAGAAATTTTGCGGATTGGTCAATCCGTTCGCGAGATATGGCAGTTTGGAGGTAAGAAACGCTTGAGAAACTCAAAATTTTCGCAGTTCTGATGCTCGAAAGAATAACTAGAACGGCCTAGGGGAAAAGTACGCATACCGTTGTAATCGGGTGAGTTTCTACTTTCAGATGCAACAGAAATTTTGCGGATTAGTCAATCCGTTCGCGAGATATGGCAGTTTGGAGGTAAGAAACGCTTGAGAAACTCAAAATTTTTGCAGTTCTGATGCTCGAAACGAATAACTAGAACGGCCTAGGGGAAAAGTACGCATACCGTTGTAATCGGGCGAGTTTCTACTTTCAGATGCAACAGAAATTTTGCGGATTGGTCAATCCGTTCGCGAGATATGGCAGTTTGTAGGTAAGAAACGCTTGAGAAACTCAACATTTTCGCAGTTCTGATGCTCGAAACGAATAACTAGAACGGCCTAGGGGAAAAGTAGGCATACCGTTGTAATCGGGCGAGTTTGTACTCTCAGATGCAACAGAAATTTTGCGGATTGGTCAATCCGTTCGCGAGATATGGCAGTTTGGAGGTAAGAAACGCTTGAGAAACTCAAAATTTTCGCAGTTCTGATGCTCGAAACGAATAACTAGAACGGACTAGGGGAAAAGTACGCATACCGTTGTAATCGGGCGAGTTTCTACTTTCAGATGCAACAGAAATTTTGCGGATTGGTCAATCCGTTCGCGAGATATGGCAGTTTGGAGGTAAGAAACGCTTGAGAAACTCAAAATTTTCGCAGTTCTGATGCTCGAAACGAATAACTAGAACGGCCTAGGGGAAAAGTACGCATACCGTTGTAATCGGGCGAGTTTCTACTTTCAGATGCAACAGAAATTTTGCGGATTAGTCAATCCGTTCGCGAGATATGGCAGTTTGGAGGTAAGAAACGCTTGAGAAACTCAAAATTTTCGCAGTTCTGATGCTCGAAACGATTAACTAGAACGGCCTAGGGGAAAAGTACGCATACCGTTGTAATCGGGCGAGTTTCTACTTTCAGATGCAACAGAAATTTTGCGGATTGGTCAATCCGTTCGCGAGATATGGCAGTTTGGAAGTAAGAAACGCTTGAGAAAATCAAAATTTTCGCAGTTCTGTTGCTCGAAACGAATAACTAGAACGGCCTAGGGGAGAAGTACGCATACCGTTGTAATCGGGCGAGTTTCTACTTTCAGATGCAACAGATATTTTGCGGATTGGTCAATCCGTTCGCGAGATATGGCAGTTTGTAGGTAAGAAACGCTTGAGAAACTCAACATTTTCGCAGTTCTGATGCTCGAAACGAATAACTAGAACGGCCTAGGGGAAAAGTAGGCATACCGTTGTAATCGGGCGAGTTTGTACTCTCAGATGCAACAGAAATTTTGCGGATTGGTCAATCCGTTCGCGAGATATGGCAGTTTGGAGGTAAGAAACGCTTGAGAAACTCAAAATTTTCGCAGTTCTGATGCTCGAAACGAATAACTAGAACGGACTAGGGGAAAAGTACGCATACCGTTGTAATCGGGCGAGTTTCTACTTTCAGATGCAACAGAAATTTTGCGGATTGGTCAATCCGTTCGCGAGATATGGCAGTTTGGAGGTAAGAAACGCTTGAGAAACTCAAAATTTTCGCAGTTCTGATGCTCGAAAGAATAACTAGAACGGCCTAGGGGAAAAGTACGCATACCGTTGTAATCGGGTGAGTTTCTACTTTCAGATGCAACAGAAATTTTGCGGATTAGTCAATCCGTTCGCGAGATATGGCAGTTTGGAGGTAAGAAACGCTTGAGAAACTCAAAATTTTTGCAGTTCTGATGCTCGAAACGAATAACTAGAACGGCCTAGGGGAAAAGTACGCATACCGTTGTAATCGGGCGAGTTTCTACTTTCAGATGCAACAGAAATTTTGCGGATTAGTCAACCCGTTCGCGAGATATGGCAGTTTGGAGGTAAGAAACGCTTGAGAAACTCAAAATTTTCGCAGTTCTGATGCTCGAAACGAATAACTAGAACGGCCTAGGGGAAAAGTACGCATACCGTTGTAATCGGGCGAGTTTCTACTTTCAGATGCAACAGAAATTTTGCGGATTAGTCAATCCGTTCGCGAGATATGGCAGTTTGGAGGTAAGAAACGCTTGAGAAACTCAAAATTTTCGCAGTTCTGATGCTCGAAACGAATAACTAGAACGGCCTAGGGGAAAAGTAGGCATACCGTTGTAATCGGGCGAGTTTGTACTCTCAGATGCAACAGAAATTTTGCGGATTGGTCAATCCGTTCGCGAGATATGGCAGTTTGGAGGTAAGAAACGCTTGAGAAACTCAAAATTTTCGCAGTTCTGATGCTCGAAACGAATAACTAGAACGGCCTAGGGGAAAAGTAGGCATACCGTTGTAATCGGGCGAGTTTGTACTCTCAGATGCAACAGAAATTTTGCGGATTGGTCAATCCGTTCGCGAGATATGGCAGTTTGGAGGTAAGAAACGCTTGAGAAACTCAAAATTTTCGCAGTTCTGATGCTCGAAACGAATAACTAGAACAGACTAGGGGAAAAGTACGCATACCGTTGTAATCGGGCGAGTTTCTACTTTCAGATGCAACAGAAATTTTGCGGATTGGTCAATCCGTTCGCGAGATATGGCAGTTTGGAGGTAAGAAACGCTTGAGAAACTCAAAATTTTCGCAGTTCTGATGCTCGAAAGAATAACTCGAACGGCCTAGGGGAAAAGTACGCATACCGTTGTAATCGGGTGAGTTTCTACTTTCAGATGCAACAGAAATTTTGCGGATTAGTCAATCCGTTCGCGAGATATGGCAGTTTGGAGGTAAGAAACGCTTGAGAAACTCAAAATTTTTGCAGTTCTGATGCTCGAAACGAATAACTAGAACGGCCTAGGGGAAAAGTACGCATACCGTTGTAATCGGGCGAGTTTTTACTTTCAGATGCAACAGAAATTTTGCGGATTGGTCAATCCGTTCGCGAGATATGGCAGTTTGGAGGTAAGAAACGCTTGAGAAACTCAAAATTTTCGCAGTTCTGATGCTCGAAACGAATAACTAGAACGGCCTAGGGGAAAAGTACGCATACCGTTGTAATCGGGTGAGTTTCTACTTTCAGATGCAACAGAAATTTTGCGGATTAGTCAATCCGTTCGCGAGATATGGCAGTTTGGAGGTAAGAAACGCTTGAGAAACTCAAAATTTTTGCAGTTCTGATGCTCGAAACGAATAACTAGAACGGCCTAGGGGAAAAGTACGCATACCGTTGTAATCGGGCGAGTTTCTACTTTCAGATGCAACAGAAATTTTGCGGATTGGTCAATCCGTTCGCGAGATATGGCAGTTTGTAGGTAAGAAACGCTTGAGAAACTCAACATTTTCGCAGTTCTGATGCTCGAAACGAATAACTAGAACGGCCTAGGGGAAAAGTAGGCATACCGTTGTAATCGGGCGAGTTTGTACTCTCAGATGCAACAGAAATTTTGCGGATTGGTCAATCCGTTCGCGAGATATGGCAGTTTGGAGGTAAGAAACGCTTGAGAAACTCAAAATTTTCGCAGTTCTGATGCTCGAAACGAATAACTAGAACGGACTAGGGGAAAAGTACGCATACCGTTGTAATCGGGCGAGTTTCTACTTTCAGATGCAACAGAAATTTTGCGGATTGGTCAATCCGTTCGCGAGATATGGCAGTTTGGAGGTAAGAAACGCTTGAGAAACTCAAAATTTTCGCAGTTCTGATGCTCGAAACGAATAACTAGAACGGCCTAGGGGAAAAGTACGCATACCGTTGTAATCGGGCGAGTTTCTACTTTCAGATGCAACAGAAATTTTGCGGATTAGTCAATCCGTTCGCGAGATATGGCAGTTTGGAGGTAAGAAACGCTTGAGAAACTCAAAATTTTCGCAGTTCTGATGCTCGAAACGATTAACTAGAACGGCCTAGGGGAAAAGTACGCATACCGTTGTAATCGGGCGAGTTTCTACTTTCAGATGCAACAGAAATTTTGCGGATTGGTCAATCCGTTCGCGAGATATGGCAGTTTGGAAGTAAGAAACGCTTGAGAAAATCAAAATTTTCGCAGTTCTGTTGCTCGAAACGAATAACTAGAACGGCCTAGGGGAGAAGTACGCATACCGTTGTAATCGGGCGAGTTTCTACTTTCAGATGCAACAGATATTTTGCGGATTGGTCAATCCGTTCGCGAGATATGGCAGTTTGTAGGTAAGAAACGCTTGAGAAACTCAACATTTTCGCAGTTCTGATGCTCGAAACGAATAACTAGAACGGCCTAGGGGAAAAGTAGGCATACCGTTGTAATCGGGCGAGTTTGTACTCTCAGATGCAACAGAAATTTTGCGGATTGGTCAATCCGTTCGCGAGATATGGCAGTTTGGAGGTAAGAAACGCTTGAGAAACTCAAAATTTTCGCAGTTCTGATGCTCGAAACGAATAACTAGAACGGACTAGGGGAAAAGTACGCATACCGTTGTAATCGGGCGAGTTTCTACTTTCAGATGCAACAGAAATTTTGCGGATTGGTCAATCCGTTCGCGAGATATGGCAGTTTGGAGGTAAGAAACGCTTGAGAAACTCAAAATTTTCGCAGTTCTGATGCTCGAAAGAATAACTAGAACGGCCTAGGGGAAAAGTACGCATACCGTTGTAATCGGGTGAGTTTCTACTTTCAGATGCAACAGAAATTTTGCGGATTAGTCAATCCGTTCGCGAGATATGGCAGTTTGGAGGTAAGAAACGCTTGAGAAACTCAAAATTTTTGCAGTTCTGATGCTCGAAACGAATAACTAGAACGGCCTAGGGGAAAAGTACGCATACCGTTGTAATCGGGCGAGTTTCTACTTTCAGATGCAACAGAAATTTTGCGGATTAGTCAACCCGTTCGCGAGATATGGCAGTTTGGAGGTAAGAAACGCTTGAGAAACTCAAAATTTTCGCAGTTCTGATGCTCGAAACGAATAACTAGAACGGCCTAGGGGAAAAGTACGCATACCGTTGTAATCGGGCGAGTTTCTACTTTCAGATGCAACAGAAATTTTGCGGATTAGTCAATCCGTTCGCGAGATATGGCAGTTTGGAGGTAAGAAACGCTTGAGAAACTCAAAATTTTCGCAGTTCTGATGCTCGAAACGAATAACTAGAACGGCCTAGGGGAAAAGTAGGCATACCGTTGTAATCGGGCGAGTTTGTACTCTCAGATGCAACAGAAATTTTGCGGATTGGTCAATCCGTTCGCGAGATATGGCAGTTTGGAGGTAAGAAACGCTTGAGAAACTCAAAATTTTCGCAGTTCTGATGCTCGAAACGAATAACTAGAACGGACTAGGGGAAAAGTACGCATACCGTTGTAATCGGGCGAGTTTCTACTTTCAGATGCAACAGAAATTTTGCGGATTGGTCAATCCGTTCGCGAGATATGGCAGTTTGGAGGTAAGAAACGCTTGAGAAACTCAAAATTTTCGCAGTTCTGATGCTCGAAAGAATAACTAGAACGGCCTAGGGGAAAAGTACGCATACCGTTGTAATCGGGTGAGTTTCTACTTTCAGATGCAACAGAAATTTTGCGGATTAGTCAATCCGTTCGCGAGATATGGCAGTTTGGAGGTAAGAAACGCTTGAGAAACTCAAAATTTTTGCAGTTCTGATGCTCCAAACGAATAACTAGAACGGCCTAGGGGAAAAGTACGCATACCGTTGTAATCGGGCGAGTTTCTACTTTCAGATGCAACAGAAATTTTGCGGATTGGTCAATCCGTTCGCGAGATATGGCAGTTTGTAGGTAAGAAACGCTTGAGAAACTCAACATTTTCGCAGTTCTGATGCTCGAAACGAATAACTAGAACGGCCTAGGGGAAAAGTAGGCATACCGTTGTAATCGGGCGAGTTTGTACTCTCAGATGCAACAGAAATTTTGCGGATTGGTCAATCCGTTCGCGAGATATGGCAGTTTGGAGGTAAGAAACGCTTGAGAAACTCAAAATTTTCGCAGTTCTGATGCTCGAAACGAATAACTAGAACGGACTAGGGGAAAAGTACGCATACCGTTGTAATCGGGCGAGTTTCTACTTTCAGATGCAACAGAAATTTTGCGGATTGGTCAATCCGTTCGCGAGATATGGCAGTTTGGAGGTAAGAAACGCTTGAGAAACTCAAAATTTTCGCAGTTCTGATGCTCGAAACGAATAACTAGAACGGCCTAGGGGAAAAGTACGCATACCGTTGTAATCGGGCGAGTTTCTACTTTCAGATGCAACAGAAATTTTGCGGATTAGTCAATCCGTTCGCGAGATATGGCAGTTTGGAGGTAAGAAACGCTTGAGAAACTCAAAATTTTCGCAGTTCTGATGCTCGAAACGATTAACTAGAACGGCCTAGGGGAAAAGTACGCATACCGTTGTAATCGGGCGAGTTTCTACTTTCAGATGCAACAGAAATTTTGCGGATTGGTCAATCCGTTCGCGAGATATGGCAGTTTGGAAGTAAGAAACGCTTGAGAAAATCAAAATTTTCGCAGTTCTGTTGCTCGAAACGAATAACTAGAACGGCCTAGGGGAGAAGTACGCATACCGTTGTAATCGGGCGAGTTTCTACTTTCAGATGCAACAGATATTTTGCGGATTGGTCAATCCGTTCGCGAGATATGGCAGTTTGTAGGTAAGAAACGCTTGAGAAACTCAACATTTTCGCAGTTCTGATGCTCGAAACGAATAACTAGAACGGCCTAGGGGAAAAGTAGGCATACCGTTGTAATCGGGCGAGTTTGTACTCTCAGATGCAACAGAAATTTTGCGGATTGGTCAATCCGTTCGCGAGATATGGCAGTTTGGAGGTAAGAAACGCTTGAGAAACTCAAAATTTTTGCAGTTCTGATGCTCGAAACGAATAACTAGAACGGCCTAGGGGAAAAGTACGCATACCGTTGTAATCGGGCGAGTTTCTACTTTCAGATGCAACAGAAATTTTGCGGATTGGTCAATCCGTTCGCGAGATATGGCAGTTTGTAGGTAAGAAACGCTTGAGAAACTCAACATTTTCGCAGTTCTGATGCTCGAAACGAATAACTAGAACGGCCTAGGGGAAAAGTAGGCATACCGTTGTAATCGGGCGAGTTTGTACTCTCAGATGCAACAGAAATTTTGCGGATTGGTCAATCCGTTCGCGAGATATGGCAGTTTGGAGGTAAGAAACGCTTGAGAAACTCAAAATTTTCGCAGTTCTGATGCTCGAAACGAATAACTAGAACGGACTAGGGGAAAAGTACGCATACCGTTGTAATCGGGCGAGTTTCTACTTTCAGATGCAACAGAAATTTTGCGGATTGGTCAATCCGTTCGCGAGATATGGCAGTTTGGAGGTAAGAAACGCTTGAGAAACTCAAAATTTTCGCAGTTCTGATGCTCGAAACGAATAACTAGAACGGCCTAGGGGAAAAGTACGCATACCGTTGTAATCGGGCGAGTTTCTACTTTCAGATGCAACAGAAATTTTGCGGATTAGTCAATCCGTTCGCGAGATATGGCAGTTTGGAGGTAAGAAACGCTTGAGAAACTCAAAATTTTCGCAGTTCTGATGCTCGAAACGATTAACTAGAACGGCCTAGGGGAAAAGTACGCATACCGTTGTAATCGGGCGAGTTTCTACTTTCAGATGCAACAGAAATTTTGCGGATTGGTCAATCCGTTCGCGAGATATGGCAGTTTGGAAGTAAGAAACGCTTGAGAAAATCAAAATTTTCGCAGTTCTGTTGCTCGAAATGAATAACTAGAACGGCCTAGGGGAGAAGTACGCATACCGTTGTAATCGGGCGAGTTTCTACTTTCAGATGCAACAGATATTTTGCGGATTGGTCAATCCGTTCGCGAGATATGGCAGTTTGTAGGTAAGAAACGCTTGAGAAACTCAACATTTTCGCAGTTCTGATGCTCGAAACGAATAACTAGAACGGCCTAGGGGAAAAGTAGGCATACCGTTGTAATCGGGCGAGTTTGTACTCTCAGATGCAACAGAAATTTTGCGGATTGGTCAATCCGTTCGCGAGATATGGCAGTTTGGAGGTAAGAAACGCTTGAGAAACTCAAAATTTTCGCAGTTCTGATGCTCGAAACGAATAACTAGAACGGACTAGGGGAAAAGTACGCATACCGTTGTAATCGGGCGAGTTTCTACTTTCAGATGCAACAGAAATTTTGCGGATTGGTCAATCCGTTCGCGAGATATGGCAGTTTGGAGGTAAGAAACGCTTGAGAAACTCAAAATTTTCGCAGTTCTGATGCTCGAAAGAATAACTAGAACGGCCTAGGGGAAAAGTACGCATACCGTTGTAATCGGGTGAGTTTCTACTTTCAGATGCAACAGAAATTTTGCGGATTAGTCAATCCGTTCGCGAGATATGGCAGTTTGGAGGTAAGAAACGCTTGAGAAACTCAAAATTTTTGCAGTTCTGATGCTCGAAACGAATAACTAGAACGGCCTAGGGGAAAAGTACGCATACCGTTGTAATCGGGCGAGTTTCTACTTTCAGATGCAACAGAAATTTTGCGGATTAGTCAACCCGTTCGCGAGATATGGCAGTTTGGAGGTAAGAAACGCTTGAGAAACTCAAAATTTTCGCAGTTCTGATGCTCGAAACGAATAACTAGAACGGCCTAGGGGAAAAGTACGCATACCGTTGTAATCGGGCGAGTTTCTACTTTCAGATGCAACAGAAATTTTGCGGATTAGTCAATCCGTTCGCGAGATATGGCAGTTTGGAGGTAAGAAACGCTTGAGAAACTCAAAATTTTCGCAGTTCTGTTGCTCGAAACGAATAACTAGAACGGCCTAGGGGAGAAGTACGCATACCGTTGTAATCGGGCGAGTTTCTACTTTCAGATGCAACAGATATTTTGCGGATTGGTCAATCCGTTCGCGAGATATGGCAGTTTGTAGGTAAGAAACGCTTGAGAAACTCAACATTTTCGCAGTTCTGATGCTCGAAACGAATAACTAGAACGGCCTAGGGGAAAAGTAGGCATACCGTTGTAATCGGGCGAGTTTGTACTCTCAGATGCAACAGAAATTTTGCGGATTGGTCTATCCGTTCGCGAGATATGGCAGTTTGGAGGTAAGAAACGCTTGAGAAACTCAAAATTTTCGCAGTTCTGATGCTCGAAACGAATAACTAGAACGGACTAGGGGAAAAGTACGCATACCGTTGTAATCGGGCGAGTTTCTACTTTCAGATGCAACAGAAATTTTGCGGATTGGTCAATCCGTTCGCGAGATATGGCAGTTTGGAGGTAAGAAACGCTTGAGAAACTCAAAATTTTCGCAGTTCTGATGCTCGAAAGAATAACTAGAACGGCCTAGGGGAAAAGTACGCATACCGTTGTAATCGGGTGAGTTTCTACTTTCAGATGCAACAGAAATTTTGCGGATTAGTCAATCCGTTCGCGAGATATGGCAGTTTGGAGGTAAGAAACGCTTGAGAAACTCAAAATTTTTGCAGTTCTGATGCTCGAAACGAATAACTAGAACGGCCTAGGGGAAAAGTACGCATACCGTTGTAATCGGGCGAGTTTCTACTTTCAGATGCAACAGAAATTTTGCGGATTAGTCAATCCGTTCGCGAGATATGGCAGTCTGGAGGTAAGAAACGCTTGAGAAACTCAAAATTTTCGCAGTTCTGATGCTCGAAACGAATAACTAGAACGGACTAGGGGAAAAGTACGCATACCGTTGTAATCGGGCGAGTTTCTACTTTCAGATGCAACAGAAATTTTGCGGATTGGTCAATCCGTTCGCGAGATATGGCAGTTTGGAGGTAAGAAACGCTTGAGAAACTAAAAATTTTCGCAGTTCTGATGCTCGAAACGAATAACTAGAACGGCCTAGGGGAAAGGTACGCAAACCGTTGTAATCGGGCGAGTTTCTACTTTCAGATGCAACAGATATTTTGCGGATTGGTCAATCCGTTCGCGAGATATGGCAGTTTGTAGGTAAGAAACGCTTGAGAAACTCAAAATTTTCGCAGTTCTGATGCTCGAAAGAATAACTAGAACGGCCTAGGGGAAAAGTACGCATACCGTTGTAATCGGGTGAGTTTCTACTTTCAGATGCAACAGAAATTTTGCGGATTGGTCAATCCGTTCGCGAGATATGGCAGTTTGTAGGTAAGAAACGCTTGAGAAACTCAACATTTTCGCAGTTCTGATGCTCGAAACGAATAACTAGAACGGCCTAGGGGAAAAGTAGGCATACCGTTGTAATCGGGCGAGTTTGTACTCTCAGATGCAACAGAAATTTTGCGGATTGGTCAATCCGTTCGCGAGATATGGCAGTTTGGAGGTAAGAAACGCTTGAGAAACTCAAAATTTTCGCAGTTCTGATCCTCGAAACGAATAACTAGAACGGACTAGGGGAAAAGTACGCATACCGTTGTAATCGGGCGAGTTTCTACTTTCAGATGCAACAGAAATTTTGCGGATTGGTCAATCCGTTCGCGAGATATGGCAGTTTGGAGGTAAGAAACGCTTGAGAAACTCAAAATTTTCGCAGTTCTGATGCTCGAAACGAATAACTGGAACGGCCTAGGGGAAAAGTACGCATACCGTTGTAATCGGGCGAGTTTCTACTTTCAGATGCAACAGAAATTTTGCGGATTAGTCAATCCGTTCGCGAGATATGGCATTTTGGAGGTAAGAAACGCTTGAGAAACTCAAAATTTTCGCAGTTCTGATGCTCGAAACGAATAACTAGAACGGACTAGGGGAAAAGTACGCATACCGTTGTAATCGGGCGAGTTTCTACTTTCAGATGCAACAGAAATTTTGCGGATTGGTCAATCCGTTCGCGAGATATGGCAGTTTGGAGGTAAGAAACGCTTGAGAAACTAAAAATTTTCGCAGTTCTGATGCTCGAAACGAATAACTAGAACGGCCTAGGGGAAAAGTACGCATACCGTTGTAATCGGGCGACTTTCTACTTTCAGATGCAATAAAAATTTTGCGGATTGGTCAATCTGTTCGCGAGATATGGCAGTTTGGAGGTAAGAAACGCTTGAGAAACTCAAAATTTTCGCAGTTCTGATGCTCGAAACGAATAACTAGAACGGCCTAGGGGAAAAGTACGCATACCGTTGTAATCGGGCGAGTTTCTACTTTCAGATGCAACAGAAATTTTGCGGATTAGTCAATCCGTTCGCGAGATATGGCAGTTTGGAGGTAAGAAACGCTTGAGAAACTCAAAATTTTCGCAGTTCTGATGCTCGACAAGCATAACTAGAACGGTCTAGGGGAAAAGTACGCATACCGTTGTAATCGGGCGACTTTCTACTTTCAGATGCAACAGAAATTTTGCGGATTGGTCAATCCGTTCGCGAGATGTGGCAGTTTGGAGGTAAGAAACGGTTGAGAAACTCAAAATTATCACAGTTCTGATGCTCGAAACGAATAACTAGAACGGCCTAGGGGAAAAGTACGCATACCGTTGTAATCGGGCGAGTTTCTACTTTCAGATGCAACAGAAATTTTGCGGATTAGTCAATCCGTTCGCGAGATATGGCAGTCTGGAGGTAAGAAACGCTTGAGAAACTCAAAATTTTCGCAGTTCTGATGCTCGAAACGAATAACTAGAACGGACTAGGGGAAAAGTACGCATACCGTTGTAATCGGGCGAGTTTCTACTTTCAGATGCAACAGAAATTTTGCGGATTGGTCAATCCGTTCGCGAGATATGGCAGTTTGGAGGTAAGCAACGCTTGAGAAACCCAAAATTTTCGCAGTTCTCATGCTCGAAACTAATAACTAGAACGGTCTAGGGGAAAAGTTCGCATACCGTTGTAATCGGGCGAGTTTCTACTTTCAGATGCAACTGAAATTTTGCGGATTAGTCATTCCGTTCGCGAGATATGGCAGTTTGTAGGTAAGAAACGCTTGAGAAACTCAAAATTTTCGCAGTTCTGATGCTCGAAAGAATAACTAGAACGGCCTAGGGGAAAAGTACGCATACCGTTGTAATCGGGTGAGTTTCTACTTTCAGATGCAACAGAAATTTTGCGGATTGGTCAATCCGTTCGCGAGATATGGCAGTTTGTAGGTAAGAAACGCTTGAGAAACTCAACATTTTCGCAGTTCTGATGCTCGAAACGAATAACTAGAACGGCCTAGGGGAAAAGTAGGCATACCGTTGTAATCGGGCGAGTTTGTACTCTCAGATGCAACAGAAATTTTGCGGATTGGTCAATCCGTTCGCGAGATATGGCAGTTTGGAGGTAAGAAACGCTTGAGAAACTCAAAATTTTCGCAGTTCTGATCCTCGAAACGAATAACTAGAACGGACTAGGGGAAAAGTACGCATACCGTTGTAATCGGGCGAGTTTCTACTTTCAGATGCAACAGAAATTTTGCGGATTGGTCAATCCGTTCGCGAGATATGGCAGTTTGGAGGTAAGAAACGCTTGAGAAACTCAAAATTTTCGCAGTTCTGATGCTCGAAACGAATAACTGGAACGGCCTAGGGGAAAAGTACGCATACCGTTGTAATCGGGCGAGTTTCTACTTTCAGATGCAACAGAAATTTTGCGGATTAGTCAATCCGTTCGCGAGATATGGCATTTTGGAGGTAAGAAACGCTTGAGAAACTCAAAATTTTCGCAGTTCTGATGCTCGAAACGAATAACTAGAACGGACTAGGGGAAAAGTACGCATACCGTTGTAATCGGGCGAGTTTCTACTTTCAGATGCAACAGAAATTTTGCGGATTGGTCAATCCGTTCGCGAGATATGGCAGTTTGGAGGTAAGAAACGCTTGAGAAACTAAAAATTTTCGCAGTTCTGATGCTCGAAACGAATAACTAGAACGGACTAGGGGAAAAGTACGCATACCGTTGTAATCGGGCGAGTTTCTACTTTCAGATGCAACAGAAATTTTGCGGATTGGTCAATCCGTTCGCGAGATATGGCAGTTTGGAGGTAAGAAACGCTTGAGAAACTAAAAATTTTCGCAGTTCTGATGCTCGAAACGAATAACTAGAACGGCCTAGGGGAAAAGTACGCATACCGTTGTAACCGGGCGACTTTCTACTTTCAGATGCAATAAAAATTTTGCGGATTGGTCAATCTGTTCGCGAGATATGGCAGTTTGGAGGTAAGAAACGCTTGAGAAACTCAAAATTTTCGCAGTTCTGATGCTCGAAACGAATAACTAGAACGGCCTAGGGGAAAAGTACGCATACCGTTGTAATCGGGCGAGTTTCTACTTTCAGATGCAACAGAAATTTTGCGGATTAGTCAATCCGTTCTCGAGATGTGGCAGTTTGGAGGTAAGAAACGGTTGAGAAACTCAAAATTATCACAGTTCTGATGCTCGAAACGAATAACTAGAACGGCCTAGGGGAAAAGTACGCATACCGTTGTAATCGGGCGAGTTTCTACTTTCAGATGCAACAGAAATTTTGCGGATTAGTCAATCCGTTCGCGAGATATGGCAGTCTGGAGGTAAGAAACGCTTGAGAAACTCAAAATTTTCGCAGTTCTGATGCTCGAAACGAATAACTAGAACGGACTAGGGGAAAAGTACGCATACCGTTGTAATCGGGCGAGTTTCTACTTTCAGATGCAACAGAAATTTTGCGGATTGGTCAATCCGTTCGCGAGATATGGCAGTTTGGAGGTAAGCAACGCTTGAGAAACCCAAAATTTTCGCAGTTCTCATGCTCGAAACTAATAACTAGAACGGTCTAGGGGAAAAGTTCGCATACCGTTGTAATCGGGCGAGTTTCTACTTTCAGATGCAACTGAAATTTTGCGGATTAGTCATTCCGTTCGCGAGATATGGCAGTTTGGAGGTAAGAAACGCTTGAGAAACTCAAAATTTTCGCAGTTCTGATCCTCGAAACGAATAACTAGAACGGCCTAGGGGAAAAGTACGCATACCGTTGTAATCGGGCGAGTTTCTACTTTCAGATGCAACAGAAATTTTGCGGATTAGTCAATCCGTTCGCGAGATATGGCAGTTTGGAGGTAAGAAACGCTTGAGAAACTCAAAATTTTCGCAGTTCTGATGCTCGAAACGAATAACTAGAACGGACTAGGGGAAAAGTACGCATACCGTTGTAATCGGGCGAGTTTCTACTTTCAGATGCAACAGAAATTTTGCGGATTGGTCAATCCGTTCGCGAGATATGGCAGTTTGGAGGTAAGAAACGCTTGAGAAACTAAAAATTTTCGCAGTTCTGATGCTCGAAACGAATAACTAGAACGGCCTAGGGGAAAAGTACGCATACCGTTGTAACCGGGCGACTTTCTACTTTCAGATGCAATAAAAATTTTGCGGATTGGTCAATCTGTTCGCGAGATATGGCAGTTTGGAGGTAAGAAACGCTTGAGAAACTCAAAATTTTCGCAGTTCTGATGCTCGAAACGAATAACTAGAACGGCCTAGGGGAAAAGTACGCATACCGTTGTAATCGGGCGAGTTTCTACTTTCAGATGCAACAGAAATTTTGCGGATTAGTCAATCCGTTCTCGAGATATGGCAGTTTGGAGGTAAGAAACGCTTGAGAAACTCAAAATTTTCGCAGTTCTGATGCTCGACAAGCTTAACTAGAACGGTCTAGGGGAAAAGTACGCATACCGTTGTAATCGGGCGACTTTCTACTTTCAGATGCAACAGAAATTTTGCGGATTGGTCAATCCGTTCGCGAGATGTGGCAGTTTGGAGGTAAGAAACGGTTGAGAAACTCAAAATTATCACAGTTCTGATGCTCGAAACGAGTAACCAGAACGGCCTAGGGGAAGAGTACGCATACCGTTGTAATCGGGCGAGTTTCTACTTTCAGATGCAACAGAAATTTTGCGAATTGGTCAATCCGTTCGCGAGATATGGCAGTTTGGAGGTAAGCAACGCTTGAGAAACCCAAAATTTTCGCAGTTCTCATGCTCGAAGCGAATAACTACAACGGCCTAGGGGAAAAGTACGCATACCGTTGTAATCGGGCGAGTTTCTACTTTCAGATGCAACAGAAATTTTGCGAATTGGTCAATCCGTTCGCGAGATATGGCAGTTTGGAGGTAAGCAACGCTTGAGAAACCCAAAATTTTCGCAGTTCTCATGCTCGAAGCGAATAACTACAACGGCCTAGGGGAAAAGTACGCATACCGTTGTAATCGGGCGAGTTTCTACTTTCAGATGCATCAGAAATTTTGCGGTTTGGTCAATCCGTTCGCGAGATATGGCAGTTTGGAAGTATGAAACACTTGAGAAACACAAAATTTTCGCAGTTCTGATGCTCGAAACGAATAACTAGAGCGGCCTAGGGGAAAAGTACGCATACCGTTGTAATCGGGCGAGTTTCTACTTTCAGATGCATCAGAAATTTTGCGGATTGGTCAATCCGTTCGCGAGATATGGCAGTTTGGAAGTAAGAAACGCTTGAGAAACTCAAAATTTTCGCAGTTCTGATGCTCGAAACGATTAACTAGAACGGCCTAGGGGAAAAGTACGCATACCGTTGTAATCGGGCGAGTTTCTACTTTCAGATGCAACAGAAATTTTGCGGATTGGTCAATCCGTTCGCGAGATATGGCTGTTTGGAGGTAAGCAACGCTTAAGAAACCCAAAATTTTCGCAGTTCTCATGCTCGAAACGAATAACTAGAACGGCCTAGGGGAAAAGTACGCATACCGTTGTAATCGGGCGAGTTTCTACTTTCAGATGCAACAGAAATTTTGCTGATTAGTCATTCCGTTCGCGAGATATGGCAGTTTGGAGGTAAGAAACGCTTGAGATACTCAAAATTTTCGCAGTTCTGATGCTCGGCAAGCATAACTAGAACGTTCTAGGGGAAAAGTACGCATACCGTTGTAATCGGGCGACTTTCTACTTTCAGATGGAACAGAAATTTTGCGGATTGGTCAATCCGTTCGCGAGATATGGCAGTTTGGAGGTAAGAAACGGTTGAGAAACTCAAAATTTTCACAGTTCTGATGCTCGAAACGAATAACCAGAACGGCCTAGGGGAAAAGTACGCATACCGTTGTAATCCGGCGAGTTTCTACTTTCAGATGCAACAGAAATTTTGCGGTTTGGTCAATCCGTTCGCGAGATATGGCAGTTTGGAAGTATGAAACACTTGAGAAACACAACATTATCGCAGTTCTGATGCTCGAAACGAATAACTAGAGCGGCCTAGGGGAAAAGTACGCATACCGTTGTAATCGGGCGAGTTTCTACTTTCAGATGCATCAGAAATTTTGCGGATTGGTCAATCCGTTCGCGAGATATGGCAGTTTGGAAGTAAGAAACGCTTGACAAACTCAAAATTTTTGCAGTTCTGATGCTCGAAACGATTAACTAGAACGGCCTAGGGGAAAAGTAGGCATACCGTTGTAATCGGGCGAGTTTCTACTTTCAGATGCAACAGAAATTTTGCGGATTGGTCAATCCGTTCGCGAGATATGGCAGTTTGGAGGTAAGAAACGCTTGAGAAACTCAAAATTTTCGCAGTTCTGATGCTCGAAACGAATAACTAGAACGGACTAGGGGAAAAGTACGCATACCGTTGTAATCGGGCGAGTTTCTACTTTCAGATGCAACAGAAATTTTGCGGATTGGTCAATCCGTTCGCGAGATATGGCAGTTTGGATGTAAGAAACGCTTGAGAAACTCAAAATTTTCGCAGTTCTGATGCTTGAAACGAATAACTAGAACGGCCTAGGGGAAAAGTACGCATACCGTTGTAATCGGGCGAGTTTCTACTTTCAGATGCAACAGAAATTTTGCGGATTAGTCAATCCGTTCGCGAGATATGGCAGTTTGGAGGTAAGAAACGCTTGAGAAACTCAAAATTTTCGCAGTTCTGATGCTCGAAACGAATAACTAGAACGGACTAGGGGAAAAGTACGCATACCGTTGTAATCGGGCGAGTTTCTACTTTCAGATGCAACAGAAATTTTGCGGATTGGTCAATCCGTTCGCGAGATATGGCAGTTTGGAGGTAAGAAACGCTTGAGAAACTCAAAATTTTCGCAGTTCTGATGCTCGAAACGAATAACTAGAACGGTCTAGGGGAAAGGTACGCATACCGTTGTAATCGGGCGAGTTTCTACTTTCAGATGCAACAGAATTTTTGCGGATTAGTCAATCCGTTCGCGAGATATGGCCGTTTGGAGGTAAGAAACGCTTGAGAAACTCAAAATTTTCGCAGTTCTGATGCTCGACAAGCATAACTAGAACGGTCTAGGGGAAAAGTACGCATACCGTTGTAATCGGGCGACTTTCTACTTTCAGATGCACTAAAAATTTTGCGGATTGGTCAATCCGTTCGCGAGATATGGCAGTTTGGAGGTAAGAAACGCTTGAGAAACTCAAAATTTTCGCAGTTCTGATGCTCGAAACGAATAACTAGAACGGCCTAGGGGAAAAGTACGCATACCGCTGTAATCGGGTGAGTTTCTACTTTCAGATGCAACAGAAATTTTGCGGATTAGTCAATCCGTTCGCGAGATATGGCAGTTTGGAGGTAAGAAACGCTTGAGAAACTCAAAATTTTCGCAGTTCTGATGCTCGAAACGAATAACTAGAACGGCCTAGGGGAAAAGTACGCATACCGTTGTAATCGGGCGAGTTTCTACTTTCAGATGCAACAGAAATTTTGCCGATTGGTCAATCCGTTCGCGAGATATGGCAGTTTGTAGGTAAGAAACGCTTGAGAAACTCAACATTTTCGCAGTTCTGATGCTCGAAACGAATAACTAGAACGGCCTAGGGGAAAAGTAGGCATACCTTTGTAATCGGGCGAGTTTGTACTCTCAGATGAAACAGAAATTTTGCGGATTGGTCAATCCGTTCGCGAGATATGGCAGTTTGGAGGTAAGAAACGCTTGAGAAACTCAAAATTTTCGCAGTTCTGATGCTCGAAACGAATAACTAGAACGGACTAGGGGAAAAGTACGCATACCGTTGTAATCGGGCGAGTTTCTACTTTCAGATGCAACAGAAATTTTGCGGATTGGTCAATCCGTTCGCGAGATATGGCAGTTTGGAGGTAAGAAACGCTTGAGAAACTCAAAATTTTCGCAGTTCTGATGCTTGAAACGAATAACTAGAACGGCCTAGGGGAAAAGTACGCATACCGTTGTAATCGGGCGAGTTTCTACTTTCAGATGCAACAGAAATTTTGCGGATTAGTCAATCCGTTCGCGAGATATGGCAGTTTGGAGGTAAGAAACGCTTGAGAAACTCAAAATTTTCGCAGTTCTGATGCTCGAAACGAATAACTCGAACGGACTAGGGGAAAAGTACGCATACCGTTGTAATCGGGCGAGTTTCTACTTTCAGATGCAACAGAAATTTTGCGGATTGGTCAATCCGTTCGCGAGATATGGCAGTTTGGAGGTAAGAAACGCTTGAGAAACTCCAAATTTTCGCAGTTCTGATGCTCGAAACGAATAACTAGAACGGTCTAGGGGAAAGGTACGCATACCGTTGTAATCGGGCGAGTTTCTACTTTCAGATGCAACAGAATTTTTGCGGATTAGTCAATCCGTTCGCGAGATATGGCAGTTTGGAGGTAAGAAACGCTTGAGAAACTCAAAATTTTCGCAGTTCTGATGCTCGACAAGCATAACTAGAACGGTCTAGGGGAAAAGTACGCATACCGTTGTAATCGGGCGACTTTCTACTTTCAGATGCACTAAAAATTTTGCGGATTGGTCAATCCGTTCGCGAGATATGGCAGTTTGGAGGTAAGAAACGCTTGAGAAACTCAAAATTTTCGCAGTTCTGATGCTCGAAACGAATAACTAGAACGGCCTAGGGGAAAAGTACGCATACCGTTGTAATCGGGCGAGTTTCTACTTTCAGATGCAACAGAAATTTTGCGGATTAGTCAATCCGTTCGCGAGATATGGCAGTTTGGAGGTAAGAAACGCTTGAGAAACTCAAAATTTTCGCAGTTCTGATGCTCGACAAGCATAACTAGAACGGTCTAGGGGAAAAGTACGCATACCGTTGTAATCGGGCGACTTTCTACTTTCAGATGCAACAGAAATTTTGCGGATTGGTCAATTCGTTCGCGAGATGTGGCAGTTTGGAGGTAAGAAACGGTTGAGAAACTCAAAATTATCACAGTTCTGATGCTCGAAACGAGTAACCAGAACGGCCTAGGGGAGAAGTACGCATACCATTGTAATCGGGCGAGTTTCTACTTTCAGATGCAACAGAAATTTTGCGAATTGGACAATCCGTTCGCGAGATATGGCAGTTTGGAGGTAAGCAACGCTTGAGAAACCCAAAATTTTCGCAGTTCTCATGCTCGAAGCGAATAACTACAACGGCCTAGGGGAAAAGTACGCATACCGTTGTAATCGGGCGAGTTTCTACTTTCAGATGCATCAGAAATTTTGCGGTTTGGTCCATCCGTTCGCGAGATATGGCAGTTTGGAAGTATGAAACACTTGAGAAACACAAAATTTTCGCAGTTCTGATGCTCGAAACGAATAACTAGAGCGGCCTAGGGGAAAAATACGCATACCGTTGTTACCGGGCGAGTTTCTACTTTCAGATGCAACAGAAATTTTGCGGATTGGTCAATCCGTTCGCGAGATATGGCAGTTTGGAAGTAAGAAACGCTTGAGAAACCCAAAATTTACGCAGTTCTGATGCTCGAAACGATTAACTAGAACGGCCTAGGGGAAAAGTACGCATACCGTTGTAATCGGGCGAGTTTCTACTTTCAGATGCAACAGAAATTTTGCGGATTGGTCAATCCGTTCGCGAGATATGGCAGTTTGGAGGTAAGCAACGCTTGAGAAACCCAAAATTTTCGCAGTTCTCATGCTCGAAACGAATAACTAGAACGGCCTAGGGGAAAAGTACGCATACCGTTGTAATCGGGCGAGTTTCTACTTTCAGATGCAACAGAAATTTTGCGGATTAGTCAATCCGTTCGCGAGATATGGCAGTTTGGAGGTAAGAAACGCTTGAGAAACTCAAAATTTTCGCAGTTCTGATGCTCGACAAGCATAACTAGAACGGTCTAGGGGAAAAGTACGCATACCGTTGTAATCGGGAGACTTTCTACTTTCAGATGCAACAGAAATTTTGCGGATTGGTCAATCCGTTCGCGAGATGTGGCAGTTTGGAGGTAAGAAACGGTTGAGAAACTCAAAATTATCACAGTTCTGATGCTCGAAACGAGTAACCAGAACGGCCTAGGGGAGAAGTACGCATACCGTTGTAATCGGGCGAGTTTCTACTTTCAGATGCAACAGAAATTTTGCGAATTGGACAATCCGTTCGCGAGATATGGCAGTTTGGAGGTAAGCAACGCTTGAGAAACCCAAAATTTTCGCAGTTCTCATGCTCGAAGCGAATAACTACAACGGCCTAGGGGAAAAGTACGCATACCGTTGTAATCGGGCGAGTTTCTACTTTCAGATGCATCAGAAATTTTGCGGTTTGGTCCATCCGTTCGCGAGATATGGCAGTTTGGAAGTATGAAACACTTGAGAAACAAAATTTTCGCAGTTCTGATGCTCGAAACGAATAACTAGAGCGGCCTAGGGGAAAAGTACGCATACCGTTGTTACCGGGCGAGTTTCTACTTTCAGATGCATCAGAAATTTTGCGGATTGGTCAATCCGTTCGCGAGATATGGCAGTTTGGAGGTAAGCAACGCTTGAGAAACCCAAAATTTTCGCAGTTCTCATGCTCGAAACGAATAACTAGAACGGCCTAGGGGAAAAGTACGCATACCGTTGTAATCGGGCGAGTTTCTACTTTCAGATGCAACAGAAATTTTGCGGATTAGTCAATCCGTTCGCGAGATATGGCAGTTTGGAGGTAAGAAACGCTTGAGGAACTCAAAATTATCGCAGTTCTGATGCTCGACAAGCATAACTAGAACGGTCTAGGGGAAAAGTACGCATACCGTTGTTATCGGGCGACTTTCTACTTTCAGATGCAACAGAAATTTTGCGGATTGGTCAATCCGTTCGCGAGATGTGGCAGTTTGGAGGTAAGAAACGGTTGAGAAACTCAAAATTATCACAGTTCTGATGCTCGAAACGAGTAACCAGAACGGCCTAGGGGAAAAGTACGCATACCGTTGTAATCGGGCGAGTTTCTACTTTCAGATGCAACAGAAATTTTGCGAATTGGTCAATCCGTTCGCGAGATATGGCAGTTTGGAGGTAAGCAACGCTTGAGAAACCCAAAATTTTCGCAGTTCTCATGCTCGAAGCGAATAACTAGAACGGACTAGGGGAAAAGAACGCATACCGTTGTAATCGGGCGAGTTTCTACTTTCAGATGCAACAGAAATTTTGCCGATTGGTCAATCCGTTCGCGAGATATGGCAGTTTGGAGGTAAGAAACGCTTGAGAAACTCAAAATTTTCGCAGTCCTGATGCTCGACAAGCATAACTAGAACGGTCTAGGGGAAAAGTACGCATACCGTTGTAATCGGGCGACTTTCTACTTTCAGATGCAACAGAAATTTTGCGGATTGGTCAATCCGTTCGCGAGATGTGGCAGTTTGGAGGTAAGAAACGGTTGAGAAACTCAAAATTATCACAGTTCTGATGCTCGAAACGAGTAACCAGAACGGCCTAGGGGAAAAGTACGCATACCGTTGTAATCGGGCGAGTTTCTACTTTCAGATGCAACAGAAATTTTGCGAATTGGTCAATCCGTTCGCGAGATATGGCAGTTTGGAGGTAAGCAACGCTTGAGAAACCCAAAATTTTCGCAGTTCTCATGCTCGAAGCGAATAACTACAACGGCCTAGGGGAAAAGTACGCATACCGTTGTAATCGGGCGAGTTTCTACTTTCAGATGCATCAGAAATTTTGCGGTTTGGTCAATCCGTTCGCGAGATATGGCAGTTTGGAAGTATGAAACACTTGAGAAACACAAAATTTTCGCAGTTCTGATGCTCGAAACGAATAACTAGAGCGGCCTAGGGGAAAACGCATACCGTTGTAATCGGGCGAGTTTGTACTCTCAGATGCAACAGAAATTTTGCGGATTGGTCAATCCGTTCGCGAGATATGGCAGTTTGGAGGTAAGAAACGCTTGAGAAACTCAAAATTTTCGCAGTTCTGATCCTCGAAACGAATAACTAGAACGGACTAGGGGAAAAGTACGCATACCGTTGTAATCGGGCGAGTTTCTACTTTCAGATGCAACAGAAATTTTGCGGATTGGTCAATCCGTTCGCGAGATATGGCAGTTTGGAGGTAAGAAACGCTTGAGAAACTCAAAATTTTCGCAGTTCTGATGCTCGAAACGAATAACTAGAACGGCCTAGGGGAAAAGTACGCATACCGTTGTAATCGGGCGAGTATCTACTTTCAGATGCAACAGAAATTTTGCGTATTGGTCAATCCGTTCGCGAGATGTGGCAGTTTGGAGGTAAGAAACGGTTGAGAAACTCAAAATTATCACAGTTCTGATGCTCGAAACGAGTAACCAGAACGGCCTAGGGGAAAAGTACGCATACCGTTGTAATCGGGCGAGCTTCTACTTTCAGATGCAACAGAAATTTTGCGAATTGGTCTTCCGTTCGCGAGATATGGCAGTTTGGAGGTAAGCAACGCTTGAGAAACCCAAAATTTTCGCAGTTCTCATGCTCGAAGCGAATAACTACAACGGCCTAGGGGAAAAGTACGCATACCGTTGTAATCGGGCGAGTTTCTACTTTCAGATGCAACAGAAATTTTGCGAATTGGTCAATCCGTTCGCGAGATATGGCAGTTTGGAGGTAAGCAACGCTTGAGAAACCCAAAATTTTCGCAGTTCTCATGCTCGAAGCGAATAACTACAACGGCCTAGGGGAAAAGTACGCATACCGTTGTAATCGGGCGAGTTTCTACTTTCAGATGCAACAGAAATTTTGCGAATTGGTCAATCCGTTCGCGAGATATGGCAGTTTGGAGGTAAGCAACGCTTGAGAAACCCAAAATTTTCGCAGTTCTCATGCTCGAAGCGAATAACTACAACGGCCTAGGGGAAAAGTACGCATACCGTTGTAATCGGGCGAGTTTCTACTTTCAGATGCATCAGAAATTTTGCGGTTTGGTCAATCCGTTCGCGAGATATGGCAGTTTGGAAGTATGAAACACTTGAGAAACACAAAATTTTCGCAGTTCTGATGCTCGAAACGAATAACTAGAGCGGCCTAGGGGAAAAGTACGCATACCGTTGTAATCGGGCGAGTTTCTACTTTCAGATGCAACAGAAATTTTGCGGATTGGTCAATCCGTTCGCGAGATATGGCAGTTTGGAGGTAAGCAACGCTTGAGAAACCCAAAATTTTCGCAGTTCTCATGCTCGAAACGAATAACTAGAACGGCCTAGGGGAAAAGTACGCATACCGTTGTAATCGGGCGAGTTTCTACTTTCAGATGCAACAGAAATTTTGCTGATTAGTCATTCCGTTCGCGAGATATGGCAGTTTGGAGGTAAGAAACGCTTGAGAAACTCAAAATTTTCGCAGTTCTGATGCTCGGCAAGCATAACTAGAACGTTCTAGGGGAAAAGTACGCATACCGTTGTAATCGGGCGACTTTCTACTTTCAGATGGAACAGAAATTTTGCGGATTGGTCAATCCGTTCGCGAGATATGGCAGTTTGGAGGTAAGAAACGGTTGAGAAACTCAAAATTTTCACAGTTCTGATGCTCGAAACGAATAACCAGAACGGCCTAGGGGAAAAGTACACATACCGTTGTAATCCGGCGAGTTTCTACTTTCAGATGCAACAGAAATTTTGCGGTTTGGTCAATCCGTTCGCGAGATATGGCAGTTTGGAAGTATGAAACACTTGAGAAACACAACATTATCGCAGTTCTGATGCTCGAAACGAATAACTAGAGCGGCCTAGGGGAAAAGTACGCATACCGTTGTAATCGGGCGAGTTTCTACTTTCAGATGCATCAGAAATTTTGCGGATTGGTCAATCCGTTCGCGAGATATGGCTGTTTGGAAGTAAGAAACGCTTGAGAAACTCAAAATTTTTGCAGTTCTGATGCTCGAAACGATTAACAAGAACGGCCTAGGGGAAAAGTACGCATACCGTTGTAATCGGGCGAGTTTCTACTTTCAGATGCAACAGAAATTTTGCGGATTGGTCAATCCGTTCGCGAGATATGGCAGTTTGGAAGTAAGAAACGCTTGAGAAACTCAAAATTTTCGCAGTTCTGATGCTCGAAACGAATAACTAGAACGGCCTAGGGGAAAAGTACGCATACCGTTGTAATTGGGCGAGTTTCTACTTTCAGATGCAACAGAAATTTTGCGGATTGGTCAATCCGTTCGCGAGATATGGCAGTTTGGAGGTAAGAAACGCTTGAGAAACTCAAAATTTTCGCAGTTCTGATGCTCGAAACGAATAACTAGAACGGCCTAGGGGAAAAGTACGCATACCGTTGTAATCGGGTGAGTTTCTACTTTCAGATGCAACAGAAATTTTGCGGATTAGTCAATCCGTTCGCGAGATATGGCAGTTTGGAGGTAAGAAACGCTTGAGAAACTCAAAATTTTCGCAGTTCTGATGCTCGAAACGAATAACTAGAACGGCCTAGGGGAAAAGTACGCATACCGTTGTAATCGGGCGAGTTTCTACTTTCAGATGCAACAGAAATTTTGCCGATTGGTCAATCCGTTCGCGAGATATGGCAGTTTGTAGGTAAGAAACGCTTGAGAAACTCAACATTTTCGCAGTTCTGATGCTCGAAACGAATAACTAGAACGGCCTAGGGGAAAAGTAGGCATACCTTTGTAATCGGGCGAGTTTGTACTCTCAGATGAAACAGAAATTTTGCGGATTGGTCAATCCGTTCGCGAGATATGGCAGTTTGGAGGTAAGAAACGCTTGAGAAACTCAAAATTTTCGCAGTTCTGATGCTCGAAACGAATAACTAGAACGGACTAGGGGAAAAGTACGCATACCGTTGTAATCGGGCGAGTTTCTACTTTCAGATGCAACAGAAATTTTGCGGATTGGTCAATCCGTTCGCGAGATATGGCAGTTTGGAGGTAAGAAACGCTTGAGAAACTCAAAATTTTCGCAGTTCTGATGCTTGAAACGAATAACTAGAACGGCCTAGGGGAAAAGTACGCATACCGTTGTAATCGGGCGAGTTTCTACTTTCAGATGCAACAGAAATTTTGCGGATTAGTCAATCCGTTCGCGAGATATGGCAGTTTGGAGGTAAGAAACGCTTGAGAAACTCAAAATTTTCGCAGTTCTGATGCTCGAAACGAATAACTAGAACGGACTAGGGGAAAAGTACGCATACCGTTGTAATCGGGCGAGTTTCTACTTTCAGATGCAACAGAAATTTTGCGGATTGGTCAATCCGTTCGCGAGATATGGCAGTTTGGAGGTAAGAAACGCTTGAGAAACTCAAAATTTTCGCAGTTCTGATGCTCGAAACGAATAACTAGAACGGTCTAGGGGAAAGGTACGCATACCGTTGTAATCGGGCGAGTTTCTACTTTCAGATGCAACAGAATTTTTGCGGATTAGTCAATCCGTTCGCGAGATATGGCAGTTTGGAGGTAAGAAACGCTTGAGAAACTCAAAATTTTCGCAGTTCTGATGCTCGACAAGCATAACTAGAACGGTCTAGGGGAAAAGTACGCATACCGTTGTAATCGGGCGACTTTCTACTTTCAGATGCACTAAAAATTTTGCGGATTGGTCAATCCGTTCGCGAGATATGGCAGTTTGGAGGTAAGAAACGCTTGAGAAACTCAAAATTTTCGCAGTTCTGATGCTCGAAACGAATAACTAGAACGGCCTAGGGGAAAAGTACGCATACCGTTGTAATCGGGTGAGTTTCTACTTTCAGATGCAACAGAAATTTTGCGGATTAGTCAATCCGTTCGCGAGATATGGCAGTTTGGAGGTAAGAAACGCTTGAGAAACTCAAAATTTTCGCAGTTCTGATGCTCGAAACGAATAACTAGAACGGCCTAGGGGAAAAGTACGCATACCGTTGTAATCGGGCGAGTTTCTACTTTCAGATGCAACAGAAATTTTGCCGATTGGTCAATCCGTTCGCGAGATATGGCAGTTTGTAGGTAAGAAACGCTTGAGAAACTCAACATTTTCGCAGTTCTGATGCTCGAAACGAATAACTAGAACGGCCTAGGGGAAAAGTAGGCATACCTTTGTAATCGGGCGAGTTTGTACTCTCAGATGAAACAGAAATTTTGCGGATTGGTCAATCCGTTCGCGAGATATGGCAGTTTGGAGGTAAGAAACGCTTGAGAAACTCAAAATTTTCGCAGTTCTGATGCTCGAAACGAATAACTAGAACGGACTAGGGGAAAAGTACGCATACCGTTGTAATCGGGCGAGTTTCTACTTTCAGATGCAACAGAAATTTTGCGGATTGGTCAATCCGTTCGCGAGATATGGCAGTTTGGTGGTAAGAAACGCTTGAGAAACTCAAAATTTTCGCAGTTCTGATGCTTGAAACGAATAACTAGAACGGCCTAGGGGAAAAGTACGCATACCGTTGTAATCGGGCGAGTTTCTACTTTCAGATGCAACAGAAATTTTGCGGATTAGTCAATCCGTTCGCGAGATATGGCAGTTTGGAGGTAAGAAACGCTTGAGAAACTCAAAATTTTCGCAGTTCTGATGCTCGAAACGAATAACTCGAACGGACTAGGGGAAAAGTACGCATACCGTTGTAATCGGGCGAGTTTCTACTTTCAGATGCAACAGAAATTTTGCGGATTGGTCAATCCGTTCGCGAGATATGGCAGTTTGGAGGTAAGAAACGCTTGAGAAACTCAAAATTTTCGCAGTTCTGATGCTCGAAACGAATAACTAGAACGGTCTAGGGGAAAGGTACGCATACCGTTGTAATCGGGCGAGTTTCTACTTTCAGATGCAACAGAATTTTTGCGGATTAGTCAATCCGTTCGCGAGATATGGCAGTTTGGAGGTAAGAAACGCTTGAGAAACTCAAAATTTTCGCAGTTCTGATGCTCGACAAGCATAACTAGAACGGTCTAGGGGAAAAGTACGCATACCGTTGTAATCGGGCGACTTTCTACTTTCAGATGCACTAAAAATTTTGCGGATTGGTCAATCCGTTCGCGAGATATGGCAGTTTGGAGGTAAGAAACGCTTGAGAAACTCAAAATTTTCGCAGTTCTGATGCTCGACAAGCATAACTAGAACGGTCTAGGGGAAAAGTACGCATACCGTTGTAATCGGGCGACTTTCTACTTTCAGATGCAACAGAAATTTTGCGGATTGGTCAATCCGTTCGCGAGATGTGGCAGTTTGGAGGTAAGAAACGGTTGAGAAACTCAAAATTATCACAGTTCTGATGCTCGAAACGAGTAACCAGAACGGCCTAGGGGAAAAGTACGCATACCGTTGTAATCGGGCGAGTTTCTACTTTCAGATGCAACAGAAATTTTGCGAATTGGTCAATCCGTTCGCGAGATATGGCAGTTTGGAGGTAGGCAACGCTTGAGAAACCCAAAATTTTCGCAGTTCTCATGCTCGAAACGAATAACTAGAACGGCCTAGGGGAAAAGTACGCATACCGTTGTAATCGGGCGAGTTTCTACTTTCAGATGCAACAGAAATTTTGCGGATTAGTCAATCCGTTCGCGAGATATGGCAGTTTGGAGGTAAGAAACGCTTGAGAAACTCAAAATTTTCGCAGTTCTGATGCTCGAC
This sequence comes from Ptiloglossa arizonensis, assembly GCF_051014685.1. Lineage (NCBI taxonomy): Eukaryota > Metazoa > Arthropoda > Insecta > Hymenoptera > Colletidae > Ptiloglossa > Ptiloglossa arizonensis. Next base: position 56,490 of record NW_027478478.1, on the reverse strand, counting down.
AAGCATAACTAGAACGGTCTAGGGGAAAAGTACGCATACCGTTGTAATCGGGCGACTTTCTACTTTCAGATGCAACAGAAATTTTGCGGATTGGTCAATCCGTTCGCGAGATGTGGCAGTTTGGAGGTAAGAAACGGTTGAGAAACTCAAAATTATCACAGTTCTGATGCTCGAAACGAGTAACCAGAACGGCCTAGGGGAGAAGTACGCATACCGTTGTAATCGGGCGAGTTTCTACTTTCAGATGCAACAGAAATTTTGCCAATTGGACAATCCGTTCGCGAGATATGGCAGTTTGGAGGTAAGCAACGCTTGAGAAACCCAAAATTTTCGCAGTTCTCATGCTCGAAGCGAATAACTACAACGGCCTAGGGGAAAAGTACGCATACCGTTGTAATCGGGCGAGTTTCTACTTTCAGATGCATCAGAAATTTTGCGGTTTGGTCCATCCGTTCGCGAGATATGGCAGTTTGGAAGTATGAAACACTTGAGAAACACAAAATTTTCGCAGTTCTGATGGTCGAAACGAATAACTAGAGCGGCCTAGGGGAAAAGTACGCATACCGTTGTTACCGGGCGAGTTTCTACTTTCAGATGCATCAGAAATTTTGCGGATTGGTCAATCCGTTCGCGAGATATGGCAGTTTGGAAGTAAGAAACGCTTGAGAAACTCAAAATTTTCGCAGTTCTGATGCTCGAAACGATTAACTAGAACGGCCTAGGGGAAAAGTACGCATACCGTTGTAATCGGGCGAGTTTCTACTTTCAGATGCAGCAGAAATTTTGCGGATTGGTCAATCCGTTCGCGAGATATGGCAGTTTGGAGGTAAGCAACGCTTGAGAAACCCAAAATTTTCGCAGTTCTCATGCTCGAAACGAATAACTAGAACGGCCTAGGGGAAAAGTACGCATACCGTTGTAATCGGGCGAGTTTCTACTTTCAGATGCAACAGAAATTTTGCGGATTAGTCAATCCGTTCGCGAGATATGGCAGTTTGGAGGTAAGAAACGCTTGAGGAACTCAAAATTATCGCAGTTCTGATGCTCGACAAGCATAACTAGAACGGTCTAGGGGAAAAGTACGCATACCGTTGTAATCGGGCGACTTTCTACTTTCAGATGCAACAGAAATTTTGCGGATCGGTCAATCCGTTCGCGAGATGTGGCAGTTTGGAGGTAAGAAACGGTTGAGAAACTCAAAATTATCACAGTTCTGATGCTCGAAACGAGTAACCAGAACGGCCTAGGGGAAAAGTACGCATACCGTTGTAATCGGGCGAGTTTCTACTTTCAGATGCAACAGAAATTTTGCGAATTGGTCAATCCGTTCGCGAGATATGGCAGTTTGGAGGTAAGCAACGCTTGAGAAACCCAAAATTTTCGCAGTTCTCATGCTCGAAGCGAATAACTAGAACGGACTAGGAGAAAAGTACGCATACCGTTGTAATCGGGCGAGTTTCTACTTTCAGATGCAACAGAAATTTTGCGGATTGGTCAATCCGTTCGCGAGATATGGCAGTTTGGAGGTAAGAAACGCTTGAGAAACTCAAAATTTTCGCAGTTCTGATGCTCGACAAGCATAACTAGAACGGTCTAGGGGAAAAGTACGCATACCGTTGTAATCGGGCGACTTTCTACTTTCAGATGCAACAGAAATTTTGCGGATTGGTCAATCCGTTCGCGAGATGTGGCAGTTTGGAGGTAAGAAACGGTTGAGAAACTCAAAATTATCACAGTTCTGATGCTCGAAACGAGTAACCAGAACGGCCTAGGGGAGAAGTACGCATACCGTTGTAATCGGGCGAGTTTCTACTTTCAGATGCAACAGAAATTTTGCGAATTGGACAATCCGTTCGCGAGATATGGCAGTTTGGAGGTAAGCAACGCTTGAGAAACCCAAAATTTTCGCAGTTCTCATGCTCGAAGCGAATAACTACAACGGCCTAGGGGAAAAGTACGCATACCGTTGTAATCGGGCGAGTTTCTACTTTCAGATGCATCAGAAATTTTGCGGTTTGGTCCATCCGTTCGCGAGATATGGCAGTTTGGAAGTATGAAACACTTGAGAGACACAAAATTTTCGCAGTTCTGATGCTCGAAACGAATAACTAGAGCGGCCTAGGGGAAAAGTACGCATACCGTTGTTACCGGGCGAGTTTCTACTTTCAGATGCATCAGAAATTTTGCGGATTGGTCAATCCGTTCGCGAGATATGGCAGTTTAGATGTAAGAAACGCTTGAGAAACTCAAAATTTTCGCAGTTCTGATGCTCGAAACGATTAACTAGAACGGCCTAGGGGAAAAGTACGCATACCTTTGTAATCGGGCGAGTTTCTACTTTCAGATGCAACAGAAATTTTGCGGATTGGTCAATCCGTTCGCGAGATATGGCAGTTTGGAGGTAAGCAACGCTTGAGAAACCCAAAATTTTCGCAGTTCTCATGCTCGAAACGAATAACTAGAACGGCCTAGGGGAAAAGTACGCATACCGTTGTAATCGGGCGAGTTTCTACTTTCAGATGCAACAGAAATTTTGCGGATTAGTCAATCTGTTCGCGAGATATGGCAGTTTGGAGGTAAGAAACGCTTGAGAAACTCAAAATTTTCGCAGTTCTGATGCTCGACAAACATAACTAGAACGGTCTAGGGGAAAAGTACGCATACCGTTGTAATCGGGCGACTTTCTACTTTCAGATGCAACAGAAATTTTGCGGATTGGTCAATCCGTTCGCGAGATGTGGCAGTTTGGAGGTAAGAAACGGTTGAGAAACTCAAAATTATCACAGTTCTGATGCTCGAAACGAGTAACCAGAACGGCCTAGGGGAGAAGTACGCATACCGTTGTAATCGGGCGAGTTTCTACTTTCAGATGCAACAGAAATTTTGCGAATTGGACAATCCGTTCGCGAGATATGGCAGTTTGGAGGTAAGCAACGCTTGAGAAACCCAAAATTTTCGCAGTTCTCATGCTCGAAGCGAATAACTACAACGGCCTAGGGGAAAAGTACGCATACCGTTGTAATCGGGCGAGTTTCTACTTTCAGATGCATCAGAAATTTTGCGGTTTGGTCCATCCGTTCGCGAGATATGGCAGTTTGGAAGTATGAAACACTTGAGAAACACAAAATTTTCGCAGTTCTGACGCTCGAAACGAATAACTAGAGCGGCCTAGGGGAAAAGTACGCATACCGTTGTTACCGGGCGAGTTTCTACTTTCAGATGCATCAGAAATTTTGCGGATTGGTCAATCCGTTCGCGAGATATGGCAGTTTGGAAGTAAGAAACGCTTGAGAAACTCAAAATTTTCGCAGTTCTGATGCTCGAAACGATTAACTAGAACGGCCTAGGGGAAAAGTAAGCATACCGTTGTAATCGGGCGAGTTTCTACTTTCAGATGCAACAGAAATTTTGCGGATTGGTCAATCCGTTCGCGAGATATGGCAGTTTGGAGGTAAGCAACGCTTGAGAAACCCAAAATTTTCGCAGTTCTCATGCTCGAAACGAATAACTAGAACGGCCTAGGGGAAAAGTACGCATACCGTTGTAATCGGGCGAGTTTCTACTTTCAGATGCAACAGAAATTTTGCGGATTAGTCAATCCGTTCGCGAGATATGGCAGTTTGGAGGTAAGAAACGCTTGAGAAACTCAAAATTTTGGCAGTTCTGATGCTCGACAAGCATAACTAGAACGGTCTAGGGGAAAAGTACGCATACCGTTGTAATCGGGCGACTTTCTACTTTCAGATGCAACAGAAATTTTGCGGATTGGTCAATCCGTTCGCGAGATGTGGCAGTTTGGAGGTAAGAAACGGTTGAGAAACTCAAAATTATCACAGTTCTGATGCTCGAAACGAGTAACCAGAACGGCCTAGGGGAAAAGTACGCATACCGTTGTAATCGGGCGAGTTTCTACTTTCAGATGCAACAGAAATTTTGCGAATTGGTCAATCCGTTCGCGAGATATGGCAGTTTGGAGGTAAGCAACGCTTGAGAAACCCAAAATTTTCGCAGTTCTCATGCTCGAAGCGAATAACTACAACGGCCTAGGGGAAAAGTACGCATACCGTTGTAATCGGGCGAGTTTCTACTTTCAGATGCATCAGAAATTTTGCGGTTTGGTCAATCCGTTCGCGAGATATGGCAGTTTGCAAGTATGAAACACTTGAGAAACACAAAATTTTCGCAGTTCTGATGCTCGAAACGAATAACTAGAGCGGCCTAGGGGAAAAGTACGCATACCGTTGTAATCGGGCGAGTTTCTACTTTCAGATGCATCAGAAATTTTGCGGATTGGTCAATCCGTTCGCGAGATATGGCAGTTTGGATGTAAGAAACGCTTGAGAAACTCAAACTTTTCGCAGTTCTCATGCTCGAAACGATTAACTAGAACGGCCTAGGGGAAAAGTACGCATTCCGTTGTAATCGGGCGAGTTTCTACTTTCAGATGCAACAGAAATTTTGCGGATTGGTCAATCCGTTCGCGAGATATGGCAGTTTGGATGTAAGAAACGCTTGAGAAACGCAAAATTTTCGCAGTTCTGATGCTCGAAACGATTAACTAGAACGGCCTAGGGGAAAAGTACGCATACCTTTGTAATCGGGCGAGTTTCTACTTTCAGATGCAACAGAAATTTTGCGGATTGGTCAATCCGTTCGCGAGATATGGCAGTTTGGAAGTAAGAAACGCTTGAGAAACTCAAAATTTTCGCAGTTCTGATGCTCGAAACGAATAACTAGAACGGCCAAGGGGAAAAGTACGCATACCGTTGTAATCGGGCGAGTTTCTACTTTCAGATGCAACAGAAATTTTGCGAATTGGTCAATCCGTTCGCGAGATATGGCAGTTTGGAGGTAAGCAACGCTTGAGAAACCCAAAATTTTCGCAGTTCTAATGCTCGAAACGATTAACTAGAACGGCCTAGGGGAAAAGTACGCATACCGTTGTAATCGGGCGAGTTTCTACTTTCAGATGCAACAGAAATTTTGCGAATTGGTCAATCCGTTCGCGAGATATGGCAGTTTGGAGGTAAGCAACGCTTGAGAAACCCAAAATTTTCGCAGTTCTCATGCTCGAAGCGAATAACTACAACGGCCTAGGGGAAAAGTACGCATACCGTTGTAATCGGGCGAGTTTCTACTTTCAGATGCATCAGAAATTTTGCGGTTTGGTCAATCCGTTCGCGAGATATGGCAGTTTGCAAGTATGAAACACTTGAGAAACACAAAATTTTCGCAGTTCTGATGCTCGAAACGAATAACTAGAGCGGCCTAGGGGAAAAGTACGCATACCGTTGTAATCGGGCGAGTTTCTACTTTCAGATGCATCAGAAATTTTGCGGATTGGTCAATCCGTTCGCGAGATATGGCAGTTTGGATGTAAGAAACGCTTGAGAAACTCAAACTTTTCGCAGTTCTCATGCTCGAAACGATTAACTAGAACGGCCTAGGGGAAAAGTACGCATTCCGTTGTAATCGGGCGAGTTTCTACTTTCAGATGCAACAGAAATTTTGCGGATTGGTCAATCCGTTCGCGAGATATGGCAGTTTGGATGTAAGAAACGCTTGAGAAACGCAAAATTTTCGCAGTTCTGATGCTCGAAACGATTAACTAGAACGGCCTAGGGGAAAAGTACGCATACCTTTGTAATCGGGCGAGTTTCTACTTTCAGATGCAACAGAAATTTTGCGGATTGGTCAATCCGTTCGCGAGATATGGCAGTTTGGAAGTAAGAAACGCTTGAGAAACTCAAAATTTTCGCAGTTCTGATGCTCGAAACGAATAACTAGAACGGCCAAGGGGAAAAGTACGCATACCGTTGTAATCGGGCGAGTTTCTACTTTCAGATGCAACAGAAATTTTGCGGATTGGTGAATCCGTTGGCGAGATATGGCAGTTTGGAGGTAAGAAACGCTTGAGAAACTCAAAATTTTCGCAGTTCTGATGCTCGACAAGCATAACTAGAACGGTCTAGGGGAAAAGTACGCATACCGTTGTAATCGGGCGAGTTTCTACTTTCAGATGCAACAGTAATTTTGCGGATTGGTCAATCCGTTCGCGAGATATGGCAGTTTGGAGGTAAGAAACGCTTGGGAAACTCAAAATTTTCGCAGTTCTGATGCTCGACAAGCATAACTAGAACGGTCTAGGGGAAAAGTACGCATACCGTTGTAATCGGGCGAGTTTCTACTTTCAGATGCAACAGAAATTTTGCGAATTGGTCAATCCGTTCGCGAGATATGGCAGTTTGGAGGTAAGCAACGCTTGAGAAACCCAAAATTTTCGCAGTTCTAATGCTCGAAACGATTAACTAGAACGGCCTAGGGGAAAAGTACGCATACCGTTGTAATCGGGCGAGTTTCTACTTTCAGATGCAACAGAAATTTTGCGGATTGGTCAATCCGTTCGCGAGATATGGCAGTTTGGAAGTAAGAAACGCTTGAGAAACTCAAAATTTTCGCAGTTCTGATGCTCGAAACGATTAACTAGAACGGCCTAGGGGAAAAGTACGCATACCGTTGTAATCGGGCGAGTTTCTACTTTCAGATGCAACAGAAATTTTGCGGATTGGTGAATCCGTTCGCGAGATATGGCAGTTTGGAGGTAAGAAACGCTTGAGAAACTCAAAATTTTCGCAGTTCTGATGCTCGACAAGCATAACTAGAACGGTCTAGGGGAAAAGTACGCATACCGCTGTAATCGGGCGAGTTTCTACTTTCAGATGCAACAGTAATTTTGCGGATTGGTCAATCCGTTCGCGAGATATGGCAGTTTGGAAGTAAGAAACGCTTGAGAAACTCAAAATTTTCGCAGTTCTGATGCTCGAAACGAATAACTAGAACGGCCTAGGGGAAAAGTACGCATACCGTTGTAATCGGGCGAGTTTCTACTTTCGGATGCATCAGAAATTTTGCGGATTGGTCAATCCGTTCGCGAGATATGGCAGTTTGGAAGTAAGAAACGCTTGAGAAACTCAAAATTTTCGCAGTTCTGATGCTCGAAACGATTAACTAGAACGGCCTAGGGGAATAGTACGCATACCGTTGTAATCGGGCGAGTTTCTACTTTCAGATGCAACAGAAATTTTGCGGATTGTGCAATCCGTTCGCGAGATATGGCAGTTTGGAGGTAAGAAACGCTTGAGAAACTCAAAATTTTCGCAGTTCTGATGCTCTAAACGATTAACTAGAACGGCCTAGGGGAAAAGTACGCATACCGTTGTAATCGGGCGAGTTTCTACTTTCAGATGCAACAGAAATTTTGCGGATTGGTCAATCCGTTCGCGAGATATGGCAGTTTGGAAGTAAGAAACGCTTGAGAAACTCAAAATTTTCGCAGTTCTGATGCTCGAAACGAATAACTAGAACGGCCTAGGGGAAAAGTACGCATACCGTTGTAATCGGGCGAGTTTCTACTTTCAGATGCAACAGAAATTTTGCGGATTGGTCAATCCGTTCGCGAGATATGGCAGTTTGGAAGTAAGAAACGCTTGAGAAACTCAAAATTTTCGCAGTTCTGATGCTCGACAAGCAAACTAGAACGGTCTAGGGGAAAAGTACGCATACCTTTGTAATCGGGCGAGTTTCTACTTTCAGATGCAACAGAAATTTTGCGGATTGGTCAATCCGTTCGCGAGATATGGCAGTTTGGAGGTAAGAAACGCTTGAGAAACTCAAAATTTTCGCAGTTCTGATGCTCGAAACGAATAACTAGAACGGCCTAGGGGAAAAGTACGCATACCGTTGTAATCGGGCGAGTTTCTACTTTCAGATGCAACAGAAATTTTGCGGATTGGTGAATCCGTTCTCGAGATATGGCCGTTTGGAGGTAAGAAACGCTTGAGAAACTCAAAATTTTCGCAGTTCTGATGCTCGACAAGCATAACTAGAACGGTCTAGGGGAAAAGTACGCATATCGCTGTAATCGGGCGAGTTTCTACTTTCAGATGCAACAGTAATTTTGCGGATTGGTCAATCCGTTCGCGAGATATGGCAGTTTGGAGGTAAGAAACGCTTGGGAAACTCAAAATTTTCGCAGTTCTGATGCTCGACAAGCATAACTAGAACGTTCTAGGGGAAAAGTACGCATACCGTTGTAATCGGGCGACTTTCTACTTTCAGATGCAACAGAAATTTTGCGGATTGGTCAATCCGTTCGCGAGATATGGCAGTTTGGAGGTAAGAAACGGTTGAGAAACTCAAAATTTTCACAGTTCTGATGCTCGAAACGAATAACCAGAACGGCCTAGGGGAAAAGTACGCATACCGTTGTAATCGGGCGAGTTTCTACTTTCGGATGCATCAGAAATTTTGCGGATTGGTCAATCCGTTCGCGAGATATGGCAGTTTGGAAGTAAGAAACGCTTGAGAAACTCAAAATTTTCGCAGTTCTGATGCTCGAAACGATTAACTAGAACGGCCTAGGGGAATAGTACGCATACCGTTGTAATCGGGCGAGTTTCTACTTTCAGATGCAACAGAAATTTTGCGGATTGTGCAATCCTTCGCGAGATATGGCAGCTTGGAGGTAAGAAACGCTTGAGAAACTCAAAATTTTCGCAGTTCTAATGCTCTAAACGATTAACTAGAACGGCCTAGGGGAAAAGTACGCATACCGTTGTAATCGGGCGAGTTTCTACTTTCAGATGCAACAGAAATTTTGCGGATTGGTCAATCCGTTCGCGAGATATGGCAGTTTGGAAGTAAGAAACGCTTGAGAAACTCAAAATTTTCGCAGTTCTGATGCTCGAAACGAATAACTAGAACGGCCTAGGGGAAAAGTACGCATACCGTTGTAATCGGGCGAGTTTCTACTTTCAGATGCAACAGAAATTTTGCGGATTGGTCAATCCGTTCGCGAGATATGGCAGTTTGGAGGTAAGAAACGCTTGAGAAACTCAAAATTTTCGCAGTTCTGATGCTCGACAAGCAAACTAGAACGGTCTAGGGGAAAAGTACGCATACCGTTGTAATCGGGCGAGTTTCTACTTTCAGATGCAACAGAAATTTTGCGGATTGGTCAATCCGTTCGCGAGATATGGCAGTTTGGAGGTAAGAAACGCTTGAGAAACTCAAAATTTTCGCAGTTCTGATGCTCGAAACGAATAACTAGAACGGCCTAGGGGAAAAGTACGCATACCGTTGTAATCGGGCGAGTTTCTACTTTCAGATGCAACAGAAACTTTGCGGATTGGTGAATCCGTTCTCGAGATATGGCAGTTTGGAGGTAAGAAACGCTTGAGAAACTCAAAATTTTCGCAGTTCTGATGCTCGACAAGCATAACTAGAACGGTCTAGGGGAAAAGTACGCATACCGCTGTAATCGGGCGAGTTTCTACTTTCAGATGCAACAGTAATTTTGCGGATTGGTCAATCCGTTCGCGAGATATGGCAGTTTGGAGGTAAGAAACGCTTGGGAAACTCAAAATTTTCGCAGTTCTGATGCTCGACAAGCATAACTAGAACGTTCTAGGGGAAAAGTACGCATACCGTTGTAATCGGGCGACTTTCTACTTTCAGATGCAACAGAAATTTTGCGGATTGGTCAATCCGTTCGCGAGATATGGCAGTTTGGAGGTAAGAAACGGTTGAGAAACTCAAAATTTTCACAGTTCTGATGCTCGAAACGAATAACCAGAACGGCCTAGGGGAAAAGTACGCATACCGTTGTAATCGGGCGAGTTTCTACTTTCGGATGCATCAGAAATTTTGCGGATTGGTCAATCCGTTCGCGAGATATGGCAGTTGGGAAGTAAGAAACGCTTGAGAAACTCAAAATTTTCGCAGTTCTGATGCTCGAAACGATTAACTAGAACGGCCTAGGGGAATAGTACGCATACCGTTGTAATCGGGCGAGTTTCTACTTTCAGATGCAACAGAAATTTTGCGGATTGTGCAATCCGTTCGCGAGATATGGCAGTTTGCAGGTAAGAAACGCTTGAGAAACTCAAAATTTTCGCAGTTCTGATGCTCTAAACGATTAACTAGAACGGCCTAGGGGAAAAGTACGCATACCGTTGTAATCGGGCGAGTTTCTACTTTCAGATGCAACAGAAATTTTGCGGATTGGTCAATCCGTTCGCGAGATATGGCAGTTTGGATGTAAGAAACGCTTGAGAAACTCAAAATTTTCGCATTTCTGATGCTCGAAACGAATAACTAGAACGGCCTAGGGGAAAAGTACGCATACCGTTGTAATCGGGCAGGTTCTACTTTCAGATGCAACAGAAATTTTGCGGATTGGTCAATCCGTTCGCGAGATATGGCAGTTTGGAAGTAAGAAACGCTTGAGAAACTCAAAATTTTCGCAGTTCTGATGCTCGAAACGATTAACTAGAACGGCCTAGGGGAAAAGTACGCATACCGTTGTAATCGGGCGAGTTTCTACTTTCAGATGCAACAGAAATTTTGCGGATTGGTGAATCCGTTCGCGAGATATGGCAGTTTGGAGGTAAGAAACGCTTGAGAAACTCAAAATTTTCGCAGTTCTGATGCTCGACAAGCATAACTAGAACGGTCTAGGGGAAAAGTACGCATACCGCTGTAATCGGGCGAGTTTCTACTTTCAGATGCAACAGTAATTTTGCGGATTGGTCAATCCGTTCGCGAGATATGGCAGTTTGGAGGTAAGAAACGCTTGGGAAACTCAAAATTTTCGCAGTTCTGATGCTCGACAAGCATAACTAGAACGTTCTAGGGGAAAAGTACGCATACCGTTGTAATCGGGCGAGTTTCTACTTTCGGATGCATCAGAAATTTTGCGGATTGGTCAATCCGTTCGCGAGATATGGCAGTTTGGAAGTAAGAAACGCTTGAGAAACTCAAAATTTTCGCAGTTCTGATGCTCGAAACGATTAACTAGAACGGCCTAGGGGAATAGTACGCATACCGTTGTAATCGGGCGAGTTTCTACTTTCAGATGCAACAGAAATTTTGCGGATTGTGCAATCCGTTCGCGAGATATGGCAGTTTGGAGGTAAGAAACGCTTGAGAAACTCAAAATTTTCGCAGTTCTGATGCTCTAAACGATTAACTAGAACGGCCTAGGGGAAAAGTACGCATACCGTTGTAATCGGGCGAGTTTCTACTTTCAGATGCAACAGAAATTTTGCGGATTGGTCAATCCGTTCGCGAGATATGGCAGTTTGGAAGTAAGAAACGCTTGAGAAACTCAAAATTTTCGCAGTTCTGATGCTCGAAACGAATAACTAGAACGGCCTAGGGGAAAAGTACGCATACCGTTGTAATCGGGCGAGTTTCTACTTTCAGATGCAACAGAAATTTTGCGGATTGGTCAATCCGTTCGCGAGATATGGCAGTTTGGAGGTAAGAAACGCTTGAGAAACTCAAAATTTTCGCAGTTCTGATGCTCGACAAGCAAACTAGAACGGTCTAGGGGAAAAGTACGCATACCGTTGTAATCGGGCGAGTTTCTACTTTCAGATGCAACAGAAATTTTGCGGATTGGTCAATCCGTTCGCGAGATATGGCAGTTTGGAGGTAAGAAACGCTTGAGAAACTCAAAATTTTCGCAGTTCTGATGCTCGAAACGAATAACTAGAACGGCCTAGGGGAAAAGTACGCATACCGTTGTAATCGGGCGAGTTTCTACTTTCAGATGCAACAGAAACTTTGCGGATTGGTGAATCCGTTCTCGAGATATGGCAGTTTGGAGGTAAGAAACGCTTGAGAAACTCAAAATTTTCGCAGTTCTGATGCTCGACAAGCATAACTAGAACGGTCTAGGGGAAAAGTACGCATACCGCTGTAATCGGGCGAGTTTCTACTTTCAGATGCAACAGTAATTTTGCGGATTGGTCAATCCGTTCGCGAGATATGGCAGTTTGGAGGTAAGAAACGCTTGGGAAACTCAAAATTTTCGCAGTTCTGATGCTCGACAAGCATAACTAGAACGTTCTAGGGGAAAAGTACGCATACCGTTGTAATCGGGCGACTTTCTACTTTCAGATGCAACAGAAATTTTGCGGATTGGTCAATCCGTTCGCGAGATATGGCAGTTTGGAGGTAAGAAACGGTTGAGAAACTCAAAATTTTCACAGTTCTGATGCTCGAAACGAATAACCAGAACGGCCTAGGGGAAAAGTACGCATACCGTTGTAATCGGGCGAGTTTCTACTTTCGGATGCATCAGAAATTTTGCGGATTGGTCAATCCGTTCGCGAGATATGGCAGTTGGGAAGTAAGAAACGCTTGAGAAACTCAAAATTTTCGCAGTTCTGATGCTCGAAACGATTAACTAGAACGGCCTAGGGGAATAGTACGCATACCGTTGTAATCGGGCGAGTTTCTACTTTCAGATGCAACAGAAATTTTGCGGATTGTGCAATCCGTTCGCGAGATATGGCAGTTTGCAGGTAAGAAACGCTTGAGAAACTCAAAATTTTCGCAGTTCTGATGCTCTAAACGATTAACTAGAACGGCCTAGGGGAAAAGTACGCATACCGTTGTAATCGGGCGAGTTTCTACTTTCAGATGCAACAGAAATTTTGCGGATTGGTCAATCCGTTCGCGAGATATGGCAGTTTGGAAGTAAGAAACGCTTGAGAAACTCAAAATTTTCGCATTTCTGATGCTCGAAACGAATAACTAGAACGGCCTAGGGGAAAAGTACGCATACCGTTGTAATCGGGCAGGTTCTACTTTCAGATGCAACAGAAATTTTGCGGATTGGTCAATCCGTTCGCGAGATATGGCAGTTAGGAGGTAAGAAACGCTTGAGAAACTCAAAATTTTCGCAGTTCTGATGCTCGACAAGCAAACTAGAACGGTCTAGGGGAAAAGTACGCATACCGTTGTAATCGGGCGAGTTTCTACTTTCAGATGCAACAGAAATTTTGCGGATTGGTCAATCCGTTCGCGAGATATGGCAGTTTGGAGGTAAGAAACGCTTAAGAAGCTCAAAATTTTCGCAGTTCTGATGCTCGACAAGCATAACTAGAACGGTCTAGGGGAAAAGTACGCATAGCGTTGTAATCGGGCGAGTTTCTACTTTCAGATGCAACAGAAATTTTGCGGATTGGTCAATCCGTTCGCGAGATATGGCAGTTTGGAGGTAAGAAACGCTTGAGAAACTCAAAATTTTCGCAGTTCTGATGCTCGGCAAGCATAACTAGAACGTTCTATGGGAAAAGTACGCATACCGTTGTAATCGGGCGACTTTCTACTTTCAGATGGAACAGAAATTTTGCGGATTGGTCAATCCGTTCGCGAGATATGGCAGTTTGGATGTAAGAAACGGTTGAGAAACTCAAAATTTTCACAGTTCTGATGCTCTAAACGATTAACTAGAACGGCCTAGGGGAAAAGTACGCATACCGTTGTAATCGGGCGAGTTTCTACTTTCAGATGCAACAGAAATTTTGCGGATTGGTCAATCCGTTCGCGAGATATGGCAGTTTGGAAGTAAGAAACGCTTGAGAAACACAAAATTTTCGCAGTTCTGATGCTCGAAACGAATAACCAGAACGGCCTAGGGGAAAAGTACGCATACCTTTGTAATCGGGCGAGTTTCTACTTTCAGATGCAACAGAAATTTTGCGAATTGGTCAATCCGTTCGCGAGATATGGCAGTTTGGAGGTAAGCAACGCTTGAGAAACCCAAAATTTTCGCAGTTCTCATGCTCGAAGCGAATAACTACAACGGCCTAGGGGAAAAGTACGCATACCGTTGTAATCGGGCGAGTTTCTACTTTCAGATGCATCAGAAATTTTGCGGTTTGGTCAATCCGTTCGCGAGATATGGCAGTTTGGAAGTATGAAACACTTGAGAAACACAAAATTTTCGCAGTTCTGATGCTCGAAACGAATAACTAGAGCGGCCTAGGGGAAAAGTACTCATACCGTTGTAATCGGGCGAGTTTCTACTTTCAGATGCATCAGAAATTTTGCGGATTGGTCAATCCGTTCGCGAGATATGGCAGTTTGGATGTAAGAAACGCTTGAGAAACTCAAAATTTTCGCAGTTCTAATTCTCGAAACGATTAACTAGAACGGCCTAGGGGAAAAGTACGCATACCGTTGTAATCGGGCGACTTTCTACTTTCAGATGGAACAGAAATTTTGCGGATTGGTCAATCCGTTCGCGAGATATGGCAGTTTGGAGGTAAGAAACGCTTGAGAAACTCAAAATTTTCGCAGTTCTGATGCTCGACAAGCATAACTAGAACGGTCTAGGGGAAAAGTACGCATATCGCTGTAATCGGGCGAGTTTCTACTTTCAGATGCAACAGTAATTTTGCGGATTGGTCAATCCGTTCGCGAGATATGGCAGTTTGGAGGTAAGAAACGCTTGGGAAACTCAAAATTTTCGCAGTTCTGATGCTCGACAAGCATAACTAGAACGTTCTAGGGGAAAAGTACGCATACCGTTGTAATCGGGCGACTTTCTACTTTCAGATGCAACAGAAATTTTGCGGATTGGTCAATCCGTTCGCGAGATATGGCAGTTTGGAGGTAAGAAAAGGTTGAGAAACTCAAAATTTTCACAGTTCTGATGCTCGAAACGAATAACCAGAACGGCCTAGGGGAAAAGTACGCATACCGTTGTAATCGGGCGAGTTTCTACTTTCGGATGCATCAGAAATTTTGCGGATTGGTCAATCCGTTCGCGAGATATGGCAGTTTGGAAGTAAGAAACGCTTGAGAAACTCAAAATTTTCGCAGTTCTGATGCTCGAAACGATTAACTAGAACGGCCTAGGGGAATAGTACGCATACCGTTGTAATCGGGCGAGTTTCTACTTTCAGATGCAACAGAAATTTTGCGGATTGTGCAATCCGTTCGCGAGATATGGCAGTTTGGAGGTAAGAAACGCTTGAGAAACTCAAAATTTTCGCAGTTCTGATGCTCTAAACGATTAACTAGAACGGCCTAGGGGAAAAGTACGCATACCGTTGTAATCGGGCGAGTTTCTACTTTCAGATGCAACAGAAATTTTGCGGATTGGTCAATCCGTTCGCGAGATATGGCAGTTTGGAAGTAAGAAACGCTTGAGAAACTCAAAATTTTCGCAGTTCTGATGCTCGAAACGAATAACTAGAACGGCCTAGGGGAAAAGTACGCATACCGTTGTAATCGGGCGAGTTTCTACTTTCAGATGCAACAGAAATTTTGCGGATTGGTCAATCCGTTCGCGAGATATGGCAGTTTGGAGGTAAGAAACGCTTGAGAAACTCAAAATTTTCGCAGTTCTGATGCTCGACAAGCAAACTAGAACGGTCTAGGGGAAAAGTACGCATACCGTTGTAATCGGGCGAGTTTCTACTTTCAGATGCAACAGAAATTTTGCGGATTGGTCAATCCGTTCGCGAGATAAGGCAGTTTGGAGGTAAGAAACGCTTGAGAAACTCAAAATTTTCGCAGTTCTGATGCTCGAAACGAATAACTAGAACGGCCTAGGGGAAAAGTACGCATACCGTTGTAATCGGGCGAGTTTCTACTTTCAGATGCAACAGAAACTTTGCGGATTGGTGAATCCGTTCTCGAGATATGGCAGTTTGGAGGTAAGAAACGCTTGAGAAACTCAAAATTTTCGCAGTTCTGATGCTCGACAAGCATAACTAGAACGGTCTAGGGGAAAAGTACGCATACCGCTGTAATCGGGCGAGTTTCTACTTTCAGATGCAACAGTAATTTTGCGGATTGGTCAATCCGTTCGCGAGATATGGCAGTTTGGAGGTAAGAAACGCTTGGGAAACTCAAAATTTTCGCAGTTCTGATGCTCGACAAGCATAACTAGAACGTTCTAGGGGAAAAGTACGCATACCGTTGTAATCGGGCGACTTTCTACTTTCAGATGCAACAGAAATTTTGCGGATTGGTCAATCCGTTCGCGAGATATGGCAGTTTGGAGGTAAGAAACGGTTGAGAAAC
Organism: Ptiloglossa arizonensis; assembly: GCF_051014685.1. Lineage (NCBI taxonomy): Eukaryota > Metazoa > Arthropoda > Insecta > Hymenoptera > Colletidae > Ptiloglossa > Ptiloglossa arizonensis. The sequence continues at coordinate 40,602 of NW_027478478.1, read as the reverse complement.
TCAAAATTTTCACAGTTCTGATGCTCGAAACGAATAACCAGAACGGCCTAGGGGAAAAGTACGCATACCGTTGTAATCGGGCGAGTTTCTACTTTCGGATGCATCAGAAATTTTGCGGATTGGTCAATCCGTTCGCGAGATATGGCAGTTGGGAAGTAAGAAACGCTTGAGAAACTCAAAATTTTCGCAGTTCTGATGCTCGAAACGATTAACTAGAACGGCCTAGGGGAATAGTACGCATACCGTTGTAATCGGGCGAGTTTCTACTTTCAGATGCAACAGAAATTTTGCGGATTGTGCAATCCGTTCGCGAGATATGGCAGTTTGCAGGTAAGAAACGCTTGAGAAACTCAAAATTTTCGCAGTTCTGATGCTCTAAACGATTAACTAGAACGGCCTAGGGGAAAAGTACGCATACCGTTGTAATCGGGCGAGTTTCTACTTTCAGATGCAACAGAAATTTTGCGGATTGGTCAATCCGTTCGCGAGATATGGCAGTTTGGAAGTAAGAAACGCTTGAGAAACTCAAAATTTTCGCATTTCTGATGCTCGAAACGAATAACTAGAACGGCCTAGGGGAAAAGTACGCCTACCGTTGTAATCGGGCAGGTTCTACTTTCAGATGCAACAGAAATTTTGCGGATTGGTCAATCCGTTCGCGAGATATGGCAGTTAGGAGGTAAGAAACGCTTGAGAAACTCAAAAGTTTCGCAGTTCTGATGCTCGACAAGCAAACTAGAACGGTCTAGGGGAAAAGTACGCATACCGTTGTAATCGGGCGAGTTTCTACTTTCAGATGCAACAGAAATTTTGCGGATTGGTCAATCCGTTCGCGAGATATGGCAGTTTGGAGGTAAGAAACGCTTAAGAAGCTCAAAATTTTCGCAGTTCTGATGCTCGACAAGCATAACTAGAACGGTCTAGGGGAAAAGTACGCATAGCGTTGTAATCGGGCGAGTTTCTACTTTCAGATGCAACAGAAATTTTGCGGATTGGTCAATCCGTTCGCGAGATATGGCAGTTTGGAGGTAAGAAACGCTTGAGAAACTCAAAATTTTCGCAGTTCTGATGCTCGGCAAGCATAACTAGAACGTTCTAGGGGAAAAGTACGCATACCGTTGTAATCGGGCGACTTTCTACTTTCAGATGGAACAGAAATTTTGCGGATTGGTCAATCCGTTCGCGAGATATGGCAGTTTGGAGGTAAGAAACGGTTGAGAAACTCAAAATTTTCACAGTTCTGATGCTCTAAACGATTAACTAGAACGGCCTAGGGGAAAAGTACGCATACCGTTGTAATCGGGCGAGTTTCTACTTTCAGATGCAACAGAAATTTTGCGGATTGGTCAATCCGTTCGCGAGATATGGCAGTTTGGAAGTAAGAAACGCTTGAGAAACACAAAATTTTCGCAGTTCTGATGCTCGAAACGAATAACCAGAACGGCCTAGGGGAAAAGTACGCATACCTTTGTAATCGGGCGAGTTTCTACTTTCAGATGCAACAGAAATTTTGCGAATTGGTCAATCCGTTCGCGAGATATGGCAGTTTGGAGGTAAGCAACGCTTGAGAAACCCAAAATTTTCGCAGTTCTCATGCTCGAAGCGAATAACTACAACGGCCTAGGGGAAAAGTACGCATACCGTTGTAATCGGGCGAGTTTCTACTTTCAGATGCATCAGAAATTTTGCGGTTTGGTCAATCCGTTCGCGAGATATGGCAGTTTGGATGTATGAAACACTTGAGAAACACAAAATTTTCGCAGTTCTGATGCTCGAAACGAATAACTAGAGCGGCCTAGGGGAAAAGTACTCATACCGTTGTAATCGGGCGAGTTTCTACTTTCAGATGCATCAGAAATTTTGCGGATTGGTCAATCCGTTCGCGAGATATGGCAGTTTGGATGTAAGAAACGCTTGAGAAACTCAAAATTTTCGCAGTTCTAATTCTCGAAACGATTAACTAGAACGGCCTAGGGGAAAAGTACGCATACCGTTGTAATCGGGCGAGTTTCTACTTTCAGATGCAACAGAAATTTTGCGGATTGGTCAATCCGTTCGCGAGATATGGCAGTTTGGAAGTAAGAAACGCTTGAGAAACTCAAAATTTTCGCAGTTCTGATGCTCGAAACGATTAACTAGAACGGCCTAGGGGAAAAGTACGCATACCGTTGTAATCGGGCGAGTTTCTACTTTCAGATGCAACAGAAATTTTGCGGATTGGTCAATCCGTTCGCGAGATATGGCAGTTTGGAAGTAAGAAACGCTTGAGAAACTCAAAATTTTCGCAGTTCTGATGCTCGAAACGAATAACTAGAACGGCCTAGGGGAAAAGTACGCATACCGTTGTAATCGGGCGAGTTTCTACTTTCAGATGCAACAGAAATTTTGCGGATTGGTGAATCCGTTCGCGAGATATGGCAGTTTGGAGGTAAGAAACGCTTGAGAAACTCAAAATTTTCGCAGTTCTGATGCTCGACAAGCATAACTAGAACGGTCTAGGGGAAAAGTACGCATACCGTTGTAATCGGGCGAGTTTCTACTTTCAGATGCAACAGTAATTTTGCGGATTGGTCAATCCGTTCGCGAGATATGGCAGTTTGGAGGTAAGAAACGCTTGGGAAACTCAAAATTTTCGCAGTTCTGATGCTCGACAAGCATAACTAGAACGTTCTAGGGGAAAAGTACGCATACCGTTGTAATCGGGCGACTTTCTACTTTCAGATGCAACAGAAATTTTGCGGATTGGTCAATCCGTTCGCGAGATATGGCAGTTGGGAAGTAAGAAACGCTTGAGAAACTCAAAATTTTCGCAGTTCTGATGCTCGAAACGATTAACTAGAACGACCTAGGGGAATAGTACGCATACCGTTGTAATCGGGCGAGTTTCTACTTTCAGATGCAACAGAAATTTTGAGGATTGTGCAATCCGTTCGCGAGATATGGCAGTTTGGAGGTAAGAAACGCTTGAGAAACTCAAAATTTTCGCAGTTCTGATGCTCTAAACGATTAACTAGAACGGCCTAGGGGAAAAGTACGCATACCGTTGTAATCGGGCGAGTTTCTACTTTCAGATGCTACAGAAATTTTGCGGATTGGTCAATCCGTTCGCGAGATATGGCAGTTTGGAAGTAAGAAACGCTTGAGAAACTCAAAATTTTCGCAGTTCTGATGCTCGAAACGAATAACTAGAACGGCCTAGGGGAAAAGTACGCATACCGTTGTAAACGGGCGAGTTTCTACTTTCAGATGCAACAGAAATTTTGCGGATTGGTCAATCCGTTCGCGAGATATGGCAGTTTGGAGGTAAGAAACGCTTGAGAAACTCAAAATTTTCGCAGTTCTGATGCTCGACAAGCAAACTAGAACGGTCTAGGGGAAAAGTACGCATACCGTTGTAATCGGGCGAGTTTCTACTTTCAGATGCAACAGAAATTTTGCGGATTGGTCAATCCGTTCGCGAGATATGGCAGTTTGGAGGTAAGAAACGCTTGAGAAGCTCAAAATTTTCGCAGTTCTGATGCTTGACAAGCATAACTAGAACGGTCTAGGGGAAAAGTACGCATAGCGTTGTAATCGGGCGAGTTTCTACTTTCAGATGCAACAGAAATTTTGCGGATTGGTCAATCCGTTCGCGAGATATGGCAGTTTGGAGGTAAGAAACGCTTGAGAAACTCAAAATTTTCGCAGTTCTGATGCTCGGTAAGCATAACTAGAACGTTCTAGGGGAAAAGTACGCATACCGTTGTAATCGGGCGACTTTCTACTTTCAGATGGAACAGAAATTTTGCGGATTGGTCAATCCGTTCGCGAGATATGTCAGTTTGGAGGTAAGAAACGGTTGAGAAACTCAAAATTTTCACAGTTCTGATGCTCGAAACGAATAACCAGAACGGCCTAGGGGAAAAGTACGCATACCTTTGTAATCGGGCGAGTTTCTACTTTCAGATGCAACAGAAATTTTGCGAATTGGTCAACCCGTTCGCGAGATATGGCAGTTTGGAGGTAAGCAACGCTTGAGAAACCCAAAATTTTCGCAGTTCTCATGCTCGAAGCGAATAACTACAACGGCCTAGGGGAAAAGTACGCATACCGTTGTAATCGGGCGAGTTTCTACTTTCAGATGCATCAGAAATTTTGCGGTTTGGTCAATCCGTTCGCGAGATATGGCAGTTTGGAAGTAAGAAACGCTTGAGAAACTCAAAATTTTCGCAGTTCTGATGCTCGGCAAGCATAACTAGAACGTTCTAGGGGAAAAGTACGCATACCGTTGTAATCGGGCGACTTTCTACTTTCAGATGGAACAGAAATTTTGCGGATTGGTCAATCCGTTCGCGAGATATGGCAGTTTGTAGGTAAGAAACGCTTGAGAAACTCAAAATTTTCGCAGTTCTGATGCTCGAAACGAATAACCAGAACGGCCTAGGGGAAAAGTACGCATACCTTTGTAATCGGGCGAGTTTCTACTTTCAGATGCAACAGAAATTTTGCGAATTGGTCAATCCGTTCGCGAGATATGGCAGTTTGGAGGTAAGCAACGCTTGAGAAACCCAAAATTTTCGCAGTTCTCATGCTCGAAGCGAATAACTACAACGGCCTAGGGGAAAAGTACGCATACCGTTGTAATCGGGCGAGTTTCTACTTTCAGATGCATCAGAAATTTTGCGGTTTGGTCAATCCGTTCGCGAGATATGGCAGTTTGGAAGTAAGAAACGCTTGAGAAACTCAAAATTTTCGCAGTTCTGATGCTCGAAACGAATAACTAGAACGGCCTAGGGGAAAAGTACGCATACCGTTGTAATCGGGCGAGTTTCTACTTTCAGATGCAACAGAAATTTTGCGGATTGGTGAATCCGTTCGCGAGATATGGCAGTTTGGAGGTAAGAAACGCTTGAGAAACTCAAAATTTTCGCAGTTCTGATGCTCGAAACGAATAACTAGAACGGCCTAGGGGAAAAGTACGCATACCGTTGTAATCGGGCGAGTTTCTACTTTCAGATGCAACAGAAATTTTGCGGATTGGTGAATCCGTTCGCGAGATATGGCAGTTTGGAGGTAAGAAACGCTTGGGAAACTCAAAATTTTCGCAGTTCTGATGCTCGACAAGCATAACTAGAACGTTCTAGGGGAAAAGTACGCATACCGTTGTAATCGGGCGAGTTTCTACTTTCAGATGCAACAGAAATTTTGCGGATTGGTCAATCCGTTCGCGAGATATGGCAGTTTGGAGGTAAGAAACGCTTGAGAAGCTCAAAATTTTCGCAGTTCTGATGCTCGACAAGCATAACTAGAACGGTCTAGGGGAAAAGTACGCATAGCGTTGTAATCGGGCGAGTTTCTACTTTCAGATGCAACAGAAATTTTGCGGATTGGTCAATCCGTTCGCGAGATATGGCAGTTTGGAGGTAAGAAACGCTTGAGAAACTCAAAATTTTCGCAGTTCTGATGCTCGGCAAGCATAACTAGAACGTTCTAGGGGAAAAGTACGCATACCGTTGTAATCGGGCGACTTTCTACTTTCAGATGGAACAGAAATTTTGCGGATTGGTCAATCCGTTCGCGAGATATGGCAGTTTGGAGGTAAGAAACGGTTGAGAAACTCGAAATTTTCACAGTTCTGATGCTCGAAACGAATAACCAGAACGGCCTAGGGGAAAAGTACGCATACCTTTGTAATCGGGCGAGTTTCTACTTTCAGATGCAACAGAAATTTTGCGAATTGGTCAATCCGTTCGCGAGATATGGCAGTTTGGAGGTAAGCAACGCTTGAGAAACCCAAAATTTTCGCAGTTCTCATGCTCGAAGCGAATAACTACAACGGCCTAGGGGAAAAGTACGCATACCGTTGTAATCGGGCGAGTTTCTACTTTCAGATGCATCAGAAATTTTGCGGTTTGGTCAATCCGTTCGCGAGATATGGCAGTTTGGAAGTAAGAAACGCTTGAGAAACTCAAAACTTTCGCAGTTCTGATGCTCGGCAAGCATAACTAGAACGTTCTAGGGGAAAAGTACGCATACCGTTGTAATCGGGCGACTTTCTACTTTCAGATGGAACAGAAATTTTGCGGATTGGTCAATCCGTTCGCGAGATATGGCAGTTTGTAGGTAAGAAACGCTTGAGAAACTCAAAATTTTCGCAGTTCTGATGCTCGAAACGAATAACCAGAACGGCCTAGGGGAAAAGTACGCATACCTTTGTAATCGGGCGAGTTTCTACTTTCAGATGCAACAGAAATTTTGCGAATTGGTCAATCCGTTCGCGAGATATGGCAGTTTGGAGGTAAGCAACGCTTGAGAAACCCAAAATTTTCGCAGTTCTCATGCTCGAAGCGAATAACTACAACGGCCTAGGGGAAAAGTACGCATACCGTTGTAATCGGGCGAGTTTCTACTTTCAGATGCATCAGAAATTTTGCGGTTTGGTCAATCCGTTCGCGAGATATGGCAGTTTGGAAGTAAGAAACGCTTGAGAAACTCAAAATTTTCGCAGTTCTGATGCTCGAAACGAATAACTAGAACGGCCTAGGGGAAAAGTACGCATACCGTTGTAATCGGGCGAGTTTCTACTTTCAGATGCAACAGAAATTTTGCGGATTGGTGAATCCGTTCGCGAGATATGGCAGTTTGGAGGTAAGAAACGCTTGAGAAACTCAAAATTTTCGCAGTTCTGATGCTCGACAAGCATAACTAGAACGGTCTAGGGGAAAAGTACGCATACCGTTGTAATCGGGCGAGTTTCTACTTTCAGATGCAACAGAAATTTTGCGGATTGGTCAATCCGTTCGCGAGATATGGCAGTTTGGAGGTAAGAAACGCTTGAGAAGCTCAAAATTTTCGCAGTTCTGATGCTCGACAAGCATAACTAGAACGGTCTAGGGGAAAAGTACGCATAGCGTTGTAATCGGGCGAGTTTCTACTTTCAGATGCAACAGAAATTTTGCGGATTGGTCAATCCGTTCGCGAGATATGGCAGTTTGGAGGTAAGAAACGCTTGAGAAACTCAAAATTTTCGCAGTTCTGATGCTCGGCAAGCATAACTAGAACGTTCTAGGGGAAAAGTACGCATACCGTTGTAATCGGGCGACTTTCTACTTTCAGATGGAACAGAAATTTTGCGGATTGGTCAATCCGTTCGCGAGATATGGCAGTTTGGAGGTAAGAAACGGTTGAGAAACTCGAAATTTTCACAGTTCTGATGCTCGAAACGAATAACCAGAACGGCCTAGGGGAAAAGTACGCATACCTTTGTAATCGGGCGAGTTTCTACTTTCAGATGCAACAGAAATTTTGCGAATTGGTCAATCCGTTCGCGAGATATGGCAGTTTGGAGGTAAGCAACGCTTGAGAAACCCAAAATTTTCGCAGTTCTCATGCTCGAAGCGAATAACTACAACGGCCTAGGGGAAAAGTACGCATACCGTTGTAATCGGGCGAGTTTCTACTTTCAGATGCATCAGAAATTTTGCGGTTTGGTCAATCCGTTCGCGAGATATGGCAGTTTGGAAGTAAGAAACGCTTGAGAAACTCAAAACTTTCGCAGTTCTGATGCTCGGCAAGCATAACTAGAACGTTCTAGGGGAAAAGTACGCATACCGTTGTAATCGGGCGACTTTCTACTTTCAGATGGAACAGAAATTTTGCGGATTGGTCAATCCGTTCGCGAGATATGGCAGTTTGTAGGTAAGAAACGCTTGAGAAACTCAAAATTTTCGCAGTTCTGATGCTCGAAACGAATAACCAGAACGGCCTAGGGGAAAAGTACGCATACCTTTGTAATCGGGCGAGTTTCTACTTTCAGATGCAACAGAAATTTTGCGAATTGGTCAATCCGTTCGCGAGATATGGCAGTTTGGAGGTAAGCAACGCTTGAGAAACCCAAAATTTTCGCAGTTCTCATGCTCGAAGCGAATAACTACAACGGCCTAGGGGAAAAGTACGCATACCGTTGTAATCGGGCGAGTTTCTACTTTCAGATGCATCAGAAATTTTGCGGTTTGGTCAATCCGTTCGCGAGATATGGCAGTTTGGAAGTAAGAAACGCTTGAGAAACTCAAAATTTTCGCAGTTCTGATGCTCGAAACGAATAACTAGAACGGCCTAGGGGAAAAGTACGCATACCGTTGTAATCGGGCGAGTTTCTACTTTCAGATGCAACAGAAATTTTGCGGATTGGTGAATCCGTTCGCGAGATATGGCAGTTTGGAGGTAAGAAACGCTTGAGAAACTCAAAATTTTCGCAGTTCTGATGCTCGACAAGCATAACTAGAACGGTCTAGGGGAAAAGTACGCATACCGTTGTAATCGGGCGAGTTTCTACTTTCAGATGCAACAGTAATTTTGCGGATTGGTCAATCCGTTCGCGAGATATGGCAGTTTGGAGGTAAGAAACGCTTGGGAAACTCAAAATTTTCGCAGTTCTGATGCTCGACAAGCATAACTAGAACGTTCTAGGGGAAAAGTACGCATACCGTTGTAATCGGGCGACTTTCTACTTTCAGATGCAACAGAAATTTTGCGGATTGGTCAATCCGTTCGCGAGATATGGCAGTTTGGAGGTAAGAAACGGTTGAGAAACTCAAAATTTTCACAGTTCTGATGCTCGAAACGAATAACCAGAACGGCCTAGGGGAAAAGTATGCATACCGTTGTAATCGGGCGAGTTTCTACTTTCGGATGCATCAGAAATTTTGCGGATTGGTCAATCCGTTCGCGAGATATGGCAGTTTGGAAGTAAGAAACGCTTGAGAAACTCAAAATTTTCGCAGTTCTGATGCTCGAAACGAATAACTAGAACGGACTAGGGGAAAAGTACGCATACCGTTGTAATCGGGCGAGTTTCTACTTTCAGATGCAACAGAAATTTTGCGGATTGGTCAATCCGTTCGCGAGATATGGCAGTTTGGAGGTAAGAAACGCTTGAGAAACTCAAAATTTTCGCAGTTCTGATGCTCGAAACGAATAACTAGAACGGCCTAGGGGAAAAGTACGCATACCGTTGTAATCGGGTTAGTTTCTACTTTCAGATGCAACAGAAATTTTGCGGATTAGTCAATCCGTTCGCGAGATATGGCAGTTTGGAGGTAAGAAACGCTTGAGAAACTCAAAATTTTCGCAGTTCTGATGCTCGACAAGCATAACTAGAACGGTCTAGGGGAAAAGTACGCATACCGTTGTAATCGGGCGAGTTTCTACTTTCAGATGCAACAGTAATTTTGCGGATTGGTCAATCCGTTCGCGAGATATGGCAGTTTGGAGGTAAGAAACGCTTGGGAAACTCAAAATTTTCGCAGTTCTGATGCTCGACAAGCATAACTAGAACGTTCTAGGGGAAAAGTACGCATACCGTTGTAATCGGGCGACTTTCTACTTTCAGATGCAACAGAAATTTTGCGGATTGGTCAATCCGTTCGCGAGATATGGCAGTTTGGAGGTAAGAAACGGTTGAGAAACTCAAAATTTTCACAGTTCTGATGCTCGAAACGAATAACCAGAACGGCCTAGCGGAAAAGTACGCATACCGTTGTAATCGGGCGAGTTTCTACTTTCGGATGCATCAGAAATTTTGCGGATTGGTCAATCCGTTCGCGAGATATGGCAGTTTGGAAGTAAGAAACGCTTGAGAAACTCAAAATTTTCGCAGTTCTGATGCTCGAAACGAATAACTAGAACGGACTAGGGGAAAAGTACGCATACCGTTGTAATCGGGCGAGTTTCTACTTTCAGATGCAACAGAAATTTTGCGGATTGGTCAATCCGTTCGCGAGATATGGCAGTTTGGAGGTAAGAAACGCTTGAGAAACTCAAAATTTTCGCAGTTCTGATGCTCGAAACGAATAACTAGAACGGCCTAGGGGAAAAGTACGCATACCGTTGTAATCGGGCGAGTTTCTACTTTCAGATGCAACAGAAATTTTGCGGATTAGTCAATCCGTTCGCGAGATATGGCAGTTTGGAGGTAAGAAACGCTTGAGAAACTCAAAATTTTCGCAGTTCTGATGCTCGAAACGAATAACCAGAACGGACTAGGGGAAAAGTACGCATACCGTTGTAATCGGGCGAGTTTCTACTTTCAGATGCAACAGAAATTTTGCGGATTGGTCAATCCGTTCGCGAGATATGGCAGTTTGGAGGTAAGAAACGCTTGAGAAACTCAAAATTTTCGCAGTTCTGATGCTCGAAACGAATAACTAGAACGGCCTAGGGGAAAAGTACGCATACCGTTGTAATCGGGCGAGTTTCTACTTTCAGATGCAACAGAAATTTTGCGGATTGGTCAATCCGTTCGCGAGGTATGGCAGTTTGTAGGTAAGAAACGCTTGAGAAACTCAACATTTTCGCAGTTCTGATGCTCGAAACGAATAACTAGAACGGCCTAGGGGAAAAGTAGGCATACCGTTGTAATCGGGCGAGTTTGTACTTTCAGATGCAACAGAAATTTTGCGGATTGGTCAATCCGTTCGCGAGATATGGCAGTTTGGAAGTAAGAAACGCTTGAGAAACTCAAAATTTTCGCAGTTCTGATGCTCGAAACGAATAACTAGAACGGCCTAGGGGAAAAGTACGCATACCGTTGTAATCGGGCGAGCTCTACTTTCAGATGCAACAGAAATTTTGCGGATTGGTGAATCCGTTCGCGAGATATGGCAGTTTGGAGGTAAGAAACGCTTGAGAAACTCAAAATTTTCGCAGTTCTGATGCTCGACAAGCATAACTAGAACGGTCTAGGGGAAAAGTACGCATACCGTTGTAATCGGGCGAGTTTCTACTTTCAGATGCAACAGTAATTTTGCGGATTGGTCAATCCGTTCGCGAGATATGGCAGTTTGGAGGTAAGAAACGCTTGGGAAACTCAAAATTTTCGCAGTTCTGATGCTCGACAAGCATAACTAGAACGTTCTAGGGGAAAAGTACGCATACCGTTGTAATCGGGCGACTTTCTACTTTCAGATGCAACAGAAATTTTGCGGATTGGTCAATCCGTTCGCGAGATATGGCAGTTTGGAGGTAAGAAACGGTTGAGAAACTCAAAATTTTCACAGTTCTGATGCTCGAAACGAATAACCAGAACGGCCTAGGGGAAAAGTACGCATACCGTTGTAATCGGGCGAGTTTCTACTTTCGGATGCATCAGAAATTTTGCGGATTGGTCAATCCGTTCGCGAGATATGGCAGTTTGGAAGTAAGAAACGCTTGAGAAACTCAAAATTTTCGCAGTTCTGATGCTCGAAACGAATAACTAGAACGGACTAGGGGAAAAGTACGCATACCGTTGTAATCGGGCGAGTTTCTACTTTCAGATGCAACAGAAATTTTGCGGATTGGTCAATCCGTTCGCGAGATATGGCAGTTTGGAGGTAAGAAACGCTTGAGAAACTCAAAATTTTCGCAGTTCTGATGCTCGAAACGAATAACTAGAACGGCCTAGGGGAAAAGTACGCATACCGTTGTAATCGGGCGAGTTTCTACTTTCAGATGCAACAGAAATTTTGCGGATTAGTCAATCCGTTCGCGAGATATGGCAGTTTGGAGGTAAGAAACGCTTGAGAAACTCAAAATTTTCGCAGTTCTGATGCTCGAAACGAATAACTAGAACGGCCTAGGGGAAAAGTACGCATACCGTTGTAATCGGGCGAGTTTCTACTTTCAGATGCAACAGAAATTTTGCGGATTGGTCAATCCGTTCGCGAGATATGGCAGTTTGTAGGTAAGAAACGCTTGAGAAACTCAACATTTTCGCAGTTCTGATGCTCGAAACGAATAACTAGAACGGCCTAGGGGAAAAGTAGGCATACCGTTGTAATCGGGCGAGTTAGTACTTTCAGATGCAACAGAAATTTTGCGGATTGGTCAATCCGTTCGCGTGATATGGCAGTTTGGAGGTAAGAAACGCTTGAGAAACTCAAAATTTTCGCAGTTCTGATGCTCGAAACGAATAACTAGAACGGCCTAGGGGAAAAGTACGCATACCGTTGTAATCGGGCGAGTTTCTACTTTCAGATGCAACAGAAATTTTGCGGATGAGTCAATCCGTTCGCGAGATATGGCAGTTTGGAGGTAAGAAACGCTTGAGAAACTCAAAATTTTCGCAGTTCTGATGCTCGACAAGCATAACTAGAACGGTCTAGGGGAAAAGTACGCATACCGTTGTAATCGGGCGACTTTCTACTTTCAGATGCAACAGAAATTTTGCGGATTGGTCAATCCGTTCGCGAGATATGGCAGTTTGGAGGTAAGAAACGGTCGAGAAACTCAAAATTATCACAGTTCTGATACTCGAAACGAATAACCAGAACGGCCCAGGGGAAAAGTACGCATACCGTTGTAATCGGGCGACTTTCTACTTTCAGATGCAACAGAAATTTTGCGGATTGGTCAATCCGTTCGCGAGATATGGCAGTTTGGAGGTAAGAAACGGTTGAGAAACTCAAAATTTTCACAGTTCTGATGCTCGAAACGAATAACCAGAACGGCCTAGGGGAAAAGTACGCATACCGTTGTAATCGGGCGAGTTTCTACTTTCGGATGCATCAGAAATTTTGCGGATTGGTCAATCCGTTCGCGAGATATGGCAGTTTGGAAGTAAGAAACGCTTGAGAAACTCAAAATTTTCGCAGTTCTGATGCTCGAAACGAATAACTAGAACGGACTAGGGGAAAAGTACGCATACCGTTGTAATCGGGCGAGTTTCTACTTTCAGATGCAACAGAAATTTTGCGGATTGGTCAATCCGTTCGCGAGATATGGCAGTTTGGAGGTAAGAAACGCTTGAGAAACTCAAAATTTTCGCAGTTCTGATGCTCGAAACGAATAACTAGAACGGCCTAGGGGAAAAGTACGCATACCGTTGTAATCGGGCGAGTTTCTACTTTCAGATGCAACAGAAATTTTGCGGATTAGTCAATCCGTTCGCGAGATATGGCAGTTTGGAGGTAAGAAACGCTTGAGAAACTCAAAATTTTCGCAGTTCTGATGCTCGAAACGAATAACTAGAACGGCCTAGGGGAAAAGTACGCATACCGTTGTAATCGGGCGAGTTTCTACTTTCAGATGCAACAGAAATTTTGCGGATTGGTCAATCCGTTCGCGAGATATGGCAGTTTGTAGGTAAGAAACGCTTGAGAAACTCAACATTTTCGCAGTTCTGATGCTCGAAACGAATAACTAGAACGGCCTAGGGGAAAAGTAGGCATACCGTTGTAATCGGGCGAGTTAGTACTTTCAGATGCAACAGAAATTTTGCGGATTGGTCAATCCGTTCGCGTGATATGGCAGTTTGGAGGTAAGAAACGCTTGAGAAACTCAAAATTTTCGCAGTTCTGATGCTCGAAACGAATAACTAGAACGGCCTAGGGGAAAAGTACGCATACCGTTGTAATCGGGCGAGTTTCTACTTTCAGATGCAACAGAAATTTTGCGGATGAGTCAATCCGTTCGCGAGATATGGCAGTTTGGAGGTAAGAAACGCTTGAGAAACTCAAAATTTTCGCAGTTCTGATGCTCGACAAGCATAACTAGAACGGTCTAGGGGAAAAGTACGCATACCGTTGTAATCGGGCGATTTTCTACTTTCAGATGCAACAGAAATTTTGCGGATTGGTCAATCCGTTCGCGAGATATGGCAGTTTGGAAGTAAGAAACGCTTGAGAAACTCAAAATTTTCGCAGTTCTGATGCTCGAAACGAATAACTAGTACGACCTAGGGGAAAAGTACGCATAGCGTTGTAATCGGGCGAGTTTCTACTTTCAGATGCAACAGAAATTTTGCGGATTGGTCAATCCGTTCGCGAGATATGGCAGTTTGTAGGTAAGAAACGCTTGAGAAACTCAACATTTTCGCAGTTCTGATGCTCGACAAGCATAACTAGAGCGGCCTAGGGGAAAAGTACGCATACCGTTGTAATCGGGCGATTTTCTACTTTCAGATGCAACAGAAATTTTGCGGATTGGTCAATCCGTTCGCGAGATATGGCAGTTTGGAGGTAAGAAACGGTTGAGAAACTCAAAATTTTCACAGTTCTGATGCTCGAAACGAATAACCAGAACGGCCTAGGGGAAAAGTACGCATACCGTTGTAATCGGGCGAGTTTCTACTTTCAGATGCAACAGAAATTTTGCGGATTGGTCAATCCGTTCGCGAGATATGGCAGTTTGTAGGTAAGAAACGCTTGAGAAACTCAAAATTTTCGCAGTTCTGATGCTCGAAACGAATAACCAGAACGGCCTAGGGGAAAAGTACGCATACCTTTGTAATCGGGCGAGTTTCTACTTTCAGATGCAACAGAAATTTTGCGAATTGGTCAATCCGTTCGCGAGATATGGCAGTTTGGAGGTAAGCAACGCTTGAGAAACCCAAAATTTTCGCAGTTCTCATGCACGAAGCGAATAACTACAACGGCCTAGGGGAAAAGTACGCATACCGTTGTAATCGGGCGAGTTTCTACTTTCAGATGCATCAGAAATTTTGCGGTTTGGTCAATCCGTTCGCGAGATATGGCAGTTTGGATGTATGAAACACTTGAGAAACACAAAATTTTCGCAGTTCTGATGCTCGAAACGAATAACTAGAACGGACTTGGGGAAACGTACGCATACCGTTGTAATCGGGCGATTTTCTACTTTCAGATGCAACAGAAATTTTGCGGATTGGTCAATCCGTTCGCGAGATATGGCAGTTTGGAAGTAAGAAACGCTTGAGAAACTCAAAATTTTCGCAGTTCTGATGCTCGAAACGATTAACTAGAACGGCCTAGGGGAAAAGTACGCATACCGTTGTAATCGGGCGTGTTTCTACTTTCAGATGCAACAGAAATTTTGCGGATTGGTCAATCCGTTCGCGAGATATGGCAGTTTGGAAGTAAGAAACGCTTGAGAAACTCAAAATTTTCGCAGTTCTGATGCTCGAAACGAATAACTAGAACGGCCTAGGGGAAAAGTACGCATACCGTTGTAATCGGGCGAGTTTCTACTATCAGATGCAACAGAAATTTTGCGGATTGGTTAATCCGTTCGCGAGATATGGCAGTTTGGAGGTAAGAAACGCTTGAGAAACTCAAAATTTTCGCAGTTCTGATGCTCGACAAGCATAACTAGAACGGTCTAGGGGAAAAGTACGCATACCGTTGTAATCGGGCGAGTTTCTACTTTCAGATGCAACAGAAATTTTGCGGATTGGTCAATCCGTTCGCGAGATATGGCAGTTTGGAGGTAAGAAACGGTCGAGAAACTCAAAATTATCACAGTTCTGATACTCGAAACGAATAACCAGAACGGCCCAGGGGAAAAGTACGTATACCGTTGTAATCGGGCGAGTTTCTACTTTCAGATGCAACAGAAATTTTGCGGATTGGTCAATCCGTTCGCGAGATATGGCAGTTTGGAGGTAAGCAACGCTTGAGAAATCCAAAATTTTCGCAGTTCTCATGCTCGAAACGAATAACTACAACGGCCTACGGGAAAAGTACGCATACCGTTGTAATCGGGCGAGTTTCTACTTTCAGATGCAACAGAAATTTTGCGGATGAGTCAATCCGTTCGCGAGATATGGCAGTTTGGAGGTAAGAAACGCTTGAGAAACTCAAAATTTTCGCAGTTCTGATGCTCGACAAGCATAACTAGAACGGTCTAGGGGAAAAGTACGCATACCGTTGTAATCGGGCGACTTTCTACTTTCAGATGCAACAGAAATTTTGCGGATTGGTCAATCCGTTCGCGAGATATGGCAGTTTGGAGGTAAGAAACGGTCGAGAAACACAAAATTATCACAGTTCTGATACTCGAAACGAATAACCAGAACGGCCCAGGGGAAAAGTACGCATACCGTTGTAATCGGGCGAGTTTCTACTTTCAGATGCAACAGAAATTTTGCGGATTGGTCAATCCGTTCGCGAGATATGGCAGTTTGGAGGTAAGAAACGCTTGAGAAACTCAAAATTTTCGCAGTTCTGATGCTCGAAACGAATAACTAGAACGGACTTGGGGAAACGTACGCATACCGTTGTAATCGGGCGATTTTCTACTTTCAGATGCAACAGAAATTTTGCGGATTGGTCAATCCGTTCGCGAGATATGGCAGTTTGGAGGTAAGAAACGCTTGAGAAACTCAAAATTTTCGCAGTTCTGATGCTCGACAAGCATAACTAGAGCGGCCTAGGGGAAAAGTACGCATACCGTTGTAATCGGGCGACTTTCTACTTTCAGATGCAACAGAAATTTTGCAGATTGGTCAATCCGTTCGCGAGATATGGCAGTTTGGAGGTAAGAAACGGTTGAGAAACTCAAAATTTTCACAGTTCTGATGCTCGAAACGAATAACCAGAACGGCCTAGGGGAAAAGTACGTATACCGTTGTAATCGGGCGAGTTTCTACTTTCAGATGCAACAGAAATTTTGCGGATTGGTCAATCCGTTCGCGAGATATGGCAGTTTGGAGGTAAGCAACGCTTGAGAAATCCAAAATTTTCGCAGTTCTCATGCTCGAAACGAATAACTACAACGGCCTACGGGAAAAGTACGCATACCGTTGTAATCGGGCGAGTTTCTACTTTCAGATGCAACAGAAATTTTGCGGATGAGTCAATCCGTTCGCGAGATATGGCAGTTTGGAGGTAAGAAACGCTTGAGAAACTCAAAATTTTCGCAGTTCTGATGCTCGACAAGCATAACTAGAACGGTCTAGGGGAAAAGTACGCATACCGTTGTAATCGGGCGACTTTCTACTTTCAGATGCAACAGAAATTTTGCGGATTGGTCAATCCGTTCGCGAGATATGGCAGTTTGGAGGTAAGAAACGGTCGAGAAACTCAAAATTATCACAGTTCTGATACTCGAAACGAATAACCAGAACGGCCCAGGGGAAAAGTACGCATACCGTTGTAATCGGGCGAGTTTCTACTTTCAGATGCAACAGAAATTTTGCGGATTGGTCAATCCGTTCGCGAGATATGGCAGTTTGGAGGTAAGAAACGCTTGAGAAACTCAAAATTTTCGCAGTTCTGATGCTCGAAACGAATAACTAGAACGGACTTGGGGAAACGTACGCATACCGTTGTAATCGGGCGATTTTCTACTTTCAGATGCAACAGAAATTTTGCGGATTGGTCAATCCGTTCGCGAGATATGGCAGTTTGGAGGTAAGAAACGCTTGAGAAACTCAAAATTTTCGCAGTTCTGATGCTCGACAAGCATAACTAGAGCGGCCTAGGGGAAAAGTACGCATACCGTTGTAATCGGGCGACTTTCTACTTTCAGATGCAACAGAAATTTTGCAGATTGGTCAATCCGTTCGCGAGATATGGCAGTTTGGAGGTAAGAAACGGTTGAGAAACTCAAAATTTTCACAGTTCTGATGCTCGAAACGAATAACCAGAACGGCCTAGGGGAAAAGTACGCATACCGTTGTAATCGGGCGAGTTTCTACTTTCAGATGCAACAGAAATTTTGCGGATTGGTCAATCCGTTCGCGAGATATGGCAGTTTGGAGGTAAGAAACGCTTGAGAAACTCAAAATTTTCGCAGTTCTGATGCTCGACAAGCATAACTAGAACGGTCTAGGGGAAAAGTACGCATACCGTTGTAATCGGGCGACTTTCTACTTTCAGATGCAACAGAAATTTTGCGGATTGGTCCATCCGTTCGCGAGATATGGCAGTTTGGAGGTAAGAAACGCTTGAGAAACTCAAAATTTTCGCAGTTCTGATGCTCGAAACGAATAACTAGAACGGACTAGGGGAAAAGTACGCATACCGTTGTAATCGGGCGAGTTTCTACTTTCAGATGCAACAGAAATTTTGCGGATTGGTCAATCCGTTCGCGTGATATGGCAGTTTGGAGGTAAGAAACGCTTGAGAAACTCAAAATTTTCGCAGTTCTGATGCTCGAAACGAATAACTAGAACGGCCTAGGGGAAAAGTACGCATACCGTTGTAATCGGGCGAGTTTCTACTATCAGATGCAACAGAAATTTTGGGGATTGGTTAATCCGTTCGCGAGATATGGCAGTTTGGAGGTAAGAAACGCTTGAGAAACTCAAAATTTTCGCAGTTCTGATGCTCGACAAGCATAACTAGAACGGTCTAGGGGAAAAGTACGCATACCGTTGTAATCGGGCGACTTTCTACTTCCAGATGCAACAGAAATTTTGCGGATTGGTCAATCCATTCGCGAGATATGGCAGTTTGGAGGTAAGAAACGGTCGAGAAACTCAAAATTATCACAGTTCTGATACTCGAAACGAATAACCAGAACGGCCCAGGGGAAAAGTACGTATACCGTTGTAATCGGGCGAGTTTCTACTTTCAGATGCAACAGAAATTTTGCGGATTGGTCAATCCGTTCGCGAGATATGGCAGTTTGGAGGTAAGCAACGCTTGAGAAATCCAAAATTTTCGCAGTTCTCATGCTCGAAACGAATAACTACAACGGCCTACGGGAAAAGTACGCATACCGTTGTAATCGGGCGAGTTTCTACTTTCAGATGCAACAGAAATTTTGCGGATTGGTCAATCCGTTCGCGAGATATGGCAGTTTGGAAGTAAGAAACGCTTGAGAAACTCAAAATTTTCGCAGTTCTGATGCTCGAAACGAATAACTAGAACGGCCTAGGGGAAAAGTACGCATACCGTTGTAATCGGGCGAGTTTCTACTTTCAGATGCAACAGAGATTTTGCGGATTGGTCAATCCGTTCGCGAGATATGGCAGTTTGGAGGTAAGCAACGCTTGAGAAACCCAAAATTTTCGCAGTTCTCATGCTCGAAACGAATAACTACAACGGCCTACGGGATAAGTACGCATACCGTTGTAATCGGGCGAGTTTCTACTTTCAGATGCAACAGAAATTTTGCGGATTGGTGAATCCGTTCGCGAGATATGGCAGTTTGGAGGTAAGAAACGCTTGAGAAACTCAAAATTTTCGCAGTTCTGATGCTCGACAAGCATAACTAGAGCGGTCTAGGGGAAAAGTACGCATACCGTTGTAATCGGGCGACTTTCTACTTTCAGATGCAACAGAAATTTTGCGGATTGGTCAATCCGTTCGCGAGATATGGCAGTTTGTAGGTAAGAAACGCTTGAGAAACTCAAAATTTTCGCAGTTCTGATGCTCGACAAGCATAACTAGAGCGGTCTAGGGGAAAAGTACGCATACCGTTGTAATCGGGCGAGTTTCTACTTTCAGATGCATCAGAAATTTTGCGGATTGGACAATCCGTTCGCGAGATATGGCAGTTTGGAAGTAAGAAACGCTTGAGAAACTCAAAATTTTCGCAGTTCTGATGCTCGAAACGAATAACTAGAACGGCCTAGGGGAAAAGTACGCATACCGTTGTAATCGGGCGAGTTTCTACTTTCAGATGCAACAGAGATTTTGCGGATTGGTCAATCCGTTCGCGAGATATGGCAGTTTGGAGGTAAGCAACGCTTGAGAAACCCAAAATTTTCGCAGTTCTCATGCTCGAAACGAATAACTACAACGGCCTACGGGATAAGTACGCATACCGTTGTAATCGGGCGAGTTTCTACTTTCAGATGCAACAGAAATTTTGTGGATTGGTCAATCCGTTCGCGAGATATGGCAGTTTGGAGGTAAGAAACGCTTGAGAAACTCAAAATTTTCGCAGTTCTGATGCTCGACAAGCATAACTAGAGCGGCCTAGGGGAAAAGTACGCATACCGTTGTAATCGGGCGACTTTCTACTTTCAGATGCAACAGAAATTTTGCAGATTGGTCAATCCGTTCGCGAGATATGGCAGTTTGGAGGTAAGAAACGGTTGAGAAACTCAAAATTTTCACAGTTCTGATGCTCGAAACGAATAACCAGAACGGCCTAGGGGAAAAGTACGCATACCGTTGTAATCGGGCGAGTTTCTACTTTCAGATGCAACAGAAATTTTGCGGATTGGTCAATCCGTTCGCGAGATATGGCAGTTTGGAGGTAAGAAACGCTTGAGAAACTCAAAATTTTCGCAGTTCTGATGCTCGACAAGCATAACTAGAACGGTCTAGGGGAAAAGTACGCATACCGTTGTAATCGGGCGACTTTCTACTTTCAGATGCAACAGAAATTTTGCGGATTGGTCCATCCGTTCGCGAGATATGGCAGTTTGGAGGTAAGAAACGCTTGAGAAACTCAAAATTTTCGCAGTTCTGATGCTCGAAACGAATAACTAGAACGGACTAGGGGAAAAGTACGCATACCGTTGTAATCGGGCGAGTTTCTACTTTCAGATGCAACAGAAATTTTGCGGATTGGTCAATCCGTTCGCGTGATATGGCAGTTTGGAGGTAAGAAACGCTTGAGAAACTCAAAATTTTCGCAGTTCTGATGCTCGAAACGAATAACTAGAACGGCCTAGGGGAAAAGTACGCATACCGTTGTAATCGGGCGAGTTTCTACTATCAGATGCAACAGAAATTTTGGGGATTGGTTAATCCGTTCGCGAGATATGGCAGTTTGGAGGTAAGAAACGCTTGAGAAACTCAAAATTTTCGCAGTTCTGATGCTCGACAAGCATAACTAGAACGGTCTAGGGGAAAAGTACGCATACCGTTGTAATCGGGCGACTTTCTACTTCCAGATGCAACAGAAATTTTGCGGATTGGTCAATCCATTCGCGAGATATGGCAGTTTGGAGGTAAGAAACGGTCGAGAAACTCAAAATTATCACAGTTCTGATACTCGAAACGAATAACCAGAACGGCCCAGGGGAAAAGTACGTATACCGTTGTAATCGGGCGAGTTTCTACTTTCAGATGCAACAGAAATTTTGCGGATTGGTCAATCCGTTCGCGAGATATGGCAGTTTGGAGGTAAGCAACGCTTGAGAAATCCAAAATTTTCGCAGTTCTCATGCTCGAAACGAATAACTACAACGGCCTACGGGAAAAGTACGCATACCGTTGTAATCGGGCGAGTTTCTACTTTCAGATGCAACAGAAATTTTGCGGATTGGTCAATCCGTTCGCGAGATATGGCAGTTTGGAAGTAAGAAACGCTTGAGAAACTCAAAATTTTCGCAGTTCTGATGCTCGAAACGAATAACTAGAACGGCCTAGGGGAAAAGTACGCATACCGTTGTAATCGGGCGAGTTTCTACTTTCAGATGCAACAGAGATTTTGCGGATTGGTCAATCCGTTCGCGAGATATGGCAGTTTGGAGGTAAGCAACGCTTGAGAAACCCAAAATTTTCGCAGTTCTCATGCTCGAAACGAATAACTACAACGGCCTACGGGATAAGTACGCATACCGTTGTAATCGGGCGAGTTTCTACTTTCAGATGCAACAGAAATTTTGCGGATTGGTGAATCCGTTCGCGAGATATGGCAGTTTGGAGGTAAGAAACGCTTGAGAAACTCAAAATTTTCGCAGTTCTGATGCTCGACAAGCATAACTAGAGCGGTCTAGGGGAAAAGTACGCATACCGTTGTAATCGGGCGACTTTCTACTTTCAGATGCAACAGAAATTTTGCGGATTGGTCAATCCGTTCGCGAGATATGGCAGTTTGTAGGTAAGAAACGCTTGAGAAACTCAAAATTTTCGCAGTTCTGATGCTCGACAAGCATAACTAGAGCGGTCTAGGGGAAAAGTACGCATACCGTTGTAATCGGGCGAGTTTCTACTTTCAGATGCATCAGAAATTTTGCGGATTGGACAATCCGTTCGCGAGATATGGCAGTTTGGAAGTAAGAAACGCTTGAGAAACTCAAAATTTTCGCAGTTCTGATGCTCGAAACGAATAACTAGAACGGCCTAGGGGAAAAGTACGCATACCGTTGTAATCGGGCGAGTTTCTACTTTCAGATGCAACAGAGATTTTGCGGATTGGTCAATCCGTTCGCGAGATATGGCAGTTTGGAGGTAAGCAACGCTTGAGAAACCCAAAATTTTCGCAGTTCTCATGCTCGAAACGAATAACTACAACGGCCTACGGGATAAGTACGCATACCGTTGTAATCGGGCGAGTTTCTACTTTCAGATGCAACAGAAATTTTGTGGATTGGTCAATCCGTTCGCGAGATATGGCAGTTTGGAAGTAAGAAACGCTTGAGAAACTCAAAATTTTCGCAGTTCTGATGCTCGAAACGAATAAACAGTACGGCCTAGGGGAAAAGTACGCATACCGTTGTAATCGGGCGAGTTTCTACTTTCAGATGCAACAGAAATTTTGCGGATTGGTGAATCCGTTCGCGAGATATGGCAGTTTGGAGGTAAGAAACGCTTGAGAAACTCAAAATTTTCGCAGTTCTGATGCTCGACAAGCATAACTAGAGCGGTCTAGGGGAAAAGTACGCACACCGTTGTAATCGGGCGACTTTCTACTTTCAGATGCAACAGAAATTTTGCGGATTGGTCAATCCGTTCGCGAGATATGGCAGTTTGTAGGTAAGAAACGCTTGAGAAACTCAACATTTTCGCAGTTCTGATGCTCGAAACGAATAACCAGAACGGCCGAGGGGAAAAGTACGCATACCGTTGTAATCGGGCGAGTTTCTACTTTCAGATGCATCAGAAATTTTGCGGATTGGACAATCCGTTCGCGAGATATGGCAGTTTGGAAGTAAGAAACGCTTGAGAAATTCAAAATTTTCGCAGTTCTGATGCTCGAAACGAATAACCAGAACGGCCGAGGGGAAAAGTACGCATACCGTTGTAATCGAGCGAGTTTCTACTTTCAGATGCATCAGAAATTTTGCGGATTGGACAATCCGTTCGCGAGATATGGCAGTTTGGAAGTAAGAAACGCTTGAGAAACTCAAAATTTTCGCAGTTCTGATGCTCGAAACGAATAACTAGAACGGCCTAGGGGAAAAGTACGCATACCGTTGTAATCGGGCGAGATTCTACTTTCAGATGCAACAGAAATTTTGCGGATTGGTCAATCCGTTCGCGAGATATGGCAGTTTGGAGGTAAGAAACGGTTGAGAAACTCAAAATTTTCACAGTTCTGATGCTCGAAACGAATAACCAGAACGGCCTAGGGGAAAAGTACGCATACCGTTGTAATCGGGCGAGTTTCTACTTTCAGACGCAACAGAAATTTTGCGGATTGGTCAATCCGTTCGCGAGATATGGCAGTTTGTAGGTAAGAAACGCTTGAGAAACTCAAAATTTTCGCAGTTCTGATGCACGAAGCGAATAACTACAACGGCCTAGGGGAAAAGTACGCATACCGTTGTAATCGGGCGAGTTTCTACTTTCAGATGCATCAGAAACTTTGCGGTTTGGTCAATCCGTTCGCGAGATATGGCAGTTTGGATGTATGAAACACTTGAGAAACACAAAATTTTCGCAGTTCTGATGCTCGAAACGAATAACTAGAGCGGCCTAGGGGAAAAGTACGCATACCGTTGTAATCGGGCGAGTTTCTACTTTCAGATGCATCAGAAATTTTGCGGATTGGTCAATCCGTTCGCGAGATATGGCAGTTTGGATGTAAGAAACGCTTGAGAAACTCAAAATTTTCGCAGTTCTAATGCTCGAAACGATTAACTAGAACGGCCTAGGGGAAAAGTACGCATACCGTTGTAATCGGGCGAGTTTCTACTTTCAGATGCAACAGAAATTTTGCGGAACGGTCAATCCGTTCGCGAGATATGGCAGTTTGGAAGTAAGAAACGCTTGAGAAACTCAAAATTTTCGCAGTTCTGATGCTCGAAACGATTAACTAGAACGGCCTAGGGGAAAAGTACGCATACCGTTGTAATCGGGCGTGTTTCTACTTTCAGATGCAACAGAAATTTTGCGGATTGGTCAATCCGTTCGCGAGATATGGCAGTTTGGAAGTAAGAAACGCTTGAGAAACTCAAAATTTTCGCAGTTCTGATGCTCGAAACGAATAACTAGAACGGCCTAGGGGAAAAGTACGCATACCGTTGTAATCGGGCGAGTTTCTACTATCAGATGCAACAGAAATTTTGCGGATTGGTGAATCCGTTCGCGAGATATGGCAGTTTGGAGGTAAGAAACGCTTGAGAAACTCAAAATTTTCGCAGTTCTGATGCTCGACAAGCATAACTAGAACGGTCTAGGGGAAAAGTACGCATACCGTTGTAATCGGGCGACTTTCTACTTTCAGATGCAACAGAAATTTTGCGGATTGGTCAATCCGTTCGCGAGATATGGCAGTTTGGAGGTAAGAAACGGTCGAGAAACTCAAAATTATCACAGTTCTGATACTCGAAACGAATAACCAGAACGGCCCAGGGGAAAAGTACGTATACCGTTGTAATCGGGCGAGTTTCTACTTTCAGATGCAACAGAAATTTTGCGGATTGGTCAATCCGTTCGCGAGATATGGCAGTTTGGAGGTAAGCAACGCTTGAGAAATCCAAAATTTTCGCAGTTCTCATGCTCGAAACGAATAACTACAACGGCCTACGGGAAAAGTACGCATACCGTTGTAATCGGGCGAGTTTCTACTTTCAGATGCAACAGAAATTTTGAGGATTGGTCAATCCGTTCGCGAGATATGGCAGTTTGGAAGTAAGAAACGCTTGAGAAACTCAAAATTTTCGCAGTTCTGATGCTCGAAACGAATAAACAGTACGGCCTAGGGGAAAAGTACGCATACCGTTGTAATCGGGCGACTTTCTACTTTCAGATGCAACAGAAATTTTGCGGATTGGTCAATCCGTTCGCGAGATATGGCAGTTTGTAGGTAAGAAACGCTTGAGAAACTCAAAATTTTCGCAGTTCTGATGCTCGAAACGATTAACTAGAACGGCCTAGGGGAAAAGTACGCATACCGTTGTAATCGGGCGTGTTTCTACTTTCAGATGCAACAGAAATTTTGCGGATTGGTCAATCCGTTCGCGAGATATGGCAGTTTGGAAGTAAGAAACGCTTGAGAAACTCAAAATTTTCGCAGTTCTGATGCTCGAAACGAATAACTAGAACGGCCTAGGGGAAAAGTACGCATACCGTTGTAATTGGGCGAGTTTCTACTATCAGATGCAACAGAAATTTTGCGGATTGGTGAATCCGTTCGCGAGATATGGCAGTTTGGAGGTAAGAAACGCTTGAGAAACTCAAAATTTTCGCAGTTCTGATGCTCGACAAGCATAACTAGAACGGTCTAGGGGAAAAGTACGCATACCGTTGTAATCGGGCGACTTTCTACTTTCAGATGCAACAGAAATTTTGCGGATTGGTCAATCCGTTCGCGAGATATGGCAGTTTGGAGGTAAGAAACGGTCGAGAAACTCAAAATTATCACAGTTCTGATACTCGAAACGAATAACCAGAACGGCCCAGGGGAAAAGTACGTATACCGTTGTAATCGGGCGAGTTTCTACTTTCAGATGCAACAGAAATTTTGCGGATTGGTCAATCCGTTCGCGAGATATGGCAGTTTGGAGGTAAGCAACGCTTGAGAAATCCAAAATTTTCGCAGTTCTCATGCTCGAAACGAATAACTACAACGGCCTACGGGAAAAGTACGCATACCGTTGTAATCGGGCGAGTTTCTACTTTCAGATGCAACAGAAATTTTGAGGATTGGTCAATCCGTTCGCGAGATATGGCAGTTTGGAAGTAAGAAACGCTTGAGAAACTCAAAATTTTCGCAGTTCTGATGCTCGAAACGAATAAACAGTACGGCCTAGGGGAAAAGTACGCATACCGTTGTAATCGGGCGACTTTCTACTTTCAGATGCAACAGAAATTTTGCGGATTGGTCAATCCGTTCGCGAGATATGGCAGTTTGTAGGTAAGAAACGCTTGAGAAACTCAACATTTTCGCAGTTCTGATGCTCGAAACGAATAACCAGAACGGCCGAGGGGAAAAGTACGCATACCGTTGTAATCGGGCGCGTTTCTACTTTCAGATGCATCAGAAATTTTGCGGATTGGACAATCCGTTCGCGAGATATGGCAGTTTGGAAGTAAGAAACGCTTGAGAAACTCAAAATTTTCGCAGTTCTGATGCTCGAAACGAATAACTAGAACGGCCTAGGGGAAAAGTACGCATACCGTTGTAATCGGGCGAGTTTCTAGTTTCAGATGCAACAGAAATTTTGCGGATTGGTCAATCCGTTCGCGAGATATGTCAGTTTGGAGGTAAGCAACGCTTGAGAAACCCAAAATTTTCGCAGTTCTCATGCTCGAAACGAATAACTACAACGGCCTACGGGAAAAGTACGCATACCGTTGTAATCGGGCGAGTTTCTACTTTCAGATGCAACAGAAATTTTGCGGATTGGTCAATCCGTTCGCGAGATATGGCAGTTTGGAAGTAAGAAACGCTTGAGAAACTCAAAATTTTCGCAGTTCTGATGCTCGAAACGAATAAACAGTACGGCCTAGGGGAAAAGTACGCATACCGTTGTAATCGGGCGAGTTTCTACTTTCAGATGCAACAGAAATTTTGCGGATTGGTGAATCCGTTCGCGAGATATGGCAGTTTGGAGGTAAGAAACGCTTGAGAAACTCAAAATTTTCGCAGTTCTGATGCTCGACAAGCATAACTAGAGCGGTCTAGGGGAAAAGTACGCATACCGTTGTAATCGGGCGACTTTCTACTTTCAGATGCAACAGAAATTTTGCGGATTGGTCAATCCGTTCGCGAGATATGGCAGTTTGTAGGTAAGAAACGCTTGAGAAACTCAACATTTTCGCAGTTCTGATGCTCGAAACGAATAACCAGAACGGCCGAGGGGAAAAGTACGCATACCGTTGTAATCGGGCGAGTTTCTACTTTCAGGTGCATCAGAAATTTTGCGGATTGGACAATCCGTTCGCGAGATATGGCAGTTTGGAAGTAAGAAACGCTTGAGAAATTCAAAATTTTCGCAGTTCTGATGCTCGAAACGAATAACCAGAACGGCCGAGGGGAAAAGTACGCATACCGTTGTAATCGGGCGAGTTTCTACTTTCAGATGCAACAGAAATTTTGCGGATTGGTCAATCCGTTCGCGAGATATGGCAGTTTGTAGGTAAGAAACGCTTGAGAAACTCAAAATTTTCGCAGTTCTGATGCTCGAAACGAATAACTAGAACGGCCTAGGGGAAAAGTACGCATACCGTTGTAATCGGGCGAGTTTCTACTTTCAGATGCAACAGATATTTTGCGGATTGGTCAATCCGTTCGCGAGATATGGCAGTTTGTAGGTAAGAAACGCTTGAGAAACTCAACATTTTCGCAGTTCTGATGCTCGAAACGAATAACTAGAACGGCCTAGGGGAAAAGTAGGCATACCGTTGTAATCGGGCGAGTTTGTACTCTCAGATGCGACAGAAATTTTGCGGATTGGTCAATCCGTTCGCGAGATATGGCAGTTTGGAGGTAAGAAATGCTTGAGAAACTCAAAATTTTCGCAGTTCTGATGCTCGAAACGAATAACTAGAACGGACTAGGGGAAAAGTACGCATACCGTTGTAATCGGGCGAGTTTCTACTTTCAGATGCAACAGAAATTTTGCGGATTGGTCAATCCGTTCGCGAGATATGGCAGTTTGGAAGTAAGAAACGCTTGAGAAACTCAAAATTTTCGCAGTTCTGATGCTCGAAACGAATAACTAGAACGGCCTAGGGGAAAAGTACGCATACCGTTGTAATCGGGCGAGTTTCTACTTTCAGATGCAACAGAAATTTTGCGGATTGGTCAATCCGTTCGCGAGATATGGCAGTTTGTAGGTAAGAAACGCTTGAGAAACTCAACATTTTCGCAGTTCTGATGCTCGAAACGAATAACTAGAACGGCCTAGGGGAAAAGTAGGCATACCGTTGTAATCGGGCGAGTTTGTACTCTCAGATGCAACAGAAATTTTGCGGATTGGTCAATCCGTTCGCGAGATATGGCAGTTTGGTGGTAAGAAACGCTTGAGAAACTCAAAATTTTCGCAGTTCTGATGCTCGAAACGAATAACTAGAACGGACTAGGGGAAAAGTACGCACACCGTTGTAATCGGGCGAGTTTCTACTTTCAGATGCAACAGAAATTTTGCGGATTGGTCAATCCGTTCGCGAGATATGGCAGTTTGGAGGTAAGAAACGCTTGAGAAACTCAAAATTTTCGCAGTTCTGATGCTCGAAACGAATAACTAGAACGGCCTAGGGGAAAAGTACGCATACCGTTGTAATCGGGTGAGTTTCTACTTTCAGATGCAACAGAAATTTTGCGGATTAGTCAATCCGTTCGCGAGATATGGCAGTTTGGAGGTAAGAAACGCTTGGGAAACTCAAAATTTTCGCAGTTCTGATGCTCGAAACGAATAACTAGAACGGACTAGGGGAAAAGTACGCATACCGTTGTAATCGGGCGACTTTCTACTTTCAGATGCAACAGAAATTTTGCGGATTGGTCAATCCGTTCGCGAGATGTGGCAGTTTGGAGGTAAGAAACGGTTGAGAAACTCAAAATTATCACAGTTCTGATGCTCGAAACGAGTAACCAGAACGGCCTAGGGGAAAAGTACGCATACCGTTGTAATCGGCGTGTTTCTACTTTCAGATGCAACAGAAATTTTGCGAATTGGTCAATCCGTTCGCGAGATATGGCAGTTTGTAGGTAAGAAACGCTTGAGAAACTCAACATTTTCGCAGTTCTGATGCTCGAAACGAATAACTAGAACGGCCTAGGGGAAAAGTAGGCATACCGTTGTAATCGGGCGAGTTTGTACTCTCAGATGCAACAGAAATTTTGCGGATTGGTCAATCCGTTCGCGAGATATGGCAGTTTGGAGGTAAGAAACGCTTGAGAAACTCAAAATTTTCGCAGTTCTGATGCTCGAAACGAATAACTAGAACGGACTAGGGGAAGAGTACGCATACCGTTGTAATCGGGCGAGTTTCTACTTTCAGATGCAACAGAAATTTTGCGGATTGGTCAATCCGTTCGCGAGATATGGCAGTTTGGAAGTAAGAAACGCTTGAGAAACTCAAAATTTTCGCAGTTCTGATGCTCGAAACGAATAACTAGAACGGCCTAGGGGAAAAGTACGCATACCGTTGTAATCGGGCGAGTTTCTACTTTCAGATGCAACAGAAATTTTGCGGATTGGTCAATCCGTTCGCGAGATATGGCAGTTTGGAAGTAAGAAACGCTTGAGAAACTCAAAATTTTCGCAGTTCTGATGCTCGAAACGAATAACTAGAACGGCCTAGGGGAAAACTACTCATACCGTTGTAATGGGGCTAGTTTCTACTTTCAGATGCAACAGAAACTTTTCGGATTGGTCAATCCGTTCGCGAGATATGGCAGTTTGGAGGTAAGAAACGCTTGAGAAACTCAAAATTTTCGCAGTTCTGATGCTCGAAACGAATAACTAGAACGGCCTAGGGGAAAAGTACGCATACCGTTGTAATCGGGCGAGTTTCTACTTTCAGATGCAACAGAAATTTTGCGGATTAGTCAATCCGTTCGCGAGATATGGCAGTTTGGAGGTAAGAAACGCTTGAGAAACTCAAAATTTTCGCAGTTCTGATGCTCGACAAGCATAACTAGAACGGCCTAGGGGAAAACTACGCATACCGTTGTAATCGGGCGACTTTCTACTTTCAGATGCAATAAAAATTTTGCGGATTGGTCAATCCGTTCGCGAGATGTGGCAGTTTGGAGGTAAGAAACGGTTGAGAAACTCAAAATTATCACAGTTCTGATGCTCGAAACGGGTAACCAGAACGGCCTAGGGGAAAAGTACGCATACCGTTGTAATCGGGCGAGTTTCTACTTTCAGATGCAACAGAAATTTTGCGAATTGGTCAATCCGTTCGCGAGATATGGCAGTTTGGAGGTAAGCAACGCTTGAGAAACCCAAAATTTTCGCAGTTCTCATGCTCGAAGCGAATAACTACAACGGCCTAGGGGAAAAGTACGCATACCGTTGTAATCGCGCGAGTTTCTACTTTCAGATGCATCAGAAATTTTGCGGTTTGGTCAATCCGTTCGCGAGATATGGCAGTTTGGAAGTATGAAACACTAGAGAAGCACAAAATTTTCGCAGTTCTGATGCTCGAAACGAATAACTAGAGCGGCCTAGGGGAAAAGTACGCATACCGTTGTAATCGGGCGAGTTTCTACTTTCAGATGCAACAGA
The DNA here is from genome assembly GCF_051014685.1 of Ptiloglossa arizonensis. Lineage (NCBI taxonomy): Eukaryota > Metazoa > Arthropoda > Insecta > Hymenoptera > Colletidae > Ptiloglossa > Ptiloglossa arizonensis. Next base: position 10,574 of record NW_027478478.1, on the reverse strand, counting down.
AATTTTGCGGATTGGTCAATCCGTGCGCGAGATATGGCAGTTTGGACGTAAGAAACGCTTGAGAGACTCAAAATTTTCGCAGTTCTCATGCTCGAAGCGAATAACTACAACGGCCTAGGTGAAAAGTACGCATACCGTTGTAATCGCGCGAGTTTCTACTTTCAGATGCATCAGAAATTTTGCGGATTGGTCAATCCGTTCGCGAGATATGGCAGTTTGGAAGTAAGAAACGCTTGAGAAACTCAAAATTTTCGCAGTTCTGATGCTCGAAACGAATAACTAGAACGGCCTAGGGGAAAAGTACGCATACCGTTGTAATCGGGCGAGTTTCTACTTTCAGATGCAACAGAAATTTTGCGGATTGGTCAATCCGTTCGCGAGATATGGCAGTTTGTAGGTAAGAAACGCTTGAGAAACTCAACATTTTCGCAGTTCTGATGCTCGAAACGAATAACTAGAACGGCCTAGGGGAAAAGTAGGCATACCGTTGTAATCGGGCGAGTTTGTACTCTCAGATGCAACAGAAATTTTGCGGATTGGTCAATCCGTTCGCGAGATATGGCAGTTTGGAGGTAAGAAACGCTTGAGAAACTCAAAATTTTCGCAGTTCTGATGCTCGAAACGAATAACTAGAACGGCCTAGGGGAAAAGTACGCATACCGTTGTAATCGGGCGAGTTTCTACTTTCAGATGCAACAGAAATTTTGCGGATTAGTCAATCCGTTCGCGAGATATGGCAGTTTGGAGGTAAGAAACGCTTGAGAAACTCAAAATTTTCGCAGTTCTGATGTTCGACAAGCATAACTAGAACGGTCTAGGGGAAGAGTACGCATACCGTTGTAATCGGGCGAGTTTCTACTTTCAGATGCAATAAAAATTTTGCGGATTGGTCAATCCGTTCGCGAGATATGGCAGTTTGGAGGTAAGAAACGCTTGAGAAACTCAAAATTTTCGCAGTTCTGATGCTCGAAACGAATAACTAGAACGGCCTAGTGGAAAAGTACGCATACCGTTGTAATCGGGCGAGTTTCTACTTTCAGATGCAACAGAAATTTTGCGGATTAGTCAATCCGTTCGCGAGATATGGCAGTTTGGAGGTAAGAAACGCTTGAGAAACTCAAAATTTTCGCAGTTCTGATGCTCGACAAGCATAACTAGAACGGTCTAGGGGAAAAGTACGCATACCGTTGTAATCGGGCGACTTTCTACTTTCAGATGCAACAGAAATTTTGCGGATTGGTCAATCCGTTCGCGAGATATGGCAGTTTGGAGGTAAGCAACGCTTGAGAAACCCAAAATTTTCGCAGTTCTCATGCTCGAAGCGAATAACTACAACGGCCTAGGGGAAAAGTACGCATACCGTTGTAATCGCGCGAGTTTCTACTTTCAGATGCAACAGAAATTTTGCGGATTGGTCAATCCGTTCGCGAGATATGGCAGTTTGTAGGTAAGAAACGCTTGAGAAACTCAACATTTTCGCAGTTCTGATGCTCGAAACGAATAACTAGAACGGCCTAGGGGAAAAGTAGGCATACCGTTGTAATCGGGCGAGTTTGTACTCTCAGATGCAACAGAAATTTTGCGGATTGGTCAATCCGTTCGCGAGATATGGCAGTTTGGAGGTAAGAAACGCTTGAGAAACTCAAAATTTTCGCAGTTCTGATGCTCGAAACGAATAACTAGAACGGACTAGGGGAAAAGTACGCATACCGTTGTAATCGGGCGAGTTTCTACTTTCAGATGCAACAGAAATTTTGCGGATTGGTCAATCCGTTCGCGAGATATGGCAGTTTGGAGGTAAGAAACGCTTGAGAAACTCAAAATTTTCGCAGTTCTGATGCTCGAAACGAATAACTAGAACGGCCTAGGGGAAAAGTACGCATACCGTTGTAATCGGGCGAGTTTCTACTTTCAGATGCAACAGAAATTTTGCGGATTGGTCAATCCGTTCGCGAGATATGGCAGTTTGTAGGTAAGAAACGCTTGAGAAACTCAACATTTTCGCAGTTCTGATGCTCGAAACGAATAACTAGAACGGCCTAGGGGAAAAGTAGGCATACCGTTGTAATCGGGCGAGTTTGTACTCTCAGATGCAACAGAAATTTTGCGGATTGGTCAATCCGTTCGCGAGATATGGCAGTTTGGAGGTAAGAAACGCTTGAGAAACTCAAAATTTTCGCAGTTCTGATGCTCGAAACGAATAACTAGAACGGCCTAGGGGAAAAGTACGCATACCGTTGTAATCGGGCGAGTTTCTACTTTCAGATGCAACAGAAATTTTGCGGATTAGTCAATCCGTTCGCGAGATATGGCAGTTTGGAGGTAAGAAACGCTTGAGAAACTCAAAATTTTCGCAGTTCTGATGTTCGACAAGCATAACTAGAACGGTCTAGGGGAAGAGTACGCATACCGTTGTAATTGGGCGAGTTTCTACTTTCAGATGCAATAAAAATTTTGCGGATTGGTCAATCCGTTCGCGAGATATGGCAGTTTGGAGGTAAGAAACGCTTGAGAAACTCAAAATTTTCGCAGTTCTGATGCTCGAAACGAATAACTAGAACGGCCTAGGGGAAAAGTACGCATACCGTTGTAATCGGGCGAGTTTCTACTTTCAGATGCAACAGAAATTTTGCGGATTAGTCAATCCGTTCGCGAGATATGGCAGTTTGGAGGTAAGAAACGCTTGAGAAACTCAAAATTTTCGCAGTTCTGATGCTCGACAAGCATAACTAGAACGGTCTAGGGGAAAAGTACGCATACCGTTGTAATCGGGCGACTTTCTACTTTCAGATGCAACAGAAATTTTGCGGATTGGTCAATCCGTTCGCGAGATATGGCAGTTTGGAGGTAAGCAACGCTTGAGAAACCCAAAATTTTCGCAGTTCTCATGCTCGAAGCGAATAACTACAACGGCCTAGGGGAAAAGTACGCATACCGTTGTAATCGCGCGAGTTTCTACTTTCAGATGCAACAGAAATTTTGCGGATTGGTCAATCCGTTCGCGAGATATGGCAGTTTGTAGGTAAGAAACGCTTGAGAAACTCAACATTTTCGCAGTTCTGATGCTCGAAACGAATAACTAGAACGGCCTAGGGGAAAAGTAGGCATACCGTTGTAATCGGGCGAGTTTGTACTCTCAGATGCAACAGAAATTTTGCGGATTGGTCAATCCGTTCGCGAGATATGGCAGTTTGGAGGTAAGAAACGCTTGAGAAACTCAAAATTTTCGCAGTTCTGATGCTCGAAACGAATAACTAGAACGGACTAGGGGAAAAGTACGCATACCGTTGTAATCGGGCGAGTTTCTACTTTCAGATGCAACAGAAATTTTGCGGATTGGTCAATCCGTTCGCGAGATATGGCAGTTTGGAGGTAAGAAACGCTTGAGAAACTCAAAATTTTCGCAGTTCTGATGCTCGAAACGAATAACTAGAACGGCCTAGGGGAAAAGTACGCATACCGTTGTAATCGGGCGAGTTTCTACTTTCAGATGCATCAGAAATTTTGCTGTTTGGTCAATCCGTTCGCGAGATATGGCAGTTTGGAAGTATGAAACACTTGAGAAACACAAAATTTTCGCAGTTCTGATGCTCGAAACGAATAACTAGAGCGGCCTAGGGGAAAAGTACGCATACCGTTGTAATCGGGCGAGTTTGTACTCTCAGATGCAACAGAAATTTTGCGGATTGGTCAATCCGTTCGCGAGATATGGCAGTTTGTAGGTAAGAAACGCTTGAGAAACTCAACATTTTCGCAGTTCTGATGCTCGAAACGAATAACTAGAACGGCCTAGGGGAAAAGTAGGCATACCGTTGTAATCGGGCGAGTTTGTACTCTCAGATGCAACAGAAATTTTGCGGATTGGTCAATCCGTTCGCGAGATATGGCAGTTTGGAGGTAAGAAACACTTGAGAAACTCAAAATTTTCGCAGTTCTGATGCTCGAAACGAATAACTAGAACGGCCTAGGGGAAAAGTAGGCATACCGTTGTAATCGGGCGAGTTTGTACTCTCAGATGCAACAGAAATTTTGCGGATTGGTCAATCCGTTCGCGAGATATGGCAGTTTGGAGGTAAGAAACGCTTGAGAAACTCAAAATTTTCGCAGTTCAGATGCTCGAAACGAATAACTAGAACGGACTAGGGGAAAAGTACGCACACCGATGTAATCGGGCGAGTTTCTACTTTCAGATGCAACAGAAATTTTGCGGATTGGTCAATCCGTTCGCGAGATATGGCAGTTTGGAGGTAAGAAACGCTTGAGAAACTCAAAATTTTCGCAGTTCTTATGCTCGAAACGAATAACTAGAACGGCCTAGGGGAAAAGTACGCATACCGTTGTAATCGGGTGAGTTTCTACTTTCAGATGCAACAGAAATTTTGCGGATTGGTCAATCCGTTCGCGAGATATGGCAGTTTGGAGGTAAGAAACGCTTGGGAAACTCAAAATTTTCGCAGTTCTGATGCTCGAAACGAATAACTAGAACGGACTAGGGGAAAAGTACGCATACCGTTGTAATCGGGCGAGTTTCTACTTTCAGATGCAACAGAAATTTTGCGGATTGGTCAATCCGTTCGCGAGATATGGCAGTTTGGAGGTAAGAAACGCTTGAGAAACTCAAAATTTTCGCAGTTCTGATGCTCGAAACGAATAACTAGAACGGCCTAGGGGAAAAGTAGGCATACCGTTGTAATCGGGCGAGTTTCTACTTTCAGATGCAACAGAAATTTTGCGGATTGGTCAATCCGTTCGCGAGATATGGCAGTTTGGAGGTAAGAAACGCTTGAGAAACTCAAAATTTTCGCAGTTCTGATGCTCGAAACGAATAACTAGTACGGCCTAGGGGAAAAGTACGCATACCGTTGTAATCGGGCGAGTTTCTACTTTCAGATGCATCAGAAATTTTGCGGTTTGGTCAATCCGTTCGCGAGATATGGCAGTTTGGAAGTATGAAACACTTGAGAAACACAAAATTTTCGCAGTTCTGATGCTCGAAACGAATAACTAGAGCGGCCTAGGGGAAAAGTACGCATACCGTTGTAATCGGGCGAGTTTCTACTTTCAGATGCAACAGAAATTTTGCGGATTGGTCAATCCGTTCGCGAGATATGGCAGTTTGTGGGTAAGAAACGCTTGAGAAACTCAACATTTTCGCAGTTCTGATGCTCGAAACGAATAACTAGAACGGCCTAGGGGAAAAGTAGGCATACCGTTGTAATCGGGCGAGTTTGTACTCTCAGATGCAACAGAAATTTTGCGGATTGGTCAATCCGTTCGCGAGATATGGCAGTTTGGAGGTAAGAAACGCTTGAGAAACTCAAAATTTTCGCAGTTCTGATGCTCGAAACGAATAACTAGAACGGACTAGGGGAAAAGTACGCACACCGTTGTAATCGGGCGAGTTTCTACTTTCAGATGCAACAGAAATTTTGCGGATTGGTCAATCCGTTCGCGAGATATGGCAGTTTGGAGGTAAGACACGCTTGAGAAACTCAAAATTTTCGCAGTTCTGATGCTCGACAAGCATAACTAGAACGGTCTAGGGGAAAAGTACGCATACCGTTGTAATCGGGCGACTTTCTACTTTCAGATGCAACAGAAATTTTGCGGATTGGTCAATCCGTTCGCGAGATATGGCAGTTTGTAGGTAAGAAACGCTTGAGAAACTCAACATTTTCGCAGTTCTGATGCTCGAAACGAATAACTAGAACGGCCTAGGGGAAAAGTACGCATACCGTTGTAATCGGGCGAGTTTCTACTTTCAGATGCAACAGAAATTTTGCGGATTGGTCAATCCGTTCGCGAGATATGGCAGTTTGTAGGTAAGAAACGCTTGAGAAACTCAACATTTTCGCAGTTCTGATGCTCGAAACGAATAACTAGAAAGGCCTAGGGGAAAAGTAGGCATACCGTTGTAATCGGGCGAGTTTGTACTCTCAGATGCAACAGAAATTTTGCGGATTGGTCAATCCGTTCGCGAGATATGGCAGTTTGGAGGTAAGAAACGCTTGAGAAACTCAAAATTTTCGCAGTTCTGATGCTCGAAACGAATAACTAGAACGGCCTAGGGGAAAAGTAGGCATACCGTTGTAATCGGGCGAGTTTGTACTCTCAGATGCAACAGAAATTTTGCGGATTGGTCAATCCGTTCGCGAGATATGGCAGTTTGGAGGTAAGAAACGCTTGAGAAACTCAAAATTTTCGCAGTTCAGATGCTCGAAACGAATAACTAGAACGGACTAGGGGAAAAGTACGCACACCGATGTAATCGGGCGAGTTTCTACTTTCAGATGCAACAGAAATTTTGCGGATTGGTCAATCCGTTCGCGAGATATGGCAGTTTGGAGGTAAGAAACGCTTGAGAAACTCAAAATTTTCGCAGTTCTTATGCTCGAAACGAATAACTAGAACGGCCTAGGGGAAAAGTACGCATACCGTTGTAATCGGGTGAGTTTCTACTTTCAGATGCAACAGAAATTTTGCGGATTGGTCAATCCGTTCGCGAGATATGGCAGTTTGGAGGTAAGAAACGCTTGGGAAACTCAAAATTTTCGCAGTTCTGATGCTCGAAACGAATAACTAGAACGGACTAGGGGAAAAGTACGCATACCGTTGTAATCGGGCGAGTTTCTACTTTCAGATGCAACAGAAATTTTGCGGATTGGTCAATCCGTTCGCGAGATATGGCAGTTTGGAGGTAAGAAACGCTTGAGAAACTCAAAATTTTCGCAGTTCTGATGCTCGAAACGAATAACTAGAACGGCCTAGGGGAAAAGTAGGCATACCGTTGTAATCGGGCGAGTTTCTACTTTCAGATGCAACAGAAATTTTGCGGATTGGTCAATCCGTTCGCGAGATATGGCAGTTTGGAGGTAAGAAACGCTTGAGAAACTCAAAATTTTCGCAGTTCTGATGCTCGAAACGAATAACTAGTACGGCCTAGGGGAAAAGTACGCATACCGTTGTAATCGGGCGAGTTTCTACTTTCAGATGCATCAGAAATTTTGCGGTTTGGTCAATCCGTTCGCGAGATATGGCAGTTTGGAAGTATGAAACACTTGGGAAACTCAAAATTTTCGCAGTTCTGATGCTCGAAACGAATAACTAGAACGGCCTAGGGGAAAAGTAGGCATACCGTTGTAATCGGGCGAGTTTCTACTTTCAGATGCAACAGAAATTTTGCGGATTGGTCAATCCGTTCGCGAGATATGGCAGTTTGGAGGTAAGAAACGCTTGAGAAACTCAAAATTTTCGCAGTTCTGATGCTCGAAACGAATAACTAGTACGGCCTAGGGGAAAAGTACGCATACCGTTGTAATCGGGCGAGTTTCTACTTTCAGATGCATCAGAAATTTTGCGGTTTGGTCAATCCGTTCGCGAGATATGGCAGATTGGAAGTATGAAACACTTGAGAAACACAAAATTTTCGCAGTTCTGATGCTCGAAACGAATAACTAGAGCGGCCTAGGGGAAAAGTACGCATACCGTTGTAATCGGGCGAGTTTCTACTTTCAGATGCAACAGAAATTTTGCGGATTGGTCAATCCGTTCGCGAGATATGGCAGTTTGTAGGTAAGAAACGCTTGAGAAACTCAACATTTTCGCAGTTCTGATGCTCGAAACGAATAACTAGAACGGCCTAGGGGAAAAGTAGGCATACCGTTGTAATCGGGCGAGTTTGTGCTCTCAGATGCAACAGAAATTTTGCGGATTGGTCAATCCGTTCGCGAGATATGGCAGTTTGGAGGTAAGAAACGCTTGAGAAACTCAAAATTTTCGCAGTTCTGATGCTCGAAACGAATAACTAGAACGGCCTAGGGGAAAAGTACGCATACCGTTGTAATCGGGTGAGTTTCTACTTTCAGATGCAACAGAAATTTTGCGGATTAGTCAATCCGTTTCGCGAGATATGGCAGTTTGGAGGTAAGAAACGCTTGGGAAACTCAAAATTTTCGCAGTTCTGATGCTCGAAACGAATAACTAGAACGGACTAGGGGAAAAGTACGCATACCGTTGTAATCGGGCGAGTTTCTACTTTCAGATGCAACAGAAATTTTGCGGATTGGTCAATCCGTTCGCGAGATATGGCAGTTTGGAGGTAAGAAACGCTTGAAAAACTCAAAATTTTCGCAGTTCTGATGCTCGAAACGAATAACTAGAACGGCCTAGGGGAAAAGTACGCATACCGTTGTAATCGGGCGAGTTTCTACTTTCAGATGCAACAGAAATTTTGCGGATTAGTCAATCCGTTCGCGAGATATGGCAGTTTGGAGGTAAGAAACGCTTGAGAAACTCAAAATTTTCGCAGTTCTGATGCTCGACAAGCATAACTAGAACGGTCTAGGGGAAAAGTACGCATACCGTTGTAATCGGGCGACTTTCTACTTTCAGATGCAACAGAAATTTTGCGGATTGGTCAATCCGTTCGCGAGATATGGCAGTTTGTAGGTAAGAAACGCTTGAGAAACTCAACATTTTCGCAGTTCTGATGCTCGAAACGAATAACTAGAACGGCCTAGGGGAAAAGTACGCATACCGTTGTAATCGGGCGAGTTTCTACTTTCAGATGCAACAGAGGTTTTGCGGATTGGTCAATCCGTTCGCGAGATATGGCAGTTTGTAGGTAAGAAACGCTTGAGAAACTCAACATTTTCGCAGTTCTGATGCTCGAAACGAATAACTAGAAAGGCCTAGGGGAAAAGTAGGCATACCGTTGTAATCGGGCGAGTTTGTACTCTCAGATGCAACAGAAATTTTGCGGATTGGTCAATCCGTTCGCGAGATATGGCAGTTTGGAGGTAAGAAACGCTTGAGAAACTCAAAATTTTCGCAGTTCTGATGCTCGAAACGAATAACTAGAACGGACTAGGGGAAAAGTACGCATACCGTTGTAATCGGGCGAGTTTCTACTTTCAGATGCAACAGATATTTTGCGGATTGGTCAATCCGTTCGCGAGATATGGCAGTTTGGAGGTAAGCAACGCTTGAGAAACCCAAAATTTTCGCAGTTCTCATGCTCGAAACGAATAACTACAACGGCCTACGGGAAAAGTACGCATACCGTTGTAATCGGGCGAGTTTTCTACTTTCAGATGCAACAGAAATTTTGCGGATTGGTCAATCCGTTCGCGAGATATGGCAGTTTGGAGGTAAGAAACGCTTGAGAAACTCAAAATTTTCGCAGTTGTGATGCTCGAAAAGCATAACTAGAACGGTCTCGGGGAAAAGTACGCATACCGTTGTAATCGGGCGACTTTCTACTTTCAGATGGAACAGAAATTTTGCGGATTGGTCAATCCGTTCGCGAGATGTGGCAGTTTGGAGGTAAGAAACGGTTGAGAAACTCAAAATTATCACAGTTCTGATGCTCGAAACGAGTAACCAGAACGGCCTAGGGGAAAAGTACGCATACCGTTGTAATCGGGCGAGTTTCTACTTTCAGATGCAACAGAAATTTTGCGAATTGGTCAATCCGTTCGCGAGATATGGCAGTTTGGAGGTAAGAAACGGTTGAGAAACTCAAAATTATCACAGTTCTGATGCTCGAAACGAGTAACCAGAACGGCCTAGGGGAAAAGTACGCATACCGTTGTAATCGGGCGAGTTTCTACTTTCAGATGCAACAGAAATTTTGCGGATTGGTCAATCCGTTCGCGAGATATGGCAGTTTGGATGTAAGAAACGCTTGAGAAACTCAAAATTTTCGCAGTTCTGATGCTCGACAAGCATAACTAGAACGGTCTAAGGGAAAAGTACGCATACCGTTGTAATCGGGCGACATTCTACTTTCAGATGCAAAAGAAATTTTGCGGATTGGTCAATCCGTTCGCGAGATATGGCAGTTTGGAGGTAAGAAACGGTCGAGAAACTCAAAATTATCACAGTTCTGATACTCGAAACGAATAACCAGAACGGCCCAGGGGAAAAGTACGCATACCGTTGTAATCGGGCGAGTTTTCTACTTTCAGATGCAACAGAAATTTTGCGGATTGGTCAATCCGTTCGCAAGATATGGCAGTTTGGAGGTAAGCAACGCTTGAGAAACCCAAAATTTTCGCAGTTCTCATGCTCGAAACGAATAACTACAACGGCCTACGGGAAAAGTACGCATACCGTTGTAATCGGGCGACTTTCTACTTTCAGATGGAACAGAAATTTTGCGGATTGGTCAATCCGTTCGCGAGATATGGCAGTTTGGAGGTAAGAAACGCTTGAGAAACTCAACATTTTCGCAGTTCTGATGCTCGAAACGAATAACTAGAACGGCCTAGGGGAAAAGTAGGCATACCGTTGTAATCGGGCGAGTTTGTACTCTCAGATGCAACAGAAATTTTGCGGATTGGTCAATCCGTTCGCGAGATATGGCAGTTTGGAGGTAAGAAACGCTTGAGAAACTCAAAATTTTCGCAGTTCTGATGCTCGAAACGAATAACTAGAACGGACTAGGGGAAAAGTACGCACACCGTTGTAATCGGGCGAGTTTCTACTTTCAGATGCAACAGAAATTTTGCGGATTGGTCAATCCGTTCGCGAGATATGGCAGTTTGGAGGTAAGACACGCTTGAGAAACTCAA